>NC_066378.1:12896872-13540935 GCF_013377495.2 Cygnus atratus | reverse complement strand
CATCTTCTGAATGCTGCAAAATACAGCTTATGTGAATTTCCATATTTTTTTTATTTAAAACTCCAAATATAAATCTTCCTTGTTTGCTGCCTGTTATTGTAAGTTTTTCAGGTTATGAAGACATGTTGATTTTTGTTTGACGTTTCAGCTGCTAACACTAGTTGTGGGCTGCCACTGAAAATGTTGAGAAAGACTCCAATATACACATGTGGAACATACTTGGTGATGTTGGTCCCACCCCCAGGTGGATCAGGCAGTTCTGCAACACGTTCACTCTTTGGAGGAACGAGTGCTTTGTCATCTTTAAAAAGTAAGTCAGATACATTTGTGGCAGACTTTAAGTCCTTGCTTTTCTGAAATGCAATAAACTTCTCAGAAATTTATTGGAGACTTTTTTCTGTGTAGTTCTTGCTTCGAGCTTGGTGTTCAATATCTCGGACGGGCAGTTCACAAGCCGAGCAGATCTCATTGATGCTGCAGGAAGTTCACTTGGACGTGGTGCTCTAGTACCAGGACTTGGTAAGAAGATGATCTGTTTTTAGGAACTAGACATATCCAACCCTTAAGCTAGTTGGATTTCAATTTACAGTAATAGATTCTGCAGATGGTGAGGTTTTGTGCTTGTTGTAAAATTTTGTAAACTTTACATTTTTGAAAGTTCAGAATTCCCTGAGGAAATTTTCAGTGTTTTTCTTTGCAGTTTCAGCTGCATACAATCTCCAGAAAAATGTTAACTGTAGCAGAAAAGAATCTTAAGCAGGTTAAAAAAAGCGTTCTCTTCTCTCATCTTATCTCTATATTTTAAAATACTTAAATGCAACGTAGCCAGAAAGACATTGTATTTGTTTCTGATTTCCCTATGACTGACTGACCAACTTGCACCATGCAAACTGTCAGTTTTAGTAAAAATATTATATATTAACCACGAGGCTTTTCAAACAAATTGTAAGATGCTTAATAGTTGACAGTAGTAGTAAAATTCCCCCACACATGCACACTTTTTCTTAAAGTTGCTGGTGTCTGATGACCTCAGCTATTTTCAGTTCATGTACTTGTGGCAATGTGTGATAAGTTTGTGGAGTAATAATATATGTTACATACTTATTTTAAATAATAAGCACTGGAGTATTTACCTGAAAAGGATGGGGTTGTATGTTTACTTGAGACATCAAAAAGGATGTGTATTTACTTCATTCCTTTCTTAAAAGATTTCCATTAATGTTTTTCATTCTAATGCATTATTATTAAATTACTGTGACACGTAACAGAATTTTTAAAGCTTAATAATTAGATTTATATCTGCTATAAAATACTTCAGTCTTTTTTTATATTCTAAAGTTTGCTCTGCAAAATATTTTCCTTAGGTGCCTGTTACGATACTATGAATAACATGATATGGACGTGCTCTAATGATTACATCGATCAGTGGTGTAATCCTGGGAACCAGGCATTCCATTGTGTCTGTCAGAGGCTGGGAGTTAGCCATATCATTACAGAGCCCAAAGGTGAGGCAAACATAGAAGTCAGCATTTTGTGTAAAGTGGAAGTGAAATGTGTGATTATCATAGAATAAATATACAGAAACTACCTTCTGAGAATTTACATTAAAATCTGAGCTCATCCTTGAAAAGTTCCTTGATCAGTTACTTGGTCATTGCTTTAATAAACTTTTTAAAAAAAAGTTGGAAGTTTCCAGCTTATTGTTACCTTTAGCACATTAAAAAATGCTGCATGTAATTCTCTTTTGTTTATAATGTGGGCGGGAGTCCTGAAGTTAAAGATGTTGATGATATAATGCATTTTAGAAGCAAATTCTAATCTTATAATCTATTTGTAGCCAGTGTTTAAACTGCTCTTCTTCTTCTAGGGGATGCAACAACCACAAATGAGGTTATTAACCAGTTACTGCACCATGTTGGTGCCATGTGTATCCACCAACTCAATCTGCTTGCAGCCAGCAACAATCTGCCCATAACAAATTTTTTGGGGAAGCAGCATCCAATTGAAGCACATCATCTCAGCAGTATCTGTGACATTATGGGAGAAAGCTATGGTGAATGGAGATACTTGTATAATACGCTGCATCCTTGTTGTCTTTCAGGTACAAGAACATCTCCCCAACTCCATCCAATTGCATCCAATTTAATGTAGATTCGCCTAGCAGAGGCTTTGCAGTATCTTATACACCCACTTGAGAGTGCTAGTTTAAACATAACTGCCACCTTTCCAGTTAAAGGTGGAATACAGATAAGTTACATATTTACTTCTTAATTTCTTCTGCCAGGAGATGGAAGAAGAAAAATAGCTTGTCTGGTTGCTAAAATACTGAATTTTGGGAATGAAACTTCAATTTCTGACTGAGACTGTTAGCGACCTAGGCAAATAGTTTGAGAAACTACAGAAAATGAGAACTTGAATGTTGTTTGCATGGTTTTTACTGTTGTTGTGTTTAATTTTTCTTAGGTGGTTTTTAAATTCTTCTTCAGCCCACAAACTGAAAGAAACAGAGATATTGTTAGAAGGTCGGGCCTTTTACTTTGGCAGTTGTTGATGGCACCGAGGGACCAGATTTGCTCTGAAATTCAGAAGGAGGTTTGCCTAGCTATTAGGTAAATATTTTTTGTCAAATAATGTTACAACAGATAAACTTTCAAGTTGTATTCAGCGGTTACATTTTTATGTAATACAATTTAGATTAATTTAGTGTGATTAAAATTATTTCAGTCTATATTTGTGGAAGAAGGCAAATGCAGTATGTTTGCCCTGATGAGTCAAATAACAGTAATTACTTTCTTGACATACTTCTTCTAATTTGTTGCTTTTTATTGAATATCTTTAGAATGCTTTTCTTCAATGCTTATTGAAAACCAGTAAAAATTGTGATTGTATATCACAAAAATGAGATAATGAAAAACTCAAGGGCAGGGAATGCTGTTTCAAATGTCCCAAGCACGAATATAATCTGCTTTCAAGTGGGAAGCTGTCCAGAGGTTGAGAACTAAATCTTTAGAAAATCAACCTGCTTGAGGTTTTTTTTTATTATTTTTTGGGGGGTATGAATCATGACATCCCAAATTTCTGTGGCTTTATGCAACTATGTGAATGAGTGAAGAATAATAATAGCACATCTTTGGTATCATGTAGCTTTTTTTAGGTTCTCCCTTCTTGGGTGGGGGAAGTGTATCGCATCAACTCTATGGACAGCAGCTGCATTTTTGTTGTTTAATTCTGTATCTTCCAAAGACTTAATTATACAGAATCAGAAGTGGGGAGTAGGTAATGTCTTTCTTCCTCTCGTCTTCTGACTGTGGGATTAAGATACCAATAGAAACCTCATACTTAGTTTGCAGTGTATGATAACTTTTCCTGGTGTTAGAATCACAAGTTGGTCAGCATGAGCCAGAGGGTGGGGAGCTGCAATAACCTTTACTCTCAGTACGAAGCTGAAAAGCATACCAGTTTTCTTCTCTATAAAAGAAATACTTTTAAAAGGGTGTGGGGACAGGGGGAAATTGTAGAAGGAAAAAAGCCTGCATAATAGTTTCAACACTTCAGACTGCTGCAAAGTACTCCAGATAGGTTACTGTGATTTTTTTCTACCTTGATGTGGTAATTTGTGTAGAAAGGATGAAGTTCATCACAAGTGAGAGGGGTAAAACGTCTCCACAAAGAGTATTCAAACATAGCTGCGCCGTTCCTGAGGTGCTAGTTCTAGGATTTTCTGCTTAGTTTAGATGAAAACTTACCCTTAAAGATTGGCTCCTTACATAAAACTTCAACAGTAGTGAGTTCCTGATTACTGGCTGTTGTATCTTCTGTTGTTCTCTTGTCCCATCACCAGAGTTGTTTGACTCACTCTCTAAGCCAGCATCCATTTTTTTCTGACGTCTGTTTATTGAAAAATGTTTGTGCTGTCATATATACAAGTTATTAATGTGGAATTTCTCAGAGGGAAGCAATTAGCTCTTGGAGAAGCTTTTGGACCTAAATTAACAATAAAACATAGTTGATTACCAGAATTTCTGAGAGAAAGCAGATGCTTATTTCATGACGCTTCATTTCTTTCTAAGCTGGAAGAAGCTATTGCCTAGTAATTCTAAATGGTACATCAGATACTGAGCTGGGATTCTGTGATGCTATTTTCACAAGTCCGTTGAGATCTTGTTCATTCTTATGTATGTTAGATAATACTACTTTTGTTTTTTCTTTTAGCTCTGGTTTAAATATCCTGTATCCTGGAGAAGCAGAAATCAATAATTTATTGAAATTGGTCTTAACTGAAGGTGAGAATTTCTAATTGAAAATAAAATATGAAAATACTTCTCCTTTGGAGGAAAGCCAGTTCAGAATACTGAGTACAGTCTGTTTTTAAATCCAGCCTCTCCTAGGAAAAATTATGGAATGCTTCAAAATCTGAAGCTGCTTTCTGAATGGCTACATGGACAAGTGCGTGTTAGTTGTAGAAAAGGAAATTTCACTTGCAAGGAAGCTGTTTGAAACTTAAAAGGATTAAAGCTTTCTTTTGTCAGTATTAATGATTTTTCTGGTCTAGCTTATATTTTAGAACACTTAGTTAGCAGTTAATGATACCTGGCAATTCTACAGTAACCAGAAGTAATTTTAGTCCTCAGTGAAAAGAGTAAGAATCTGCTTATGTTCATTGTGAAATGGTTGTCTGGACGCAGAAGCAGTTAATGCATGGTAATTTGTTACCTCATAGCAACATGTTCAGGCATCAACATCTTTGGGATTTAAAATTGCACTATGTGCACAGTAGGTTTTAATAGCCTATAATATCAACAGGGGATTGGGTTACACTGTAAATAGAGCTATTTCTGAGAAGCAGCATACATTCAGCACGATATTTGAGGAAATAGAAATAAACAAACTCTGTAAAGTTCTGTTCTGCAAAAGTTTTTTGCATTCTGTTTTAGGAGAGAGAAATAGTGGTCTCTCTCAACTTCGTGATGTTATCCTGACTAATTTAGCTGAACAGCTTCAGAACAACAGATTTGGAAGTGAAGATGATGATCATTATAGGTAAAATGAAACAATATGCTTCCTTCCCCCCCTTGGTTTATACGTTGTGTACCTCTGTTACTTGGTTTAGATAAACTTGGAATAAAATTCTGCTGAAGTTGCTTGTTATCTTAAGAGCAGTGTGACCTCAAATGCTATCTTTGTGTCCATAGCGGGTAGGATTTCATTAGAATGAGAGAGAGAGAGAGGTTTGAGGTTTTAGGGTAAACTTTAGAAACCTCTGTGTGTGAACCTAGGCTTGGATTCCCTGATGTTTACCATGCATGTAGTAAATGTAGGTGATAATTCATAAGTAAGACATTATGGTACTGCTTTCCATATCACTGTTAGGTGGCTTTTCAGCAGTAAAACTGTCAATCTCTAGTACCTCAAGTAACGACTCCTAAAAAAGACTTGGCCCAGCAAGTCATAGACTTCTAACAGTGCAGTGCAGAAAGTCAATAATATTCTTTTACATTGGCGTTAAAACATTTTGGGCTTGGTTTTCTTTGGGTCTGAATCTCTGAAATTGAACAGATACCTGTTTTAGTTTAACGTGATTTATGATGCAGATTCCAGAGACTGTTGAAATGAGCTATATAAAATATACAATAATTAGTTTATTAATATTTTTGCATTTTTCCTGCATTTTTAAAGACTAAATGATGAGCTGTTGCACTACATTCTCAAGATTGTTGTCCGAGAATCTTGTGTCTTAATCACCAAGTGCCAAACTGTATCTAAAGATGATTTTCAAAAGCTTCTTTCAACTGTGCCTGTAAGTAAGATGTGTTTTGATTTAAAAAAAAAAAAAAAATGCACTTGGCTTCTCTTCCTCCTCAAATCCATCACCTTTACTGAGTATATAAGGGTGTAACTTTCATAGTTATGTGTCTTAACAAATAAGGTTTAAGAATGTATTTTGCTTATCCTATGCAGAGAAGGAAGAAACAATTTCTTATGGCAAAGTAAATTGTTACGTAAACCAGTTTTAGCATTACTGATGGGCATATTTCCCTATTGCTTCAGTAGCTTTCTCAGTTTAAAGGCATTTTATGTCTCAATCGTCAAAGCTTCACAACAACTTGAAAATAAACTTTGCTGTTTTGAATAATGATTCACACAAGCAGAAAAGACTATCATTTATAGATGAAAAATGAATGGAAGTTGTGTTTTTTTTATACATACTATGCATACATGTTTTCAGTGGGATCGGCTCCCTGATCTGGCTGCTTGGAAAGGCAAGGGAGCTCGCAAGCAAATGTGGGGTGGGACAGGAAGTCATGGCCTATACTGCAGCAGGTTGGGAAGAGTAGTAGCACGGAACCATCGCCCTCAGCAATGTGAACAAAGTTTAGCTGTATAGTGGCATTAAAATTACTGTACTTTATGTACTGTATTACTATAATAATACTATGTATTACTACTAATTAGCATTACTACTAGTGCTATATATTTAACTACAATGTTAATGCTTTATATGCTTTGCATGCTATCTCACAACATTCAGTATTTTGCAACTAGTTTTTCTTACACGTGAATTAAAAAGCTTGTAGTAAATCAGCAAAAAAAAGCTGTTCAAAGGAAACAGCATTTTGGTTTTGCTTGTCCTTTTCCTACACTTTTTTTCCCTCTTTCCTATTCCTAAGTAAAAGGGTTGCCTGCGTCAAGATTGATTAAAGTGTTTAGATAATGTACAGTGTGCTTATTTATGTTAAAGGCTGCATCTTCATGCTTGCGGTATCTGATGGCTGTACAGAACCACCTCCTCAGTAACACTATTTTGATTAAACCTGATGAAAATGATGACAGTGACAGCTCCTTGCAGGGAGAGACATTGAAGGTACAGGTAAACACCAAGTTTTATTCCAGCATGGCTCTCTACAGTCAATATTCCTCTGACACCCCTTGTTTCTGTTATGCATTCTTAAGCTGTTTTGTCAGTTCTTTTACTCTTGGTATAGTTAAATTATTGTAGGCATTTTTTTCCTGTTCTTGAGCTAAGGCCTGCAGTTCTTCTGTTTGAAATTCCAGCTTGTGCTCTGTAATGTTAGAGCAAATATTTCATTTCTTTAATATATGTTTCATGAGGTTAAAAATGCATTTTAATAGATATGTGCTAGTCAGGAAATTCATGTGCCAGGAATCATTTCTAATCATATTACCCCCACATCTTGCCTTCTCTCCATCATCATTATGCAACCTGAAGAAGTATTTTTCAGGTTTACATAGAAAAGGATTTTCTCGTTTCCCTTACCTGGCTTCTGACTTTTTCATAGTTGTAATTACAAAGTTTATGCAGAACCATCTTTTGTCTCTATGTAAACCATCATCCATCAGTGTTTGTGGCAAAGAGACTGTTAGAGGACAAGGGTTGGTTGCTTTGATGGTATAAGGTCTGTTAAAATACTGCCGTTTCGTATTGCTGCTGGAATAGTCTTGAACTCACAGAAGCCAGGTTTGTCCTATTGTGCAGACTGTCTTATAATAGTAGTTTTTGTAACAGTAATAATTCCTCTGTGAAAGCATTGACTTCTGAATTTCTGGTATTGTTTGTTGAGCTGGTTTTGTCTTGCTACTCTTTGAGACTGTGTTTTTGTAATCCATAGCAGTTGAAAGTTATTCGTTTGGGCTCGTTGAGTAAATGCTAAATATTGTAGTACTTTTCTTGTTTCACTATTCACCCATGTTTTCATTGTTCAGCTTCTCTTTCTACAGTGATCCTCATACCTGCTAGGACATTCTCTCACCAATGCTGTACCTTGGCTGGCTAACAGCTCTCTTTCCTATGCTGGACTCGGGGATTCCTTCCCTCTAGAAACTGGATGTGCATGCTGTAATATGCACCTAGTTTCTCCCAGCACTTTGGGGCTTAGCATTAATCAAATTTAAGTCTTGGATGAATCTACTGCTGCAGGCCTGCCAGGTCACATTATCATTATTTTAATTTGGAAATCCATCATTTTGTTCAGTCATTGTTTTTTTTCTATGCTCTAAGAATTTAAGTATCTTAACTCTTCTTGCACGTAGGAGCTAAAGACCAGCATTTTGTCTCTTGCTACGCAAATTCTGACGGGATGTGATGAAGTCTTAGAAATGCTGCAGCAAGTCACTACAGCACTAATTAACAGTGACATTGCTGATAGAGAGCAAAGGTAAGACAAGCTAACTTGAAAACAGTAAGGTACTGGCTTTTGTGGCTTTTTGTGCAAGTGCATGTAGCATTACTTATTCATTGTTATAACTTCATACTTGAGCTTTGAATGTGTAGGAACTGTTTGTTAATAAAGCATTTGCTTAGCACTTACGTTTTGAAGAATGTAGAATCAGACTCTCCATGTTGGTACTGTCAGCTTAGTAGATTGTAGTAGGAACTCTTCAAATTTGTAAGTTTTCAGTCAGTGACAATGGTGTTTATGAGCAGGGTAACAGGAAACTAATTTGTCAGCTGAGAATATTCCTATAAGCTAGGGCAATTTTCAAATTTCTCTTTTTAAAATTGTTTACACTCCTAGTAGCTGGACATGCTTTTTTTATTAATTGACAATAAAAGTTCTATGAGATTTTTTCAGATGGGTTTCATGCTCAAATATTGTTTTGCAGATGGAGGTTCTTTTACAGTACTTTGAGCTACGTGTGCTAGGAACTTAGTATACATACTGAACAAATATTTGTTTGATGTGGACTTTCATCCCATCCACATGGGACTTTATCGTTTGCTGAGTAATTATTAAACTCTTGATTTACCGTTTTCTGCTCTGTCATTGTTTAATACGAATTGACAGCAAAAACTGGGATGCTAACACTTCAGAGAAACTGTCTTCAAGACAAAAGTTTTTTTTTTAAATACAATGTAAATGTTTTCTACTAATTTTGAATTATTTGGTTGTACAGTTACAAAGTTAAACAGATTACTAAGAATAGTAGAGATACTATATATTATGAAAATAGTTGTTACTATGTAAACCTTGATTTTTACAGATTAAAAGGCCTGGAACAAATTACAAAGGCCACTATGCTTGGTCATCTGCTTCCTGTCCTTCTGACATCTCTGATGCATCCAAATTTGCAAACTTTAACTATGGCTGATGCCTTGATGCCTCAGCTGGTGCAGCTGGTTCTTTACACAAGTCAGGTATGGCCTTTGTGTCAGCAATCACATGCGACATCTTTTCCACTGTAGGTATTCTAAAATGCTGTAGATCTTGGTCAACTTTCTGCAGTAAGTGATGCACAGGTCATAGTTTAAGAATTGTTCAGCAGTGCCAAAAGCACTAGCAGCTGTAGTACCAAGTAATCATTAATTGCCAATAACAGCATACAGTATAATTCATAACATTTCAGTAACTCAGTCTTAAAATAGTTTGCTATTTGCACATTTCTAACATTGTATGTTTTGTCTTACAGACTGCACTGCTGCTTAAAACTCAGTCTCCAGTTTTCTCAGAACTAAACAGTTCACCCAGTGGTGTGTCAGAACAGAAAGGGAAGTTGTTACCTGATGAGAGGTGATTTTCTTTTCACATTTGGGTCTGTTCATGGAATAACATTAACTGTAATATTCATTTGACCATTGTTGTGGAATAAATCTTAAAGCAGCATTCTTAAAAATTAAAAAAATAAAATTATTAGAGCTTTGATTTTTTTTATTATATAAGGCTGTCTGAGAGATATAGAAGTCTTTATAAAAGGTGGTTCATTCTAAAATTGTTTGGCATATGGAATTAAGTGTTTGATCTCTTCAGGGTGTTTCCACAGGGTTTGATTTATTTTGCCTTTTCCTTTACCTCAAGCATTAGGTATTAATTCTAGATGCTCCTCTTAGAAGAAATTAGACTAAGGAAAACCATCATGAGAAGATGTAAATTACTCTAGGGTCATGAAATACAGTATTAAAACAATATTGGAAAGATTAAGTGGTTTAATTTACATAGAGTAATACAGCAATTTTAAGTTCTGCATTAAAATCCCGTCTCAACTCAAAGCTGAGCAGTCTCTGCTTAGAAACAGAAAAGCTCATCTAAATTAGATAAAACATGCTCATCATATCTATTTGTAGTATTGCAGAATCTGTAGTATTGAACAACTTGTGATTACATATAATATGCTGTGTGAAAACTCAGAGTTTATTTTCGTTCCTCCTCCAAATTATGAGCTTCAGTGAAATAATAAGCGTATTCTTTTTATGACAATGTAATCAATTTTGAGTACTGTCCCAGAACGATTTTTTTAGCATTACCAATCATATGTTTTAGTCCTTACATAATACTATTTACTCTTTTTTTTATGGTATGTGTAACTTGTTTACCATAATTTGGAAATTTGCAAGTGTAGGGAAAAGTTCAGATTTGACAAGTTAAAGATTGGCATAGTTATCTGTATTATAGGGAGTTCATGCTGTTTAAATTTTGCATGTTCCTTCAGTACAACTATGCATAAAATCAGGAGTCACTATTCTGTGTCTCTATGTATCAATACTGAGAGGTGTTTGTAAGTACTTTATAATTTGATGTTTGAATATATAGCACAATTCTGTGTGTTGAATTTCAGAAACTGATTTTTTGCTGTTATTTCAGAATGCTGGAAGAGAAGGAAGAACCAGGTTTTCTTACAGGCTTGAAGATCCCTGCTCCCTGGGCTGCTGGGAAAACTGTAGAAACAGTTCATCCTGTCAGGGATAACTATAAGTTTAAAGAAACTGTACATATACCAGGAGCCCGCTGTTTATATCTTAGATTTGACAACAGATGCTCTTCACAATATGATTATGACAAGGTAAGCCAGGGCCGATTCAGAAATTCCTTCTTTCATATATATTTCTGTGAGCAGCACTTCTCATTTTCATCTTTTCTGCCCCTTGGCTTTCTTGGCACCTTACTGCTAACGGTCAGGGTAATGAAGGAGGTTTTAACTGATAAGATATTAGTGTGCACTAATATTACGGTCTACTTGCTTCAAGGTTGTAAAGTACAGAATGCAGAGAGGTTATTTCTTGCATTGCACAAGTTTCACACTTTTCACAAGTTAGTTATTCACTAACTTTTTAAAGGAGTCCTTGAGTTCTCAGCACAAAGAAGACTAGACTGAGTGATAGAAAATGTACAAGTTGTTGACATGAAAAGGCAGGGAAGTGAAGATATACAATTCCTGTTTCGTTTCTATTATTCTTGAAGAAACAATCCAAAAATAGTATGTGCCTAATTCCTCTGGTATGTTGTTTCAGAACACAATATCCAGTGGTTGTTTCACTGTTTAAAACCTATCAATAGTGTGGATCTCTTTGTTAAGAGTTAGACTCTATAATTAGAAAAGTTTTTGCCACAGATGTCAGAAGTAGTGGTAGTTATTAAATAGATAAAATATTGAAACACCTGCTAGCTCCAGAGGTGTGGGCCTTTTGTTTTTCTCCATGAACTCATAACTCTTCCACTTTTTTAAGCTCATTTCATGATGGCTCAGATTCTCAAAGTTTGATTTCCTTCTCATTATTGCTGTTGATCATATTTTTGTTATTTCTCAAATTTTAATCTAGCTGCCTACTTTGTAGATCACAGTTTGTTTAAACTGGGCAGAACTAGAAAGGTTACTTTTTTAGATTAATAGTTTGTTTACATGGATTAATAGGAACAACTATCTTCAATTTCAAGAGCACGGCTAATAGCACCCATTTTTCTTTGTATAATCAGAGAGCTACTTGTGCTGCTTATTAATTGTTGCCATATATTCCTCAACATTATAGAGCAAGTCCTGTGATACTGACTGTCATTAATGTCACTCACTACTGGTTAAACTCCTCCAGAAATCTTTGGGTCTTATTGTGTTCCCAGTGAAGTCACTGATAAAATACCGACTTCAATGGGAGCCCTTTATTTTTAGAGGCAGTATATGCTAGTTAGCTCAGCATGAGGACTGGAGATTAGGATTTCTCCTGATTTTTCTGCTCCCAGTTATGCTGCTGACTTGCTATGTGACCTTGGGGGCAAGTCATTGAACTTCCTCTCTGCCTCAGTTTCCCCATCTGTAAAATGGGGATAATAATACTTGCCAACTCACCTCACAGGGCTGTTGTGAGGATTTGTTAATGTAGATAAAGCGCTTTGAAAATATGAAGCGCGGTGTAAGTGCTAAGTATTATTATTATTATTAGATTTTCTTGTTTTTCTCTTACAGTCTAACAGTGTATTTTATGTTTTGAAGTTGGTGATCTATGCTGGTCCTAACACAAACAGTAGGAAGGTTGCTGAGTATGGAGGCAATACACTGGGATATGGCAGCCGTAGTGTCTTAGGAACTGGTTGGCCGAAAGACTTAGTAAAGGTACAGTATTATATCCAACAATATTTCACATAGAAAAATCCTGTTTGGAAACCCTGTCAAGTCTGTTTTAAACCTTAGAGCAATGAAGTCCAAGCTTTTAAGTGTATGGTTATCCATGATGAGATTGCTTCTTAAGTGGGCTGTTATGTCCTTGAGGAACAACTTTTAACTTACCCATAAAGTATGTGTGATTCTTCTCTTTGAGTTTACCTTGTTCTGTTACCCCTTACTGGAATTTACTAGTAGTGTGTTCCAAGTCTTGGAATCTCTAATGGCATTACTGTTCTCATAAGTCTATCTTTCTAGGAGGAATTCTTGCCCAGTCTGAGGCTGTGCATATTTTCTCAAGGCCCATGGGCACGATTGCATTTTTTTTCTCGTGATAGCCCACAAATATAACAAGTTGTAAATGTAGCAACTCTCTGACCATTCGTGTAATGTTTTAAAATTATATTGGATACTTTTTTTGCAGTAAAACTAAGATTGAAAAATATCTCAAACTTGTCAAAACTTCAGTATTTCAAGAATTTTGCACTACATTTCCTCAGATTGTGTTCAGTGTTTTTTTATTGTGTTTGTGCTGCTACATTGTCCCTGCTAAATCTGAGCTTGTATACATAACAAAATGCAATGCCAAAAAGAAGAGTAAGAAGTAATGAACTGGAAGGCGACTTCAGACAAGCACTCCATTGTTAGTAATTAATGGAATTTCGGTGAATTTTCAGACCTAGATTTCATATTGTTCATTTAGCAAAATCTTCTATTAACACGTTGATGTTTGTCTTGAGGAGCTTGTCTGCCTTCCTGCCTTAAGGAAGGGAGTTATTGATTATTGCCTGTTTTTTGCAGACAAGTGAAGTGTTTTGATGAAAATTAAGGCCATGTAACATGGGTTGACTTGGTAAATTCTACTTGTGACTCTACGACCTTTTTGTTGTTTCACTATAACTAGCCATCAGCAAAGTTAAAGTATTATTTGTCCACTAAAAGATACTCTTACAAAAAGAGAAGAAATTTAAATCAAAGTATATAATTGAAGATAAAAACAGTACTTAGATAACTGTCATGGAAAATATTATTCCATAAATTAAGCCACTTTTATGAAAAGCCTCTGTCTGCTTCAATTCTTAAATGTATCTCTTTGTTTTGTTTTGTTTTCCCTCCTCCTCCCCTTCAAAATTTTAAGGTGGAAGGAGATACGGTCACCTTCTCCTTTGAAATGCGGAGTGGTCGTGAGCACAACACTCCAGACAAAGCTATGTGGGGCTTTGCTTGCACTGTTCGAGCACAGGTACTCAAACGTGACAGATTCCATGGGACAGGTTCAGCTTAAACTTATCTTCTGTTACATACGTTAAATCTAATAGAAGTACGCTTCAAAAATGAGGCTTAGTATTAAGATTTAAAACAGTAACAGCTTACTGGTTTTGGTTGTAAAACAAGACGTTTCTACAGTGTAAAAGATCTCTGTTTTAGACATTTAGCATCCTTGGCTAGAGATGCCCTGCAGCATGGTCTGTAGCATGCTTAGTGCTTTATGAAGATGTCTTATCTATCTCTTGTCATTGACACTGGACTTGGATGAAGTCACTAACATCTGTTGCTGCTTGTAGATGAGCATTTCTCTGAAGAGATTGTTGATGGAATAACTCCATTTCCAAATGGGGGGTGGGGGGAACTTGAATCCCACTCCTGAGGAGCTAGGATCAGGTCTGAGGTGAAAGATATGCAGGCCAAGGACTGATTGAACCAAAAATAACTTTACCACTTTTTTATCTTGGTTCAGGAAAAAAATATTGCTCAAATCTTTTCATTGTTGTCTTGAGTTGTTCTTATGTATTGCTTTTAATTGTTAAAGCATTTTTTCAGTATACCTCTACACAGGATATATAGATATCCTGTTTTGAAATATGTTAGGGAAGGACTTCATGGTAGATTGACTAGTGCAACTTATTGCTATTCCTACTACAGGAGTCTTCAGAGGATGTGTCAGGAGGCTTGCCATTCTTAGTTGACCTGGCACTTGGCCTTTCTGTGTTAGCTTGTTCTATGCTTCGAATTTTATACAATGGACCGGAAATTACCAAAGATGAAGAAACCTGTCAAGAGCTTCTCAGATCTAAACTATTACAAAGGTAAACAAACAAAAATTTTGTCTCAGTTCCCATGTACTTTTCTAAAGGAGTATGGCGTTTGTATCTCTGCTCAAGTGCCATGTTTTAAGGTTATAGTTTTGGTAATTTGTCGTGCACAATTTGTTCAACAATTGTGTTGCCCAAAATGAAGGCAATATTCTGTAGAGTATAGTTTACTTTAGATTATTTAGAGGAGAATTGGGACATGTTTGATACAAGCCACACTTTCTGTGTTATGAAATAAAGCTATGTATAGTTTTTCTCTTTAATATGTTGTCTGATGCCTCTTCCTGAATGAAGAGGGAGAGTTTGGGGGGCGGGGGAGAGGAAACTCTCTCTATATATAGATATCCTTTTCATCCATTTATCTTATTTTTCCAGGTGCCAGTGGCAGGTGGAAGCTAATGGTGTAATATCTCCAGCCCTTACACCAAGTCCTTCTCCACTGCCTCTTACTATAGATGAAGACAGAGAATTTACATATCCTTCTGATGTTCTAGTGCCTCCCGTTGGACACTATTTTGATCTGCCTAGGATTAGGCTGCCTCCAGGAATCATGATAAAACTCAGGGAAATTTCTGGACGTGCTCGGCCTCAATTTAGACCTAGTATAAAGTAAGTAATCATTGTTTTGCTCTGTTTTTGCTAACTTGATTTTTATTGTTTGAAATGTTTGGTGCCAAAGTGAGGTAAAAAGCAACGGTAAGGATGCAGCATGCCTGCCAGCTTTGTGATATGCATTTAATATGCTGTAAATACCTGTTTGTGAATGCAATGTCTAGCAAGTTGCAAATATGATTTGTCAAAGTTTGTTCATTATTCTTGCTTAATCAGCTTGGATTTACCTGTAACCCTAGGGAAGTGATTCAGCCTGAAGTAATGGAGGAGATGGTAGTTTCGTGTGTGATTAAACACTTGAATTTGGTTGATGCACTCCAGTCCCTGATAAACTTCCAGTATCAGGAAGAACATGCTGAGGAATATGATTTACTTTGTAAAATTATGGGAGAGACTTTTAAGAAGTTAAATGCCATGGAGAGACAACTACAGGTAAAAATAAAATTACACAGATAAAACATTGTCTTGTTTGTTTGGGAATAAAGGTGCATTAAGAACATTGTAGAAACCTAAAAATACAAAATATATATTCTTTCTTTAAAGATCTCTTCTATTTATTAAGATGAACAAGTGCAGTAAGTCTTATTTTTGTTTCTTTATTAGAGTGTGGCTGAGCTGGAACAGAAATGGCAGAATGAGGTAGATGATGCCATGCATGGAAAGCTGGAGAACAATGTTCCGTTCTTTTATGATTATCACTTCAATGAGGTAAGCATTGCGGCTGCTGTGTGTGCTCATGCTTTAGGCTGCTCTTTCAATACATGTTCATCCCTTTCCTTCGCTTTGATTAGAGCAAGATAAAAGAACTGGAACTTCTGTGTTCAATGAAAGAAGTTTCTTTTGATGGAAGTGATCTCGAGAATGTGGTCCTGGCATTAAGGTTAGTAGCTGGATGTTGAGTGCACCGTTTTAAGCAGCTGTGGAATTTCTGTGAGTTCTGTAAGAAGGTATGCAGGATTAAGGTTGCATGTGTACATAAAATACTTACCGAAGTTGGCCCTTCAATCTCATTATACCATCTGACACTTAATGGTGTGAAATAGAAGCTGGCACTAAATGTTTTCAAAACATTTCTGATGCATTAAAAAGCTTGTGAACCTATGGAGAAAAAACAATTTTTGGAATCGGAAACATTCAGATGAACTTCTAATCAGGGATACAGATACTTACAAACTTAATTTTTCTGTCTGTCTGGCAATATGATTAAAATTTTAGAAACGCTTGGCCTAAGTAATTAATATTAGTACCTACAGCTGGGAATACTTATTTAACAAATCGTCTAGTTAGTTCTTTAATTTTCGTTCTTTCTACTTTGGCATAAAAAGTAGTTTGACGCTGTGTCTTTTTTAAAATAACTTGTCTCACAGGTTTCCAGAAGGCAGTACAACGTAACTGAGTTTTCTTCTGTCTTTCTTTTTCACAATCTTAGGGAGAAGTTTTTTCAAGAGGTGAATTCACTGATTCAGAGGACCTATCATCCCCTGGCAAAAACAAAAACATTAGTTAAGAGCTTGATGAACAGAGCAGAGTTGTTATTACATGTCACTATTGCAGCACAGTCTGGCATCACAAGAAGTATATCTGGTACCCCTGCAGAGACTCCAGGTAAACATCTCATTACCAGCATTGTGCTTTTTTTTTCTTCACCCCCCAAGATATAGCCAAAGATATAATTTATTCCTTCTGTTACTTTCCCTTAAAATTAAACTTTTTTTACCTTTTCAAATTAAATAAGCTCTTTTGCAGTAAATTAAGTTGAATCTTTGTTTTTCTGATTGCCGTATGATGGTAAATTAAGATCTGAGTAATAATATGTTGAATTTAAATGTTAGTCTCCTGCTTTATTGGAGGAGGAGGAAGTTCAACCTGATCAAAACATAATTAACTTGAAACAATATCTGAAAACATAGAATAAGAAAATCTCTGAACTGAGTTGCAAGTGCAAGGGTGTTTTCCCCATCCATTTTTTACTGGAATGTCCACAGTGATTTTTAAAAGCAGTTAGTAAATAACCTACTACACCAGGAGTAATGTTCTTTCATATTGTATAACGTTGCAGCCTGTAAATCGGCATCTGAAACAAAAGTGATATCTCATGCAGTCCGCCAGCCCGTCTTCCTTCGCAGTATGTCAGCACCATCTGACTTAGAAATGATTGGTAACGAAGATATTGAGTTTGCTAGATCAAGTCAAAGGTATACAAGGCTTTATTCTACTAAGCTGCTTTACAATGATGTGGCCTGTGTTGTTAAGTGGTATGCTTGCAAAGTTTCCCATTATTTTTGTTGTTGTTGTTTTAATTGGGTCAACGTAACTGCAACCGTGCCTAATTATCTTATGTTCTCATAGGAGACGCCATGTTACCAGCCACAGAAGTAGCTCTTTCACTCTTCTGCAGTCACTGACCATTGAGGATAGCAGAGATAAACCTACATACAGTGTCTTACTGGGGCAACTGTTTGCTTTCATTGGAACAAATCCTGACCAAGCGGTGAGTCATTTAAAATGTTCTAAATCCATTATGTTTTCAAATTCAAACTTCTGTGCTGAAGGGAGGTGTCTTGTTTGTGTGTCATTTAACAAGAAAAATAAATATAATATCTCATAGGTATCCAGCAGTAGTTTTCTGCTAGCTGCTCAGACCAGGTGGCGTCGTGGGAACACACGGAAGCAAGCCCTAGTGCACATGAGAGAGTTGCTGACAGCAGCTGTTCGAGTTGGTGGTGTGACACATCTTGTAGGCCCAGTGACCATGGTACTTCAAGGAGGACCAAGGTTTGTTTGTTTTTCTCTAAAAATAATTTAATGTTTTGGTCTCTGTAGAAAGTAGCAAGTTGTATTGCATAAAACAAACTGTGAGAAGTGATTAGTTGTGCGGGCTCAAGTTTGCAGAACTAAGCTTTTAACTACCACTTATATTAGACTTTCTGGGGTGAAAAGGCGGAAGCTTTTAAGAAATGCTTTTATTTGGCAGTAGGTGAACTTTTCCTTTCATACTGATGTGACATTCACAGGTGGGTTTATAGGGTATCTTATTATCTTGGCAGATACTAAATTCACTTCAATTAGGCATTAGTGTAGATATAGCCAATACTAACACTATCATCTAGATTTGATGAATATTTTGCAAGCATTTTGTATGTAATCAAGTTTCAGTCATGTCTCAGGTAAAACTTCCTTACTACCTTGTTTACATGTATCTCGTATTAAAACATTAGTGACTTGCTGTTTTGCTTTTAAATCTTCCTTGGGTAATTCTTAATATATGATAACTCTTCTAAAGCTATATTTGGAAGCTCATTTTATTTAACCTAGAAAATTATGATTTCAAATGTCTTGCTGCTAACAGAATTGAAGAGCTCACGTGTGGTGGGATGGTGGAACAAGTCCAGGAAGCTTTTGGAGAGACTATGACGTCCGTGGTCTCACTGTGTGCTCGCTACCCCATTGCTTGTGCAAATAGCATTGGCCTCCTATGCACTATACCTTACACAAGGTACGAAAGTATTTCCTACAGAAAGGGAAGGAAAGGATCTGCAGTTGTCCTTATTAGGTTTTCCCACAAGGAGAAGCGTTGAATAGTATAAGTATACTTCCTTTTTTCATAATGAGGAGTATCTGAGAACATCCTGTTAAATTGTCCCAGCATACAGAATTTCATCTGGGGAGGGAAAGGGAGAGGCAAAACCATCTAATTCCGCTGTTAACTCGGCAATTAATTACTTTGCAAGTTCTTGATTACCTTTGAGTCTGTTGTTATTGACTGAAAAGTTACTTCGGTAAAGTCTGAATTTTTCTCCTGATACAGGAGCGAAGAGAAATGTTTGGTACGTAGTGGCCTGGTACAGCTTATGGACCGGCTCTGCAGTTTAAGCAGCCAGACGGAATCCAGTTCAAATGAAAAACAGACTAAGAAACAGAAGGTGGCCACCATGGCTTGGGCTGCCTTTCAGGTGCTAGCCAATCGATGCGTTGAATGGGAGAAAGAGGAAGGTAGGAACACTGCCAGTTGTACTTCTGTTGTGTGCTTGAGAACTGTGCAAGTGCATAAGACATGGTTTAAACATGTATGTAAAATAGGGCATTCGTTCGCTGACTTCAGTAGTGTTTGGGTTCCTTAGAACATGCAAATGGATACAAAAGTTGTTATCTTGTTGATGTTGTGTGGTGTTTTTTTGTTTTTAATTCTAGCTTCCCCACCATCACCTCACCTTGTGTCTGTTCCAGATTTATTTAAGTGACAAAGACTTGGTATTGAGAAAATTAAAGTCGAATGTAGTAGTTCTGATTGTTCTAGTGGGTAATACCACTAGAATATTTTTCTCCTCGTTCCAGCAATTCTTAGTAGCTATATGTCAACTTCCATGCTGTAAGAAATCAGTACTTGGCACTTAAAGATACCTGAAACTTCTGTGGCCTTTGGGTTCTGTTGGTTCTGATTTTCATTTTGAGTACTTTTCTTCACACATGAACAAAGAATTCCTGTGCAGTGGAACATTATCCATTCTTTCTGCTTAGAGAGAAACATGCTTTAACTGCACTCAGAGGAATGTATAAGTGCTGCAGATAATTTTAGTTCTGCCACTTGGCTCTGGTATAAGCAGAGAACCTAAGGGCCTTGAATAATCACTTGTGTATTTCTCCTATGTTAGGATTCACCTTAAAACATGCTTAAATGTATAGACCTATGGCTGTTGCCTGATTGGATATAGATGTTTTATTAGGCTTTATTTTTAATTTAAAACATCATTTTATGTTTAAATGTGCTGGAACAAAACAAATATTTTTGACTATTTTTCACTTTGAGGGGGGAAGGAACCTGTAGATACGTACATCCCTCTTTGTTACTTATAATTGTGTGTCCTTGGATCACTTTTAAAGGTGGTTCCACAGAAGCTGTTCACTCTGGTCTGGCTCGTCAGGTCTCCAGCCTTCTTACCAATCACCTTGCACGAGCTACAGAGTGTTGTGGTAATCAAGCTGCAGGAAATGATGCACTTCAAGATGTTCTCAGTCTTCTTAATGACCTGTCAAGGTACTAGGCCTTTGTTTCTGGAATATATATATATTTTTCTATGTAAGAAAGCAGGTGGGGGTTCTTGTTTGTTTCTGACAGAAGTGAAGGTAAGGGAACTTTCAAACCATTCTGAAAGCTGACTATAAACTGACGCTTTTTCAGTCTTGGTGTTTAATCAGTGCTATTGAGCGTTATGTAAGAACCTTTGCAGATCAAGTCTTGTCAGATGTGTTTTTTTAAATATATCTTGTAAATAATAAATTCATTTGTTTATCATTTTAAGATCACAGTCAAGCATTCCTTTTTTTTAACAGCACTTATTCAGATTTTTTTTCCTCCCCCTTTCAGGAGTCACATAGGTAAAGCAATCCTGAGCCAGCCAGCCTGCGTGTCCAAACTTCTGTCACTTCTCTTGGATCAACGTCCTTCTCCAAAATTGGTTCTTATAATCCTCCAGTTGTGTCGTGCTGCACTACCTCTCATGAGTGTTGAAGACTGTGGAAATGTGGAACTGCCTCCCTGGAGTTACTCTGTACCCTCACTGAACAGTGAACAGGATGATCCAAGTGACCCAGCCTCCAAGATCGCGTCTCTGCTCTTAGCGAAGCTGGCAGATTATGTAGTACCAGGTACCAGCATCTTTTGGTGTCATGCTAATTTGAGAAATTGCCAAGCAAGTCCTGTTTCTGCAAAGAGCTTCTGTGTTGACAGAAGGCTTGCGTAGGAAAAGGTATATGATATGTTGGTGTTCGAAGATTATGATATTTCTGTAACACTTCTATCTGCCACTTTTAACTGTTTTCTGACTAGGATCTATGTCACAGTGACAGATGCATCTCGAGGGTTTTTTTAGCATTAGCTTCCAGGCCAAGAAAGTTTGTTAATGGCACTCATACTATCTATCTATTTGTTTATTCCTTTCTAATTCAAGGATGCCAGACAGTTCTTTCTCCAACTGCCTCTGAACCAGATACTGCTTTAGCAAAAACCAGCCCTAAGAATTCCATAAAAGGCGATAAAGATCCTGGAGAAGAAAGTGAGGCAGTGGATGGCAAACTTTCTATTTTTATTCATAAACGGGAAGACCAGTCATCCCATGAAGTGCTTCAGCCATTACTGAGGTAATCTTAACTCATTGGATTGGAATTAACAGCCAATTCCATTTCTTTTTCTCCTTTTTTCTCTAAGTGCTACAGCTGTAGGAAAAAATGCATCCTAGACATAACAGTAAATGGGAAAGCAAAAGGTCTTCCCAATGTATTGTATTTCCTGGCAAATAATAACACAATGCAAAAATTGTTTATAGGGCTTATGCAGGGTATGCTCTTACCTGGATTAAAATGTACATCACTGTACTGAATTTCTGGAAGGGCAGCAGCAGAAAGGATCTAAATGTTTCCTGATCTTGTCTCTTTTGTAGAAGACTATTGATTAGAGCAGCAAAGCTAAAACGGACCAGTGCATACAGATATGTAAAAGAAAGAGGAGGGGTGTGATGGAGCTTGACATGTTTTCTTTTTGTCTTGCTTACAAGCTAGTAAAACACTAGCAAAAGAACATAAAAACGTTTTGATGTATCATTAAAAGATCACATGACAAATTAGCTACTTAAATGATATTCCATCAGAAAAATTGAGCGTATCTTGTTATAGTATTAGATTATGTAGGACTCTCAGAACTATGGGAAAAAATGGCTTTAAAAGTTTTGCTTTTAATAACGCATACATTGGATAATAACTTGCTAGCTTCTTCAATAGCTTCTTCGGTATTCTTAGTATGCAGTCATATCCGCCTAGATTTGTCAAATAACCAACATTATCACCTTCTGCGTTTTGCACTGTTTGTCTCATCTCCTCCCACTCTGTCAGTTTTGTACCCATGCTTTAAAATGACACTAAAAGATACAGTTGTTGGATACTCTTAGAAAAAAGTTTAACTCAGCACCCTTAGGCATTTGTGTTCAGTAAAAATCAATTTCATTAGGCTTCTTTTTGAGGAGAGAAGGGTTAAATTGCTAGCAAATAACTGCATTCAATAGCAGTTAATTCCTGTTGTAAATTACAGTGCAATTGGGTGTGTTCTGATTTATCAAGTGTTGCTGTTGAGCAGTGCAGTTGCAAGGGTTGATTTGAAATCATTTAAAAATAAGCGTAGTACATTAAATTGGGCTGTATAATTGAGACTTTTTTTTTCCACCAATGCAAGTAAAGCTAATGTGTTTTCGTTTTCACTCTAATAGTAGCTCAGAAGGTCGTCCATTTAGACTTGGAACTGGAGCCAATATGGAGAAAGTGGTGAAAATGGATCGTGACATGACTAAAGTAAGAAAAGATAAAGAATTACTCAAAGTCTTAAAAATTGGTGGCCAGACAGAGCTCTGTTTTCACGGATGTTAAATCCCGTTACGTGTTTTTTTCTTTTTTTAGCTTCCAAAACAGTTTAGAAGGAAAACTGTATATAATGTTAGCTTTAGATAGTTGTTGATGTAAATAGTAACAAATGCTGAAAAAGTTCAGCTAATACTTTCTTTAACTGTTGTGTGTCGTTTAAGCTCCTTTAATGTTCACTTTCCATAAGTGTTTAATGCCTGTTCTTGGTGTGGACTTTAAGCTACCTATTTAAACTCCGTTTTTATATTATATTTTCAGACATTCTCTTGAGTATTTTTACAGAAATATTCATGAGTACTTATTTGCTGGTTTTTTTGTGTATTGTTTTCTGGTCAGAGAAGAAAAACTATTATGCTAAGAACAGAACATCTAAACTCACTGACTCCACATTAATACCTGATCTTTGTACATGGGGGAGAAAAAAAAGTTTGTCTAACAACTGATAATGCATGCAGAGGAGGATGTTTTGATTTGTTCACAGTGCTTTTGTGTATTCAGAAGGAGTAGAGTTAAATGCCAATGCACTGTAGCTAAATAGAGCTAACATTATTTCTCTTATGACAACTATTTTCAGAGTGGCTGCTGTGAAGTTATTACAGAAGAAGCTGCTGCAGCTCTTCGCAAGGCAACTAAGTGGGCACAGTCCGGTCTGATAGTTAGTGTTGGGCCACCCATAGAAGCTGTCAATCCAGAAACAACTAGTGGGATGTCCACTGGGGACAAAAAGAAGACTGCACAGACATCTATTTGCAGAGAGAGAAATTCTGAGCTTGCCAGGTAGGTCACTTTGATTCTATACGTAGTATACATTCTACTTTATATATTCTGATATTTGTAGCACTCAAAAATAGCTCGGAGGTTCATAAACTTCCCTTTTTTATGCTGTATATTGTTGCTGATAGCTGAATGTTCTTTCCTTCTATTGTTTTGTAAATTTTTCTTTCCTTTCCGTATAGGACGGACCCTGTAAGACCATTCATCAGTGGTCATGTTGCAAACAGCATGGCAGCAGAGGTGATCGCTTTGCTACATAGCTTGTTGATGGCACCAGAATCAAATGCAGCTCAGATATGGACAACAACTGCTGAAAAGGTAAGCAAACAGAAGATCGCATACCAAATTGTACACCAAGAATATACTCAGTAATTAAGAGAACTTAATTATCAGCAAACTGGAGTAGTTCGGAAAACTGCCGTTTTGTAACATTTTGAACCAGGATGTGTCACTGAGTAGCCCTTTCCAGTAGTCTGTATCTATCCCACTTGAAGATGAAGATGCCAGATAATAATCAAAGATTATCCAGCAGCAAAGAAAATATCGTTACTTGTAAGCCCCTGTAATTTCAACAGTAATGCATTTTCTTGTATGTAGTTATCTTGCCTTTGCTAGGTAGCTACTCTGCCTCTGCTATGGAGTCCTTTCTGGCATGACCTCTGAAGGTCTACAGCGTTGGCCAGAAAGTATATGGTGTATTGCTTTTATGTTCCTCTAATAGCTCTAGCACGTAATCCGTTGCTTAGGCTAACTCCGTAAGTGAAGACTTTTGCCAAGATTGTATGTATATCTCTGTGATTCTAAAAGTTATTAGGGAACAGAGCTAGCTTTGATGGTACTCACACTTCAGAGGACTTAGAATATTCTGAGTTACATAATTCTCTTTGAGAACAAAAATAATTCTTCTGAGACTGTGTGGGCTGGAGGCTTGGGGTGTTGGGTTTTGTTTGAATTGTGCTTTGAAGTCATTATCTGGTATTTCTGCTTCTGTCTTCAGGTTCTGTCTCGGGCTCTGATGTACATTCCACAACTTGGGAAATATGCAGAGAGTATTTTGGAGAATGGGAGTAGCAGTGGAAGGAAACTTGCTAAACTTCAAAGAATTGCTCGACAGGCAGTAGCTGCCCTTTGTGCTCTGGGTGGCTTTAAGGAGACAATTAAAATAGGTTCTGAAGTTCAGGTAATCTGCTGCCTTTCACATTTTGTACCTTTAAATGACAATTGATGCTTTTGACCGTGTTTTGCCTGCATTGGTATAACTGAAGCAGTGTGCAGATTGCCTGCAATTGTGAAGCAGTTTCAGTAACACATGGTGACTGCAGCTGTGTGTTGAGTTTCTGCGTGGTGTTAAGCACTCAGTGTTTCTTGTTTGTGAAACTGTAAATCTTATGTAAACATTCTTTGGTTGTAGGTTTTAGGTAAAGGAATAGCAGGAAGCGTTGGAGTTGTGGCATCTATTAATGAACAAGAAGGTATAGCAACGGTCAAATTTCCACCTACCAGTATAGACAGTAGAAAGACCTCACAAGCATCAGACACACTAACTATTCCATTGTCTAGGCTCTGTGTTCCAAGATCTGAGGTACGGTAGCTTTAAGAATCCAATATAAAGTATAATATCAGTTGTGTTTTGGTTTTTGTTTTGTCACAGCATACTGGCAATTAATCCGCAGCATGTAAAATGTCTTTTTCATCTTTGATTAAAGATGGCTTGTGAAGTTTGCCTCATTTTAACCATCTCTTAATAATTTAAGTTTTCATGCAAGTAACGTGAATATTCACCTTTTGATGCTTAAAGATGTTCCATTGCATACTGTGGTGGGTTTTGTGTGTGATTTTTTTTTTTTTTTTTTTGCTTTCTTTGGTTGGTGGTTTGGTGCTGTTTTTGTGATAGTACAAAATGAGAATTAACTCCAGGTAATAAAACGCCCTCATTTCTTAGAAACTAACTACTTGAATTTAACTTTTTACCGTGCCCCCCCACCATCAGGCATTGCCTCTTCATAAACTGTCCATTACTGAGAAGGTAGTACAGGCAGTCCAGTCCATGTTGCTTCCTCAGGAGGGAAGTCTATCTATTCACACCTCACTTCCTGCAACAGGAGATGGCTCAACTCCAGTAATGGCAGTGGTCCGGCTTCTTGCTGAAATAAGAACCAGGTGAGTTGTTTTTCTGAAGCACTCCAGTCTGTTTCATTGCCATACAAAAAATGTTCAAGCAAATTGCACGGGTTCTTGTTTTCTTCCTCTGTTGGTACTGACATATGACATCAAGGGACGATGTGAAAATTCCTGTTGGCTTCTTTAAGTACATTTAGTGCCTGGATGCTCTTAAAAAGAGCATCAAAAATGAAGTGTCCTCTGTAACACTGGCAATATACTGAGCAAATGCTTTATGCAAGTAAATGCTAGGAAGCAGACAAAAGCTGTCACCGGAAGTTCCAATGGATAGCTAAGCATCCAGATAAAAAAAAATAGATCAGTAAACATTCTGCCTTTTTTTAAAAACAGTCCTGAGTTCACAGAATTCAAAGTTGTCTTTACATGTATTGTACTCTTTTGTAATACTTTAAACATACTGTTTTTCCATTAAGAGCATGCCTGGTGATGGCTCAGCTGTTAGAAGACAGCTCGTTCTGTGAAGAATTCATTCAACAGTGTCCAGCTGCTGTAGAAGTTCTTAATTTAGTAGCACAGGAGTGCAGCCCTGGTAGGTGTTCAACACATCCTTGCAGCTTTGTCCTGTTGAGTTCAGAGACGTAACTGTTTTTAAAATCATTTCCATATTTTGTCCTCCAGCTACTTAGTTTATGATAGCTAGCGCAGTACAGCTGTCTTGTCAGTGGTAGATGTGTTGTAAGAGTAATATAAGGGTAGCTAATAATCAGGCTAAATCATTTCAACATTAGGCATAAAATTTAGGCCAAAATACGATTATGCTGTTGTCACAGGAGATGCGAGTCCTAGGACTAGCTCTTTGGTGCTATGCTTCTGAAGTCTCTCTACTGCTCTTGCCTCTATTTTAAGCTACTCTTTATTCTTTGATAATATTATTGATTTCTATTTAAGTTCTCACATAATAATGTCTTTACTTACAAAATAGAAATTAAGCAAGATGAAAACCATTGCTTGTATAAAATTGGATTTTGTCATTAATTTTGTTGATTAGGTGAGAGACACTGTTTAATTACATATCTTAAAATGTAAATGGCATGTTTGTTTCTATTACAGTTATAAATATGGAATTGTTGGACTTGAAGTTACTAGTTTTGCTTGCAACCTCATGACTTGGCTTGTTGTTACAGGGGAGAGGCTCCTTGTTGTAGAAATGCAGTGTGAACGGTTAAGAATGTTGTATCGTGACTGTGCTCGACCTCCACCTCCTCCACTCCAAGCAGACAGAAGACAGGTGAGCACAGAAGCAGTGATGAGTATTCTGCCCCTTGCAAATGAAGTCAGCCACTGAGTGCAGAGGGTCTGCTTGTGGTGTTGGAGCCAAAGCGGTTGGATTTTATTTAAATATTTTAATATGAATTTGTGTAATGGGATGTGATTTCTTGTGATTGTAGTTTCGGTAGTTGCATGTGCTGTCTTAAATGTGAATTTCATAAAATAACGTACCATTGGACTTTGCAAGATGACTTCAACTGTAGTAAGAGTCAAATGTTCTGTTCTTGCTTACAGCCCAAAGAAATCACTTGGAGCCCATCAAGAGTGTTTCCCCCTGTACGAGCATGCATGTTTTCATCACATCTCACAGCTGTGACATTCTTGGCTGATCCTAGTGCTGGTGGGGGACTTCCTCGGGGCACATTTATTTATGCCACTTCACCAGTTCCAGTACAGGTAAGAATTCACAACCATACAACAGCTTGGTTTACTTAATACTCAGTCGTTCATGATAAGACAGGAATTTTTCTATTTTACCTGTATCTTGTAATTAACTTTTTTTTCTACTATTTTTAGGCACCATCATTCTACTGGGAAATTGAAATAGTTTCCTATGGAGATACAGATGATGACACTGGTCCAATAGTTTCATTTGGATTTGCTACAGAAGCAGAGAAACGGGACGGGGCTTGGACAAATCCAGTGGGCACCTGTCTTTTTCACAAGTATGTTAGATGTACATCAAAAAGCAGTTTTGCACAGTAAATTCATATGCTCCTTAGAGAGAATATTGTAAGCACATTGTGGTAGGCAGCATGTACAATTTAAATGAAATACTAAAGTGATGAACTAGAATGTTCCTTTGTCAAAATAACGAATGTTGAGTTGCCTTTTGCCAGTATTGTAGGTATGTAGACTTCAGTTGCTATCGAGTTGTAATCCTTATTTGTTTCAGTGCTCTTTTTAATAATCATCATCTTGTATTAATTCTTAGCAATGGGCGAGCAGTGCATTACAATGGGTCCAGCTTGCTACAGTGGAAGAGTGTTAGATTGGATGTGACTCTTTCTCCTGGTATGTAACAGTACAGCTAATTTCTTTTTAACTGGTATATCAAAAAATCTCCTAAATGTAAGAGAACCTGGATGAGAAAACAGATAAATCCATGCTGTTCTTTTGGTGATTATATATTTTGATAGGTGATGTGGCTGGAATTGGATGGGAAAGAACAGAAGGAACTCCGCCCCCTCCGGGACAACCAGCTAAAGGCAGAGTTTATTTTACGTATTGTGGGCAGCGACTTGGGCCATACCTAGAAGATGTCTCAGGTGGAATGTGGCCGGTTGTCCACATACAGAAAAAGGTAAGTTTTGAACATAAATATATGGGTTGATATATAAATATCTCAATATCTATTTTAATGCATTGATACATCCTCACTAAAGAGGTTGAGACAAAACTAGCCCAATACATAGTGCTGAATATATAATAACCCTTCCACAAGCATTAGGTAAAGCAAGCTCAATACTTCCTTTTTAGTATTTCCATCTATAAAATAGTAGAGTGATAGTTTTTACCGTTACTTAGGTTGAGTTCTCATTCCCTTCCCAGTGTGCATGTTTGTTTTATTACTATTTGGAACTTTTTGTCCTTGAGGACACTAAACATGCAGCTGGCTTGATGAGACTGTACTGTTCTGTGCTAGTAGCCTTCCTATTATTATTTCTTCTCAGCAGTGACCTTGCCATGAAGTATGCTGTATCAGGAAGCTAGATAAAAGAGAAAGTTCAAAGTTGCGGTTGGCAGCTTAATGCTCTCCCTGCTGCATCCAGTTTATAGCTAACAATGCTGGCAAAACATGTGTCATGGAGGTGTGATCAGCTTATCCTTTTGGCTGAGCTCTTAAAGAGCAAAGAGAAGGACCAGAGAAACCCACAGGTAATTTTAATTCTTTACCTGCGTCTCGTTCCAGAACACGAAAGTCCGTGCTAACTTTGGATCTCGCCAATTTGCCTATGCTGAAGGACAAGCTCACAGGAATGCTGCTGATCTGTGTATTGACCTAGCTGAAGAAATAAGCGCCAACTTTGAAGCACTGCCTTTTGCCATGGCTTCTGATAGCGATAATGATGCTGGCACCAGTATAGCTTCTGATCCCGGGACCCATGGACCTCCCTGTAGAATTGCTGCTGTTGCTACAGCTCAACAACGTAAAGTGACGATTAATGTTTTTTTAAAAAAGTTAGAGAAAAAATTACAATCAATTAAACAGGATTTAAGCACATCCTGACTGCATTTCTTAGGTACTGCCTATTTAGGTAAAGCGGTACAATACAAAAGCAGTACAATAAATATTGGAAAATGCATGCTTATTTCATTTAGACAGAGCAATTTAAAAAACAAATGTTACTTTAGCCTTCCTTTATATGGATGCAATATATTTCAAAAACCTCATTGAATACTTTCACGTGCCTTCCAGTTTGCTATAGTCTCATGATTTCCATGTGTACTTTACAGAATATGACAGTGACACGTCTTGCCACTATAAAATGGAACTAAGCTACGAGAACTTCATCACATCAGGGCCTGATCCTCATCCCCCTCCTATTGCGGATGATGAAAGCGATGACGACGATGACGATGATATTCCCAGGGTGAGCAATGTGGCAAGACCTGCCTGCTCTAACTTGCAGTCTGAATATGGATCTTGTAATTCAGATCTTTTTAAGTTTTGCTACACAAGTGTTTACCCTGCTTCCTTAAGGAAAGTAGAATGGTTAATAACTTTCCTTTCCTTTTTGTACACTAAATAACTTTTCTCCTTGTAGGAGGATCACTATGCCCTGTTGGTTAAAGCCTGGGAAACTAAAGTGTTCCCTACGATTAGAAGAAGATTCCGTAATGAGGCTGAGAGGAAGTCTGGTTTGGATCAGATTAAAGGAGCTTTGCAGTTAGGTATGGCTAAGTTTCTTTCTGTGCACGTAGGTTCATGTGATGTGCCCTGCGTTTTGTATGTCTTTACTGTATTTGAGGCTGGAAAATAAATGTCTTCACTTGCTGTTTTTGAAAAGTGTTCAGAATTCGTTTTGAGATCATGATTTTTCCTTACTTAACCCTTTTACTTGAGTTAACCTTTAGAGTTAACTTTTAAATAGGGAAAATGTCTTTAGAAATTGTGGAGGAATTTGTTGTGAAATTATACATGAATGCAGAAATACTTTAGAATAATCATTTGGGAAGAGATTATCTACATGGATTTTCTGTCTATGGCTACATCAGTGCCAGTCTTTTGAGAAACTTTAATAAGGAGGGGTTTGTAAGTGAAATACAGTTCTGGCAAGATGGCTGTTTTTTGAGAAAGTCACAGTAAAAGCAAAGTGAGAATTCTGAGCATTGGTGTAGAACATATGAGTCTCTGTCACAAAAGCTCCGCTCCCTGTCTGTCATCCTGACTGAAAGAGTATTTAAGTGATTAAGTTCCTCAGCTGCCTATAATGTCAGCGACAACAAGAATTCTTAGTCCATCGGGAGCACTTATCCCAAGTCGATGGGGAAAATAACTCGCGCTCCCTTCTGTCTGCCAGGAATGGTTGATATAGCACGACAAACTGTAGAATTTCTCTACGAGGAAAATGGGGGCATCCCAAGAGACCTCTACCTTCCTACCATTGAGGATATCAAAGATGAAGCAAACAAATTTACAATTGATAAAGTACGAAAAGGTAAGGTCAGCAAAAGTGCCTTAAAATGCTAAGGGGCTCTGGTACTAGGGATTTGCTGTACAAATTGTTTGCCTGAGGCAAGTGCTGAGCCTTTGTGTTCTTTTCTGTCCAGGTCTCACAGTAGTGACTCGCTCTCCTGACAGTAACAATGTCACCAGCAGTGCTGTTGGAACAGCTTTACCCAAGTTTGCTATTCGTGGGATGCTGAAGACATTTGGTCTTCATGGCGTTGTTCTGGATGTTGATTCAGTGAGTAAAGATACGTTGGGAAGGCACTTGAAAGATCAGCATCGCACATCTATGAGCAAATATTATTAGCTATACTGAACTGCTTACAATGCTGATTTGGTGCTCGTTTTTGGAGAACAAATATCATTACTGTGTTTGACAGTGTTGTTTTTGGTGTTCCAGGTAAATGAATTGGTACAAGTAGAGACATATCTCAGAAGTGAAGGAGTTCTGGTTAGATACTGGTATCCTATTGACATGTTAGAAAGGCCACCTGCTGGCTATAGGAGGACTGCAACAAATGGATTGGTTACCCTGGATAATACCAATATCCAAATTCACAGGTAAAAAAGAAATAAATTTAGAAAGCATTTGCATTATATGAAATTCTGTAGACTGAGTCAGATAAAGCAAGGCTGCAGTAGAGACTTGTATTGAGCAATAGTAAGCTTCTGAATCTTATTGTAGTTCTTGGGTTAAAGCTAACAAAGATTAATTAAAGCTTCATGTTTTAGTATGTAGTGAGTTGGTTTTTGTAAATAAAAGAAATTGATTATAACGGTCTTGATGGAAGCATTTTAATAAAGAGAAATGATCTTTCTGTATAAACGCTAAACCTAAGCAATTTAGCTTTGCAGAAAGCTTATGTAGTGCGTTCAGTTATTGTGGGTTCATTCTTGCATAACTGTAGAAACCTGAATTTCACCATTAAATACAGGACTCTTTTGACCTCTTTAGATTGTGTTTCTCATTTGCAGGACTGATTTTAATGCAAAAGTTGCTAGTATTAAATAGAAATTACACGGGAATTTGATAGGAAAAATTACTTCAAACTCAAAGCATATTGTCTGATTTGTTTACAGATGAGATTTTTTTTCTTCCCGGAATAGGTTTTATGAGTATTTTTCTCCCAAAGATTTTAAAGACATGAAACAGTAAAGGACCTTGATTTTTGTCATCAGTGACGTGCAGCTGTTTTTACACAAACTGAGCAGTCTCCTGGGGCTTAAATTTGCAGGAAGACTGTAATGGAGTTTGAGAGCAATAGCATAGAAAATGGCATATTTTGTTTAATGCAAAGTGATACTTTGCCACGTGAAAGCGTTTTTATGTATTCCTGTCTAACAGCTATTTTTCGTGAAGCCTACACTTCTTGTACCATCAATCAGTTGCTATCTGAAAGCTTAAGAACACTCTACTGACTTTGTGGAGAGTTGACTTATTCAGATGCCTTAATTGGGTACAATAATTAGATGGGCTATATAAGTAAGAAAGATTTGGGTCTACTTCAACCATTTAAGTCAGAATAAATCAAGTATATATATTTGGATACAAAGGCAGTTTGCTGGATACGGCTCATATTTTAAGTGTGTTGAAGCAATCAAATATTTTGATATTTGTGTTTTCTAGAGAACTTCTGCGAAGTGAAGCTGCGCTGGCCAAGCTCTACTGCCGCATGGCTCTTCTCAATATTTTTGCCCCCAAATCTCCACATATGTTTACCCGTCTGTTTCATATTCCCGCTATTCGTGATATCACTCTGGAGCACCTGCAGTTACTATCCAACCAACTTCTTGCACCACCTCTTCCTGGTAAGCACTGATTTTTGTCACAGCAGTTTTTTGGTACAATAGTCTTCTGGGGCAAAAAAAAAAACACTAAAGTTTGGCACTTATTAATTAGCTGTTAATGATAGCATTTGAATAGATGTCTCAATGGACTCCTGACGTAATTACCTTAGTGATATGGTGTTAAAGTGAAATTCTTGCTCGTGATCTAATTTATAAGTGCTCAAGAAAGTTCAGAGACCCTCCAAAGATTCCGTTCAGTGTGCTCCTCTCCCTTTGTCGTCAGTGGCCTTCTGTTTAGGGAGTAGGGTGGGGTGGGGGTGAGGAAAGTACCCATACGGGATACCTGTAAGGAAACTAAATGCCAGTTGGGTCTCACAGTTCTCAAAATTCAACTCTTCATTTTACAAAGTGGTTTGTCCTTTTCCTACTGGAATCACAGATCTCATTAGAAAATATATGTGCTGAATCATGGAAAAGGATCTTGGGCTAATTCAAGTGAGTGTTGTTAAAGGCAATTATTGTGACAAAGCTATTCTGCATGCAGAGAGATGTGTGTAACATGGCTGGCGCATAAGGAGGAAGTATGAATTGCTAAATAATAGGCTATTAATATTTGGAAGTAAATAATTACCATTGAAAGAGTGCTGTTCCCTCCTCCAATGTCTTTGAAACTTGGCTACTTCTAACAGATGCTGCATTGTAAAAGATCCTCTTGCAAAGAACAGCATTACTTTGCATGGCTTGGAGAATAATTTTACAAGCTTTTCTTTTTCTTTTCTTTTTTTTCCCCTGGTTTAAAAATAGTTTTAGTCTAAGTCTTGCTAATACATACAGTTTCCAAACTGGGGTTTTCATGAATTGCCCACTACTTTGTGCGCTGCACTTTGACTTTCTTCAGCTTCTCCCAGAACAACAACAGTGGGATGTTGGTTTGAGACCCACTTGGGGCCACCCAACAGCAGTCCTGTCTGTATGTGGGGAAAGCCTGAGGGCAGATAAAGCCGCTCTCACCTCATCTAGAATGAGTGGGGAAGAAAGCACTTCTGATCATTTGTCCTTGCTGTACTTACGCAGTTAATGGAAATGTGCCCGCTTTTGTATATGGGACAAAATGAGTCAGCTGTGAACCCGTACAGCTCCGTGTGTGTCTGACAGGCCTCTCTGAGGGCTGGTTTAAGGCAGGTGAAGAATACAGCTGGCATTTAGAGGGCTATCCCATCTGGAACCAACGGCATCAGGGAGTAGGTTTGGTCTTTGAAGGATTCATTCTCCTGCTGACCTTTGGGAGGAGGAGGTTTGAACTTGCTCAGGAGTGAAAGTTAGCAGCTTGTTTAAAAACTTCTTTTCACTGTCTCACAGGCTGCATAAACATTTTGAGGTGATCTCCAAATTTGTCATATTTTACTTGTTATTACAGATGGAACAATCAGTTCAAGTTCTATTCTTTTGGCCCAGTCTCTGCAACACTGCATACATTCCCAGAACTGTGCTGCCACGGACCTCTTCTACCAGGGCAATTCGCAAGCCATCAGAGAGTGGCTTACTGTAGCCATTACCCGGACACTGCATCAAGGAGAGGAGAGCTTGTTAGACCTTACTAAACAGATCTGCTCTTTTTTGCAGGTAAAATATTTAGTAAAGTTTTGTGAGCAGTGTTGTTTTCAAGGCCTGCCTTAGTAGGAACATGTGATTGTAACTTCCATAATACTGTCTGTCGCACTGAATTGTTTCTCTGGCTGGATTATATTGCTGTTCTGATCATACTGGGCACACTGAAAACACAAGCAGTAGCAATACACTGGATCATGTTAAAATGAAGCAGTTTCACCCTATATCGTTATTTGTGGTGCTATATTTTATTTGAAAAAGAGGGGGATGGTTTGCTGCTGCTGCTGCTTGGGGACTTTCATTATGAAATGTTACATTACAGACTGCACCTGAACAGTTTCCTGCTGAAGAATTCCCAATCTCAGAATCCAAAGTCAATATGGATGTTAATTTTCCTGGGGCTGCATTTGTAATTGTGTCCTGTAAGGAAAGCCAGTCTGGATTCCGCAAAGAGTAAGTAACCGAGGGGCTGTGAGTGGCCAAGATGAAAGTAATGCTGCCCGTGCTGCTGAGCCTCTGTGAACCCTGAGTACGTAGGTGCTCATTTTGCAGATTTTTCTGTTCTCAGAGAGTCATTTTCTGGGAGGTGGGATAAATACTGCGGTGTTTCTTCTTGACTGAGTTGGGATTTTTAGTAGTTACATTCCAGCTGCATTGTTCTTGGTCTTTTCTTAGCTCTTCCCTGTATAAAGCTCCTTGGGCTCGAGTGCTCGTCTACGGGCTTGGGCATAAAGTGAAGAGGAACGGCCAGTTAAACCTAATCGAAGCAGTGTGTTATCCTCGAGATGCCTCTCCAACCAACACAGGCCTAACGCCTCCCCCGACAACCAATCAGTACCCTTCAGTGATCACCCCTACGGACAAGGTCCACATCAAACTAGGTAAAAATAAATATATTTTAAAAAATTTTAAACTGTATTCTTAAAATTGAGGCAAATATAATCATTACCTGTGTAGGAGCTTCCTATATTGCCACTACTTAGTAAGGAAGGTTCTCGTTTAGCATAAATTTAGCTTCAAAAAATAATCTTAACAGATACAGTATTACTTTTACTTTTGCAATGTCTGTAGTCATGGTGTTTTCACTGACCTTTTTGCTTAGGAGTATCTCCTCCTCCTGGAGCTGTGCTTGTCCTGCATTCTCTTCCCCTTGAGTTCCCCCTGGCAATGGCATTCACAGAACAGCTGTTAACTTGGAAATTGGAAGATGGAGATGGGAAATCAGAAGATGAACTGGATACTATTCCTGCTTCAGTTCTCTTACAAGTAGTGGAATTTTTAGGTGAGAAGGTGGTATTTACTTAGCAACGAACACAAATAATGTGCTGATTCAGCTGGAGACTTTAGGGGAAGAAAAGAAAAATGACAGTAGTGTTTCTGATGTCTTCCGTTATATTGAATTTTTATGTTTCTGTGTACTTCTTGAATTAGCCATTCAGGTTTTCTTACAACTGATGCACATCCATCGGGGTGACCTTTTCTCATTATGTGAGTTGTAGCAGTAACATTAAAGCTACTCCCATTGAAACAGTGCTAACTCCAGTGCCTTACCTTCTACACACAGGGAACTTTCTCTGGACAACTGACATGGCAGCATGCGTGAAGGAATTGATATTTCATCTCTTGGCTGAGTTGCTTCGCAAAATTCACAATCTGGAGCAGAAAAAAAATCCAGCAGGATTGTCGTCTTCTATCGCCCTTCAGCTAAATCCCTGCCTAGCAATGCTCATGGCCCTGCAGTCAGAACTTCACAAGTTGTATGATGAAGAAACACAAAATTGGGTGTCTGGAAATGCGTGTGGTGGTTCTGGTGTTGGAGCAGCTGACCAAGGAAGATTTTCTACCTACTTTCATGCTCTGATGGAAGTCTGCCTTGCTGTAGCAGAAGTAACCTTACCTATCAATATGAGTGTAACAGCTAACGTGATGTCTTCAACAAGTGCACCAAATCTTAGCGACTCTTCTTCCTCATCATCGTCTTCTCCAGGACAGACGCCACAGAGTCCAAGCCTGCTGTCAAAGAGGAAAAAAGTCAAAATGAAGCGGGAAAAGACATCATCTTCAGGCAAACGGTCTTCATCCAGAGCGGCTGAAACAGACGCTGCAATCCTCAGTATAGGAGGAAGCAAGCCTGAGGATATGTTATGGTTTCATAGAGCACTGACTCTGCTTATAATTCTCAGACACCTAACTAAAAAGGATCCACAAGGGCTGGGTGTGACAAACGATGCTGTGGCAGATGCATGTCAAGCCACTAGTAGGTCCGACAGCTCATAGCCGCTTGCTTGTCATTTCTGGAATACCAACTCACTTGGAGGAGAGTACCGTCAGAAATGCAATCAGAAAGGCGTGTAACGCACATGGTGGAGTCTTCAAGGATGAAATCTACATCCCTTTGCAAGAAGAGGATCCCAAAAAAATCAAGGACAAAGCAGAAGGAGGAGAATGCAGAACTGAACTGGAAAAGCCAACCATCTCCAGCAGTGCAGACAGTTTGGATATCAGCAGCTCTAGCAGTGTCACGCCTGCTATGAGTGTTAGTGCTTCAGCGTCTACAAGCCAGGCTTCCCTCTGCAGCTCGCAGGGCATTTCTCGGACCGTTAGTGACATCTCAGTTGACCAGTTTCAAGCAGGACTGGAGCTGGCCATCCCACCAGGACTGCTAGAACCACACGTTGTTTCCAGCCAGGAGAGTTTGGATCTTTCACACTGCAGTACTGGAAGCCTTGGCAGCCTTGGCAGTCTTGGGGAGCCGCTTGACAATGTGGAAACAGCATCTGTGTCTGATGTCGGATCGATGTACACAGTCACATCCCTGGACAACCAGCCGCTTCTGTCACGGCCAATCAAAGGTTTTGCAGTAGTGGAGGTAATAGCCTTCAATCAGGAGGGATACTTCTTTGGTCATGGTTTTCTTGTTTGTCTTTAGCAAAAAGTAGTAATAATGTCAGTTTATGTATAGCACCATGATCTGACTATTAAGAAAAGGGTGTTGTATGTTTCCTTTTGTGAAAATTCTTTTGCTTAACTGAGGCCGTGACTTGAACGACGGAGAGTGGAAGGTACCGTTAGTACGGTGTAGCTCAGCACAGGTGCAGAATACAGGTATGTCAGTGTGCATGAGAGACTAAGGAGACTAGGAGTTCTCAGCTTGGACAGGAGGACCGAGGAACATAGTTTTCTTCTCCACTGGCTTTCTGTGTACCATTCACAGACTTAGTCGCTATCCATCAGAAGATGGGGCATGGGGTTTAGCAAGTAGCAAGTTTAAAACAGAATGAAGTACTCTTGCATGTTCCAAGTTGTAGAGTTCATTGCCACAAGGTGTTGTGGAGGCCAAGAGCAGAAATGAACTGATAAGGGATAAAATTCATGGAGGACATGCAGATCGGTAGCTATAAAGCACAGCAGTCTGCAGCCTTCAACTTAGGAAGTGTTTTAACCACTGGTTTCTGGAGGCTGAGAGAATATGTAAAGGCAGAGATCTATTCAGTTCCTCTTTCATATAAATTTCTTGAAAGATTTGCTACTGGCCACTGCTGGTGATTAATTTTGAGATAGGTTTGACCCACAAAGCAATTCTTTAATGACTACGTTTTCACAAATTTTAAACCATCTACAGATTCCTCTACAGATTTAATGTAGAAGAGGTGATAAATTTTGTTGGTGTGATTCAAAATTAATTTTTAAAAACATTGTAGGTGGTTGTCATTGATGTCAGGTCACTCCAGGTTTTCAGCTATGCGCAAGAACTCTTCTCTTCCACTAACAGCATGCTGCAGATTTATCAGCACCTTACCAAAGCACTGCCATTTCTGATAGTTGGTGAATTGAGAGAGACATTTTTGCATAGTCTGGGATTATATCAGTTTCCATTCTAGAAGAAAATCAGCTTATTCAAAGAGAGAACCTTCAATTGCTATTTTTAAGTTATTAATTGACGAAAAGACACCAGATTTGAAATAAACCATAAAGTGCATATGGAAAGTTGTCGGCATATTCGCATTGAAACCTACTCCAAGTCTGTAGCTGCACTGACAATGATGTGTGGTGGTTATTCTCAGAATCAAAGGAAATTATTGCTCCTGCTCCCAATTCTGTGTAGCTGAGAATTCAAGGTCTGTGCTAATGTAAATATTTTTCCAAATGGAGAATCAAAGCAAAGACAGCAGAGTTGGAAATAACAACAGGTTACCTCTGTGAAACTTTCAGCTCCTTATCTGATATCTCTAAGGGCTGTCTCCAGACTAAGAACCAAGCAACAGCTGTTTCAGCTGAGCATGATTAATCACAGCATAATGGTTTGAGTGGCCAGGTGTTCTTAGAAGGGATGTCTTCTAGGTAGAACCTGAATTCTCTTATCAAGTGATTAATGTAGAAGAATAGTAAAAGAAATTCAGTAGTGGTTATTTACATGGGGAGGGGAGAAAGCTTAAGATCCAAATTAATATAAGTGAAAGTTAACTTGTTCTGTCAGAATTCCTATTAATTAATTTTGATTATTTTTTACAGATAAGGTCAAGAGCTAAAATAGAGAAAATCCGGGCCAGTCTGTTTAACAGTAGTGACCTCATTGGTTTGTCAAGTCTGGATGGTGAAGATGAACTGATGGAAATGTCAACTGAAGAGATTTTAACGGTTTCTACAGTAAATCAGAGTTTATTTGACACACAGGGGAGCCCAGCACTAGAAGACTATTTCAATGATAAGTCAATAAAAGGTATGTGCTTTTCATACAGGCAAATATCTCACACTATGATATACAAGTGTCAGATTATCTGATCGCTCATAATAATTACAGTATTGGGCCAAAAGAGAAGGCATTCAATTCTCTATTATAAATGGGGTATTAAAGTGCAGAGAGGTCAGATCTGCTAGTAGAATTTTTCTAAGTGATTTTTTCTCAGAGCAGGTGGTGTGTAATGTAATATTCTAGCTGAATGTAAAATGTTTTCTCGTGTTCCAAATCCTAAAGAGTTGCTACGGTATTTTGTACTCTATTGCATTTTTGTATTAGGTGAAAAACTGGTCCCAGGTGCTCGGGAAGTCCTCACAGAAATATTTAAAAGCTGCATCCATTCTGAGCAAATGCTGAGCCTAACTCCAACAAAACCAATTAAGGTTGCTGATATCTATCTTAGTAAAGAGCAGATAAATTCTCAAACTCCTGGAAATCTTCTTCATGTGTTCTTCACAAACGTCCGCCCTCCAAAGAAGGTGCTGGAGGACCAGCTTACTCAGGTAGTGCTTTGAAAACTGTTTTCAGCGTCTTTTTGTGTAACTCCAAAGTATCAGTTAATTATTCATTTTTCTGTGTTGGAAGATCTTAAGGAAATATGGTGTGCCCAAGCCGAAATTTGACAAGAGCAAGTACAACAAGGCAGGCAAAGAGCAGCATCCAGTGAAAGTTGTGAGCACCAAGCGCCCAGTTACCAAACCACCTACAAAAGAGAAGTCTGTGCTCAATAGTGTCAGGTTAGTGTCTTCTGCCTACTGGCAGTTTTTGATTTCTCTTCAGGATCTAGGCTTTTTGCCCTCCCTCTGTATTTCCTTGTACTGATTGTACGAGGAAAATGTGTCTTTGAGAGCGAAAAAGGCATTTGAGTAATGTTTGGGGTTTTTTGAACAGGCGTAGGGAAACTTTAATTCTAATATTAATTTTGTCCCTTAGCCGAACGGCTTTAAGTGAGAAGAAACCTACTGTAAAGCCAAAATCTCCTGAGAAGAGCAAACCTGAAGAGAAGGACCCTGAAAAGTCTCCCACAAAGAAACAGGAAGGTAGTAGCCCTATAAAACTTTTCTACAGTGTTACATCTTAAAAAGAAAATACATTTTGGATTGGCATGCTTAAACAAAGTAATGATTTGGTTTGTCTTTGCTTCTAATTGTTTTGGATTGGGATAATTTAGTTGTGTGTTTTTCTTGGGTTAGATTCCAGACTTTCTTAGGTTAGATTCCAGGCTAGATTGGACTTGTGAGTAGCACAGCGTTTAGAACTACTTGAGAAGTGAGGCATGGTGAGCTGGGTAAAACCAGGAGGAAGTCGTCTTGTACACCAATCATTTTCCTGTGTGGTGTGTAGACTCTATAGGAAGTCATTAACTCTCTGATGGTTGTATCTCTACGTTCAGTTCCTGAGGAGAAGTATTTGACGCTGGATGGATTTCACAGATTTGTCGTTGACCGATCTAAACAGGATATCCGTAGTGTGTGGAGAGCTATTCTGTCCTGTGGATATGATCTACACTTTGAACGGTAAGTTTTGGAAACTGTTATGGAAAGGTGATACTGATTAATTGTGCTTGCTTTAAACAAATTGATCCCAAGTGTTCCTATTCCACGTAGCTTTAACCAGTGTGTTAGTAACAAGCAAACTTCTATGCATGGCTGCAAGACGTGTAGAGAAAATTGTTGGTGAGATTCTTAAAACATCCGTTCAAAGAGTCACTGTGATGTAAAAGTGCAGGTTCCTGACTTGTACACACTAAAGCTAACAAAAAATCATATGCCACACTGTCCTTATTACTTCCACATTGCATAATAAATGGGCCTAATGAGAACTGTAAATTGATCTGGCAGCAGTCTCTGGTCTCCTTCTGCAATGACTTTCTGTTCTGTTGTTGGGTATTTATTTAAACTGGCGGCGTTCTTACTGGATCAGTAATAATGTCAGAGAGGGAACTGTTACTTCCTTGTTAATATTGTACAGGAAGAAAGTCCCTTAAATGAATCTTCCTTATCTTCCTGTGTCAGTCCACAAGCTAACTGCATCCATTTCCTTTCCCTATATCTCCTTCTAAACCTGAAGTGGTTAGTGCAGCAGGTAAGTTTAATATGCTTTTCTTTTTTTCTTATTTAATAGTAGTGAGACAAAGCAGGTGATAAATCAGTTCTTGTTCTCACACTGTAATTCTTGTAATGAAACAGCTCCCCTTAAGAAAAGGAAGAAAGAAGTTGAGCACCCTACCCGGTATTGTGCTCAACATGCTCTTAGTAAGCAGTATTGCCTTTGCATTTCAACAGGCGTAATGCCTCTTACGTTTCAGGTGCGCCTGCATTGATGCAAGACATGCTCAGAAAGCGTCCCGGAAATGGACTCTGGAGATGGACGTGGCCCTGGTTCAGTACATTAACAGGCTTTGTCGCCACCTTGCGATTACACCAGCACGGCTCCATCCCCATGAAGTCTATTTGGATCCAGCTGATGCAGCAGATCCCAGAATTTCCTGTCTGTTAAGTATGTACAGACTATAGCGTTTAGAATTGCTTTGTAGTGTTCTTTCTTTGTGTTCTTACTCCTATGCTGTTTATGGGTTTGTCAGGAAAGGCACCTGCTGGAACTGCTGAATCTTTTGAAGAGAGGCTCCCAGGGATATCCAGGCTCCCTGGTTTCACACGAGAGATTAGTTTTCTCAGGTCTGTTTACTGAGCAGAGAGAGATTCCAAGCTTGAAGTGACTGAACACAGGGTTACAACTGACCTTTTGCTTTGGTGCTTATGATAGGGTGCTTTTGCTTTGGTGCTTTTGTCCCAGACAGGTGGGACATTCCTTTGGAGATGCAGACTATGAGCTATGGGGAACACTGAGTCCAGATCCCTAGAAATGCACTGCAACTGTTCTGTGCTCTCCAAGCATACCTTCCAGGCTGTTACAGGAAGATATCTGAGTTTAGTTTGAAAGAGGGAAAAAAAGGTCGGATTTCAATTCTGGACCTAGGGAGACTTTAGTCACCTAAATCTGTTCGAAGCATGAAGTTACTTTTAAGAGCTTTTCCACATGAATGCAGATTTAATGATGATGAGAGACAGTGGACTCAGATACCCAGGAGTTTAACATCCAGGAAGGGAAGTCATGGGTCACTGCTGCTCTTGTGTTGTCAGCCCTCTTGTTGATGTGCAGGCGTCAGGAGGGGCTGCTTTCGAAGGAAGCTCCTGTGGCTCCTGGACTGAATCCACTGGGAGGATGGGCGTTACAACAGGTAGGGGATATCTTTATTTCTGACTGAATTTTTCCCACTTCAGATGTTCCTGTTGAAAGTCTACGCCTACGGTTTGCACTGCTGCAGTCTCTCAATACAACGTTAGAGACGTTCTTCTTACCGCTGGTGGAGCTTCGGCAGACTGAGATGTACAGTAACAGTATCGCTGCGTTGCTGCAAGAGGCCAAAGGTCAGTTTCTCGGGGAGAATGGCAGTTGCCTGAAAGGCTGTGCTATGCACCGTGTTGAACTACTTAATATATGTTGCAAAAAACTTTAATGCATGTAAATGTGTGACAGAAATGACAGTATGGAGGGGAGAGGGAACGCAAGATGGTGATTTCAGTGCACTAACATTGGCTTATTGGTCGCATTCTTAGACTGATAAGCTGTCACATGTCCAAAATAGCATTAACCCAAGGGTGGTACTTAGTTTTTTATTGGTTTTGTTTTTTTAAAGGTGGGAGGTGGTGTAGGGGGGATGATTCTTGCAAGAACTTGCTGTAGTTTGTTTTAATCTGAAAAAGGAGAAGATACAGAATTCACCAAAGGTGTTAGCTGGGCCAAAACAAAAGCCTTTGCACACAAAAAAAAAAAAAAAAAAAAAAAAAAAAAAAAAAAAAGGCTTGGGAAGCTAGTATGGAGAAGTGAGGAGTGTTCACCAGAGTTCTTTTCCCCCATAAGTCTGGGCTCTCCATAAAGACAATGTGACAGCACTACTTTTTATCTTGTTTCATTTCCTCCAGCATTACTGTCAAAACATCGCTGATTTCTGAAAGCTATTTGGCAGTGTTTCTGATTAACAGGATTTCTGGTGGAGTTGCTAGGATCTATTTATATAACAGTAGGATTGTGTTCATCAGTGTCCTAATCCAGTGCACTTCTTCTAGTAAGCATCAGTAGCAAATACTTCCAAATAAATTTGAAAATGTGTATTAGCCATTTCTTAGCTACCTAATGAAGATCATTGGCTACTGAAGATTTTCAGAAAACAAGATAGTAGAAGGATAGATTAAAATTGAATTAATTGGAATATGCATTTCTTTATTTAGGTTTAATCTTTTATGACACAAAAGTAACTGTAATGAACAGAGTGCTGAATGCCACTGTCCAAAGAACTGCAGATCATGCGGCCCCAGAAATCACCCTGGATCCCCTGGAAATAGTTGGAGGTATGAGAAACATTTATCCTCCTCAAAAGTCGTTTTAATCCATTGTAGCATGTCAAATCTGTCTTAACAAAGCTCAGATACGTTGTTAATGCAAAATACCCTGAGTATGAGGATTTTATCTTTATTTGTTTTTCAATAGGGGAGATCCGTTCTTCAGAAAATTCCTATTTCTGTCAGGCAGCAAGACAGCTCGCCTGCGTGCCATCCTCACAGCTCTGTGTTAAACTCGCCAGCGGTGGAGACCCTACGTATGCTTTCAACATTCGGTTCACAGGGGAGGAGGTTCATGGTACAAGTAAGTCGGGATTAAAGAGTTACCGGCGTGGGTGACATTGGGAACAGCTGTGAGAATTTACTCCAAGTGGAATCCCAGTTTGTACCAGAATGTGGCTCCTTAACTTTAAGGAGCAGCATTACCTTTATGTTTTTAGTCCTGCAGATGGAAAAAAAAATGGGAAAAAATCTTCCAGTAATTAAGCAAGCCGGTTTATTTTCATCTTTTATTTAATAAAACAGGGAATTGTGTGAGCATGCAACTCCGTGAACTTTTTGTACCTATTACTGGACAAAGGGCCACCTGATGCCTTCTCTCAAGGGGAATTTTCTTTTGAAGGTCCATGGTTGTTACTGACAATATCTCTGAAGAGATAAATGCTGCTCCCACAGCTTAGTATTTATAATGACTTCTAATACATTGCCTCACTGCTTTTAGCTGGGGAAACACACTGCCTGCAGGACCCTGTTGTTATGAAGATAGCACCCGTCATCTTCTAATCGAGTTATGAATTCCATTTGCAGGCCAACTGGTGTAACAAGTGTTCGTGCTAGTCTTACACATAGAGTGCTGGAAGACAAAGCAGCATTTAGGGATTCAGCAGGAGGCAATTCAATGAATATCTTTGCATGTAATTAAACTATTAAAATGTGAACTTGGGCATGGATAATAGGCTGGCAGGGCAGGCATCTACGCCACCATTGTTTAAGCCACGTGTGTGCAGTCAGAGAGGTTAAGCGTGTAATCTAAGGCTTGAAACATGATTTCAAGGAGAACAGCAAATCCTGAATTAAATGGCAAAGGTAACAAGGCTAAGAGAGCACTTCATTATTTTGCCTCTCTCTTGCAGGTGGATCTTTCCGTCACTTCCTTTGGCAAGTTTGTAAAGAGTTGCAGAGCTCCTCGCTCTCCCTTCTGCTGCTGTGCCCAAGCTCTGCAGTCAATAAGAACAAGGTGTGGTGTCTCAGTGCAAGACATGAAGTTGCCTTACCTTCCATGCATGCATGTGTTCAAGGCCAGGTTGAATGGGGCCTTGGCCAACGTGATCTAGTCTGTGGCATCCCTGTCCATGGCAGGGGGGTGGAGCTAGGTGATCTTTAAGGTCCCTTCCAATTGAGCAAATCCTCTCTTAGACAATTCAGTGGTATTCATCTTGTTCAAATCAGTATTTTCACAGTCACATTAATTTGTGGACCTGCAGGGTAACATCAATTGTTAAATGTTGGTTTGTATACTCACTTTTTATTTTTTTTTCCCTAAAGGGGAAATACATCTTGACGCCAAGCCCTATAACCTATGCAGAGGAGCAGCTATTTCACTTCTTTGGGCAGCTTTTGGGTATTGCAATACGAGCAGATGTTCCCCTGCCACTTGACCTCCTGCCCTCATTCTGGAAGACCCTGGTAGGAGAGCCATTGGATCCCGATGTTGATCTCCAGGAAGCTGACATCCTCACCTACAACTATGTAAAAAAATTTGAAAATGTAAGCAATTTTTTTCTCTTCTTCAGATCTTCGCCCATAAGCACTGTGTTCTAACAACAGCTACGTTTACTGACTGGTAACGGTCAACTTCGTTGCTAGTAGTCACTTGAGCAGGGTCACAAAGTGTTTATTTTGTGTGTGCAGTATTTTACATCCTGATGAGAGGTTTTTCCAAGCCAATCTCATGCGCTGCCAGGTGCAGTGGGATGAAGGCTTCTGAAATGTTTGCTGAAACTCTACACCACTAAACCAGACAGTAACTAACCAAAGCAGTTACTGCCTGTTGGTGTCCATGATGTCTCCAGGTGATATAATCAATGCACTTCGTACATCGTGGTGATGCCTTACCTGACTCACAGGGATGAGATGCTGTGACATGTTGGTCATCAGGTACTGTTCCTGTGTTTTGTGGTAGATAAATGATGAGACTGAACTGGAAGCTCTGTGTGCAGAAATCGCTTCGCAGCATCTAGCGACAGAGAGCCCTGACTGCCCTAATAAGCCATGCTGCAAATTCACCTACCTGACCATGACAGGGGAAGAAGTGGAGCTTTGTCCCAGAGGCAGGCACGTTCCAGTGGGGTGAGTAACAGCTTCCTTGGCAGGATGTTGCAGTGGGTTACGTGCAAGAAAAGCATCTCTGGAATAATTTTCCAAGAGCCAAGCTCTCCCAAGAAGCTTTTGTAACCAGCTGAAGGCTAGAACAAGCTGGGAACACTTCACATTTGTTGGCAGGAACTTGGGATCTCTGGCACTACTTGTTTTTTGTTCTGTAAGAAATAGATGGTTGAGGAGCAGTGCTTATCGACTGCCTGCTGGCTTAAGTAAACTCCCACAGTTACAAGGCTTGTGAGAAATGGGTGACGTGAGTGTAAGAAAGGAGGAGAAAGCTGAAGTGGACTTGAGTTGGGAGGCATCAGAATGTAAATAACTAAATGCTCAGTCAATTATTCAAAAACAACCTCCCCATAAAACCCTCCTGTAAGTAATGGTTTGGGGGTAGCGCAGGTGGGTTCCTAAGCACTTTCCTTTCTTGTCTTGAATCTCTGCCCTAGCAGATGGGAGAACAAAGATGTTTATGCAACTGCAATCAGGAGCTTGAGGATGCGTGAGCTGCAGACTCCGGAGTGCATGACTGCAGTGCGTGCTGGACTTGGGTCAATCATTCCCCTGCAGCTTCTGACTACGCTGACCCCTCTTGAGATGGAGCTGAGGACGTGTGGGCTTCCATACATCAACCTGGAGTTTCTCAAGGTATGAAGAACTGCAGCTTCTTTGGCAAAACCTGTCAGACTGACAAGCAGAGGAGGATCTTTCCCCGTGGAAGGTGTCAGAGGAGAACCTTCTGCTTGTGTTATACTGTGACGGTCTGTATGGCACACCGCCCTCTACTTGGACACCCCTCTGTCCCCAAAGAAGTTTTTAAGATTTCACGGGTTTCAGAGAATAACAGTGGTGGGACTGTTATTATAAAAGTAAATGAGTTTACTTTTTTTTTCTTTATGTATCAAATCTTAATTTCATCTCTGTTTTATTGAGCTTTACTCAACATTTGTCATTGAACTTAAGGGCTGAAAGAGCTGCTGCCCCTATTTCAAGTAGCAGTTAACCTCTGAAAATCTAAAATTGATGTTCAACAATTTCTGGTTGTAAATACTTTTATTTCAACACCATAAGAAATATGCCATTAAAAAAGTTTTTTATGCATAGAATATTCTCAACAAAGAGTATTAGTCTTGTTTTGTTTTCCTTAAGCAGCAGCAATGATGAACTGCACCAGCCCTGCATATTAAACAAAAAAGCAATGTATTCTACCAGCACTGCAGGGGAGACAGACTAGGATGAGCCTGTAACAAAAGCTGATGGGCTGAAAAGATACGGAACTGTGTATATTAATGGTCTACTGTGGTTGGATTTCTTCATGATTTTGATAAGGCAGAAGACTCTGGGGAGGGAGGTGCAGTTACCATCGCCTTTTATCCTCTTAGTCTAAGTGAGGAAGACCTGCCAAGGGAGGAGCAAGCAGCAGTGGACATTTTGCTCTTTTCTCTGTTAGGCGCACACCATGTACCAGGTGGGACTGATGGAAACTGATCAGCACATCGAGTTTTTCTGGAGTGCGTTGGAGATGTTCACCCAGGAGGAGCTCTGCAAGTTCATAAAGTTTGCCTGTAACCAGGAACGAATCCCTTTCACGTGTCCCTGCAAGGATGGAGGTCCCGACACTGCCCACGTCCCGCCTTACCCCATGAAAATTGCACCCCCTGATGGAGCTGCAGGTGTGTTTGCTGTCTCTGAAGGCACAGAAAATCAGCTCTGCTCACATAATGGTCCTAGTCTTCAGTTCCCCCTTTTTAATTTAAACATGGATTTAATGTACAAAAAAAAATGAAAAAAGAGGCAGGTAGTTATGGCTGCAAATAAGAAAAGAGAACCTGTTTTTAAACCATGTAATTCTGTAAAAAAATAAATATTTAATTTTAACAACTAAACACATTGCCCTCTGGAGACAGTAAGATTTTCTATATTTGTCTTGCACGCTTTTTAAAATGATGGAACTAAAGGAAATTGGCCTTAGAACTGGGCAAAAGGGACAGCACTGTTTAGGGTTCAGAGAATTACAGAGAACTTTATTCTTTTGATATTTGTTCCTAACAAGCATTGGGGTGGGGAAGGATGCTTTTGCAGAATAAGGTGAGAAGCAGAGGATGTATTCAACCAGCTGCTGCTCCTTCCCCTGCAGGTTCTCCAGACTCGCGGTACATCCGTGTCGAAACGTGCATGTTTATGATCAAACTTCCTCAGTACTCCTCGCTGGACATAATGCTGGAGAAGCTCCGATACGCCATCCACTACCGGGAGGACCCACTCAGCGGCTGAGAGAAGAAGGGAACGCCTAGAGGTGACTCTGGATTGTTTCATAACTGCTAATGTCGGAACCCTTCAATTCACTTAAAAATACCTCCTGTAACACTGTGTGACAAGCTGGAGGTTAATTTATTTTCTGAACTTTTGTTCCCGTTACGATAATTACTGGAAGACTTACATTTTGTATTTGTAGATTTTGTGGTGGACTGGTTATTTTGCTGCCTTGTTTGTGGAATATTTGTAGGATAGTTTAGTAAAGACCAGTTTGTGTATAATTTAATTTTGAAAAACCTTTAAACATGTACATTTCTAATTTTGTAATTTAGGATGGTATTACCCATGCCAACACAACAAAAGTGAGGATGGTCTGAGTTTGGGAGAACTCAGGGGTAAAGGCTCATGGATCGCTCTCCCTCAAAACATTTCTGAGTACAAAGGGGAAGGAACCAGACGTGGGGAGGGAATCACCGCTGGGTGCCTGCGGAGCTGAGCACAGTACCTGTTCTTTCTGCAGTCAAGAGAACGTGCAGGGCTTCCAGCACTTGCTTGAGTTTTAGAGCAGGAAAGGCTGCCAAACTGCATGTTTATGTTTCCACCATTTTCTTGTAACTTTTTAATTATAAGCAAGCACACGGGTAGCTGCCACAATTAACGTGGGCTTTCAGCTGGACACTTGATTAGGAAAGTTTATAATCGAGAGAACGAGAGTGAAAAGGGCCATAATTCAGTGGGGTTCTTGCCCTAGGCGTTCTTAAATGTCTGCTTTGCTTAGTACTAAAATAATTTATTGTAATTAAAATATTAGCAGAAACAAAATGGCTTCTCTCTGTATGGTGTAAGATACCACAGTTCAAGCTTATGATCTGTGACTTTACCCCGTTTCCAAACGAGCTTTCAGAATAATCACAGCTGTAGAATCACAGGGCTGCCCAGGTTGGAAGGGACCTGGAAAGATCTCCAGGTCCTGTGCAAAGGGAGCCTGGATGAGCTCATCCAACACCCAGTCCAGTCGCATCTTGAAAACCTCCGGTGATGGGGATTCTACCACCGTCCCTGGGGAGGCTGTTCCAGGGATTGATTGTTCTCACTCTAAAATCCTTCTTTTTTATACCAAGATGAAACCTTTCCCAGTGCAGCTTGTACCTGTTGCCCTGTCTCTTTTCCATGTGGCTCCCTGGGAGGAGAGAGCCTCCTGTTCTCTTTGTGGCCACCCTTTAAGTACTGGAATACGGTGCTGAGGTCCCATCGGAGTCTTCTTCAGGGTGAACAGACTTAACACCTTCAGGCTTTCCTCACAGGGCAGGTTCTCCAGCACTTTGATCATTGTGGCCCTCCTTTGGACCCGCTCCATTCTGTCCTCATCTTTGTGGATTGTGAGGACCAGAACTGGACACCGTGCTGCAGGGGTGGCCTGACAAGTGCTGAGTAAAACACCTGTAACTCGTATTTGTACTCAAAAATGATTGGTCTTTGATCTAAGAGTAAATTATCCTAGAAAAGTGACACCTAAAAGGAGAGTGAGGTGAGGGGGAAGGCACAAGGTTACTTGTTTGAAGATAAAGCTTCTATTTTGTACGGAAAGATAATGGAAGACTGTGGGGAGAGAGCAGTTCTCCAAGTTTAACTTTCTTGTTTCAAAGTATGTTGTGCGGTGGTTTCAAAACAGCACATCGTGTGCGTCTTCCTTCGCTCCTGTAGACGCGTCGCATGGTAGTGGGTGCATTTAAAAGTAAGGCGTTGCTTTGTTAATCTCGTAGAGCCAGACACGAGTGAGAATTGCCTGCGTGCTAAAGAACTGAAGAAAACATACTGAAACTACTGCTGTGCTCCTCGGCTCGGTACTATATGTAAGTTAAGTGCCAGTACTGAGCCACGAGTTATTTATTTTTCTTCTGATGTGTTTGCACATCAGCCACACGAGAGGTTTATGATGGTGTGCGTGTAACTGTACTTTAAGGTTGGTATTTTATGTCTCTTTAGAAGACAGCATACACTAATTTGGCTTGTCAGAGGTCATGGGAACTGAAAAACCTGTATTTATTGTATATTATTGTGAATATTGGGAATTATGAGCGTGTGGTACTTGGAAGATAAAATGTGAGTATGAAAGAGAAAAGCCTAAACAAGTGTGTATATTCTTGTTCTTCTGTGAGTGAATGGGAAGAAGTGTGTGCAACAGTTGTAGAAATAGTTGTTGGCATACAGAGTCTCCAAATCCTGTGGTTAGGAAAGCTGTTACCCTTCTATTGCGTATGTCCCTTCCTTTCACAGGAACAGATACATGTAGGAAGAATATTTACTCCTGAATCTTGTCCATTTCCTGGTAGAAGCATATATGTAGCTGAGAAATCATTCAGAGTAAGTGCAAACACAGGTAACGTTTACAATGACAAAGGGGAAAACTGAGCAGAAGGGCGGGCTTGGGGCCATTTTATTCCCATCTGGGATGTGCAGTCTCAAACAGGTGCTGCAAGGAAAAGTGAAGAGCGTCAACTGCATTTCGTGGCAGAACTGGTGCTGCTGACAATGAGGTGGTTGGGGTTTCTTCCTGGTGATGGAATTGCAATTGCTGTGTTGGCTTTCAATTAACTCTCTTTTCAAGCCCTTAATCCGCTGGGGGGACTTGCAGTGCAGTCAAATACCTCACGCGCAGGGGTTTGAGAACTCAGTATGCCAATGGTTCCAAGGCTATGATTACAGCTGTAAGGTAACTGCTGCTTATGTCTGGCTTCTCCTTCCAGAGGGCACATTTGAGAGAAACATATTTGCATCTTGGCCCTGGAAAGTGTGCTGTAAAATTACTTGATACGTATTTATTACAGTTAATTATTTATGATTACAAATAACAAACTTAGTCAATGCTGTTTACACCTTGCTGTGTAAATTAAGCTCCTTGTACAGGAAAATTGTCACACTAATAAATAACCTTCATTGACTTTTTTTTTGTCCTGAAGAATACTCTGATCCCGGTAAGAGGATAAGTTGTAGTGTTTGATTGGTTTTGTTTGTTTTTTTTTTAAGTTACTAGGAAGGACGTGCTGCAGTGGTTTGGACTGCAGCACAAATGGCCTTTCAATTAAAAGCTTTTCTAATCATCATTACTTGTGCTTAAAATGAACTTGACAGTGTCTGTAATAGGCTTGTTTGTCAAAACAAAGATTGGTTTGTGACTTTTTATATATACTCATTCAGAATGTAAAATTATACTCAACAATGGAAAAACTGAAGCTGGGTATTAGTTCTAGCTTGGTGTGTGTCCATCTCGGTACCGTACACAGCATTAACCTGTTAAGTGCTCTTGGCCATACAGTGTACACTGCATAAAGGAGATTCTTAACATCCCTTTAGATGTATTGTGTCCTTATTTGGGGCTGGAAATAATAATTAAAAAAATCCTCCAATGATGAAGCTGTATCGATGCAGAAGATTAGAACTACTAGAACTGAAGTTGCAGCCTACCTGCTTTTATGGGTTAATAGACTGTAATTTATATTTACTTGCAAGAGAAATGTAAATATTTTGTACAAAAGGAAAAGCAAGTAAAATGATTGCTAATGCTTCTCTTAATGGAGAAAGTGCACTATTTCTTAGGCATGAGAAATAATGCAAACTAAGCCATGGCATCAGCTGAGTAGTTTTTCATACTAACCAAGCCATCCTGCTACCTTCTCATAAAATAGCAGAGCCAGCGTAGGTTCCTTTACCTTGCCAGTTTTCCCCAGAAATGCCATTGCAAGGTTGGTTACCACCTGTTTTTTAATACCTTTATTCTGCCTTTCTTGTATAAATAAACACTTACATTTTGGTGGAAGCATCCGTAAGATGTCTTTATTTTAGAAGCAGGCTCACCTCAGCGATCGTTAGCCTTGTTCCGTGCTGCAGCTTGTGTGACACCGCTGGCAGCGGAGCTCTGGCCCTCAGCGTGCAGCGAGGCCTCTAATGCCAGCCTTGCCCTAGAAGAGTGGCTGGCTAATTAGCCCTGCTAATACCCATCTGCTGTCCCCAGTTAATAGCCTGAGGCTGATGCCCACAGTCATTATCTAAGCCCTGCCTGCTCCAGCCTGTGCACTACTACTTCCCTTACGCTGTGCCAAAGCACAGGGGATGCTAACAGCTCTCATAAAGCACATTGACAAAGACCTAGTGCAGGTAATAACGGAACACAAATTAGCGAAGCCTGCGCACCGTGATTCTGAATAGGCTATCATTAAGCCTGGGCTGATAAAACTTACCCTCACAGAGCATTTGCACACCCTTCTGCCGTGTAACAGCACTTCATGCAACAGCTTTTACTGCACAACATTTCAGGATATCATTAGATAAAATTTATTACAAGGAGTTTAAAAAGCACTGACAAATACAGCATTAAAAAGCATTTCACTGCGCCAGCCCGGGATCAGAGCTCACCCACCACAGAACTCGGGGTTCCCCCAGCCACGTCCTAGGCCCTCCGGTAACAAACCGGGACATGCAGCGAGGGCGCAGCCCCCACCACAGCACAAGGCCCCAGCACGAAGCTGCTGTGCGCCATCCCCCATGCCTTTCGGACAAGGGGCTCTCAGCCCTAAGCCCCCCTCATCCCCTACCGCATCCTGGCTGGGAGCTCGCTGTGGTGGTCTTCGTAGAGCGCTGCTGTCTGCAGAATAACTAGCACACGAGCAGCAGGAAACATGCTTACAGAAAGGGTGAAGAAATTCTCCTTCAGACGGTGTTGCGAAAAGCCCTATGGAAACACGGACGATGGGGTTCCCTAGGCAGAAGCCCGTTAGCAAACACGCAGCTTGGGATGTTGCTTAGTGTAGATCACAGAAGTAAAAACCTGTAGTATACTCTCACAAATTAAAAATACATATAAAATGATCACTGCCCATAAAAATTTAAATTCATATAAAGTCTTCAGTGACATGGCAATGTAGCAATTACTTGCGCTCAGATAAATAAGTACTATAGTGCATAGTAAGAGTGCGTAGAGTGCTAGGCATGGTTTTCATATATGCGGTAGATCACTCGTCCTCCAGATAACCAAACTCAGGGCTTTGGGGCTTTGCCTAAAGGAGAGGTGGAAAAAAAAAAATGCCGTTTTCAAAGAGTACTGGATAAAAAGCAATGGATAAAACTCTCACTGCAGCAGAAAGGACTGCGAGTAGCTCCTCAGCCTGGCACAATCCCCACAGCAGGAGGCAGGTGAATGGCTCCCCTCGGCACCAACCTGGGGGATAACCACCAGGAAACATCCTCTCTTCCTAACCAGTCCCACCCAACGGGATGAGCCAAGCATGCCGCAAGCAAATCACCAGCACGTTCACACATCTGTACACTGAAAGACTGAAGAGCTGGCTGCTGAGGTACTCTGAAACAGAAGCATCGAGAGCACGGAGCAGAGCACCACTCGCCCTGGCTGTCTTACCTTTACATTCCTGCTCCTCAAGCCGCCTGGCACATCCGACAGCCCCAGACTCCTCCCTCCTTCACTTCTGATGCTGCAGAGGAAGAACAGGGACACTTTCAGACAAAGCAAGCCTACTGACTTGTGCTCTCACTGCCAAATAAGCACAGTCTCTCCCCACCAGGGAGTCTAGAAGCTCTAGGGAAAAGCCCTTAATTCTCCTGAATCTTAACAGTTATTTCCGTAGCAGAAGACCCAAACCCTCTACACAATTGCCTTTAAGCACCTCAGTGATACACACGCACTGCAAGAAAAAACTAACAAAAACATAAGAAAAACCATAGGTGGTTCAGGCTACTTCTAAAGCAAGCTGGATTAAGCAGCAAAGAAAGCAGGCACTGAGCCGTGAAGGCATCACAACATTCCTGTATTTATGGCAGCTGCTTGAAGCAGTTTTCAGCACCTCAGCAAACAAAGGCGTTACCTGGGGCGGGCTGGAGAAGTACCGGAGAAGCCGGACGTGAAGGCTTCCGAATGGAAGTTCGGGCTCGGTCTCACGCGTGGCGCTGTCCCGCCAGGTTCGCCCGCACCTCTGCTCTTCTGCCTCCCCTCGTTCCCGGCCACCTTCCTCGGCTTCCCCCTCGCGTTCAGAGCCTCGCTGGCTCTCACCGTTCCCGACGAGGTCGGTGGCGCGTTCCTGGCGTTTGCCGCGTTACTCAGCGACCTGGTCCCTCGCGCAGGGTAACTGAGCCTCTGCTGCCTGAAGCCTTCTATGCACCGAGGAGAAACATCTCCTGAGAGGACACCAACAGAGCGCTTTAGGAGCAGGAAATGCAACGTTCATTCAGATAGCAAAATAAGACCTAACTTCCAGTCCAGCAGCTTAAGGCTCTATAACCAAGAGCTGCGAGGATACTGAATTTCAGAGATTTAATCCTTCCTGCATAAAACTAGAACAATGGGAGGTGACTGAAGACTTTAACACTTTGGAGACAGAAGAAGATAACGTCTACTCAGCTTGGAACACAAACAGCGCTCCTGCAAGTATAAAGCAAAGCAACATGCATAAAAATCTGTGTGTCACCCACACCTTGATGCCTGATTCGCCTCCGAACCAGCTCTGGCGATTCCCTTCTCTCTCTGTTGTCTTGAGGAGAGGCCGACTGCTGCGATGGAAAGCTGTCCGCTGGGCTGGCTGTGGCTGGGCGCAAGTCACATTGATCCTGGAGCAAACCACAGGGATTTAAATGACGGCTCGTTCAAATTTATTCTTGTAAAAACATCGCAAAGCACCACCCTCCAAAAGCACTGAGGCTATCAGGGGGTTGGCTTTAGGAAGAGGCATACACTGGCTTGTTGCGTGAGAGAAGGTGTGGGTGTCATACAGCGTAGGAAAAGCTGCTCGCTACCATCGGACCTAAGGCAAAATGGACCTGGCAGCATCAGCCAGCCCTGCTGAACAGAACCGCCCCGCAACGCGGGGCCTCGCTGCCAACCGACCGGTGACCATATGGTCTGTTATTGGGCGTTCTGAATAAGCACTAAAGCACCGAGCGGCCTACTTGGCACCTGTCCATCATTCTTAAAAAGCAGCAGCAGTTCCAGCAGTACCAAGAGCTGGTATTCTTTCCGGAGTAGCAGGATCGGGCAGCAACGTACGGAAGAAGCAGAATACCCTGAACAGCAATCTGCGGCGCCCACCACTTCATAAAGGCACCGCTTTTCTCTCAGGCCCAGCTTCAGATACATACCTGCTTTCACCCTTACTCTCTCTTTACATCTTACCCTCCAAGGCATTTCTCCACTTCCCAGACTTGCAGTCTGTGTCGTCTCCTTCCTCTCTTACCTACCCAGGGTGTAGGCTTGCACGCCTCTCCCCCTTAGCTTCGATTCACACGTCCTGGTTTCAGCCTAACTTTTACACACAAGCCAAACATTTATACTGTGCAATTTCAGGGCCTTTTCTTCAGTTTCCATATGAGCTTTCAAAGCGATTGTTCCTTTTTCAGTAAGAGCCCCAGCATACCACAACAGATCAGACGGAACCAAGAGGCTTCAGGAAGACCTGATACAGGGGACAGTTGCACTGATTCCTGAAACGTCCCACCCCTAAAGGCACAGCACTTGGAATACTTCTCGAACGACTACACGCAGCAGAACAGATCAAGTTCTGTTTGTTACCTGATGATGGAAGAGGATCTCCTCTTCTAGCTGGATGCCACAAAACTCACAGGGAATGATGATGTTTGCTTCTGCCTGGACAGCTTGGTGCTGGGGCAAATAAACAGACCTACAGCTTTTGGAACCAAGATCTTGCAGCCCGTCGCATTTCCGTGGGTTTGGAGAGGAACTTCTTTTACTGAACGAGGCAAAGGCACTTGCTGGGTTACAACCTGTCTGTTAGGCAATTAAAACGGAGAAGTTAGCTACCACGTTTAGCATATACGGGTTTTAAAAAGCATGCTATGCAAAGATAAAATTGCTAGGCTCCTGACAGTATCACCGAGTGAACACTGCGCCCTTGTTCGGTCACAGTAACAGACAAAAGGCTTAACTGCAAGTCCCTGGGTACAGCACAAAGAGAAGTACTACACCTGATGAAGAATCAGATCTTCAGCAGGGTAGAGCTCCTCACAAAACTCACACGGCAACATGATCTCGTCACCTGCAAAGTAATGACAGTTATATCCTCTACCACAAAAAAGTCAGCTGCAATCGGATCAACTCAGCTTCAGAATCCCTACGCAACAGACCTCCGTTGTGCCACAGGACGGCAGCCAGAGCAAATGCTAAGGAAAACGTTACTCTAGTTCCACTTGCTGAATTTCACGAGCAAGTTTCACATCACCCAGAGTCAGAACAATCTTTTGGGGTCAGAAATACGTCAAATGGTTTGGTACAAAAGCGTATTACCACCTCGGGTAAATCCTTTAGCACCATTTTTCCTTTCAAAATAAATCAGCACTTCAGGACTCACCCAGGTCTCCCTTCCCTGTCACCTAAAATTGCTATAAATCTCTCACCGCTTTCTGTTTCTAAAAATCACCCGAGAACAACATCAAGTTGGGTACACAAGCGCTTCACTTGGAACTGAAGGCACTTCTGCATCCCTGGAATAGCATCACCCCCTTTCCCTTTACTGTTCCAAACTGTTCTGATTTGAAAAGAATTTCTGGGTGAACATAGCAAGACCAAAGATCCAGTATAGCTTTTATTTCTTCTTTTCTTTATTTCTTCCCTTGCTGTCTTTAGTTTCTTTCAAAGAGGCATTACTATTTTTGAGGAAGCAGAAGACAAAATCTAGGGAAGAAAAAAAGTCTAGAATATGGTCTTCATGGAGCATCTAATCTCCTATGCATTAGATATCTAAAAATGACTTAGAGGGAGTCTCAAAGACTCGTTCTGATGTTTTAAAGACGTCAATAGACAATCTTTGACACTCTGAACCCAAGAACTCTCTCTCCCCTCCCTCAAACTTTAAGGGAAAAAACAAACAGCATTTATACTTACTTTTTATGTGGTTTGAAGTGCTAAGAGACAATGAAGAGTCACAAGAAAAGATATTTGAGTTGTCTGGTTCATCAGGGCAGGCAGATGGCACAGACTCTTTGGTGTAGTAGTGCTCCCAGAAGTCACTGTGAATTTCCGCGGCAGCATCGTTGTGAGGATTCTCATTTTGTAGGCTAAGGGCCAGCATGTAGTCCAAATTGGCGTTCCGCTCTCCACAAAGTGAGTTAGTGTTTTTATTTCTCTCCCACTGCTCCAGTTCATGCTCTTCAAAATATAAATATCATAAATTTTAGAGAACGTTAAGCCTGCAACAAGCAGTTCACTTAAGTACGTTAGACTAGTTCAACCAAGAGCGCTTCGCACGTGGACACTCAAGGAGTTCAGTGCTTCAAAGCCTAGGACACCCCTTGTATCAACTGGGAGGAAAAAGGAAAACAGCCATCCTATTTTTGTTTGTAACAAGCAGATAAAGGGGGGAAAAAGAAAGCTGTTCCTCTTACATCAAAAGCTCAGGTAAGGCCTGAGCCCAAGCGTGATGGGAGCTAAATGAGGTCACTGGGGAAAGCTCCGTAACCTACCCTCAGTCGTAACGCTGCGGTCCGGGCCTTTTCTTCAAGATACGGGTGGGGAAACTAACCCCTTGTAATACTGCATTTGACAGGAGGGGGGACTATGCATGCACAAAATAAAAATCCCCAAAATGTTTCCTGCTAGTAAAGTTACGCCGAAAACAGCAGTGTTCAGAACAGCACCCAAGACGGAGCTGACGGTGTCCAAAGACAGGCTACGCTCCTCCCCTACACCACCACATTTCCAATATCGCTGGCACTTCGCTCGTCCTGATTACACCAGAATTTTACACAAAGCTTACACGCGCATAAAAATCCTAACTGTGAGCACAGCTTGGGATTCAACACAAGTTGACAAGCTACAGCGCTCCACGCCTTTAGCTTCATGAACTAAGCCCAGAAGTTATTTCTACAAGCCAGGCAGTCCTCTACAGCCGACTGTAATTTAGTGTTCTGCAGTGTTAAACCCGCCGAGCGGCCCACAACACAAAGCAGAGCACACATTCAGCAGAGAGCTCGTGGAAAGGGCATGTCTGAAACGTGACAGGCCCCTCGGCACGTGGAGGTAGGAGATTAGAGGCTTAGGAGCGAGCAGAGGCGTTTCTACCAGTCTCAGCTACGTCCAGACAGGCTGTTACTGCAGAGACGCTGCGCACTAGGTGTGTGAACCCGCACACAGATCTTACCTACCCTTCTACTTAACTGAAGAAGAGGCAGCTGCTAAATAAAAATTGACAGAATTTGCAGTGAGCAAACAACTCCAATTTCATTTTTCAAGCTAGATACTTTCTGAGCAATAGAAGAGGCAGCGCATTGGGCTTTCGCACCAGGTATCTCAGCACTCCTCCATCCAAGAGGCTTATACATTTGCAGTTCTGTTCCACAGCAAAACAGTAGCGGTCACATTGCCTCCGCAGCTTCCATTACTAAGTATTTTCTCATAAATCAGTTACAAAACCTTTTACTTGGGTCAGCTGTCAAATTAGAAGCAAACGGTTACTCCCATCTACACCTTACCTTGACTTTGACTTCTTTGTACTGCTGAAACATTTCTTCTCCTAATGTCCTTAATTGTTTTGTCTCCTACACAGCTGCTATAAATCTGCCTTTCTAGCACCCTGGGCATTCTCCACAAAGGCCCGGGGTAGTTATCTGATCTTAGCTGGTTTCTAATGTCTCGAAGGGCGCGCAAGTGCGCGTCCGCATCCTCGTCCTCAAAGCGAGGCACTGTTCTGCTTACTCTTGCTTGTTTCACCTCTTTCCCACAGACTCGAGGGTGCTCTTTCAGATCTTTTACCATTACGTTAAGACCACACCCACTACATATCTCAGTCCTAGCTCCACAGTAACTTTCATGATCCTGAAGCTTATTGAAAGTTAGCTGGATGTCACAATGCTGGCAGACTGCAGGACGCAAAGGGCACGCTGATGCCTAAAAAAAGAAAGAGAGATTATTCTTCACACATGGAAAACTGAGGCAGAGCTGGGGGAGCTTCTCAGTTCGCTGGAGAGCTGAGCAGCCTATTGTTTCTTTATCCAGATACAAAGCTACACCGAAGAGCAGCCTGAAATAAGATACTTCGTGAGAAATAAAAGAACAGCACGTTGTATAACCTGTGTACTCATAAAGATGCCAGCTGAAGCACTCCAAACATTCAGAATATTGTCTAAATCTGTAATGCTTGAACAGCAGATTCACACAGTGCTTCTTCAAGCTAGAGTTAGATGTGCTATTGACAACCAGCACTAGCCGCATTTCATTGAGCACAGCTAAAAAAATGTGTTATTGTGTTATATCTGGGAGCAGATTTACAGCACGTTTACTACACGCACACTTGCAGGATGAACTACTTCCAGTCCTCTTGACTGGACACATCTTCAAAGAAAGTAATTCTTTCCTCACCAATAAGCAGACCTGCAGGACGCTTCCAGAATTATCTTTAAATAAGCCCAAAGGAAGGTAAAATACCAAAAATAACAAGATTGACTGCGGCAGCAGAGAACTGGATTCAGTAACTCAAAAATAGCACTGGTTTTTAAAAGTCTATTTGGATACAGCAACATATTAAAACTCACACAGTGGCAGCAATAGAGACAGAAATGCATAACGTTAATGGAATAAAAAAAAATGAGTTAGTTGTACCCTGTACTTCTGAAGTATTACACCATTTTTCATCTCAGTCACTAACAAGGACAAAAATACCACTTTGATACGAAGGCTTGAGCCGTTTCCCACCAAATTCTTTTAAAGCATATGAATTTAGAAAGCATGGTTAAATAAAAGTGATGCATAAATCGCAGGTTGGAATCCAGGTCTTTGCTGACAGAAAGACTCAAGAATCAGTGCTTGGAAATACCAGAGTATCTTCCAAGTGTCCGTAATTATAAAGTGCACCAACCTCATGATCCTCCAAGAGGCTTTTTTCTACCTTCATGCTACACTTGCAGGTAACCTGCAATAAACAGATCTCATTACATTAAGTGCCGCAGAAATCAGCAACTTTAGGGGAGAACTGCGTTCGTCACCTGCACGTGTTCCGATTCGATGTGGTTCTTCATTTCAGACTTGGGGATCGATTCACTGCAGTAGCGGCACACTTCGAGGTTTCTGCTACAGTGGATTTCATGAATGGTGAAATTAGGAACAGGAATATCCTTTTTGCTATGAGAAGAATCACAGAGGTCAGGTTTCAGAAAACACACTGACAACAATTTTAAGCTTTTATTCAAAAAGCTTTCGTACAATTTTTTCTTTATACGATTTCATAGTTTATAGAACCAAGCTACTAAAAAGAAAGATGAGCCCAACCAGACTTCCAGGTTCCTACGTAATCAGGATATGAATGTATTTAACATGCAAAGGTCACAACTTATCTTACGCGTGAAAATTCATGGCACATTAGTTTCTTTACGTGAAAGATAAATTTTACAGCATATAGAAGTTAACCACCGCGTTTGAGTTAATAGATTTATCTGAGAAAATAAAAGTTTCTTCCTGACAAGAAAGGCATAGCTTCGCATAGCTCGGCAATGAGAAGTCCAACACTGAAAAAAATTCAGTAACTGATTCTGTTGTGCTGGATCTTTACCTTTACAGCCTTCTGCTTTGTACCTTCCCCTGCCACAAGGACAAAACACTACATCTGATCACTCTTCTCCCCTGCCAGGCCCCAAGAAGCAAGCAGCCTGGCAAAGCAACAAAGTCCAGCAGCGGTGCCCAAGCTGCACATAACTTCTGGCAACCAAACCAGGTGGACACTGCAAGAAGCTGTGCAGATTCCAATGTCCTCTTCGGAAAAAAAACGTGATGTTTATTTGCTGGCAAAGAGATGATACAACTGCAAAGTTGCATACAGATGATACAAGTTGCAAAGATGCAACTTCTGAAATGACACCGTTATCAATAAATGTATTACCAATGCTGGAGCTTCTAAGGAAAGATAACTTATCAAAGCAAAACAACTGCCGCTTCACATACACCTACTGATTCTTTTTTTAATTTTTTTTTTTTTTACATCTTTGCTTCTGAGCCACACAACTGTTTAGAAACCTTCAGGCCGCGCACTTCACGAACACCTCACTGCCAACCAAGCCTCCCTTTTTATCCGAACGCCTCGGTTTCTGCCCAGGCGCGTCAGGAGGGCGAGTAACGGCTGGGCAAACCCCTCCGTAACGCGTTAACGCCTGAAGAGAGAACCCAAACCCCGGCACCTCTCCCAGGCTGGGCTGACCGCTGCCTCCCGGCACCCCGCCGCCCGGTTCCGTTTCTTACCAGTTGCCGCACAGCCGGGTTTCCCCCTCCGGCACCGCAGCCGTGGCCATTTTGGGGGCGAGAGCTGAAGGAGAGGCTCGGTCAGCGGCCCCCACACAACCCAGCGGCCCCCGCATGACCGCCACCGCGCCCCGGGGCCGCCACCGCCGCCCGCTCCCCTCAGGCCCCGGTGCCCCCCGTAGCCCCCGGTGCCCCCCACAGCCGCCGGCCCCGAGCCCGCCCGGTGCTGGGGGCTTCGGGCCCCGCTCCCCAAGGCGCCTCAGCGGCCCCCGACGGCTCCTTGCCCTCAGCGGGGGGCGAGACCCCGACCCCCCCCCCCAGCCCCTCAGGGCCCGGCGCCCCCCGCCCCTCACCCGGCTCCTCCGCCAGCCGCCGCTGCCGGGCCCGGCCCCGCGCTTCCGACCGGCCCCGCCGCGCCCGCCTCCCGCCTTCCCATTGGCTGGCGGCAAGCCCCCGCCGCCAGCTGATTGGTTTAATTGGGTGCCGGTCACTACTCGAACGGCCCTCGGTGCTGATTGGCTGGCGTAGACGTCACCGGGTTGAGGGCTCCGCCCCCCGTGGGGATTTGAAGTTTGGCCCCGCCCCGCCGGGCCCCGGCCTGAGGGGATTTGGGGGGGGGGGGGGGGGGGGAGAGCCTCACCCCACCTCACCTCACCTCACCCCACCTCACCTCACCGCCCGCGGGCCTCGCGCCTCGAGCAATCCGGCTCTGTGTATAAATAAATATGTATAAACATATGTATAAACAAAATACATGTTTACACACGTGCCCCTTCCAAAACCAGCTCGCTCTTGTACCAAAGCCAGCCCCACCACGGCTCCCCAGCCACCTCAGTGGTGGTGCAGCAGGGTTCATTGCTTCCAGAGGTTTTGCCTTCCTAAACCAAACCCTGGCTCCTCTCACGTCTAATATCTGCTGCGGAGCCGTTCCTGCGGCCTCTCCTGGCGCCTCTCCAAACCGAGCGCCTCATTCTTGAGCAAAATGCATAAAAACTGGACCTGTCCCCAATGGGCCAAAGGGCTGTAAAACGGCCGGTGGTACCTCACCTAACCAATCGCAGCACCGTAGCATGTTCTGAATTCCAGGATCAAACGCTGAGCAAAAGAAATCAAACTCCTTGACAGGCCTTCATGTCAAACTTCAGGAAAATTGCAGGTAACCAAGCATGACCGTGTAACAGGCTACGGAGCAAAATACAGCACAGCACTTCAAAAGGGTGCAGTGACAATTTTGAAAAAGGCTACACTATAAAATTCATAACCTTCACTACTTTGAAGCTCTGATTTTTCACTTTGATGCCTTTTTAGGTGCCAATAAACCATAACAATGTATTTTCTCGGTTTTTGATTCTATTCCCTCCTGTACTGGGTTTGGGAGGGAATCTATACCTCACAAGGGAAGCTAACTGCATTTAAGATTCATCAAGAGAGTGTTTTCAAAGCATATCCTGAAGCAAACCAATGCCTTTGTCTCAAGGCACAAGGAAGAGACGAGCAGACCACATGAACACCACACATGTTTGGGCGTTGAAGTTCCGCATTTTGTCAGAAGGCATCTAGAAGTGTTTTTTCCACATGAAGTTATCGAGGGAAATCCCTCTCCCACACAGCACACAAGGTGCGATGTCTGGAAGGTAAGCACACAGCTGAACTTTGGAGGCACAAGGTCTGGGGAAGCCAGGAAAGGATCTTGTGGATGGGTGCCTGGGGGAAAGCACCCTGGGAGCCACCCCGCCAGCACAAGTTAATCCCCTGCAAGACTTGTCTTCAATAGGGAAGTGAAGCAACCTCTGGTCAAACCCAGCTTTAACTTAAAAATGCTTGCTAACAAGTGCTGCTAATTGTGTAATCATCTAAAAGGAATCCAACTTCTCCAAACAAGTGCAACCACTGACAAACTTCCCTGCTCCTGCTTGCAGCCCTCATCTGATGAGGCACTGTCTTGAGAACAAAAGGTCACCGAGGCATTATAAGCCCTTGAAATAAAGGAACTGGCCTGTGCAGATTTCTGTGTATTATTTGTTTTCCCTTCCCCAAGTAAAACATCTGTTTTCTGAAAAGTGCATTAAACTAAGCAAGTCCACATCACGGACTCTACCAAAATTCCCCAGATTGGATGAATTTCTCACAGAGTGTCATTCCTATGACTTGATTGTGAATGTTTGACTTCCGGTTACCAGTCTCTTGACTAAATGGTGAATTTCTCTATTAATTCCATTAAAAAATAGCAGGAAAGAATGTTGGTAAACACTTAGAGCATCCTAATCTCCTACATCATGTTCCGCTCAGTGGAAAAGTTGGACCCCTCTGGGAAACTGAGTTTATGGTTTCAAAAAAAATTACCTCCCATATTTACACAGGAAAAAGTCTAACACCTTTACTATGGTCTCGAGATATGCCAGTGTTCTTAAAACTTCAAGCAAAACAAAACGCATCAGTTTTGGCACTGTCTCGCAGGTATACCACGTCTGTGCCAGGCTCTTCAGGGAGCCTGGCAGAGGCCATCAGGAGAGTGCAGCCCCCCAGGCTCTGTGTTCGGGGACATGGGACGTGCTGGGAGGGTGCGACACGCAGCTGCAGATGGCACAAATTTCAGCACTGACAAGCAGATGCAAGTTAATCACATTAATAACCCAGCCAGGATCAGGCATTGCTCCCTGAGTAATGCCTCACCTTGCCTTTTCTGAAACCTAAAGCAAACACGAGCCTGAGCTCACAAAAGAATGGTGCTGAGTTTCTGTGAGTAACAGTAGGAAGAAAGGGAGCTGGTGATCTGTGCTGGAAAAGGTCTCTGCAAAAGCGAGCTTTGCAATCTACAGGCAGTTACTACAAAAGAATGAAAAAGAAGCAAATAGTCACTATAATTTTTTAGAGAAATGATAATTACATCAAGTAAAAATTACAAAATGAGTTTCGCAAGAAACTAAGGATTGAACATTAAATTGAACAGAACAATAACTCCTGACAGTAGTTCCACTTGTATACACTGTCACTGCATCCATCAAGAAATGGGTGCTCACGCAAAGCTAACCGTATATTTTTGCATCCACAAATGCTACCTAATGAGCACAGATGCAGAGAGTTTATCTAATTCAGTGTTTGTTCTCAGCTGTCAGTCAAACTTCTAATAGGTAAGGGAAAAAAGATTACCTAGAGGATGACATCCATCTTTACACTCCTTTCTCCTTAAGTGAAAGAACACATACTTTGTCTTCACCGCATTCAAGATGCAGGCAGATAGAAGATGAGTAATGACTAACAGAGTCAATCAGCTGTAAATACCACAGAGAGTTTAAGTTAGGAGGCCAAATTATAACTCAACTTACACAATGTTTTACAGATTTTTGGTGTCCAGTTGGTATCTATCACTCCTGTTCTTCAAGCACTAGTTATACACATCTTGCAATACAATATTAAATTATTCGCATAGGTTCCTACTAAAGGAAAAGTATGCCTGCTATCTTAGGAATTGCTGACTTCTTGCCAAGACGCATGCTAGGGTCTGTGCATAGCATGGCCAAGTGCTGCTCACAAAGGACACACGTGCTGCTTGTTCTCAGCTTCTCCCACCAACACTCGGCCTGGCAGGGAGCAACTTGAAGCCATGAGGTGTGCAGAAAGCGTGCAAAAAGCGCTGCTGAGTGCAGCAGGACCAGCCGGGGCACATGAACTAAATAAAATGAACTAAATAAAATCCAGCCTGACCCCCCGCTCCCACAGAGGCGCGCAGTTCAGGTGAATTTTCACTCACATCACCAGGCAGCCTCCACGAGCCCTACCTACACGCCCCAAAACCAAACGGCACGGCAATTTTGCGACCAAAAAAAAAAAAAACAAAAAAACCCAAAGCGGGGCAAAAAAACCCACAGGCAACGGAGAGCGGGCGGCTGCAGGGGGGCACGCCAGGGCGGTCCCGGGGGAGCCACCCGCCTCTGCCCAGGCGTGCTGGCCGCAGGGAAGGGAAGGGAGGGGATGGGAAAGCAACGACGAGGCACCCCCGGCGGCTCGGGAGCCCCCTGAGGAGCCGCCGTGTGGCGGCGCTGCGTGCGGGCAGCCATCGGGCCCGGCCCGGCCCCTTCCCCCCGCCCCCGGCCCGGCGCGGCGGCTGCGCACTGCGGTTCTGCGCTCTCATCATGGCGGCGCGGGGCCATGTGCAGGACCCCAACGACCGGCGCCTGCGGCCCATCTACGGTACGGACCCCGCCGCCCCTTCCCCTGACGGCTCCCGGCGGTGCGAGGAGGCCTCGCGGGGCAGCCAGCGGGCCTCCGGGCAGCCTCTTCTCTTGCCTTCCTTTCCTTTCCCCGCCGCCCCCCTCGGCGGAGCCCCGCGGCCCGGGGACGGCCGCGGCTGCCGGGGAGGGTCGCGGCTCTCCCGGGGGGTTTGGGGGGGCTGCAGCGGGGGTCCCGGCTCGCTGCGGGGCAGGGCTGGGTCTCACCGCTTTTTTTTTTTTTGGGGGGGGGGGAGCCCCCCGGTCCCTTCGCCTCCCGCTGAGGGGGAGCGGGCGGTGAGCGGGGCCCGAGCTCCGTCCTGGCGCGTCGGGCTGCTTCGGCAGCTGGAAATTAATTCTTTCTTCAGACCCAACCAGGCGGATGCGTCGAGGTTGTGTGTTGGGGTGTAGCGGCACGGGCTGTCTGTATTACTACAAAAATCCATTTGAAGACGAGAGTGAGGTAGCTGCAAGGAGACGGTATTGTTAGGAAACCTCTTGTGCTGAGCCGTCCCTGAATGTTCCCAAGGTTGCTGCCTGCAGTTGGGATTGCTTAAGAAATCGTAGGCAAGTTTCTGTTCATGCAGATGTAGGGAAAGAAAAGAAAAAACGATTCCCCAGGCTACGGTGTCATTCCTTCAAAAATACAAGAATGGATAGAGATTTCAGAAAATGTTCTTCCCCCCCAGTATCAGAAGAAAACTGTCCCTATAAACACACGGAGAGCTGCCCTTATTTTGGGATGAGCGTGCCTTGGGATCGTCCTTTGCTGCCCGGCACTGCTCTCGCAGTGAGAACCTTTCAATTTAGATTCCCATCTGTGTTGGGTCCCAGTGAAATCAAGGAAGGCTGAATGATTGCACTTTTAGTCAAACAAAATTGTTGTTTTAAAGTTTGTCGCGTGATTATGGTTGCAGTTGTGCAGTGTATCTAACGTTTTTTTTCCCTAACTTTCTTGTACGTGCTGTGATTACACAAGTAATTGCACACTAATAAATACGGCAACGTCTGAAATGTTCTTAAAATAAAAATGTGTTAAATTTAACTGAGATTAAAGCAGGTGATGTTGAGATGTATTTCACTGTATGGACTTCACAGAGCGTGGCTTTTACTGAGAGAGCTTTAGAAGTGCTTTCTCCTAGGTCTGGAAAGCATTAAGTGCACCGTAGGATTGCAGTTCAGATTGGAATCATTCGTACGTGATTTCACAAAAGTCATAAACCGGAGATACACAGCATGAGGTTAAAAGTCTGATTCTTTACTTTAAAAAGTGCTTTTAAGGTTGCGCCTTATGCCTTGATTGCTTGGGGTTCCTTGACAGGTATGTTTATCTTTCATCTTAATTTGTCTGCCTTCACCTGGAGGTTCATGTGTTGCGTTTGCAACCATCGAACGTATCCACCTACAGACCTGCAACCAATGTGGACTTAAATATTTTCCTTTACTTTGAATTTCTTTGGAAGTTGCCAGCTCCTTTGGCTTCCAACAAACTTACTTGTTGTTAGCAAAACACAGTCTTTTTATTCTGCTGCAGTTTAGAGAGGTTTGTGGTTTATTTGATTTACTTCAGAAGACCTAAAGCAGAGATCTTATCGGTTCAGCTCGTTGTTAGACAACTCCAACACAGGCAACGCAGACTGGTGGGTAATTTGTGTGTAAGTGAGCCATGCAACACAGATCCTTAAATCAAGACATCTCTGCCTGTGTATGGAGAGATCACCAGGATGCTCTGTTGCAGAGTTTTTAAAACTTTCTCACTGAGAAGTCTGTGCTGAAGTTTTAATGTTAAAAGGTGACGCACGGGCTTCAGTAAGTTAAAATGGCCAACTAGCCCGTGTGAAGGCAGAATATTAGGGTTTCAAACCATCTGTATATTTTGTACATCAACATTTTCTTTTGGTTAGTGTGGGCAGGCTGCCTCATTTGAGGTTTTGTCTGGATGGTCTCAGGAGTCCAATTAGCTCTACTTCAAATTTGTACCACTTGGCTATGGAAGCAAATGTTAAAGCTGCTGGATATGTAAATCTCATCAGTGTAGATGCACATTTCGTACAATATACCAAGGCGTTACTAAAGGCCACCTCTTGACTTAGTGAGAGCTCTCTCATAAGAACCACAGTCTTGAAGAAAAGAGGTGTGTGATGTAACTTCAGTGGTCTAGCATTCTCTCTGCTCATAACCTGTCAGGGGAGAGGCCAGAACAGCGTGAGCAGACCCGTCCCTGTTGGCACGTCAGGTGCAGCTCAGCTCTTCTGAAGGTTTAGGTTAGCGCGTATGAATTTTGGAAGGAGGGGAAGCACGGAGGGTACATGTTCTAATCGAAAATTGCTGGTTTGTCATTGTCTGAAACATGATAACGTGCTGTAGATGGAGCTGAAATTTATAATACAAAGCTGAAAGAAGAAGGAAGTGGTCCTGAGGCAGAGCTTTTCTACAGCTGAAGCGTTACTGGGTAGTGGGATGTCCTCGCTCCACTTTTTTGGTTTTAAAACTTCTCTGGTTAAAGCACGGTGATACCCTGTTAGGGGACAGGCTCGTTCTGCTGAAATACAGACCATGTGGACAAGTAGGTCTTCTCACAGCACTTTGATAGATTGCGAGTATATGATTCCTAACCTGCTGTGTGTTAGAAGTCATTCAGAGTCTCCCAAAGGCGCACCAAATTAATTTCTGCTTTTACTGAAGCAAAGAGCGTAAGCTCCCTCGCTCGTGAAGAGCTATTGCAGCACAACTCGTTCTATTGTACAGCTCTTTTGTTGGTGTAATGAGCTACGTGGAGTAATTACAAAAGCTTGTTTGTGTGAATGACTAGAGATGAATACTCGGGCTACAAAGTGACATGTTTCCTGAATGTTTGGCTTAGTAGTAATTGTGCAAGGAAAATGGGTTTTGCACTACCGGCCTGACAGCACATACCCTGCGATAAAGTTAGAGGTAGACTTCCCGAATGGTCCGGTGGTCTGTTATAATTCTGTGTATGTTCTTCTTACGCAGATTATCTTGATAATGGCAATAATAAAATGGCAATCCAGCAAGCAGATAAACTGCTCAAAAAACACAAGGATCTTCACTGCGCAAAGGTAAGCGGGATTGGTGCTCGCTGAGCTCGTTTGCTGAGTGTGGTTTGAGACCCGGAGCGTTTCGCTGGGCTTTTCTTGCAGTGCCTGTGAGCTTCTAGAGACCACAGTGCGTTCTGAACCCTCAGGAACACAGAAGTCTCTCAATTTTGTGTTTGAAAAATCATACAGATCCTCCTAGGGAGGTGCCTCTGATGACTGGTGTATGTGGCTACACCCGTGCTGATTGTCTAGAGCCCTGCCAGAGCCACTGCAAGCAACCAGGGCAGATGAGCTGTGCCTTAAAAATGCCTCTTTTAGACATGAGGTTGAGGTGCTTCTTTGCAGTAGTTTGGAGCAAAGCTTTCACTTGGAAGGAGTATTCCTTAGCGAATCCTAGCAAGGAGGTTTCTGAGGCATCCACTCTTCTGTCTTGGTTGCTGCCCTCCTTGTGCCCCTGCTGAAGGTAAAGGAGTTTGGTTCCTCGCTTTCCTGAACATTTGAGTATCTTTCTACCTTTCTCTTTTCCCTGTGGATTTTCCTCTGCAGTTCATACCACTTCTACATTTTGGAAGCTTCCCAAGCTGAAGTGAGTGTCATTGACCTGAATCTCGTTTCTGTCACTTGTCTCTGGGCAGTTATTAAAAGAAAAAAAAAATGAAAATTGGCAGGACTGGTCAGTTTTCAGCCTGCAGGTAGGAGAATCTGAGCTGCAGCTGATGCCTTAGTGGCCTGCATGCGTGTTAAGAAATGCAAAGCCACACTATTTGATGCAGCTTGCATTTGGAAATTTTCCTGCGCAGCCATATGGATTAGAAGCTCCATAAAAACTTGAGTTCTGTAGAAGTAATTAGGTGCTTGGGCAAACCCTCTCCTCACGAGGAATGAGAGGATTTTCACTGGTAACTGCCAACTGTGTTTTTAACAGCTGTCTCTGTGTTGTATCAATAGGTTCTAAAGGCAATTGGCTTGCAGAGGACTGGCAAGCAGGATGAAGCGTATGCTCTGGCACAAGAAGTAGCAGCACTTGAGCCCACAGATGACAATTCCTTGCAAGCACTAACAATTCTTTACCGGGAAATGCATAGACGTAAGCTTTTTCCTTTGCCTCTCTTAAAAATCATAGTTATTTACATTTTGCTAAAGTGTATGTGACCCACAGTTTTTTGAGAAATGTGCAAAGTCCAGAGTTCAAGTATGGGCATATTATTAAGAGGTTCAGGGAATGTAAATGATGCCTGTTACAACTCTTTGTCATTGTATGTCACAGAGATGACAAATCCTACAGGCTATGATTTGGAGTGTGCTTCATGCTGTTAGGCTGTAGTTGAGGGGTTCAGGTCCTGAGAAGCTGTGTAACAGAAGGGAAATCCTGGCCTCTCGTTTGAATGCAGATCCTCATAGCAGTATGTTATTTTAAATTAGTAAATTGTGGATGACGGAGTAAAACTGCATGTCCTCTTCTGAGAGAAGCCAGAGCTCACATGCTGCTTATCTGCATCTCTAAACAGTTGTTGTTTCTGGCAGCTTCTTGTGGGTCTTGGTGGTGGTAGCAATGTTTACTGTTGAATCACTGGAGCAAATAACAACGGGGTGAAACAACTTTTGTAGAAATAGATGTGTTGTATCAATCTGCAACCATTTTTTGATGTATAGCAACTGCTTATGCCCTTCTACTGTATTTCTTTCTGTGTAGTTAAAGTGTTACGTTTTAAACACTACGAAATTTTTGTGTGCTGTGACCTCAAAATAGAGAAAACCTGGAAAATGTCAAAAGCCTTCCTGTGATTCTAAGCAGCTCGCTTAAACACTAAGCTCAGGTCTTTAACTTCGAGGTTTATAACTCAGAAAGGGAAAAGTGGTTGTTAAGTACTTCCACTTCTGGTCGTGTAAGAAAATTGAAATTAGATATCTTACATATGTACATCAGTGATATGTAAACCATGTGAAAACAATGAAAGACAAACTATATTTTGGTTTTTAATACTACACTGAGAAGTGATTGTTTTTCGTCCTTCTGTTTTTTTCGTAAAGTTTTACATATCATAGTATCATAAGTATTGTGTCATGATAGGCCTGTTGTTAAGAAGTATGGTGTGAAGTATTTCACTTGTTAAAGGTATTAAAACAGGCAATTGAGAAAGAACAGGATATGACTAACATGGATGAACCTGTGATAAGAGTAAATAATTGGATATTAGGCTCTGAAAATGCTTTGTGTTTTGATGCATAATTTACGTGGAGGCATCGTTCTGCCAGGACTGGAAGTCTTGTTTTAGTTTAATGGTCCAAAATAGATAAATTTGCTTAAGGCAAGACTTAGAAGTATTTCTGATCAGTTGTTGCTGTTAAACTATTTTTGTTTCTTTGAGCACTTCCCCTGTTTGTAGTGCATGGGGTCTTCCGGGAGAGAGTACAATTTCTGTGGTCGATGAGCATAATTAGATTACTCTTCAGAGTATCACTGATGCTAATTTTAGGTAGCCGTGCTTTAAATTTAATCCCAAATGTGTCTCAACTCAAACCTGTGGTTTTGGTTTAGCGGAGCTGGTAACTAAACTGTATGAGGCAGCTGTGAAGAAGGTCCCCAACAGCGAAGAGTATCACTCTCATCTCTTCATGGCCTATGCCAGGGTTGGAGAATACAAGAAGATGCAACAGGTACGATCAACGATTTGTGTTCTGGTTGTTCTGAGGTGTCACTTGAAGTCTTTATCGTACTGGTAAGGCTTCTTCAAGTTGCATGTAATCATCCAGAAAGCTAAGGCTGAGCCTAGCGCAGGAGTTAGTCCCCTAGTTTTTACGGAAGGGCTGAGAAAGCCGTTATCTTAGGGAAAAGATTACATGAAGACGAACGCTTCCTTTTCCTCACAAGAGGTGTGATAATTGTGCCTTTCGCGTGCATATCTGAACTGACAGGATATGCTGACGATTTGGGGATGGGAGGTTTTTGTCAATTCGGGTTGCACAGTATGGTAGTTACCTATGAGGCAGCGTATTATGAAGGAGTTAGGGAGTAGGTACAAGAAGATCTAGCGAGATAGCCTGATCCATGTTTTCAAACTTGCTTTCTTGCTTCATTTGCTGCCCTGTTTAGGAAGAACTATCTTGCCTGTGCTTTTGCCTCTGAAATCCTACATAAAAGTAGGCTTGTATAGGTCATAACTCAGTGAAGAGAAACTTAAAAGTGCTTTCTTTAAGTACACCGTCTCAGCTGGCAGAACGTTGTCGTACTGGTTAGCTTTGTTTTCAGCCCTTCCAAATTAGGTGCCTGGAGAATGCCTATAAATGGAAGATTCTTTTCAGAGCATGTGCGCTCACTCTTCTGTATAAAAAAGCACAGAGCCAAGTAAATGACTCCTAAACTCCCTGTTGCTCCCACTGCGTTAAGGTGACTTGAATTTTTGTACAAGAGTGGTTTAAATACCTAAAAGGGTATATTGAGCAGTAGTGGTGTTCTCCGTTCTAAGAATGCTGCTTGAGATCGAAGTATAGACAGGGACAAAGTTATTGATGTAAGTGAAATTTGCCAAGGTTCTTCCTGCTTGATATATATTGTGTAGCTGAATATCCAAAAGGTCAAGGTTAATTTAAACCATATTCTAGTGCCTCTCCAAGTGGAGCTACGTTCTATCTGATAGTCCACTTATCCGTAACCAGAAATTTTCAGAGATGCTGTGATAAATGCCTGTATGAAGTTAGTTTTGGTCTCAATTTTTTGCTTGTTTCAGTTTGTTATTATGTGTAGGCTTTAAATACTCTTTTACTGATCAGCCTGAGTTATAGTAGCTCAAATAAGAACTTTATGTATGTTGGTTATAGCAAACCTAGTACTAATAATGTGTTGTTTTGGGGGGGGGGGGAGTGTTTCCGAAAATTCGAGCAAATTATACTATGATTTTTTTCTGATTAAAAACTAATTGTAGGTATTCCTGTCCATATATTCTGTTTTAAAGGCTTTATTAGCTTCAAGCGGAACATGTACTCTCCTTTCCTTATATTTTAAGGTTCAGAATTTCCTAGGAGCCTGAGATCACTGATATATCAGCACTAGGCTGTGTAAGACTGAGTATCACCAGAGCCTTGCTTTAGCTGTAGTAAGGGATGTAGCACAGGCATGCTAACTGGTTGGAGAGTGAAAATAACCCTCAGTTGCCTGTGTTCTGGGTATTTCAGCTGAAAATAATGGGAAGTGCAAACTGAGAATACAGTCAGAAAATGAGCAGAGAAGTCCTACGGAAGGAATAGTATACTATTATGTATAATCTCTTACAATTAAAATTGTTGGGGAAAAAGCATTGTCTGTCATTCTATACAGACACTGGAAATCTGTGAGAGAAACGCTAGAACAACTGTTTCTGTGCTAGGCTAGAAAATCTTGAATGCTTTAGTTCCGCTTTGATGCAGCCAAGCTTTCAGCTTGACCTTTGTGTAAGCGCTGCTCTGCGTGTACAGGTCACCTCGTATCTCCGGTATCTCAGTGTGTGTGTGTCTGAAACGAGTGAAGGGCAGTTGCTTACCTGAGGAAGGCGTGTGATTTTTAGTGTGCCTTTTAGCACTAACCGAGCGTGCTAGTGACAATCCACGCTGGAAACATCTTCCTTGCTCTTAAAGAGTAAGTCTTCGGCTTCCTGATGCAGTTACCATTTCTAATTAAAGCTGTCATCTGTTCAGGCAGTCAGACGTGCACATGCTCACTGCTGTTCCTTGTCAGACTTGCACAAAGTATTTGATCTTCGAAATGGTTTCACCTTCTTTCTTCTTCTTCAGCAGTAAGTTAGGTATTGGAAGGGCTTATGGGTTAATAAAAATCCTCTGCTCTAGCTGCTAATTCTAAGTTATTTCTTGCCGTCATTGCCGCTTAACTTGTGTTGTCTGTCATGAGAGTTTGTAAACAGATGTGGTTTAGGATTATTCCGTCTTCTATTTTTCAGGCTGGAATGGCACTTTATAAGATTGTACCCAAAAATCCTTACTATTTTTGGTCCGTGATGAGCCTGATCATGCAGGTAAGTACAGTGTTGCAAATGAGTTTGACTTTCACTGCAGGTATAGTGCAAACATAGAAACGCTTTGAGTGAAAATATAGAGATATTTTAAGTAAAATGTCTGTTTTAACCATTTTTGTATGATGCTGGGAGGATGGAACCCTCCTGAAACCACATTACTGAAATGGTCAAAAACAAATGCAGTGTTTTTTAATGCAGCTTAACTGGTCTGTATAAACATGGTTATACAGTTTGAGTTCTTCTCTTATCTAGACTAGTACCCTACTGTTCCTTAAGTTAGAAAGGTAACGAATAGCATCTGTACCCCCGTAGACAGAACTGTTCTTCTCTGTCACTAGGCTATAAAGGTTCTAGGAGTTCTGGGCTTAGCACGTCTTTCAGACCGCGGAAAGCGTGCAGTAACAGCAGCTCAGCTGTGCTGCTGTTAGGTTGGTCGACTGCTGCTTGAATCTGCTGACAAAGTGTTGGCCAAGCAAAAAAAAAATAAGCACAGAGGCGTTAGTTACATTCTCTGAAATACCATACCATGGAAAATAAAAGCATGTTCGTGCTACATGTTATTTGCTGGGCATCTTGCTTGTCTGGATTCTCTATCCAATGTAATTGAGAGCGAGGGTTTCAGGATGCTTGTTTAAGGCAGAGAGAGCAGGGTTGCTCTCTGCACGTTGTAGGTGGTTGTTCTGAAGGCGTGGGTTGGGGGTATGGGGTTAAAGCATCTGATTTACCTTCTTTCCTCTTCTAGTGGGGCAGTTGGAACTGTTACAGTATTTCTTCCTCTCTTTAGTCTATTTCAGCGCAGGATGAAAACCTCTCGAAGACGATGTTTTTGCCACTAGCTGAAAGAATGGTGGAAAAAATGGTGAAAGAAGATAAGATCGAAGCTGAGGCTGAAGTAAGGCTTGCAGATATTTTCAGCTTGACTTGAATGTTATTGAGACAAGGAATGCAGCGTTAAAGGAAGCTGATTATTTTAACGATTCTCTGAGATGATAATCAGTAGTGTTCTGGAAGTAATGCGAATGTGGTGGGACAGAAGGAAAACAGAGCAGAGGGCTGGGAGAGATGCGTAAGAGTGTGGCCAAGGAATTTTTTTGGCATTTGATTTGACAGATGAAGTACTTGTTTTTGCTCCCTGGGAGGCCCCAAGAGAAACTTTAGGACTGAGAATGGAAAAAAGACCTAAATTCCTGAGTGTTCCACCCTCTGGGATGCTAAAGATAGCTTTGCAGTCCTTGCTATCTCCTAATGACAGTAACAAGAGTCACTTTATTTCTTGGCATACCTGTATTTGTTTTACTAGCAAATTTCATTGCATTCTGAGCTTTCTTTTAAGGTCGAACTTTACTACATGATTCTGGAACGTTTGGAGAAGTATCAGGAAGCCTTAGATGTTGTGAGAGGAAAACTAGGAGGTAACTTTTTCTGTCAATTAATTATCACAGTTGTGTGGTGGAACAGTAGTTCTTTTTGCTTCGGGTTTGTCCACTGGCTACAAAAAAGCTGTAAGCAAGCCTGACTCTTAGCATCAGTTTCAAACATTGAAGCAAACTCTGGAGGTGATCTTCTGCAGTTTGCCTTTACTGAACTGCTTATGGTACCTAAGTGTTATATTCAGTGACGAATTTTATCCTACGTTCTTATGGACTCTTTCTTTCTGGGGATTAAAATGCTTTTGCAGTTTTAAGGAATTGGGATGTGAAGATTCCCATAGGAAATCTGGCCTTACTCTGAGGGCCTTTCTTCTGTTGCATTACTGCTTTGTATCCTTGGCTGTAAGAAGATGCTTTATTCAGAAAGTAGAGAAGGAAATGCATTGATTAATTAAATTTGCCCTTCTGTTTTTAATTTAGAGAAGTTAACAAGTGAGCTCCAAAGCCGCGAAAATAAGTGTATGGCAATGTACAAGAAGCTGTGTAGGTGGCCAGAGTGCAACGCGCTGTCGAGAAGGCTGCTGCTGAAAAAGTGAGATGATGATTTTGCAATCCTACTGTGAGAGCTGAAGGAAAAATCCTGGCTGGCTGTGAATTGCGTTGTTTAGTGGTTCTCATAAATGGTTGTTAAAGCAGAAGAATATCAGGTTCTCAGAGCATTTCCAAACATTTACACTCCAAAGCCTGAGGAAGAAGGCAACAAAAGAGAATGCTAAAGGACAGTGGTGAAGTTCGCAGGGAGAGTCTGTGTCAGTAGCGTAGTTGGTTTCTCTTTGACTGAAGGCTGAGTTCAGTGACATGTTCATGCAATAAACTTGTTTCCCTTCTTATTTCTGAAGGCTGTGCTGGCTGTCCAGCTCTTTTTTTTTTTTTATGGTGGGAGAGGAGAACAACTGCATTTGTGTCTAATTTTCTGGTACTTCATTTCTCTCACTTGGCCAGACTTTATCCTGGGACTTGCATGCAATGCTTTGAACAGATGCATCAGAAGAGAGCATGCTAATAGACCAAATCTGTCTCTTGGAACTGTCAGGAGAGATTTGTCGTTTGGTCTTTGTATTTAGCTATGTCCTAAGCTTAACTACAAGTTAAATACAGAGTCTTGGAGATTAGAAGGTCCTGTATCCACTGTCCAAAGAGACAGCAAAATGTTTCTTCCCGAGAAGTTGTTCTTGGTACTAATGTTTGATAGATATACTTGCAGAAGGCAGAACTGGAGGAAAATAAGAGTCTGTTTTATGCAACACTTGAAAGTAGTAAGGGGAGAAACCATCTCGCCACACTGACAATGAGTAGAACTAGTTAGTATAAGGACATTTTATTTGCAGCTTTACCTCTTTGTACGTGACATCTCCTATTCTGTACTCTGGAATTGTTCTGAACACAGGGAGGTGAAACTTATGGTTTAGCATTTTGTGGAGATATTCATGAGCTGAGTCCTCTGGTTGGAATGTAAATATTAAGCTGAGAATTTGTAACTTGTCTCAATTCTTTATGGAAATTGTCTCCTTTAATACATTTCAAGAAACTCAGGATAATGGCATTCTTCTCAGATGTGAGACCTTTTAAAGGAGAAGTGATTCTTAGTACGCTTGTGTTTTTTGTAATATAAATATGATATTCCTTAAATTCAGTTTGTGCAAGGAATGCAGTTTTAGAAGTGAATTACTGTTTTGGCAGTTCCCTAAACTTTTTGTTCTGTGCCTGCTTTTTGTTTCAGCTCAGATGATTGGCAGTTCTATATAACTTACTTTGATTCAGTGTTTCAACTCATAGATGAATCCTGGGCACCTCCGCTGGAAGAAGAACAGTAAGTTAACAGTTCTGCAGTGGATTTGTTTTTCCTTTGTGATACAGAGAACTTCTTGCCTTCATGTACTGAGTATAGTGTTGTCCCCGTCTTTGGGTGACTTCCTGGCGTCAGGCTCCAAATGATGTCTTCTCCCTGTTTTATTTTGGAGGCTGGCAATAGTCTGTTGGAAACAGCTGTATAAAGTGGTTTGTATACTATAGAGCTCTTCCAGTTCGTATTTTTCACGGTGATTGAATTAGAGAATCCATCGTGCCAGATTTCCTTAAGAGTGTTCTGGGAATATGCTGAGCACGTGTTTTCAGTGCCCTAGGAATGGGGAAAGAAATCAAGGAATCTTTTGCTTCTGTAATTGCGCAGGTCTTTGGAAGGAGAGGTACACTATTCTATAGAGCAAGCTGTGAAATTTATAGAAGAGAGGATAACAGAAGAATCCAAGAGCGCTCGGCCACTTCGGGGACCATATTTAGCTAAACTGGAGCTGATTAGACGTTTGCGTTGCAGAGGTTGTAATGATGAATATAAACTAGGTAAGAGCCGCTAACTGGATGATAAATTAATCTTTGGGGGAGAACTCAGCTCTTTGTATTCAGTGTGAACTTAATTCAGTAACGTGGTATTAAAATCTCTGCTGGTTTCAGTATGTAAAGAGTTTTGAAAGCATTAGAAGACAAGGCTTGAAGAAAGGAAGGTAGTTCAGACTACTCCAGGCTTGTAAAAGCAATCAGGGAAACATTTAAAAGGACCTACTGGATTTTAAGAGCATATGATCCATTACGTTTTGATGAAAAGTGCATTCCTGATGCACTGCTTTTGTAGAAAGTCGTTCTGTTTAGCTGTAATAATCTCTGGGTGTTCTTTCTTTTTTTTTTTTTTCCCGATATTACCAGGATTTGTTTTCTTAACGACTTGCATTTAAAAATTGCAGTTAAGGAGTCGGTGAAGGAGAGAGTATGATTACAGCAACATCTGTGCTTACTGATTCCTTCTGTATTTCCATCCAAAAATAACTGACTAGATAAGCAGAGACACTGTATGCATGCCTGTTATGCTGAGCTCTTATCGGCCAAAGTAGCTTGAATGAAGCTCTTAGGATTTTGTCTCTCTCTCCTTGGTTATCAAAGACATTGAGCCTCTGGTTAAAATCCACAGTAGTGTGCGGCTATTTGTTCTGTAACTCAGTTTGTGATCTCAAAGAAAAAATGAGTTAAAGATTTCTCACAGTGATTTCATAGGTTCAGCTTTTAATGGAGCACATTAAAAAGATGAACTGGCCTTTTTCCTAGGTGATCCAGAAGAACTAATGTTCCAATACTTCAAAAAATTTGGGGACAAACCCTGCTGTTTTACTGATCTCAAAGTATTTGTGGGTCTCCTCCCATCCAGCCAATACACGAAAGTAAGTAAAGACTAAGATGGTGGCAGGAACTGCAGTGCTTGTTTGCCCTCTTGTACCTTTCTCTTGAGACACCTCTGGGTCATATTAAGAGAGAGAGAAAAGCTGAATTTGGGTCTGTTTGGAATAGCGAATAGGAGAGATGTATTTGCTGTTACACAAAGCATCCTTCTCCTTTCCCTTCCTACCAACGCCATGCTTTTCCTGTTAAAGTTGTATATTGAATTGGAAAGATCCACTTTCTTATCGATGCAGGTAGGGTGCTACTTAGGTGTCTTGCTTGGCTCTGCTGCAGTGCTGAAGAATTGGCACACTGATGCTGATCAAGGGGAGACCGAGGGACCTATTGCAACTTATCCAGAATCTTTCTGAAACAAGCTCCCTTTAATTGAAAAGCCCGTTTGTGCAGAGTCATGAGCAGCTCATTTAATGACTTCAGCAGCTGGGAATCCCGTCACCCTTTCCCATTGTTTCTCCAAGCCATTGTATAAAACTTAGCGCTGGCTAAGGCTAGACAGCTGTTGATAAAATGTTTGTAAACAAAGTGCAGAGAGTGTTGTTGTTTTTCATAGCTTACTAAAATATTTTTTGACTGGTAATGTAAGCTCTTCCTACAACCTTACTAATAAGGAGAAAGATGGCCTTGGCCTGTATGTGTTACTGCTGATATTTTAAGTCAGAAGGTGTGTTCTTACCCCACTGGCAACAGATGCGGTCAGTAGTATAATTAACTCACAGTTCTGGAAGTGAGGGTACCATTGCAAGGTAACCTGTGAGTCTGGAAGCATTGAACGAGTGTTATTTGTTTTTTTAAGAGTTCTTAACAAAGTTACAGTTCAGTAGCTGAGAATGTGGTGATCTTGCTGGGCCAATATGCAGATACTCCAAAAATAATTGCCGTAATATCAATCTTGAATTTCTGGAGGCATGAACTGAAGTATGCAATGTAGTGATTTGCTTGCCCTTGCCCACCTCAGTAAAATCTCAAACTGAAAATATTTTCAACAAAATCTTCATCAAAATCTATGGGAAAACTAGAATTTTTGTGCGTGGCCATCTGTTGCTTTTACCTAGATGTCATGAATGTTTTGTTCTATTTTTGTTTTCCCCAGAATTTGCAGTTCTTACGTTTCAAGACCAAATGTAGTAAGGCTGAATTCATTGGCTTTAACTCATTTTTAAGTCTGTAAACACTACTGAATTTTAAAGCAAGGAAAAAAAAACTGTTCACTTCTCGTTGTGAGAAGCCTGCTGTCTCCCATTAAATAAAGTTGTAAACAAGAGGCTGCTTTTCTTACAACTTAATTTGAAAAAGTCATTAGTCAAAGATGATGACCTCACTGGGCGCACTGCATTGCTTCAGAGTTGAGAGAAAATATAGCTAGTACACAACCACCATTTCCTGTAAGCGTGCTGTAAAGCCTTTTGGTAACTATTTTAATCGCATAGGTTATTAGTGTGAGTGTTAACAAGTGCTTGAGATCCCTGTGTGTCAATGTATTGGAAACTTTCCTGAGATTTTTCTTTTCCCCTCTGCTTGATGAAACTCACTAGGCTGTTAAGCAAAACCCTAACGTGCTCATCACCTCCTCCACGCAGGTCCCCAGAAAACCACTGATGGCAGTGTGATGTCAGGGTTTATACCGACACTTCCACCTCATTTCTTTTCTTGGTTTGAGGGAGGAAATGTCATCTTCTGTTCATGCAGTCCCAGAGGCCCTGCAGAATTTAACAACTGTGTTTCTCTTTCAGTTCATCAGTCAATTGCTGGAAGTAATCCCCCTGTCAGCGACAGCAGAGAGCGAAGTTGCACTGCCAGCTGATATCAAAGCCCTCCAGCAGCACTTGTGTGTGGTGCAGCTCACCAGGTTGCTCGGGATCTATCACGCCATGGATAAGAAGGAAAAGCTGACTGCGGTCCGCGAGTTGATGTTAAGATACCGCCATGGATTGGAGTTCGGTGAGGAAAAAATCTTGAAACTAGTGGTTGCAGTTCGCTCGCAACTCTTTGTGAGTAAAAATTCAGTTTTTCCAGGGGAACAGAACAACACAAGCTCCGGCCTGTATCGCTGGTGTATAGCAGCCATCGTGCAGCTAGATAGTACTGTGCTCTCCTTTCTGGCTACAACCGTGGTGTACCTGAATAAATATATTTCCTTTTAATTTTCTTTCTTTTCAATTGTAAAGAAAATGAGGCATTCCTGTGTAGCTCAGATGGTCCATTTGTATGCTTGCAAACTTGCGCGTGCCTTTAAGCACAGCCAGGTTTTGTCACTGGTGTATGTAGGACAAAAACATAGGCGTTAATATTTATTTTTTAATCTTGCAGTCGTCGAAGTCCTTTCTTATTCCATCAAGTGTCAACGTATGAGGTGGCCAGAATTATTTTTCAAAGTCATGAGCAGAAATTTCATCATTACCAGAAAAAATAACAGAGTTTGTTTGAAGAGCTGTTTTCTTTCAGTGCTTCTATCTGGAGTTTGAATCCAAGAACAAAAGAGCTACAATGGGAGACAAAAAAATGTGCTGGTTTCGCATTTCAAGCAGAATGAATTGGAAAAAATGTATGGATTGACATAGCATGTGTACAGCTGTTTCAGTTATAAAATCCGGAGTTTTCTTTAGAAATTAAGCAGTGGTTATCATCTGCCAGATGGCTGTGTCACTTGATAATGCTGGCAACGTGAGAAACAGCTGACAGCACTGTAGTGACAAATATTTTAGCTATGCAACTCAGGGTGACTTTGTTTTTCTTTTTAGGGAAAACATGTTTGAAAACTGAGTTGCAGTTTTCAGATTATTACTGTCTGCTTGCAGTTCACCTGCTGCTTGATCTGTGGCTAGAGGAAGGTATGTTTGTAAAATTGCTTAATGCTACCTGGGATGGTTGTGGTAGGGAGACTTGGGTCCCAGTGGCCGGTGTGTACCTGGCGTGCCTTGTTAGTCCCGTAGCTTTCTGTATTTTTTTTCACTCTGAGGTATTTCAGGAGCTTCTTTGTTCAGCTGGCATTTGAGCTTAATATCACTGACCTCTAAAGGAATTTTTTTGATTAATTTGTGTAGGTCCTGGCAGAGCTTTGCTGCTGACTCCTGCAGCTCAGTGCTGTCCCCAGGAGTTTGTTCTGAGTTTCCCACGTAGATACTTGTTTTTTCTGTCCCTTTGCACGAGTTATGCTGACAGCTCCCTTCTGATACCGCAGATGTTTTGCGAGTATTTCTTTCCCTCCCTGACATACTTTGCCTTCTGGATCCCTGGCTTCTAGACGTTTGCTGGGATGTGCTGCTCTGTCTTCAGTATTCCTGTATGCCACATCTGCTCTGCCCGTTAATTCCAGAGTCTGTCCCCAGCGTGTGAGGGTTGTGCTCTGCAGGTTTGAGCTGGATATTCCCTGTGCAGAGTTACTTTTCCACCTTTCTTTCGGAGAACAGCTATGATGCTGGGGTGGGTGCTATGTTGTAAGGGCAGCAACATGACAGATGAATGTCATCCCCATGTTTAAATGTTGAGAGAAGTGTAAAATGAGGAAAGAAGCTTTGATGCCAAGGTGAATTGTGCTGTCAGTGTTACGTGTTCCTCCCTGATCATACCTGCATGTGTTTTATCTTTGTCACCAGGTGAAGAAACAGCTGTGTGGCAGTGCCTCACTTTCTTAGAAGAAGGGTTATCTCATAGTCCTTCTAATGCTCAGTTTAAATTGCTGCTAATTCGAATCTACTGCAGGCTTGGTGCATTTGAACCTGTTGCGGAGCTCTACTCCAGCCTTGATGCAAAACACATACAGCACGACACCATCGGGTGGGTAGTATATACTGAGAATAATTGGTGGTGGTCATTTCCACTAACAAGTCCTGAGATCTCCTGTTGTCTATGCTGCTGAAAGTTAGCAGATTGTCAGATTTTCACAGTGTTCTGTAAAAGTATTCTGGAATTATGTGAGACACATCTACTACAGTGTGGTCCGCCTCTAGTGGAGTATCTTTCCTGGGTGATTTTGGTCAGTTCTGGATCGTGAGAATATTAACTAAACAGTCTGAAACTTGTGAGATGTGTATATCTTGATGTCAGTTGTAGCCAGGTGTTCCTGCTTGTGTCATTGCTCAGCAAAGTGTGGGAGTGCTAGTTAAAGCATACACACCAAATGTCCTCGCCTTGGTTAGTGTGTTTGTGGGTATCTAAATAAGTAAAATTTGTGCTCACTTAAGCTGGATGGAGGAAGTCTTTTTTTGTTTGTGTTAGGAAAAAAAAAATCCTTTCTTTACTGTTAAAAGCTTAAATCCTAACACGAACGTTGTGAATACTCCCCTGTTAAGTCTCCAGAGTCTTTAATAAAGCTGAAGTAGGCTGCAGGTCTCTGTTCAGAGCTGGATTTGAAATTAAGGATTCCCCAGCACGTGTGCTGATGTTTGACTTGCGTTGTGTTGTGTTGCAGCTATCTTCTGACACGCTATGCAGAGTCGCTGGGCCATTATGCTGCTGCATCCCAATCCTGCAATTTTGCACTCAGGTTTTTCCACTCCAACCAGAAAGATGTAAGTTGAATGAAACTTCTGCATCCTCGTAACAGAGCGGTTATGTTGAGAATGCCTTAACAGAAGCCTGTGTCCTATGTAAGGGCTTACAGAACTGTAGTGGGTAGTAACACAGGAATAGTTCATGCAACTTTGTGTTTTTACAAGAATTTGTAATTTACTGTTTGATGGAGTTTTCCTTTAGCTTTCTATTTATACAAGCCAATTTGAATACTTCTCAAAAAAAAAAAAAAGGTATGATTACTTTTAAATGAATGGCTTGTTATTTAAGAAAGTAAGTGAAATGTAATGTGGTAAATAAGTGCCAGAAGTCATATGACGGCAGGACTGTGGAAAGTCGTACAGTAGCCTCGGGGATGGTGGGTCAGGATGTTGAGGGCATATGTGCGAGTCCTTTGTATCACACTCACTGAAGCAGAATGTCTTAGGGATGACTGTCCTGGGCACACAGCGGTGTGGGGGACGCACATTGTCATAAAACGTAGTGAAAGTGCAAGGAACAAGGTGGGAGAATTTCAGAGGGGAAGAACTGACTTTTGAACCGACAACTCTAACTGCATTATTTTCAAGTGGTAGGATCAAATTGCAAAGCCTGGTCTTGTATTAACGGGAGTGACCTGCTTTGTTCAATTTGCCCCCAGAAAGTGGTGTGGATTAAAAGAAAGTGGTCTTGAATGAGAACCTTGGTACTGGAATGGAGGAGACAAGGGAGGAGAGTAGCTGAATTCCTCCAGGAGATCAGGTGCTTCCTAAGATGCGTGCCATGAGCTAGGCATCTGTCATACTCGTAGCTTGCTGCTTCGTAGCTGTGCTTGTCATTAGTCTTGCTTGAAAAGAACACTGTGAGCTACATTGACAAGAAAAATCAATTCTGTTTCAGCATTCCCATGGAATCATGAAAAACGGGCTGGGTAGGGGAACAATGAAATAACTCACTTCTGAAATCTCAATGGAAATGCATCGGGCAAATAGAACCAGCTATAGTCCAGAATAGTGGTAGGGAACTACGTGCACAATGCTAGTCCACCTCCCTAAACCTTGCGAGGCAGTCCCGTTCTGAGGAGTGGGAATATGTCCCTGTATTTATGTCATATGGTCTGATCCTCTGTGAGAAGTAGGTGAAGAAAATACTCAGTTTATGTTGTAAGAAACAAAGGTGTGATCCAATTGTAACTCTTCCAGTTACAGAGCCTTTGCAGCAGCTTAGCCAGTGGTCATACAACTTGCTTTTGCACTGTCCCAGCAGTAGGTAACATACAAGAGCTGTCTGTACTGAATAGGAAAGATGCCTAAAGATGCTTAGGCAGTAATCCCTCAGAACAGTATCCTTGTGCTGCCGCAGCCCGGGTTATTCCTAGGTACAAATTACCAGTTGCCATTTACCTGTGCCTGAAAGGTAGCTGCTGAGTTACTGTGACCTGTCTGACACAAATTTCACTGTAGGGAGGGGGATGCACATGGATCATGAGGTTGGAGCTTGCTCTCGTCTGCTTCCCTCACTTGCTGATTGTTTAAGCACTGATTCTACTTGCTAAGATTCTTGGGGTTCCTGGGTGCGATGTGTTGTGCTGGAGCGAAGCTCTGGATCCAACCAGCTTTCTCCTAAATGTCTGTTGTTGGTACTGGCAGCTTTTTTTTTTAATGAGGAGTGACTTGTTCAGTCTCATTTAACATCCACCGAGTGACTTTTTGACGAAAAGCATACCTGGAACCAACTGTCCAAATAAAATGTTTCACTGCAGTGTGCCAGGTGATAAAAGTGAACTGAAAAAACTACCAGATGTGATTTGTCTGCTTGGGAACGCTGTGTTGTAAAGCAGCAAGGAATCATCTCTCCAGGGAAAACCCTCTGAGTGAAGTAGAAGAAGGTTATTCTTTTTGGCATGAATGGTGAAGATGCTAGCGGAGCACAAGCTGACTGACTCCAGCAGCTCAGCATACGTACGCTGAAAGACCCACTGAGCCACGTGCCAAGTGCTGTCGCCAGGAAAATGCTACTCAACAAACAACTGAGAAATGCTGAAAAAGCGGTGCCTGAATTGTTCGACCTGCCTCGCTACCACACCTTAAAAGGCTGAAATTGCAAGAGCAGGGAAAATGACGCAATAAGCATCATATAATGCTTCATGCTACACGACAGGGATGCGTCTCTGGAATCCACTTGTGTCGTGTCTCTTCTTGGAGACAGTATTGCAACCGGAGGACTGTGAGCCATTGTTGTTCTTGAGGAGCCAAATCTCTCGTGTTCTGGACGATTCCAGAATTCAGAATCATCTTTTTAGTGGGAAACTCATCAAAAGCCATGTTCATTTGCAAATAGCAAGTGTCCGTAAAGACAACCATGAGGTACAAATTTCAGGAGGAGAATGCTCAGTGCAGGGCACTGCTCATCTAAGATGACGGTGTGTCAAGAACGGAGAGGAAAAAACAGGGTCTGTACCGTAAGATGTGTCTCTGGTATCACAAGGTCAAAATATGCCACCAGTTTCCGTGCTCCAGGGGTTCTGCTGGCGTTGCCACTTCACCCTCAGGGTCCTGATAATCAGCTTCCCATTCAAGTCCCGTAACAGTATCTAACTGCAGTGTTAACGGAGGACTATCCTTTCAAGGTTACCTTCTTACCTGAGTTCGGCTGCTGCCTGCCCCTCTCTAGGGTGTTTATGCTAGCTGGAGTGTCTGCTACAAGGTAGAGAGCGTGTCCCGTGTGTTCTGTGCATGGGGCTCTGCTTAGAACAGGAAGGATGGGGTATGAACAAATCTGATATAAAAAAAAATATATAGCTACTGATGCAAAGTGGTTGCTTTGGATAAGTAGGTTTTCCTTCTGACTTGGTGAACTTCACAGTCTGAAGTGAATCCTGTTTAAGAGTGGGTCCCATAAGTAGCAGCCATCTAAGCTGCTGTGCAATCCTGACATAATATTTCTGCTCTGGGAGAGGATGCCAAGGACAGGGAGGAGAGAGAAGACGGTATTGCTATATTTGGCCGATGCTAAAAAGGCAATTTCATCCTTCTCAAGATAGTCCTCCTTTAAATATGCAGAATCACAAGTAATCTCTCTAATTTTCTTGTGTCCGTCCGTCTTTAATTTCTCCAGATACTGCAGGCAAACAGAGCACCAACGTGTCCTATGGGGATTTAAAAACCACGTCGATGCAGTTGAATTAGCTACCATAGCGCAATCCCGTAGCCTGACAATGAACTCTGCAAGGCTGTATATCAGAGGGTATGTTGCTGAATATTTGGCATATTTTTTTCATACAGTACAAGTAACCAAATTGCTTAGGAAAAAGACAGAGCTACCTAGAGGACATTTTGTATTTTGGAGGGAGGAAAAAAAAAAAAGGTGGTTTTTATTTGAGAGTGCTAGCTTCTAGTCTGTGAGCCTTTCCGACAGGTTGAGTCTGCTAGTACAGTACAGATTTCCATTATCCAGGGGTCTTTTTGGTGCCTCTCATCTTCGGTGCATTCCATAGTCATATTCAGAAGAAAATATTTGATTTGCCAGAATTTCTCACTTGTGGAGTAATTCTGATTTAAAAAGACAGCCATCTGTCTTGACTGGGAGCATAAATTGTTCACTCTGTCTGTGCGGTTAGAAATTTTCATTGAAATATGGTGCTTGTTTGGGGCTCCTTCATCACATAAATCTCCTTCTGGAGATTGCTTGGACTTATGTGAAATATTAGTTGCGTGCCTTGTGTAGCTGCATTTCATCAGAAGGGAAGCGATCTGTCTTATGGACCCTGATAGTTTCCTTTGGTGCTTAGACTGTATTGTAATATGTATGTGCTTCGTGATGTTATTTTGTGATATTGTATTAAAAATCTAATAAAAAAGAGACAAAAAAATGTGTGAGTAATTTTTTTAATCTGTGTTGTGGTAATGTGTGATGCACATCCAAGTCAATTCCAGGAAATCTGGGATGTATTTATTTTGTCTGAAAGTACTTCTTAAAATGAAATAATGATTTGAAAAACGCATCTTTCTTTAAAAAACAAAAAATAAAAGAGCCTTCTAAAATCATCTTTCCCCATCTATAAGTATCTTTCAGTTTGTGGCTGCAGGAACCTGATCTTGTTCAGTGTTGGTCTGGTTACCAAATGACACTACCTAGTGGAGTGGCTGAGCATTATTAAACTAAAGCAGCAAAACTACAGGCTTCTCCCAGGGTCTGAGTATCTGCCAGATTCTGTACCTCGGGGTTAATGAAAGCCACAGAAATGCGATTTCTTGGCAGTGACCTTGTTAAACTCTTGTCTTGAATTTATAGAAGTAACTAATACAGAGCTGGTGTGTGTTTTCTTGTAGACCTCAGAATATATCATTCAAGCCTACAAGTACGGCGCGTTTGAGAAGATCCCGGAATTCATTGCATTTAGAAACCGGCTGAATTCCTCCCTTCACTTTGCGCAAGTTCGCACAGAACGGATGTTGTTAGACCTCTTACTTGAAGCAAATATGTAAGTACAGCAGCAGTGAGTGTAATACCTTGCACAGGGAGAAATGAAGATCGATGCATAAGTAAACGTTGGCCAGAAGAGACCTTAGTAAGTTGTGCTTGCGGCTCTTTGGCAGAAAGTGAAAGCTACTCTCTTAGTTGCTGTCTCGTTGAGCATCCTTCTCTGTATGGTGTGTAAGTAACATTGCTGACATCTGAAGAGTTGAGATTCTCTCAGTGGAGAGAATGCGGTGTGTTAGCTGTTATTTTTGTTTCCGGTGATCAGATGTTTGATTTCATGTTACTTGCCCTTACCAGATCAACCAGTTTAGAAGAAAGTATCAAGTCCATGAGTCTGAGTCCAGAAGAGGATGACATTCCGTGGAAAGATTTGCGTGACAACAGAGATCTGACAGTCTTGTTTAATTGGGATCCAAAAGACAGGTGAGTAGAAATATTCTCAGCTGCAGTCTCGCACATTTTCCTACAGCATATGGTGAAGGAGATCCTTTCAGGGCAACACCTGTACTTAAATGTTCTCTAGGCTGGCTAACTGCAAACTTAACCTTCATTCATCGCTTCTAGCAGTGCTGCCTTTTTACATATTAATACAATTTTCTGAATTTCTGACCACTTCTTCCTCTTAATGCATTATTCAGTAACTTTGGGATAGGCTTTTGTACCTGAGTGCAAACTTTGCATTTTCCTGAAAACGTTTGGTGCCTTTCTCTAGGGACATTTCTGAAGAACATAGGAAACTCTCACTGGAAGAAGAAACCATGTGGTTGCGAATCCGGTCTTTAACTTTAAGGCTAGTAAGCGGACTCCCAACTCTTAGTCACACTATTCAACCAAAGAACTCTGAAAAGACTGCAGAGAACGGCGTCTCATCCAAGATTGATACAATTCGATCTCTGCTTCAGCAGCTGGAAGCGGCAGTGGATTCAGGGAAGAAGTTTCTAGAACAAAAAATTCAGGTACCCATTAAGGAAAACGCTATCCTCAAATATTAAATGAACGTGAATGCAAGCAGAGAAACTGAATGCATCTGGTAACGTCCAGCAGGCTGCAGAATGCACTTAACTGACCCTGAGTTTGTAGTGTATGAATCTGACTGAGAGATGTGCCAGAGGCAAACACTGTGTTCTGGATAAGGAAAAGCTGCAACATCTTTATCTTTTTCTTTGCTTCTTGCCTAGTATCCTGTCCTTGGCCCTCCTCCTACCCGAATGGCTGGCTTCTTCAGTAATGGCAGCTGTCAATGCCTGACTAGCTTGTTTTATCTTGTTAGTGATATTTATGAACTAGATACCAATGGCTTAGGTAAGTGTTTGAGGGGCAGGGGTGTAACCAGATTGTCACGATGTGTGGTGGGAGGGTGTGATATGTCTCCGCTTGGTTTGAAAACTGTTAGGCATTGGATCATGTGGACCCAAACTGTTACTTGCGTGTTAATTTTTGAATGACACTTATCTTGGAGATGACACCTTAATTTAATGTTTTATTGGACTCTTCGTTTTTGTACAGTGTATGTTGATATAATACAAGATATTCTTTGAAAGCAGTTGCATTGGCTTTTCACTGCTAACACTTACATTTAAATGCCTCTTGGTTTTCTGAAAGCAGAAAATACAGAACTTGTAGTTTAGAATTACTTTTATTCATTTATTTGTTTTTATTTTCTTTCAGAAGATTCAGCAGAAATCCAGGAGAGGATAGGGAATAGTTTCAAATCTTTAATAGAACGACTAACAGGTAAGTAGTAACCCAAGAATAAGTAGTGGTAGTTACTGCTTCATGTTAAAAGGTCCTGAGTGTGCTGCAAATATGTGAAAATGCGTTAATGCATCTGCAGACCCTTTTGAAATGTGCTTGAAAGCAAGGCTGAGCATCCACGTGACTTGTTTGATCGTGAAGTTGTTGCATGCCAGAGATGTCATTATGCTCTGTCACTTCATTACCTTACAGCTTAGTCTTAGCAACTGTTGTCTCCCTGGTACTTGGTCCAAGTGTGGTGTGGAGATACCATTTGTAACGAAATACAGTTTAGAGGAAACTTTACAGCTAGACCTACTTGAGAGGCTTTGGCAAAATTTATCACTATCCGTGCAAAGCTATCAGAGGACTGATAACTACACTGAGATGCGTGCTGCACAGAAAATGAGCATTTAAGTTCATCTGCGTGTCCTGAATAAGGCTTCTCTTTTTTCTTTTCAGACTTGTTCAATAAATGTAAAGGTGACTTGATTGAAGTCAGAGATGGCACCTTGAAAACTCAGCCAAACCTGTTAGAAAACTTAGTCTTCTTTGTTGAGGTATTATTTTCTTTGTTGGAAAATGGAAATTTTGGCATACTTTAGAGTGGAAATGTTGGGACTAAAACAGTGAAAGTTCTTTGGTGTCAGTCAGTCATGAAAGTGGAGCTCTTGTGTATTCTAACCACTCTTATTCTAACTACTCTGAGTCTTTTCACTAGGTACAGTAAAATAAGTTTAGAAGCCACTTTCTAAAGTAAATGCAACTCGTAACATACTTGTACCTCTTTTTCCAGACGATCTCCATCACCCTGTGGGTATCAAGTTACTGTGACAGTGTCCTCCGACCTTTTAAATCCAACCTGCAAAAAAAGAAGAAGAAAAAAAAAGAAAGCAGTGTAGCTATGGTAGACAACATGCCTTTTTCTCTTCTACCCCCATCCCTCAATCCAGTAATTTACACTGAAAGAAAAATCAGGATAGATGACATTAACTGTTTTGCATAAACTTTTTGCCTTGTAGAGTCTGATGTAGGTTAAGAGTTTAAGTAGTTTACTGATTTTTTTTAAAATTCCTTTTCTGTTTAAAATCAAATAGCAAGTGTGCCACATCTCTGACATCACGAGAGCTTTTTAGTTAAAAATACAGCTTAAATTATCACAGGCCTTCCTTCCTGAATGTGCTGCAGTAAGGTAGTTAACTAGTAGTGTTTCTCTGGGTAGGTAGGTTTAGGCTTAGCAATGTTGTGGGGGAGGAGTAAAATGAGGTAGGTGTTACAAAGTGAGTTGTAATACAGAATAGTCATTTGAAGAGGCATTAACATATGTTTATAAATTAAAAGGATGTATTTGTTTTTATAGCCACCTGTATTTACACACTTTCTGGACTATGTTACCGAACTACAGACGTTAACTTCCAATGTAATAGATCACATCAAAGGGCTTGAAATAATTCTGACTGCACTAAAACTTGAAGAGTTGTCCCTCAAGGACACTCTGCTTTTACAGGTAAGAACTTGCATTGCTCTGGAGTGCTCTGTATACTTGTGTGACAGATAGAAACCTGTTAGGATTGACTTAATGGCTGTTAACCAGATATGAGGGACCACATTGAGTTTTAGAGCGGTAAACTAGTTTTTTATAGTTTGTCATCCGGCAAAGTGACTTTTCCTCAGCTGATCAACTCTTGCTCCCTATGCAGAATAATCTTAACAAATGGGATTTAAGCACAGGGGTTTTTAATTAGTTTCATTTTATATGATAGTGAAGAAAATCATAAGTTTTTAACATTATTTTTGTCTGTGATGTGACTTACTCTGTTCATCTGTCTTTTAGTATGCCATAAGGGATGCAAAATACTTATTCCGGGAAACTTTTGAGATTCGTGTACTGCAGATTAGTCACTTCCCTGGTAACATTTAGTTGATCTTTATGGAAAAATGAGTGGCACCTTTTTTTCCCACTTCTGGCTATGTAGGGAAAACCAAAAGCAGGGGAAATAGGCAGTGTGCGTGCCAAGCCACATGCCAAATTTAAACATATGAAACATAGGCCTAGCGAGAAAGATTGGCTTCTTATGATGATTTCCCTTGTCTTGTTATAGACTGATGTAGAAGTATCTTATGTAAAAATAAAAAATATATAAAATATATATACTTAAAAACAAACAAAAGCTGATAAAGCAAGGAAATTCCTTAGACTGTACTTCTTGTAAATTTGAATAAAAAATAAAAAGTACATGTTCTTAATATCAAAAGTTTCAGCTTTAGAGGGCTAGGTTGTTTTCAGGTAATTGTTGAGATCTTTGTGATTATTCTGGTTCTTTGAGTCAGCAAATTCCTCCATATTCCCTTCCTCATGCAAGGCATCAAATTGCTACACAAGGCAGACTCGCAAAATCCACAGATTAGATTCATGTAGATTTGAACAGAAGCACCTGTGGGAGTCTGTGACTTTTCCTGTGTTTATTCATGGTTCCTATTCCATTTGGTTTTGATGTTGTCACAGTAAACCCAGGTACAGGCCATCTGTGTAGCTCTTATCAAAGCCAGAGCTGTGTTTGCAGCCCTGTGTGTTCAGAAAGCACTTTCAAAAAGTACTTGGGTTCAAGAGTTAGTGAAAATTCTGCTGTGATTCAGGAATGGAGTGTTACTGGCGATGTGCCTGCCAAAACTTGCTGCTGATGTGAGACTTTTCATGCATCGGAAGGCACTCGGCTTTCCTGATTACTGCCTATAAAAGGGTCTGCAAAAGACATCCTGGTAGCAAGTCACCTCTTGACAGAACAGCCGTTTTGGCTGCTGCCCTGAGTACCAAGATTTGCTCCTCCTGCATACAGAAACACCATCGTTCGTGCTAGGTCAGTGATGACTAACTTTGCCCACGCAGGAGCAGTGCAAGCAATGTCTCGTGATGGTGACCCTCCCAAAAGCCCCTTAGTTTGGGGTAATAGAAAACTGCATGTGGAAGGGAATTTAATCCCTTTGGGAAGGACAGGGTACACCAGTGCTGCTGAATGGGTGATACGTGAATCCAGTGCGACTCGCCATGCTTCTGGAATTTGGTGTAAGAGCGTTAGGTGGTCGGCATCCATTTGCTGTGTGACTTCAGCTCTCTGTATAAGGAATTCTCTACTTTAATACATACTGACTCAAAGTGCTATATGCACCCTGAATTTCAGCCATAAATTTCATGAGATTGTTTCCAGAGCTGTTGAAGAAATGATAACGTTACCAGACCTGTCAGGGGAATCCCAGTATCTGCAGGAATTACTGGTGCTGACCAGGTGCTGCTTACTCTTTCCTGATGATATTCCCTTTGTAAACTTACTGTGATCCTAATGAAATTCTTACTGGTGTTTGCTGAGGTGGTATGGGATGTTTAATCGTAGAATTCAAACAATTGCTGTTGAGTGAATGGTTTCTCTTTTGCATTTTGCAGGAAGAAAAAAAGTTTACAAAGACTGTGCAAGGAAAGGTCCAGAGCAGTTACCATCACTCAGTTCAGGAAATTGGAGAGCTGCTGAAAAAGAGACTTGACACTATTAAAAAACTAAAGATTTGAGAAATCCTTGACAGACTCCACAGGGGAGTGACACCAGAGTCCCAGACAGAAGCAACATCCGATATACCATCACTTTAATCCAGAACTTCCTCATAATGCATGAAGGACTTAAAATCATAAAACAGTTTTTCTAGGTATTACAGATGTATTCAGCTGACTTAAATTATTGTATATAAACAAGAAGCAGGGACCCTTCTCGGGGTTTGACCACTTTTTATACATGTTCATAAGCATATTACAACAGGAGAAAATTTAACTTTCTTCCCTTTTGATCTCTAGAAGCAACTGGAGATGGTCTTTAGAAGCAGCAATAGAAATCCAGTGTAAAGTATATATCTCAAAGGAGTTGTATTTTCATCACCATACAGTGTTTATAATTTTTGTATGGTCCTTGCCTTAGAAATGCAGAAATCGTAGATGCCCGCATTCAGCCACCCCCAATGAAACGAGCCAGTTTCGGAGCTGCCTATTTTGTCCACAAGCCGCCTGGTCCTACCGACTTCGGGGTGTTGGTCCAGCAGGGAGGTGCGAGGCCGCGCTGGGGGAACACCCCCTGCACGCAGCCGTCCCGCATTGCCCAGCCCTCTGCTGTAGGGTGGGAGTGAGCCGTGCCTGTGGCGAGGCACCTTGTGCTAAGGGCCGAGCGTGGAGCCAGCTGCTGGAGGAAAGGGGTGGGTTTGTGTTCAGAAGAACTGCAAAGCTGATGAGGAGCAAACTTGGCCGTTAAGTTCTAGAAAGAGATGGGAATTAGCGTTTCAGGAAGAAAAAAAAGACAAAACCAGAGACCGTGTATATAATAGGTGCAGTGAAGTCTGACACTGCGTTCTAATTTCATGTCAATTTAATGTAAAGCAGCAATCATCATGACTTCTAAAGAAGTGTATTTAGATTACTGAAACTTTAAGACTTAAATATTTTCATAGAAATTAAATCCTGTTGGCTTTGGTTTTAAGTTGGCAGAGGTAACTTTTGCTTCCGCTGTGGTATGAGGCTGAGAATACTTTTTATAACTGTATGCTTGCTTTTTGCAGTTGATCTTTGATTATTCGAGTACTAGCTCATTAGGCATTCTCTTAGAAAGTGCAATTGCATCATCTGCTCCTTCTGAATCTGCATTTCTGCTGTTTGTGTTTTTTTTTTTTCATTTTAAAGGAGCAATGCAGCCTAAAACTGGTAAGCAAAAAAGTACACGTTGCACCTACAATCTGAGGGACAGGTCGGACTTCAACAGATTCCTCATCTTCTGATCTAAAGCAGCTAGTAACTGAAGTCTATATTTAAAGTTCTAAGAGAGCTGACAATCCTACTTTTGTCATCTCTTCCGAATACGTTTTGTTAGAAATGCTAGAATGTTGATGAGAGTATTTTTTTAAAATAAATCCCCTGTGTAAAAAAAAAAAAATTCACATTGCTGCTCTTGCTGGATTTAGTTTTGCTTTTGCCCCATCCTGAAAGGGAAAGAAGGCTGTCTGCAGGTTGTCGAAATTGTAAGGGATGTCCTGGTGGTTTAACGGCGATGTCTGGTAAGTGCTCTGAGTTGGAGGAATACCAAAACGTGTTAAGTCTGTTTTTAGAGTAATCCTTTTCCTGAACAAACTGAACTGTCTTATACGTTGTATAGAAATACCATTTTTGAAAGAAGGGTGTGTTGCTTAAATTAAAGCAAGACTGATGACTGACACTGATGCTTTGAAATGTGTAGGGTATGTGCTGAGATTATGCAACTCACGGAGAAGCACTGAGCCAGAAATCTGCACTGCCCGTTTTCGTTAAAGGAGACATTGCCATTGCTGATATTCCTGTCCCATCCCCTCCCCATGGCAGTGCAAACCTAGGTAGGGCTTCTTGCAAACACCAGCACTGAACGCAGTTGGCACAGCATCCTCGTCCAGAGGCTGACTCACGCTGGAGTTTCCTTGCACTGCTGCTGCGACAGGTTGAACTCGACCAGTTGTATCAATAAGCAACAGCGACAAAAGTGAAGCAGGGTTAACAAAACCAAGCTTTTAAAACCCTGTGGGCCGGAAAGCAGAACTTGCTTTAAAAAAAAAAAAAAGTTTTCTGCATCAGCTCCCTTAAAAGCAGAATTGAAACTGCTGGGGGGAGGTGAGGGAGGGGATGTGTGTTGTCTGAGAAGAGATGACAGCGGGGCTCAGCTCTGGTGGCTGCTCCCTCAGACCTTCCACAAGCCAGCACGGGGGGAATGCTGACTGCGTGTGTTGCCTGCTGTCCTGCTTCCAGGTCTGGCCACAGGTGAATGATAAACTTGTCAAATACAACTTGGATTACTCAGTGTTTTATAAACCAGACGCCATCTCGTCGCACGCTGTAACTCCTCTCTGGGAGGAGTCAGTGGGGGTGCAAAAATGACTGTGTACCGATTATCTGGGGGCTTGCTTGAGGGAGAGGGAGAACTTCTCTCTCCTTATAAATTGTGTACAGGTAAATATATTATATATTTCTTACAAAAGAGCATTTCCCTTCCAGAATGTGTCCCACTGGGACTTGGTAAGAAGTTCAAGCTATAAACCATTGCTGCTGTTTCACCCTTTTCCACTCCTGGGGTTTGTTTTTGGTTTGGTTTGGTTTGGTTTTGATGATGAATTGAAAAACATACTTAGAAAAAGCTACCAAGACTACTGTTTACAGACTGAGAAAAAATACTGCTTTTATACTACTGGGATCATGAGCCACGATCCTTTTACAGATTTCCTCACCTCTTTGCTTTAAGTTGGTATCTAATGTAGATGAAGGTCAGGAATCTCTTACTCTGCTTTGTCTACATACCGAAGAAAATGTACAATGCCTGTTCGTGTTCCCCATCATTTTTGTACTTTTTACCAATTTTAACTGTTCGAGAGTTGCATTTATATTTTGCAATCATTGATAATCATGATGTTATTTTAACCGTTAGTAATCTTAAATGGGATTTTTTTTGTTGTATCTGCAGCCTTATCTGAACTTTCTCTTCCTTGATTGATTATTCATTGTAATTTATGACTGTAGAAGATACATATGCCTCAGCCTTCTACGGACTTAAGTGACACAACTGCAAACGATCTGCTTTAAACTGGATGGGTTTATAATTTATATAAAAGTCAGTTTCGTTACGAATCAGTCTTGCTGCCTCTTTCATTTTTCCATTTGGATGGTCGGGAAGTAACCGCAGCGCTCATCTACGCTCTTTTCCTTGTTAGCTTCTTGGTGAAGCCACAGGTTCTGGCGCTGGGCAAGTGGGAAATCAAGTTACCTGGGCTGAATAAAGAGGAAAGCGGGGGGGAGAAAAATGCACCTTGCTTTTCTCCTGCGTGTAGCTGGGGTTCAAAGCGCTGCCTGCTCGAGGGAGGAGGGGGGTTCAGGGCTCTGTCTCCGTGGTTCCTCTTGGCCGTGCCCCGCTGTCGCTGCTGCTGAAGCTTTTTTTTGTCCCGCCTCTCAGTGAGGGCACGGGGAAAGCACCGGGGCTCCCCTCAAAGCGCTGTGACCCCCCCCCGGGGCCGCTCAGGACCCGCTGCCGGCTGCCCGCACCCGATACCCGCCCCCCGTACCCCCGCTCCCCTCTTGGCCGCCCGGGGGGGGGGGGGGGGGGGGGGCCGGGCCCCGGTGGCGGCGGCGGGCGCTCCGCACGGCCACGTGACCGCCGCCCCACTCCCTCCGCTCTCCGCCATGGCTGCGGCGGCCGCCGCCGGCTCCCTGCTCCTCGGCTGCCTGCTGGGCCTGGCGCTGCCCGGCGGCCGCGCCCTGCACACCAAGGGCTCCGTGCCCCTCGACTCGCTCACCTTCTACAAGGTACCGCCGGGGGGGCTGCCGGGCCCGCAGGGGTCGGGGATTGGAAGATTGGGGGGGGGGGGGCCGAGGCCGTGCAGGGAGAGCCGCCGCGCTCCGGCCCCGAGCGCCGCGGGGGGCCCGGGGGAAGGAGCCGGGGTTGGGGGCCGGGGAGCCGGGGGCGCGGAGAGGGGGGCAGCCGGGGCAGAGCCGGCGCGGCGCGGGGCTCGCGGGATGGCCGAGGATCCGGGCGCAGCCAATGGGAGAGCGGCAGTGGCGGCGGGTAGCCAATGGCAGAGCGGCCGAGGAGGCGGGCAGCCAATCGGAGCGCTCCAAGTGGAGCCGGGGCCGCGGGGAGGCTCAGCGCGGCCGGCGGCTCCGCGCGGGGCTCGGCGCCCGGCGGGGTTCGGCTCCCTGCGGGCGCAGCAGCGCCGCCGCCACCCGGCCCCTGCCCTGCTCCCCCCGTGCCGGGGTCCCACGGCGAGGCAGCTCCTCGGGGCCGCGGGCAGTCCCCCCGCTCTCAGCCATTTCCCTGGGGTTTGTGTGGATGGAGCAGGAGGGGCCGGGCTGCTGGCAGGCGGAGGGGTTGCACGCTCGGTTGGGGGTCTCGTCTTTATTTTTTTATTCCCCCCCCCCCCCCCCAAAAAAAATCGCTTTGATGAAAGTGTCTTCCAAGAGCCTGGAAGGGTTTTTAAGTCAGCAGTGACCAGTGCTGTGAGGGATGGCACAGCTGGGTGCTAGGGAGATGGACAGGAGCCCGTCGAAAGGGAGCCGTCGTATTGCAGGATCAACGCGGGCGCTTCTTTAGCGATGTGGGCAGGAGAGACAACGATCAGCTGAGCTGTTTAAAAAGTGTCTGCCCTAAACAAACTGCTCTGACACCAGCAAATAGCTCTTGCCACACGCCAGCAGCCCCCTCCTGATTTTTCTGCTGTGACAAACCATTTTTGGTGTTTTAAGGCTACTGCATTCTACAGCCCTTAGCTCCTTAGGAGGAGAATTTGAAGTAATTGGCAGTGTGCTGCAAGAGGAGCTTTAAGAGACCAGCAGAAATGGCAAAGCTGTAACACATGCTGCGTTCACTTCTTACAAGGACAGTAAATAAGCTGTGAGATCAACAGGCCCTGAGCTGCAGGCTCGTGAAGTGTTGCAAGCAGCTGCTGTGTCCCTGCTTGAGCAGCACTCGCAGGGTGCTGGCGTAGGTGGGGACCCGCGCTGCAAGCCGATTGCATTCACTAGAGGAAAGATGTTGCAAGGTCTTCTCCTGGAGGGAGAACAGAGCCCAGACCAGGTGGCAGATTCACATACATCCGAGCTCATTTAGCAGAGCGAAATTCAAAAGCAACGGCACAAGTGGAGAGGAATCGATTAAAGCACCAACACCATGTACTGAACCAGAGCAGCGTTTCCGCTCCTGCCCGTACCTCCTTTCTGAGCTGCAGTTCTCATGCTGGGACGCTTCGGAACGGCCTTAGATCTGTCCTCTATCCTCCTAAAGTCCCACTGGAAGCCTTTTCACTGACTTGCTTCCAAGGCACTGATCAGGTTTACAATAAGCAAATCATGTATAATTAAAATCGTTATCAGATCCCCCGAACCTATCGTGTGCCGTCTTCATCATCTGCTATAGGGATACGTACACGCAGTTTTCGCTCATGCTGCAGTGAGTCACTTTTCAAAGGCTATAATTAAAAAATTTCCATCTCCCTCTGCACCTACTCGTTGCGCAGGAAAATATGAAAAAGCTAAAACAACCTTAGGTGGCTTGTAGATTGCTCAAACCTGAAATTTTAAGTTTTGTCTTTTTTCCTCTCTTTCTTATTATTTTAGGTAATTCCGAAGCATAAGTTTGTCCTGGTGAAATTCGATACGCAATATCCTTACGGTGAGAAACAAGATGAGTTCAAAAAGCTGGCAGAGAGCTCAGGCTCCAGTGAAGATCTTCTGGTGGCTGAAGTGGGAATATCAGGTGAGGAGCTCTGAACAGATTCGTACGCTACAGGTTGGTGGCGAGAAAGTAAAATCCGCTGCAGTTTCTGATCAAAATAGGCTCTGAGGTAATTCTGGTAGCGGGAGACGAGATCGGCACGGCGCTGTCAGACCGAAACACCGAGTGTCCCCGCTCTGGCTGGTAGCAGGGCTCCGCCGTCGTGCCTCCTGCAGCGAGTGTGGGAGTGCTGCGCTCTGCTGTCGGCTGGTTAATGAAGCAAGTCAGCCCACGGCTCGAGTGGGTGCCACCCTCCTCATTCACAGCGCTCTTCTTCCTTCCCTTTTTTTTTTGTTTTTACTGAAATAAACCTTTTCGTCCATTTTCAGGGAACAGACCGTACAAGAACTGGGTTTTAGCCATAAGCCTGGTCAAACAAATCAAAGCGATATGATTAATTCATTGATAGCATTCATTACTGCGGATAACTCATTACTGCTGCTAAGGCTCAGAAAGCAGCTGTTGCACCGTGGCTGGCGTAAGTCGGTGTTCTTGTTGTTGACTTCATTGGGAAAGCCGTGAGGAACGGATCATTGCCACCTTACTTGTTCTTGCTTTGCAGGTAGAATTAAGGATTTAAGCCTACAGGAATTGCCTAACTGGAAAGCTGAACCGCACTGGCATTGCTAAGCACACGTTGATTTACCTAAGCAGCATGGTTGACATCCCTTAAGTTATGGTTTTTGTCCTCAAGAATAAGTGGAATTTATGTGAGAAGTAAAAACATCCTGTTGCTTGGAATGCTGTTGGAACTAAAATACAAGGGGGTGTGCTCTCTGCACATAGACCAGGAAAAAAGAAATCCATTTAACTGTAATATGAAAGAACAAAACAAGAAAAAAAAAAAAAACCACCATTAATTTCCCATAACGATGACTGGGTTTGTTCCTGGAGGTTTTGGCGATGTCTTGTGCTAACATAGTCAAAGACAAACACGATTAGAATCTTTTATTTTTCTTGGGAAAACCTAATGATGGTCTGCCTTGCCCAAATGATCTTCTGGAGTGTTTTTTTTTTCCAGCGTATGGCATTTCCTGGCAAAGAGGTTGTTAGGAATTGTTGAAACTCTGGAGACAAATATTTGTCAGTTTGTATACAAGAGAATCCTAAATTAATTTTTTCATTAGCTTAATATACTGTGTTTTTCTGTGTTGTTTTCTCCTGACAGATTACGGTGATAAACTGAACACTGAGCTGGGTGAAAAGTACAAGATGGATAAGGAAAAGTTCCCTATTTTTTACTTGTTCCAGGATGGTGACTTTGACAATCCTTTACCTTACACTGGCCAAATTAAAGCCGGGGCTATTCAGCGCTGGCTGAAGAGTAATGGTATCTATCTGGGGATGCCGGGCTGCCTAAAAGAGTATGACGTGCTGGCCAGCAAGTTTGTGAGTACCACTGAAAAATCAGAGCGGCAGTCCCTCCTGAAAAAGGGGCAACAAAGTTTAGAAAAAGCAAAAGAAACTGAGAAGAAGTCAGCTGAGCAATACTTGAAAATTATGAGCAAGATACTGGAGCAGGGAGAAGAGTTTGCTGCTAATGAAGTCGTCCGAATCACAAAACTGATCGAGAAGAACAAAATGAGTGATGGAAAAAAGGAGGAGCTCCAGAAAAGCCTCAATATCCTTGCTTCTTTCCTGAAGAAGAATAACGAAAAAGATGAGCTCTAATACGTTGGATAACTTTGTACAAGCTGTGAAACACTGTCAAGAGTCCTAACCAGTTCTCCTTATGCAAGAAAACTTCCCGCTGTCTTCAAGAGAGCAGCAGATTTCCTTCTGATATTGTCAGTTACAAAATCAAGACATTCCTTAAAAATACAGTATTCTAAATGTTGGAAAAATCACCTTAAAGCAAGCTCCCAGTATTGTGTAATATTATTAAATAACAGTGTTAAAGTAGACAAAAAAAAAATATTAGATTGGCCTGAAGCACATTCCTGGTGGTTTTTACAGATGTTCCCTAGCAAACAAATAACAAAATTCAGTCTCACGTTCTATCTTACCTGTTTTAAAAGGTACAGACTTGATGCCCCTGTCCCCACCTTCCCCTGGTTTTAGTGCCCTGGGGTTTTATTCCCTTTACCCCTCATCCTACCTTTTGCCTTCCCAATAGGGCTTCTTATCCGAGTCTTGCTTTTCTTACCTGTTGTTGACCAAGAGACCCGGAGTTTCCTCTTTCTGCCTTCTCCTCCAGCGGCTCCTGTCTCTGTTTGCCTTCGGCAGCAGCCAGCTGCTGGCAGGCGCGGTGAAGCCGGGTCCTTTGTTACCAGAACTTGCCCTGCATCTCCTGGCCAGAGCAGCCGTTTTCAGCAAGCGTCCTCCTGAACCCCATTGCGATGTCCTGGCTGAGCGAGCGATGCGAGTGGGGCGCAAGGGCAGATCGCCTCGAGGTGCTATCACAAGTAGACTCGCCGGTGCAAAAACGTGCTTTTTTCAGAGGCTGATGAGGTAAATTTGGGTGAGCTTCCCCATGAAAAGGACATCCGGTGCCTGTGCTTTTTGCCCATCCTTCCTGTCCAGTCTTCATCTCCTCGATTCGGAAGAGAGGGAGACAAATACAGACACTGAAAAGTTCCAAGCGGTAGTCAATGTGAACAAAATATCTTCTCTAGCCCAGTCCTCAGAAGCAAATGGCACTCAAACTAAAGCTTCAACAGCATTCGGCAGAGTTTTAAGTGTTTGAAAACGAGGTCTTGTGACAGGAAGCAAAAGTATTAATTCCGTAAAAGCTCCACCTGCTTTCATGGAGGTACCTAGCCCAGGGGATCAGGCAAGCAGGTGTTGCGGGTGCTGCCTGCGCCCTGGGGAGCTCAGACGGCTGCTGTGAGACGCTGCGCTGCTGATCAGGGTCACAGGCTGAGAGGAACACCTGCTGCGCGTTCTGCCTCGAGGCTACGCTTCCAGCTGGGCAAAACTCATTTCTGAGGGAGCTTTGCTGCCTTTTGAATCTCGGGGTGGGTACAAGGAGCAGGCGTTGCCGCAAGATGAGATGTATTGAAAAATGCTGTAATAATAATAATAATAAACCGGTTCCAATTAATAGCTGCCGTTTAAACTGCTTTCTAGAGAAACTGCCGGTGATCTTCGGGCTCAGTGGGAAGGCAAAAGCTGAGCAAGGGCCCCGAGCAGGGTGGGAGCGGGGGGAAGGCTCCTGAGGAGACCGTGGCGGCCGCCCCCGGCCCCTCAGCGTCGCCCGCCGCCCCCTCAGCCGTTCCCGCCCAGGGCCGCCCTCCGGTGGGCGCTACGCGGCGCGGCAGCGTGGCGAAGCTAAGCAGGGTCGCCTCGGGTCGCTGCTGGAGGGGTGGCGCCGCCAGCACTTTCCGCTCCGGGAGCCGCACGCCGTTACCGCGGCCGGAGCCGAAGCTCCCGCGGGGGCTGCGGGGTCCCCACGCCGCCGCCACCGGCCCCGTTTCGCTCCCCCCTCGGCCGGCCACGAGCGCTGGGGGCCGGACCCGCGGGGCGGGCCGGGCGCGGTGTGGCCCCGGGGCGGAGCGCGGGCGGTGCGCGGAGCCCCGGGAGCGGCGAGGCGGCGGCGGCGGGCGTGGGTTCCCGGTGGGTGCCCGGTGGCTGCCCATGGCCCTCCCGGCGACATCGTCCCGGCTGGACGGGGGCTGGCAGGAGGTGAGCGAGCCCCGTCCCCTCACGGTCGGCCCCCGGGGGCTCGGTCCTGGCCCCCGGGGGCTCGGTCCTGGCCCCCGGGGGCTCCCCGCGGTCGTGGGGCCGTGGGGTGCCCGCAGGAGGTCCCTGACGGCGCTCCGTGTCCCCCAGGTGTACTCGGCTCTGCAGTGGATCCAGTTCACCATGGCCATGCTCAGGTAACCGGCTTCATGGAGGTGGTGGTGCCGCGACTGCTTTTTTTTTTGGGGGGGGGGGGGGGGGGGGAAACAGAAATCTGCTCGTCCCGGTGAGCCCCCTGTGCCAACGTGGGCTTTGTTTTGTCAGCGTTACAGGTTCCAGCTCAATCATTGCCTACGCCATCTTCCAGAATGCCGTGAGGTCCCCCGAGGTAAGGACTGCGCCTCCTCAGAGCCACGGCGAGGAGCTGGGCCGCGTGGGCCGCGGGCGCTGTGGTTAATTAAACCTTGTTTATTACAGCCAGGAGGCAAAGGGCTGGCCAAGAGCCTGTGTCCGTGCTGACACACGTGTGAGGCTGACCTTGGGCTGTACCTGCGCGGGGAGGAGCAGGTCCCTTAGCGCCGTCCTGCAGCTCCCGCCGACGTCCCGTGGATTTGGTTTTGGGGCTGGGGAGGTGCGCAGTGGGTGGGGATGCCCCTGTAGGAAACGCGTGCAGCACAGGGGTATGTCTTTGAGTATGTCCGAGGCTTTTTGACAGGCAGGTGTGCAGCTAAAACTGGTGCTGGCAGAGGTGCTGCAAGGTTCCGACAAAACCAGACCAGTTTGTTGTGCTGAGCTCCCCAGGGAGGCCCTGAAAGATTCCCCTTGGCCGTGCACAGGAGCGGTTAACATTGCCCACGCAGCAGCGCCTGGCACATCCCAAGTGCATCACACGTGCAGATCATGTGTGCAGGGAATCCAGCACATCTGGGATGCATCAGGCGTGCTGGTAATCACAGACCTCCAGCCCAAGCTTGCAGGGCTTTTGCTGTCTACACACAGCCCGTCTGTCTGTCCGGGACTTATCGGTGCACAGAGCTATGTGAAGCTGCAATTCTTTGTCTGGGATTTGCAGCTGTCTGGCAGCCCGGTCTGTGGGCCGCGCAGATAACAGGTTACTGCTAAGAGCAGTAGGATGGTGAAGCTGGCAGCTATGTTGTAACAAAGCTGTCTTTGTACTTCCCTTGTCTTCAATGTCCATCATACATCGTGGGTTTGATCTGCAGCCCACAGACCAGGGAATGCAGTAAATTATCCTCAGAGAAGGAAGTCATGCAGTCAGGCTAACACCGAGACTTCGCTGGTTGAAGCAGTGTGGGCTGGAGAACCCGCGTCCAGGTTTCCAGGGCAAATTTGCACTGCTTGCAGCGTGCAGGGCAGTTTTGCTCCCAGGTAGCCAGAGCTTCATGGAAACAGCACATCCAGAACAAGCTGCGGAGATCTCGGTGCATTCCCAGGGAGGAAGGAAAGCTGGGACTTCGCCTTGGTGCTGGGATGGACGCCTTCCTGAGCTCGTGCTGCACAAGGTGCTTACCAAAAGTGGTCAAGAACCCTGTGCTCAAGATCCACAGACCACATCGCCTGCACCTGCACAGCACCAGGCCTGGTTCTGCCCTGGGGTCCTCCCCTCTGGTGCGGCGTGGAGCTGGGCTTGGCAGGGGTCCCGCTGTGACTCAGCAGCCTCAGCCCGTTGACTTCCATGGCTACAAGCCCGCATCACTCGGGAGCCCTTGTGCTATCAGTCATATGATGTGGCTGCGGCCCGGGAGCTGCACTTTTGCTGTTTATGAGTTGCACATGGCTCTAAGTTGCAGATGGACCGTTCCTGCTCGAGGGAGTCCAGATGTTTCTGCTCAGATTATTGCAAATCCGGATAGGAAGGATGGATCCCAGCCAGAGTGACCCGTCGGCATCAGGCTTCCAGGCTGTTCTGCTGCCAGCGGGATCCATTGCTGGTGTTTCAAAAGCAGCAAAATCTTCAGTAACTTCCCCATTCTCTTGTCCCCACATTTCTGGTCCTGTGGGCAAATTTGTAAACAAAGGGGCTGGAAGAAATCCGTATCAAAGCTTGCCACAAATAGTTTATTCCCTGTGTCATGAGACTCCAGAGTAAGAAATAAACAGCTCTGGAGGCTGGGAGGAGAAAAATATTATAAACACTTCCCCTCCTACCCCCAGCTGAGGAAATCAAATATTGCGTTCTTGAAACTTGCTTTCGGTCTCTACGGAGTCAATAAAACTTCAGCATGAGCTAAATCATTCAGAAGAGATGATGGCAAGCGATGAACACGGAATTTCCTCTGTCATGTCAACAGGTTCTCTGCAGGCAGATGTCCCTGGGCGATGACCAGGCAGAGCAAGATCAACAGCTGTGCTCCAGCCTGGCAGCTCCAGCCTGGCAGCTCCTCTGAATGATTACGTCTTTACATTCCCTTCCTCTATTTTATAAATACCGTTTGTTTCTTCTTTTCCCTTCTGTAAGTGAGAACCATGCTGCCTTTCGCTTACGACTGTGCCACCTCCTTCATTTAGGTCCGTGCCAAAAGAGCTCCTCAGCCAGTAGCGGTGCTTCCCTCTGAGGACACGTGGTGCTAGAGAAAGGGGTCTCGTGTTTGGGTGAGAAGGTTGCTGCTTTGCTTATTTGAGAGCTGCTTGGCCCTAACGTGCCGTGCTCGCAACCTGGAAGTGTCCCCAGCCTGTCGTGCCCCTGCCTGCTGGTGCTTCAGCTCTGCACCACCGAGGAAAAGCCTGGATTTATCGCTGCTCAGAGAGACGTTCATAAATGCAATGATGTCCAGGCTAGCTCCAGAACTCGATCTGCTCTCGGCAGGCATTTACTTAAAGGACAATACTGGGGCAAATTTCACCCAAAGGCTCAGTTCCCTGAAAAAAATCTCAAAATCGAGGCCTTCTGGAAAGTGTCCTTGCTGCATTGGCATGTAAAATAGGTTCAGCCTTAGTCACCAGCTGAAATGCCACGAAACACATAGGAAAAATGCCCTTTTCAGGTTATTTCAGACCTGAAGGAGGGTTTGTGTTTCCCAGAAGTTTCCCCATCAATTGATTTCCTAGACAACATCGCTTCTCCCTGCACACCTGCCTCATTCTGCCAAGCTGTAGCACCACAGGCCTTTGAAATACTTTCTGTAAGGTTTGAAATACTTTCTGTAAGGTTTGATGCTGCTCTTGGATCCGGGGCATTGCTACGGCAGAGAGGGTGATTAGGGCAGGGTGTCGGCACAGAAGCAGATACAAGAGCAAGAACGAGCAGGGCTTTTCTCTGCCGGGATTGCTGCCCTGCCAGAAGTGACAGCACATCTAGGCAAGGGGGACAAGCTGCTGCTGTCGGCAGTCGCGGGGCTGTTGTGAGCACCGCCCGGACCTGCTGACCAATTTCGCTTTCCCCAGGTTCGCCCTCTTTTCTACCTGAGCCTCTCCGACCTGTTCCTGGGTATGTGCTGGCTCACCGGGGCGCTGCTCTATAGCACACCGACCTCCAAGCACGATCTCATCTGCTACAACCTGCAAGCCACGGGACAAGTGAGTAGCCTTGGCATCACAATTCATGATTTTGAGCCCATTACTGTAATTAGCCTCGCCGGTGATCAGAGCGTGGCTGTGGGGAGCTGTTTCCAGACGGGCTTTGGCAGAGGCTCCCTGTGCGAACTCAACTTATCAGATCTCTTCGCCTCGTTTGTACGACAGAGATAACGGTGCTTGGTTTTAGGTACGGCTGGCTTGCGAGAGGCAATAAGGAAGGCAAAGAGAGCATGGGATTTTGTGGTTGCAGTGTTTGGGTTACTTCTGCAAAGTGAGTAGATGGGGCTTTATCTATTTCCTGTTGGTCCCGCGCCAAAGATTATCTCTGTGCCTCCCATGCTGCAGCTTTCCTATTTCTCTTCGTGCTTCCTCCAGCCTGGGCAGGAGCAGATCCGTTCTGCCATTCGCTTGGGCTCGGACTGAACGCATTTCTCAAAGAGCCGTGCCCTTCCTGCTCTCACTGACCTGGCCCTGTGCTCTCTCAAGTCCTGAGGATGTTCAGGGGCTGCTCTATCTGTGCAACCTCAGCCCCATGCCCCAGCGATTTCGGCTGCTTTCCAGCACTTTGGGATGATTTCTGAGACTAACTGGAGCGGAATGAGGGAAATGCTGTTTTCCTGACGGTTTGCTCTTGTCTCACCAAGTTCCCACTTCGACTTTAGGCCCTGCAATTCACTGCTCTTGAAAAGCTGCGGGGCACAGCTGAGCCGGGGCCAGGGCGGTGGTTTGTGAGCGGTGACCTCTGGCCTTAACAGTTTCCTTTTAAAGCGCCCACAAAAACGTGGCTGGGAAGAGCAAGTGGCTGTGGAAGTGCTCACACCGTGTGTGTCTGGGGACGGGTGTCTGCAGCCTGGCGTTATTTCACAGCTGTGTCTGGGTGATGTTGTATTGTGATGGTGAGTAGAGCTTAGAGAGCAGCTGCTCCACTTCTGGCTTCTCTCTGCTTTCTCAAGCTGTGCTGCTGGCGAAGCAGCGCAATATGTTCACCGCAGGGTGATTTGGTTATCTGGGAATGAAGCAGAACGGTGTCAAAGATGTCTTTTAGATGATGGTACAGGGGAAAGTGAGAACAGCTCGGGAGAGGCTTTTCAGAGCCTGAAAGCAGGAGGAGCTGGCAGGACTGAGGTTGCAGAGGGGTTGTAGACATGTTTCCCTCGCAGCTTTGCCTGGGGGACAGCTCTTGAAGTTCAGTGCTGCAGTGAGTTTCTTATGGCCTGGAGAAGACAGACTGCAGTGCTGGAGGAGAAGCAGCTTGGATATAGACAACACAGCATCATTTCTCAGTGCAGACATGGAGAACGTGCTATGACCTTGTGCACTTCTGGCTCTTTCCTGCTCTTGCTTTTCCAGCCTGTGTCGAAGCTTCTAAGGGAAGGGGCAATGCAGGAGCTTTATTTCCACGCAGGGAACAGCAGTGTGAGTAGGCAGAGCTGGCCCCGGGTGAATCCTTGCAGGACCTGCCTTCGTCCCAGCCCCACGGGGACGGTCAGGGTGCTGTGGGGCGGTGTGCGGGGTGCCTGCCCCATCCCGAGCTCAGCCACGGGGACAGCCGAGCCGGCTTGTGTCTGGCAAGAGCTCTGGCTGCTGTTTGCTCTGGGAGAAATTAAAACAAACGGAGCACTTGCCATAGCAACAGTGCCCGCACGGCGCACGTGACGCGGCGCAGGACACCTCCTTCCTCAACCCCAGCAGTGCCCGTGTGCGGTGGGAACATCTCGTGCGTAAGTAGGAGCCAGCAACAGGTTTGACCAGCGCCTTCTGAAGAATATAAGTGATCTGTAACCAAAGGAAATGAACAAATGGCTCCCGGCCCTGTCCAGCCTGCGCGCAGAGAAGTCTTGCAAGGGTTGCATTCCTGGGTGTCCCGTAAATTCACCTGGCTGGTTTGCACACAGACACCTAAAAGCTGTAAAATGCGCTGAGTGACAGGGGTGGGACAGGCTCAGCAGTGCTTAGCACTGGTGTTTGCAGACCCACACCATGCTCCGTGTGGTTTGGTGGTCTCAAGGGATCGCTTTAGGATCAGGGCAGCGTTTTGGCTTATGCAAGCTGTTGATCATCACGTTGTCGCCAAGGGCTGAAGCTACTGCCAGGGGAACTCCCCTAGCATCCGTACCGTGTCGTGAAGGAGGAGGTGGCTTTATTTCATGGACTTTTCCTGTTTTGGCCCCAGGCTCTTGGTTGAACTCATGCTATTAAATGTAAATAGTGCCTTCTGCCATCCCTTGCCTTTGCTCGTTCCTTCTCCCTGCTTTGCCTTTGCATTGCAATGGTGAAGCCCAGAACAGAGGTTGTGGTTATAATTGCACGGTTCCCCCACATTCTTCCAGTTCAGTTCCAGTGGCCTAATAACGTCCTGGCAAGCTCCGCTCACGCCGCTGAGCACAATGGGGAGCCACAGAAGTGTTATAATGAAGGGCTCTCGTGTCTCCCTTTATCTCCTCCGGGTGAGCGCTGCAGGACTGTCCGCAGCCCCCGAGGTGGGGCTCAGGGGAGCAGAACTCCCTGCTCCTCCTGCCTTCAGGCAGCTTCACAAGTGGTTTTGGGTTCCCTCTCCCAAAAAAGAATGTAGCGCTGGCACTTTGTGAGCTCTCCGAGGCATTTTGAAGTGCGAGAGAATTCTCTTTGTGGGCTGCTTTGATGACCTTCTCTGGAAGTAATTGAAGAAGGGCAACAAACCCTCATTAAACCTCCTCTAATGAGCTGGGAAGTCACTGTAACGTTCGTGCTGCAGTGTTGCAGTCCCTCAGACTCAGCCTCTTGAGAACCAGCCAAGAGCGTTTGCACCCTCAGTGAAGGAGACCGAGTTTATTTAGTGACTTATTCCTGGACTTTGGTGATACCAGGCTGACAAACCTGGGCTCCTTGCTTCTCTGGCAGAGGGTAGCAACTCCACAGAAAAAATTCACTTGTCCAGCCCTTCCTCTTTGCCACTGAAGCATGTGTTTCCTGTAACAAGCCCAGCACACGCATATATATAGTAAGGTTAGGTGGCTCTGTTTGTACTTGGCTGCCTCAAAACAACCATGGCTGGGGATCCAGAAAAAAACGCGAGAAAGATTTGTTCTCTTTACAGGAGATTTTAGGTATTTGGTTTTTCCTCAAGCTGCAATCAAGGGCTGGGAAACTCGTTGTGGGAAACTGTTTTATAGCTTTTCTTTCCTCTTTTTTTTTCCATGGAGGGAAAAGGATTCTGAGCATGTTAAGTCTGGCTCACTGTGCAATTGTTGTAGTCTCTGCCCCCGCTTTCCTCTTTACGTATACTATTGTTTTCCATTTCCGTGAATTCACTGGGCAGTGAGCTCACCGCATGAGGAAAAAAAAAATCTCATTGCCGTGTCCGTGTTGTGTTGTCCAGTGGATGCAGCACAGAGAAGGTTGAAGTGCCTTTGAACCTTTTTGCGTTGTCAGAATTTGGGGCAAAAGATGACCCAAGTCACAAAGATGTGTATTTGTAAGAGTCCTCCTGTCCCTGACTTGGGGCCAAAGTGAAGCCCCCTTTGTGCAGGACGAGGCGAGCCCCCCTCCTCTGCCTGGCTCTTCCCAGGGTGTGTCCCTCTGCAGCCCAGCAGATGAGCACAGGGGCTCGGGAGGGCTGTGGGTGCACATCCATCCTGCGCCGGTGCTGTGTGGGACCCGCACCTTCAGCAGCCCACCACGCTGTTTAATACCCTGCCTTTGGCCCATCGTTCATCAGCCATGAACCAAAGCTGCCGCAGGAGCTCTTGTCAGAGGGCTGAAATCCTGGCTGTTTGTGTTCCTCAGGTGTTCTACGTGGCCTCTTTTCTGTACACTGTCAACTACACCTGGCATCTGTACAGGGACCTGAAGATGAAATACAATCAGAGCCTTAACAGGATGCCCCCCACGGTGAGTAGGACTGACGTACAGCAGCCGCTGGGGACCGAGACGTACCTGGGGGGTTCTGGTGGGGTTTGGGAGGTGCATACAAGGCAGCAGACCTTGCCACGGGGGTGCTGAAGGCCGGCTGGGTGAATTGGCGTATCTTGCCGTGCCACTGAGGTCAGCAGAGTTACAGCTTGGGCTGCTCTAGGATCTCGGTGAAGGATTGGGCTTGAAAGGCCAAAACAGGCAAAAGCAAACAGCATTGTACATCTCAGAGCAGAGAAAGCTCAGGATCGGTGAAGTTCTCCCACAGCAGAGCAGTTTGCACCAGTCGAGTAGCTGGTTTGTTGCTGTCACTGCCTTCTGCCAGTGCATGGCAGGGCGATGACTCGCTAGGGGACAGGAAAGCAGAGGGAGCCTGGAGAGTCCGGAACTGAGAACTGGCAATTTCTGGCCTCCCCAGGCGTCGTACAGGCTTTGAGAGCATCAGCAGTGTATTGTAAGAGCTTGAGATGGGAGGTGTGACGGAAGGGAGCTAGTGATAAAAGGAGGGGTTGGCTCCGTGAACAACGGGCGGTCCTGCCTTCATCGTCGCTGACCTTTACAAAAGCCCATCTGGGAGCCGGTGCGATCGCTGGGAACCGAGGAACAAGGACGTAGTGCTCAAAAAATACTCGTTGACTTACAGGCTAAACAAACACTTCACTTGCCATGTGATCAAAATCTCTGCCTGCAGTCGTTTCGTTCCTCACACCTGGCTAAACAGTGAGGCACCGCCACTGCTCTAACTGCAGTTCCTCCTGCTGTGTTACTGCAAGATAGCAGACTCCTTATGCAGCTCTTCCCACTGAACACATCAGCCCCATCCCTGTATATAGCTTTTCTCTTCCCCAGACCTTTGCTGTGGGCAGCAAACCATGTCTCAGATCCTCCACCTGTCTGTGCAGGAGCAGCAGGCTGGGCAGATCGCTCTGTTTCAAGGGCTCTTGTCTGTAGGGTTTGGATCCGCTTGCAGGATTGGTTTCCTTCCTGACTCCCATTCAAAACGCAGCACCTACAATAAGTTCCCCGACACTACAGCTGTGCCTGCCTTGTATTGTCACGGCTGGTGTGTGGATGCCAGCTACCAGAGGATTTCCTGGTGAGCTGAGGCCAGGACACTCCAGGCTGCCTGCATTTCTTCATCAAAACATGAAGTTTCTGAGGAACAGGGTTGGGTTGAATGAATGAGCAGTACGAAGAACGAGCAAGTTGCACCAGGGAGCTCACCAAGTGTCTGCCACTTGTCTGGCTCAAAGTGCCCTTCTCAGCCCTGGCTTTGAAGGGGAACACGTCAGTGAGCTGGTGGAGGTGTCGGTTGTTCCTTTGGCACATCAGCGCACACTGAGCTTGGCGGTGTTAATTCAGAGCAAAGTGGGAAGAAGCATTTGTACTTGGTCTGGGGATTAACCAGCATCTGTAGGATCCAGAGCTGCTGAAGCACTCCCTGGGAGCTGGTTCCTGGGAGCCAGTGGCTGTACGGAAACGATCATTTAATTAAGCTCTTTGGACTTTGCAGGTTGTAGATTACGTGAGTTGCATTGGCCGAGCAGCAACGATCTTGTCCAGGTAAGATTCATTTCTGGCAGAACGATGCGGGTTTGGTAAACTGCAGTGTCCTGATCCCTGCTTCCTGCTTGTTTTGGAGCAAATTTCACTAAAACCCGTGTTTGTCAGTTAGCTCATCAATGACAGCAGTGACCTAACAAACTCGGAGCAAGAGTCTTTGGATGTAAGGGCCTTTCTCCAGCCAAGTTAGTTATAACTGTATAAAATAATATATATATGTATCTTTCTTTTTTCAGAAAGTGCTCCCTTTACTAATTGCCTATATGAGTGAAAGTGTGGAAGTTAGCAAAGCTGGTAAAATACTCCCCCAGAGCAGCATCAATAAAAACAATTTCCAAGTCCTCTGTAGTGACAGGAGACAGAACAAGGAGTGTTTGGCTGGGGGCAGGAGAATTGCAATGCAGTAACTGCGCTGTTGTCCTCTCTCCTCCCAGCCTTGTCCCTTTTCTTCTCATGGTGCCTGTGTTTTGCCTGGGCAACAACAGCAATTGCTACCAGAACTTCAGTCAGAAGCACGGGTAAGCTTCAGGCCTCTCTCTGAAAGAGCCTCACCACTTCTGAGGCACGGCAAGAGCTCAGTTTCCTTTCTCCCCGCAGATGTCTCCTGATGCACACAGAAGTAGCTGTGCCCACCAGCGAGCCACTGACGTTGAATGGCTCTGTTTGCCATGTGATGCATTTCTATGGTGTGGGGGTCTTCCTCGTTTCCTTTCTGATCAGCTTCGTAGCCATTCTGGTAAGAAACGTAGTCCTTGCACGCTAGCGGTGTGAAAGATGGGAAGTTTTGCCCCCTTTCATCTTTACATGAGTAAGAGGTCACTTTGTGTGCATGTTCATCAGTCTCCCAAGTTTGCCTGGATGGTGCCATCGGCCAGACAATGTCAGGGGATGAACTGCGTGGTGCTGTCCCCCTTCTGGAAGGGGAAGGGGGAAGGGATAATTTCATTGTGCCACCATATAAATCCATCTGCAGCCCTGTGTTCTCTCAGCCCATCTCAGAAAGGATTTAGCAGGTAGAGGAGGCTCAGAGAATGGCAGCAGGGATCGCCTAGTGCACAGGCCAGCTCCTGTGCAAGAGAGCAAATGAATTAAGTGTCCTCAGTTCAGAAAAGGTCACGTGCAAAGCAACTGCTCTGCCCCAGGGAGTACCCTGTTGCACAGCGTGAAAAGGTTTCGTAGATTGAAATGAGGATTTAGCTAAAAAACATGGGATACTCTGTCCTAGATAAACAAGCGAGATCAGAGCATGTGTCCAAAATTCAAGCAGTGATATATGCTTATTTTTTTTAGGTTGTACTCGTTCAAGCCCGAGGTTTGTACAAGAGGTTTGTAAACTCCACAGGATTCCTGGGAGACCAGCAGTGGGCGATGATAAAGATGGTGGAACAACGCGTGGTTTTCTACCCCATCGCTTTCTTCTGCTGTTGGGCCCCAGGTCAGCAGAGAACTGAGTTACTTTCACAATATTCTCGGGAGACGTAGTGCCTGGCAATGAAACTCAAAAGAGGTGGGGTTAAAGCAATACCCTTTTGACATTCCCTTTTCACAGCTGTCCTACTTGGAATTCTGAAGCTGGTGGTTTCAACAAGCAGCAAAATCTACATGGCTCTTCTCATTCTACAGGTAAAGTCTTCATCTGCAACCTCCTACGTTTTGCCTTCTCTACTTGGAATTATCATCTGTTAATGTTTGCCTGTTTCTAATCTCTGCTCAACAAACTTTTTTTCTAGCTACAAACATGACTGCTGTATGAGCTTAAGTCAGATTTATGCTTTTGGTTGGCAAAGATCTTTGTTAGTTGCTATGTTTTTCACAGGCTTAAAAAGGTCTCAGTAACCAAAATCACAGCATCGTGGAGATCATAGCAAATAGGACTGGAAGGGATCCTCAGAATTCAGTTAGGTTTTTCACTTTCTGTGAAAGTCTCTAAGTGTAATTCCTTCCCAACACTTGTCCAGCTGCCCGATGTGCCTGAGGCAGCATTTCGCAAAGATTATTAAAATAACCACAAGATTCCTGTATCGTATGGGGATGCAGATAGATAAAATCGTGCTGGAAGTGGGAGGCCTGACAAAATGTGCCAGGTTTGACAGCCTGGGAGGGAGCCTCTGAGTGCTGTGCAGTGCTGGCTGACAAGACAGCCCTGATCTCTGCTGCTGTCTCTCCCAGGCACTGACAGCAGCTTCCCAGGGACTTCTGAACTGCATTGTGTATGGCTGGACGCAGCACGTCTTCCTCTCTCTCAAACGCAACGCCTGCCGCGACGTTGACACTCAGACTCCTCTCCTGCGCTCCCAGAAGAAGTTCTACGACAGCACGCTCCCTGCCAGCCCTCCAGACGCAGAGGTGTCCACGTCCACCCTGCTCTGATGCATCCTGCAGCGAAAGGAGAACAGGCAGCGTGCCAGCGGGGCCTCATCTCATTTCAGCAACGTCAGCTAGAACTGGTAGCGGCTGTCTTGGTGTGCACTGTTGTCAGCAGCACAGGTAACCGTTGTGCTGGAAGAGCCTGAGCAGATCTGTCAGAAAAGCACTTTCAGTGAAGGTAGTTATTTATTTTACAGATTTGTATGGACTTTAAAGGGATTCTTTAAACATGGTCAATCTTCTTCAGTACTACAGAATTCCTCCTTATGGAAATATCTCTAGAAATGCATTGAATTATGTACAACAGCTCAGAGACCTAGTACAGCTCCTCTGAGGGCAGATGCTCAAAGGATGTTTTAATTTTTTAACTGTTTGTCAGGTATTTGCCATTACAAGTTATCATTAAAGCAAAGGTGAATATTTTTAAATCTCTGACTTTTGATTCAATATAAAAATAAGAACATGTACCCAGCTGATAGCCAGCTGCATGGAATGAAAAGTTGTAAAGTAGCAGAAAAAAAACAGCACTCACTTCCATGCCTTGACTTTTCCCACATCTCCCTTCTGGTCTTGCCAACTTGTGCTCAGCTACAATACTCAGAAAAAGCTTCCTCAAGCCAGTGGAGCATCTCTCATGAACCAGAGCAGGACTTTGCATGAATCTGTCCGTGCTTGTCTAGATGCTCAAGTGAATTACTCACTAAGGCCCCACCATTCTATAGAAAATAAAACAGGTTTTTAGCTACATTGAGAGGAAAACAACCCTATAACTTTTATGCTCTTTAAATTCTCATAGCTTCACTTTTCGGTTCCAACCCAAATTTATTTACATAGTTGGTAGTACAAGAGGAAATACTCAAGTTTTGTGTAAGTAACTTTTATACAGTTTACACAGTTACATTGTGTAAAATACTTTGTACAGATCTCCTGGGACTAGCAGTCTGGTTTCAGAGATACCCATGGGGCCTGCACTCCTTTCCAAAGCTCAGCTGATGGGTCTCCCACCGCTTTCATTCCTTTAAACATTGTCGTCATCTTCCTTGTTCTGCTCCTCACCTTCAGGAGTCTCAGATACCTCTGTGGATGAACTTGTAGTGAAAAATGCAGCTATTACGTTTATGTATTTGATTGCAGCAATGATGAGAGCGATCAGAATGATGGCAACGGGAACAGCGATCCCTATTGCAGTCCCAAAAGCTTTATTTTGGACAGCCTCTGCCGTGGAGATTATTAAGTGTGGTGGGGGGCCACTGTCCACGCTCCCTCCCAGGCCATGGAACTGGCAGTAAGGGGGGGCCCAGCCAGCTTTGCAGTGGCAGTGTTCAAGGTTGTTGCAAACCCCTTTCCCCTGGCACAAAACCTTTGCATCACACTTTGTTCTGACCACGGCATCTGTGCACGTCTTGTTAATACAGATCTTTTCTTGACCACACTTGGTGCCATCAAGTCCTCCTCCTATATCAGGTGTATCTACGCCAGCACGGTAGGCTGTGCCCCAGCACCAACCCTCAGACCCTGGCATCTGAATGATGGTTTCAGACCCCTCCAGAAAGGGTATCCTCCTTACATTCACACACTGCAGCCTTCCGCACAGAGCATTTTGGGGTTTACATTCCACAAAAGCAACTTCATTCCCATCACCACCACAGTTGCCAAATCGATCCCCTTTCGTGTTCTGCTCTTTGAAGCAACTTTCTGGAGCACCCCGAGCTTCGATCCCAAAGACTTTTCTGCATAGCTTGTCATAGGTTGCACATTTCCCACGGTAGCAGTAGCCATCGTCGCTGCATTGTGTCCCGTCATGCATGTACAGATCCTCTGGGCACCACTCGGAAGTCCCATTGCAATACTCGGGTAAGTCACACTCATCCACCTCTGACCTGCACTTGTATCCTGCAGCACGGAAGCGGCATTTCTGACAACACTGCCCAACAGAGCAGACAGCCCCCGGCTTCAGCCTGCAATCTTGGTAGCAGCAGGGGTTACCTCGGCAGTGCTGCGGCCCCCCGCAGTCACACTGCTCTCCCTCATCTATCACCTTGTTGCCACAATGCTTAAAATAGAAAAATCTGTTGGGCTCGGGGATGTTGTTTAAGCATTCACCGTCCCCTCTGCTGAGCAGGTCTAAAAAGCTCTGAAGGCTGCAGTTGCTGAAAGCTGCGGCGCCATGGAGCGACTCGCCCGTCATGTAGCACTTGGTGGCTTTTCCACACACACACTCTTTTTTGTCGTGCTCCATCCCCAGATTGTGACCCAGCTCGTGAGTGAAAATAATTGAAAAGGTTATGAAATCTCTTCGTATGTGAGACACAACACCTGACTGATAACCAGGGTAGCAGATGCTACCTACGTAGGCCAGCCCAACGACAAGTCCGAAGTCTGTGTAAGTAAATAAATGTGCAACGTCATATTTCATCCTATTAGAAAGATCTATATTTCCCCAGTTATTAAAATCTGTAAGAACTTCTTGTATATCCAGGCTGTACCTGATTAAGTTGCCATGCGTCCAAATCTCCAGCCCAATCAGACAGATGCGAACCTTCAGAGGATAATAGTACGTTTCTGATAAATTGATTGTATCTGTAACCAGAAGCATCACAGAGGTTTCGTTGCTCCCTTGGAAATAAAACAGCTGGTAGTCCACCACAATAAATATCTCGACATACCTGGTGTGCATCAGTCTCTGAGAAAAGTCTTGCTTCGTTGAGGGTATTTTAATACCCATCCAGCCTGGTTGCTTTTGGATTGCTTCAACAGTCAATCCACACGTCGAAGACTTGTCCTGGGTTGTCTTTCGTCGATAGAGAAGGTGCTGGAAGGTCAGGGACTCCGGCACAGGTTCGATGCCGTAGCTCAGGTTCCCGATTTTCAGCCGTCCCCTCAGACCCGAGCAGGTGCTCAGCGCCACGAGGGAGCCGGGGCTGCCCTCCACGTAGCCCAGGTAGTAGCACTCCTCGGGGACGTGGGGCTGCTCCACCACCCTCCTCCCTCGGGGGCTGTAGGTGATGACCGGCAGGTTTTTCACCACAAGTCCCCTCGTCTGCGTGAGGTGGACGACGCGGTTCTCACCCTCCACCCTGATGACATAGGACACCTCTCCCGATGCTGCCCGGCCTACCACGGGGGACAGCTTTTTTGGCCGGATTATCTCATGCACAGCATAGCCGGGTGGCAGGCGATGGCTGCCTGCCCCGGGGAGGAGAGGAGCCGCCAGCGCTGCCCAGACACCCAGCCTGAGGAGCAGGGCTTTCGCCCGGCCACCATGACCTGCCTGGAGCCACCTCACCACCACGGCCTTCAAAATGGAGGTCAGACACCTCGGTGAGGGCTCTGCCAACCCTTGTACAGCCATCTCGATCCTATCTCCCTCGAGGTGCTCAATTGGTGGCCATGGCAGAGCTGGCACCTCACAGCTGGTGCCCTGCAGCTGATCCCCTCAGCACTGCTCAAGAAGGTTCCGGAAAGGCCGCGGCCCTCCTGGCTGCCATGCCGTGAGGTGACAGGGATGAAGGCCACACGGCCCTGCTACGCTTTGCTCTCTGGGGCACTCTGAGGGCTGAGGCAGCTGGGGAGCTGCCGCCGCTCTTCCCTTGCTGCTCCGTGAGATTTGAGGAGCTGGGTGTCCTCAATACCCGCTCTACCTCCTCCCAAAAGGGGAATCCCTGCCCAAAGATCACCTGCGAAGCGCAGTTTCTGAGACTTAACCACAACAGCACTCCTCAAAGTGCATCACCTGTCCCTCTACAACAACTGACGCCTGTCTCAGTTGCGGCCGCCAGTGCAAACGTGCAGGAGCATTTCAAACTAACCTGAGTCCCTCTGTCATTTCAGTCAATTTCTTTCTCCTACTGAGGTGTATGAAAACAATTTCTTTTTGCTATTCTACAGCTATTCTAACTGTACACTTGAATGTAGATCAATTTTAAATATGTCCATTGCAGCTGTGAGGCTGAAGCTGAGTCCTGCTTTCCACTGCTGCCACATGAGGTCCTATGCAGGGCAGTTTTGCCTCTCAGCTGGTTTAGCGCTGTCCTCTTCCACCTAGTCCTTCACATCCCCCTCAGGAGCCTGTTCTCTAGACTGAAAGCATCCGACCGCCCTGCTTAATACTCGGGATGCTCTGAGCTTTCTCACACGGTCAATGACAAGTGCTGCGAGTACCACACCGGTAACGGTTAGCATGGTAATCCTGACGATGAATTTTAAAAGCCCCTTTTTAGTGACTGGCGTAGGCCCACTGTCGATGCTTCCCCCAAAGCCAACAAACTGGCAGCTGGGAGGTGCCCAGCCACTGTTGCAGTGGCAGTTTCCTTTGGTGTTGCAAATGCCTTTTCCTCCGCATGTTCTCTGGGCAGAACAGCTGAGTGCCAAGTACTTCTCCCTCAGGATGCACGTCCGGTTAATGCAGATCTTCTTCACCCCGCACTGCGTGCCATCCTCAACGACTCCAGCATCCATGGTGTCCATGCCCAAGTGGTAGTCTGTGCCCCAGCACAAGGTACCGTCCACTGGGGTTTGAATGATGGTTGAGTGCTCTTCCAGCCAAGGTAGGTGCCTAACATTAGTACACTGCACCCTCCCACACAGGACATTTTCTAGCTTACATTTCTGAAATTTGGTATCTAGCCCATCTCCCCAGCAATTGCCAAACCGATCCCCTTTCACGTTCAGCTCCTTGTAACATTTTAGTGGGGCAGGCTCTGCTTTCTCGCCAAAGATTTTCTTACACTGTAACGTGCGTGATTTGCATTTGCCTGAGTAACAGTAGCCATCCTCAGCGCACACCGTCCCATCTTGCTTGGCCACATCCGCTGGGCAATGCTCAGATATCCCATTGCAATATTCAGGCAGGTCACACGGGTCGGTGCTCTCCCTGCACACTTCTCCTTCTGGGAGAGGCTTGCAATTCTTGCAGCAGAGTCCAGAAGTGCAAACGGCTCCTTCTTTCTTTTGGCAGTTGTTATCACAACAAGGGTCCAATTTACACCGTGCTTCTGAGCCACAGTCACACTCCTCCCCGAGCTCCAGGACACCGTTCCCACAGCGCTGCGGTACAAACGTCGTTACTGATGCTGGGATGTTATTCAGACAGTGTCCTCGCCCTGACGCTATAAAATCAAAATAGTACCTTGTGCTGCAGTTGCTGAATTCGTAGCTCACTGTGCTCTGTGCGTTCATGATGCATTTAGAGGCATTTCCACACCTGCAGTACTTGTCATCATGATCAATGCCGAGGACATACCCCAACTCGTGGGCGACATGGACAGCAGTCTCCATGTAAGTCCGCTTGGCAAACGAAACAACAGCAGAAGCGCGTTTTCTATCACAGGCACTGGCGAAGTTCGATTTGCCGCTCCTGTACAATGCTCTCGTGCTGTGACCAAAGTCCAAGGAGGCAAACAGACACCCCACATCATGCGCAACATGCGTAGGGCTTTGCTGGATCTGCCAAAGATTAAAATTGTGAAGGACCTCAGTTACGTTTTTGGTAATGCTGATAGGGTTCTTCTCTGTCCAAATCTCTAGCACAGCTAATAACACGCGAAGGCGGAAAGAAGAAAACAGCCCATCCACCAGATTGATTATTTCAATAACTTCCAATGTCACGTCAGTTATATGTCCACCAAAAGCGTCAAACCCTTCCTTGTCCACCACGACAAGGAGTTCCAGATACCGCATGCGCCCCCAGGGCTGGAACTGCCCTTTTGCTGTACCACGACCTGGAAATTGTCTGCCTCTCTGGGGTGTTTTGTAGATCACCGTTCCAGGAACCGCCACCTCCCTCTGCAACAGAAGATGCTCAGATGCAGAGGAAGCTGCCAGGGGCTCGATGCTGTAGCTCAAGTTTCCAATCTGCAGCAGTCCTCTGAGCCCAGAGCAGGTAGTCAGAGTCACCATGGAGTCTGGGATGCCTTCCACGTAGCCGCGGTAATAGCAATCTGCTAGCACACGAGGCTGTTCGATCATGATTTTCCCTTGAGAGTCACGAGTGAATATAGGGAGGTTTTTTATTATGAAGTCTTTCTTCTGCCTGAGGTGAATGGTATAATTTACCCCCTGAATGCTGATGACGTAGGACACGCTGTCCCGGCTGGCTTTCCCTGCCTTGGGGCCAAGTTTCCTTGGAAATACTATCTCGTAGGATGTGCTGCCCCAGGTGGGCCGGGGGCTGCAGTCTCCACATGGCAGCAGGAGCCCCAGGAGCAGGAAGCAGCCCAGCACGAGGAGAACCCTGCTCCCCATCAGGAGACACCTTGGCACGACCCACGGCTGCGTCCGGCTGGAGCCACGGCCACTGGCACGGGGTGGGAGGCGAAGCTGAGCCGTTCTTGGGGCTGGCGGCCGGCTGGAACGGAAGGGCCTGAGGAGAGGCCGTTTCTCCAGCTCCACTTTGAACACAAACATTCCACGGGGAGGACAGGAGCTGCGCTCCAGGCACCAGCAGGAGCAGCATCCCGTTAAATACCATCCCATCCCACCGCTAAGAGCCTGCTGCGCCCTGCTTGGGCTGACCCCGTTTGCTGAGAGCGCGACGAGCCAGTGCTGCTACAGCAATTTGGTTAAAAGGGGATTAAGCCTTCCTAAGTGGAAAGCAACAGAAGATTACCAGGAAAACAACGAGGATTTGGTTGCTAATGGGTTCGGTGCAGGGTGAGAGCCTGCAGTGGCTGTTGACAGATATCCTTGCAGGGCACATCACTCAGCTGAGTGCTTGTCACCAAGTTTTAACCGTTCAAGGGAAGTTTCCTTGCTGGAAAGGGAGAGGCATACCTTGGGCCAGGCAACCTTCTTCTGTGAGTACAAAAGGGTCTTTTCTTCTACTTTTATAGAGCATTTGGCTGCCTTAAATACACCTGGGATACTTGGAAATTGTTCTCTCACTCCCCACCAGCCCGAACAAAGGCCAACCTACTTCTCACCTACCGGTTTCTCAGCAGCTGCCACTCCTGCCACAGTGCCCTGCCATGGTCGTCCTCCTCTCCTACAGACACCTGGAACGCTCTTGGCAGGATGGAGGAGTTGTTACACTCAACAGGGGGAATGTCATAAACACTAAGTGCTACTCGAGCTGCACAGACCAATTTCCTTCCCTGGAAGCTGTAGCTACAAGAAAAAAAAAACAACAAACATAGACCTTCAGAGGTTAACCTGCAGCAGCGGGGATGTCCTGCTGCCATCTAATGGCATTTAGAGACGCTTTTCAGGCTACGTCACCAGGCAGAGCACACGAATTCCTAGGGCTTTACCCAGCCTATCTTGTTGGATGCTCATTCACCTCAAAGAATTGTGTTACTGAAGCAAATGCCTACCAGCAGCGGTTTCTGATGGTGCTGAGGCAGCAAGGAGCACAGCAGCACAGCTCCGGGGCTCTGGGCACCACCGTCCTCTCCCTTCTGTGCTAAAGAGACTTGGGGACCAAAAAAAAGAAGCCAGTAACTTTTAAGTTTAGTAAAATCATTTATATACATTGATGCGTAATATTTACAATATAATACTGATCCGAAATAAACTAACATGGTACAGGTAACGCTGGAAAGGAGAAATGCAAACATTTTAATACACAGAAGTTAAACATGGCAGATGATGACAGATTCAGATTTCTTAAAGAAAAAACTGAAGTAATGACAGCAAAACTTTGACATGTTGCTATTTCCAATCAAAAACTCTTTCTCCTAGTCAAATTCTCCTAACCTTTCAAATATATACCTTAAAATAATCAAGTCACAGGAGAAGTCAGATATACATAAAATTTTGAAAAGGTCAAATGATTTCTGAGATTCTTGTCTTAAATAAAACTCTAAGAAAAAAAAAGCACATAGCTTTCCCATATCCTTTTAGTGTTTTTACAAAGAATGTCTTCTTTGTTCCCACGCAACTCTTCCATCTCAAGATATGTACAATATTCACAGTCTGCTGTAAAGCATCAGTAGATTTATTACAAACTAAAATGTTACATAATCAAGACAAGGTTATCTTGCATTTATGTCAACTGAAAAATACAAAACACAGGAAGAATAAAGTAAAATATAACTTTAAAATAAGTCAATTAGATCCATTCAAGTCTATTTAATTTTGAAATCTAAAACAACTTGTTTTCAAGAGTAAAATAATCAACTTTCTCATAGAAATAAAACCATTTGACCTCGAATTTTCAAATTGGATTTTCTTAAATCTGTCCCTCCCTACCTCCATTTCAGATCAGGCCATTCTTACTTCTCACAGACACTAAAATCAACAGTAAACCCATAAAACGCAGTTCCTCATCACAAAAGCCCTTAGAAATGCGACTTCCCTCCAGACACCAAAACACCTCACAGTCAATCACAAGTGTACCCACCTCACTACCAGTAACTGCTTGAAATGACTCTGTTGCGTACGTGCGGAGAGCATCAGGAGAGGAGGCGCACACAGATCCCGTCTGCTGATTTCTAAGCTGCCTTGGATGGCAGCGAGCAGCAGCTGCTCTCCCTCCAAGGTGCTCCCCACTGTACAAACCTCTCTTGGTACTGCAGAAGTAGGCTGAAGCCATGTCCCAAAGACCATTACACATCAGCGTACAAGCCTTGCTACTGTCATCGTTAACACTAGAGCAACCTGCCAGAGAAAAAAGAAGTCGCAGTGTGTTACACTCCGCAGTGCTCACAAGCTGCTTGGATCTCAGCAGACTGTGGCGTGGCAGTAGCCTGCTGAATGCACTGTGTTAACAATGAGAGTAGCTACAATCTGATCCATTTTTCTGCTCAGAAGTTCTGACTCCCCAGAAACTGCCAGAGTATCTTCCTCCTCAGAGGGTAGAGCTGCAAAGTGCTTTTGTAGGGAGTTTTCTGCACTCCCATTCAAACGCAAGAGATTTCCTTGCTCTCTATTTTCCATGCTTAAAAGTTCCCATACACTGAGATTTCCCAGAGGAAAAACAAACACACACACCACACAGATTTCAAGTTTAAAAGGAAATGATCTATACATTTCAAGATTGCATGGATGTTGACATGACCTGGAATTTAGGGCAAGGACAGAAATGCACATAGGGCCTGCAAACTTGCTGATACTACCAAGAAACGACAAATACTCTTGTCACCTGCTAATTCTCTACAGTTGTCAATGCATGTCAGTACACAAATATTCCATGTAGTGTCAGAAGTACAATTCTGGCTTATGCAAAAAACTCCCCATTTCCATCAGAGAAAGTGATGGTTAAATAGGGACTGTGGTTCTTACTGTGGAATAAATCAAGCATTGGAAAACTCTCAACAGGATTAAAAGAAAGCTGACAAGGTGCTGACGAAGAATGGGAAATGAAGCATCTCCTTCATGTAGAAAAACTAAGTTACTGCTTAAAAAATTTCATAGAAAGAGTCAGACACTGGTTTGCCATCCAAGCTAAAGGTTACAAGGAAGTCTGTTATAGAAAAAAGACAAAAAAGAACAAGGCTGGACTGTCGTAAGAGTAGATTGGGAGATTCATGGCTCAGGTTTGTAAATGTAAACCCAAAATTAACGAGCTATGAAATATAACAATAATGTTCAAGAGTCGTTACTAATAGCCCTGAATTGGCACTTCAGTCTGCAGACCAAACTCATTCAATGTCTGCACAGGTTTAGTACCAAAATATCTCTATAAAAAGCCTTCGACCAGTCTCAAAAGAAAGAAAAGTGTCAGAAGGTAGAAAACTAGAAATATGTACAGATTCTTTTCATTTGTTTGTTTCATTAAAATAAAAAAGCAGCTTTTGGAGCCAATGTTCCAGACTAGTGTAAGAATCTGCCCTGGGCAGCCTCATGGTCCAGGCAGCATAAGGACATGTGTCAAGGAGCAGCCCTGCATCTGTTGCTCCGCCAGGAGGAGCTCGAAGGCATCAAAGAGAGGGGGAGCTTGGACTCCAGATGGTGACACAAGAGAAGGATCACTGGTGGATTCACACAGCAGCACTATGACCCTTGCCAGGATGATCTCTTTCAAACAAGAGGACAAGTCTGAAAACAAAAGTTGGATCTTCTAGAGTGGAAAAAATAAGGTGGAAACAGAACTTCTGATCTGGGGACAAAAAAAAAAAAAAAAGACCCCACGCTTACTGTTGTCTACAGAAGATCCCATCATGAAAATAAAAATAACTTGTGCATAAGTAACTAGAACATTCTTTGATTCCGCCATTGAACGGTATGGTAAAAAGAGGAGTTTTATGCTGAATGGCCATTAAGCCTTAAAGTAGGTCCAAGGAAGATGGGTTACAGAAGAAAGAAAGAGGGCTACTGATCAGAACTGAAAAATGCAGCAAGCGTATGGACTCAGGTGCCCTTGGCAAGGCCAAGCACGCTCTTGGGTCATCTAGCGAAACAGAAGGCTATTTTGTTGCCTCTACATGAAGACTCAGAATTTAGGTGCAAAGGGTAGCTAGGAAGTTCGTATTTCACAGCACTGGCTTCAAGTACTTACTGAGCAGGGTGTTGAGAAACTGTGGCTGTCTTGTTCACATCTATAGTCACTGCAGCTGGCTGTATGTATAGCAGATGGAAGGCAGCTTCTGCAACTGGTTATTAAGAAAAAGAATGGTCTTTAACAATACAATTTGCCCCATCTGGGGGACTCATGATTAACAGTACGTAAGTGATCATATATACCTCAAGGAACTGAGTTTTAAAAAAATATTACAGTACCAATGATTTTTTGTATCTACAACTATACAGCATTTTCAAGCAGTATGGAAATTTCATGAAATAATTATGATTTATTAATTTACATAAAAATACTTTTTACAGTTAAAGAATAAATCTTAAATGGTAAAAAAAATAAGATTAAGAAGCTCCAGCTATTGAGAGTCATGGGAGTTTGTCTGCTCTTCAATAACTTGTTTTACTATTTCTGCCAGTTTTAGTCGATCCACTTTATCTGTGAATCCTCTGCCTGAAAGGAAAAGAAGAGGTAGTCAGCAGGTGCTGGGCACAAGGAGGAAAGTAATTATGGCTGGCATCGTACGCTGGCCGAACACAAAATACAGAGACACTTAGGACAACATTTGCAAGGCCACCAAATCAGTTAAGATCTCTAGTTCCATTAAAAAAGAGAACTTAAAAACTTAAATTAAAAATAAAAAGAAAAAAAATTAAGGAAGAGACATGGCCAAGCCTTGTGAACTTGGCTGGTGCCACTGCCCTGGTTTGTCACGGAGCCATCAGACACTCCCAAAAGCAGCTGGCCTAGTTTAATTCCATTTCCTCTCTAAATTGAATAGAAGAGATGTTGTGCTGACATAGATAAGGGCAGCAGCCTCCAACAGAAAGAGGATAATAAACAGCTGGAAGGAAACCAGCTCGGATCAGCTAAAGCACTTTCTGAAGTGATGATCCATCTGTGCTATTAAGTTCCCAAATGACTTGGTGCCTTTGAAAACTCTACCCTGAACCTCAAAGAGGAATTTTAAAGCAGAACTTCAAACCTCATTTCTAAAATAGCCATGTTGGAGAAGGGCTGAAACTGGAAACCTCAATCAGCGAGGCACAAACTCAAGTTTGTTTTCATTTCCATATAATAAGGTCCCTGCTCTCTCTCCTTCACTCTGCATTAGCACCACTCTGAATGAAAAAGGAGCTCCTCACCATTCCAGCTGAAGCTCTGAAGAGTGTCTCGCAGCAATTTACACTCCCGATTATATTTCCATGCCTCCTGCATCACTTCATTCAGCTTCTCATCTTCATTCTCTCCTGTTTAGGAGAACAAAGATGAACAGGAGGTTTGTCATTCTGCCTCTCAGCAACACTCAGAGCTTCAGTAAACAGCAACACCTACAGTTACTCCCCCTTGCTTCATGCAAACTAAGAAACTGGCTTGAAAGCAGACACTCCTGTCTCAAAGTTATTTTAACAGCTCCACATGTTACTGTTGGCACTAATTATTACACATGCACTAAAACTGGTGTCCACAGAAACAAGACAGACTAGGACGACAGGAGCTTTGTCTTCTTTTTGAAGAAGACAGCTCATCTATCCTTCTTCACTGCTAATCCAGACTGATCGTGAGGCACAGCACGAAGTCAGTGCCTTGCATATTTACGAATGTAACTTTCTTAAAAGTGGCAACCTTTACCAGCCTGCGGTAGAATGCACTGAGCAATCACATCTCTGAGCTTTTCCAGAGCCACATTGGAATCGTTACTTCCATTCTCCGGGTCATGGATGTAAACACCATCCTTCGGCTTAGTGCTGCAGAAGGACAAGGAGGAAACAATTACAATTGGAATGCAACTCGAGTCCATTACACGTTGCGTAACTGTACCAGTACAGCTCTCTCACTGTCTGGAGAGCTGTGAAAGAGAGACAGATTTAGCATTAATTATTACAATGTGCTGCATTATGAGACCGCTTTAAATATGAAGAAAAATAAATATTAATTCAAATTAATTGAAGGATAATTCTAAAATACATTTTTCTATTTTTCAGACAGGTAACCCAAAGAGAGGTTACTTTATTTTTTTTTTTTGGTAACATAAGTGTCAGATGTCAGGATCTGAAAAAAATCTTGGAATTCTTTAATTCTTTCTCCCAGTTTGCCCTTCCCTATTCAACGTGTGCCTCTTCTTCTCATAATGGATCTGTTCCACTGCCTGTATAATATAATAACGCTACTCCATCTCCTTCCTGCCTGCACTGGCAGATCTTGAAAGAGGCACTGTATTATTCTAGTATCACTTGAATCCAACAATCCACTTCAGCATGAAGAGTGTGTAAACCAAATCAGAAATTTAGGAGCATGGTTACAATTGAATGAACCCGTAACACACTTTAAGTCACTCTCCAGGCATCACAGCTGCCTACATCTTGATCTTTCAGAAAAAGCTTTAGAGAGTTACCCCAGCAATTTCCTTTTGCGCAGGATGGGGTTGTTGACGGAGTGAAGGGGTTTGAGACTGACTTTGAGGTCTTGGATTCTCATGTTCGCAAGTTGTTCTGCATGAGCCTGTTGTATCCCTGCAACCATTGCCTGGAACGAGAAGAGTTGTGCTTGATGTTATAATTAGCTCCTTTGGGAATTAAAGGACAATATATGGACAATGTTAGCCATGGACAGAAAGAATAAAGAAAAAAAAAGCATCAAAATCCTATTCATTTATCCTATCCATTTCAGAGATGTGTAACAAAAATTAGGCTTGCATTACACAAGACACGTTTAGAACTGCCATCACTGACTGTAGTAAAATATACCCCAACCTCACAGAGGCTGAACAGGACGAAGAATCATCCCTGTCTCATGTTCATACGCTTATGAGAGCTGACTGTACTCCTATTTGTGCAGCATTTAAAAAAAGCAAGGAGGGGTACTCATTTGCTTCTAATTCATGAGGTCATAGCTATAGTCAGATATAAAACATGGGGAAAAAAGAGCAAAGACCTACAGAAGAGTCCGCAGTCATTTTTACTGCCGTACTCTGTTTTCCACTTGTTAGCACAGAGCTGCTCCTTACTGACAGTCCTGGAGCTTCTCCTCCTGGCATGAACCTCAAACCAAACAGTTTCCATTTTCTTACAAATATCTCTGGCTCTCGTTAAAGCAGAAGGGAAGCTCTTTGTCTGCAGAACACTACGTGAAAGAAAACACTCAAACCACCCAGGAGATATCCAGCTCCTCTGTGCAACATTCCTGATAAAACGAAACATTGCTTAGACCTTGTCCATCATCAGCTGGGCAGAGGGTAGGATGTTATCAAGTGCCTCCGTGGAGTTGAGCCAGGGATGGTCCAGCACACCTTCAATGGTCAGCCGTTCCTCAGGTTTGACCTTCAGCAGCCTGGGAGAGGAGTCAATCAGTCCGTAAAGCGGTCATTGTTGATTTACAGCACGCTGCTCTGTCTGGGATCAGAGCACTTAGCAATCTCTAAACATTAGAGAGACCAAAAAAGAAACCACTCCTAATAACTAAAACACGAAGCTGACCCCAAGGCAGTCTGACTTTCTGTCAGCCTCACCGCCCCTTGCTGCAGTTGATACTGTAATGCTCGCACAGCTCACTCAGTTGTATTCAGCAACTCAGCGTAAAGACAGGCACTGAAGACCATTTTGGTAAAACTGTGCTCAGCTGAACTCTGTATTAACATCCTCCCATGTGGGAAATTACCTTCCAGATAAACTGGAAACAACACGCTCTGCATGACAGTCTCTATGCATACCAAGGACTCTGGGCAGGGCGAAGCAAGGCAAAGTTTCAAAGCTGGAAACCTGTTCTCTGAGTTAGCTGCTTTCACCAGGCAACCCCTTGGCTTTTTTCCTTTCTAAAAGCCTCAAGCAACAGATGCTTTGACGAGCTACAGCAACTCGAAATAAAAAGTGACATTATTCTGAAACCTCGGAAAAGCCCATGGAGTTAATTTTGACTGGAACGAGAACGTGGAAAGAGTTTTTGTGGATAACCTCACGTTCTCATGATAATCGTAACTGTTTAGTAAAAATAAGTAACATTTCACACAGAGCACTGACAAGTTGTTCCAAGTGTCTAAATCAGAAACAGAATGACTTGATGAGTTTGTCGCGCTTTCTCAGTGCTCTAAATCAGCTTCCTGGCTGCAGAGCAGAATTGTTTAATGCACCAAGGAAGTGGAAATAACTTTTACAAAATGTCAGCAGGACCACAGGCTAGCTCACAAATTTCACTGGCAAAGCCACGCTGCCAAACAGGTCGTCGGTTCAGAATTAATCCAAGACCCAAGACACATGCATTCCTTCTGCATCGGCTTTCAAAGTCCTAATCCATTCTCAAGCGCTCCAACTTGTAAAGCTTGAGGTCAGAAATCAACTCGACACGCCTGAAAGGAAGCGGTCACTTGAATGCAAAACGTGACCTCCAAAAGCAAGGCTCCACTCGAATAGCTGCATACATAAATAACGTGGAAAATCCTCCAAAATTCTCAACGTATTCCTGCACTGCAAACTCCAATTCAGACTCCGGACGGAAAAGACAGGCAGGCAGGAAAGGGAGCCCTGACAGCGTTCTTCAGAGAATCGAGTTAAATGAAAACAAGTGACAGCATTCCGCGAGCTGAGTTTCATGGCTATTTTAAAACACAATTACATCTTTTGACTGTTGACCTTGGTTTAACCAGAATTTTCACTGCAGCATAACCTGCAGTTTGTGTGTTGAAAGATTGCGGGCTCTCCTGCACTGCTATAAACAGGTCTCAGCACCCCTTCCAAACTGTGCTAAGTCCTTGGAGGCTTTACATTACATCAGAAAAGACAGCAACAGTTTTAAATTGTTTAACAGATTGATTTTTTTTTCTATTTATATTGCTTTTATCCTCCCAGTTCCTCTGGTGATGCAAACAAAGGCAGTAAGTCCCTCTTGCTTTAAAAAATGAAGTGAGGTCAGGACATTGCTTTCAAACAGGCTCACTGGATCACAACGTGTGAAATGCTTGCAATCGAGAGACGTGTATTGCATGAAAAAACAGCTCCCAGAACCTTTTAGAATAAAATATCAGTGGAAAACCTCATCTCGTAGTCTGACACCTTGTGACAGATCTTAACCCCCCTTCCCATGCTTCCTTCTCGACTCCTTTTAGGCTGTGTAGTGTGTGCACAGGCTTCTAAGGGACAGATCTACTGTACTCAGTTGTCCGGTTTCTATTAGGCCTTGATGCTAACAGGAGTTTAGACACCGCCACAGGAGATGCCCACGTAGAGCTGGCAGACGTGCCAGCCAGCTGCCTATATTCTTCTGAGGCAAGGCAGCGTACCCACTCCCTCCGCAGACTACGTGCACAGTACTCTAGCAACTTTAGACACGGGAAACATCAAAATTTGCACGCAACAGTTAGGGAGAAAAGAAAAGAGGGGGGAAAAATATTACCAAACTTCTTTCGTGTTGAACACAGAAACTTTTTCAGCTGTATGTTCTGCAGACAGTTTACCCCGCCCTTGGAAAAATAATCCCTTTGTGACCACGTACTTTTATGTGATTTTCCGATTTCTTAATACAAGCAAAGAGCAATACCACATTTTCCTCAAGCGACTCACTTTCGCACAATGTCTTTCGCCATCTCTGAGATCTGGCTCCACTCCTCCTCTGGAAATTCAAAACTCCCTGTCATGATCTTTTTCCGCATGTCCTTTGGAATTGTCCGACTGTGGTGTTTGGAGTAGAACGGAGGGTACCCACACAGCATCACGTAAATAATGACACCCAGGGACCACAAGTCACAGCTCTGAAAGCAAGGAAACGATCACTTGGGGGCGCGATTTGCAGCAAGCAGTGGTGTACCTACGTTAAAAGCTTTACACAACTCCCTACAAAAACAGAAGCACAGCTCAGCCTCCTCCTAAAGACCCATCCAAACACCTTTACAGACTTGCTCCTCCTCTCTCCTAAAGTCAAAGTTACATCAGAAATAAATTTTACTAAGTATTTTTCTCCCCATTAGCTGCTTTATGTTTTATCCCCTCCTTTAAGAGAAATCTACCAGTTTGCTATTTCTACCCGGTAATTTGTTTTAAAAGTGTATTTTAAAATATCTTTCTGGCAAATATATAAGCACACGATGCTGCCAAACCAAACTACTTCCAGCACCCAAGCTCTCTTGTTTACAGAGCACACTCCTGTAACGCTCTGCTATGCAGCAGTGAATTGCCTGGAAACAGGCAGCGTGTCAGGCACAAGCCAGCTGCGTGCTCACTGCATCTCTTGGGGTATCTGAACCCTTCCCTCTGACCGTCAGAACGTGAATAAGAACGCTACATAGTCTGAACCCTTGTCTCTGACCGTCAGAACGTGAACCAGGGCACTAGACAGTCACTTTTTTAAGAATGTGTGACTGAAATACTGAACACCATCAAACAAATGAGCTGCCAGAAATACTTGTTCAGAGAGGTCTGTAGCAAAAACTGTGGAGCTGAAGAGGCTCCAGAAGGTCCGGAGCTGCACAGCTGCTGACGCTGTGCTCTCAACTGCCCTCCACGCTCCCCTCCCTGCCCCGCACCAGTTACTGCATGTGAGGTACAGAACAGGCCCAGCTGGGGGTGGATCCAGCCAAAAAGCACCTCAGAAAAGAAGCTGAAAGCCAGACCCATTCCCACCTGGATCACCGTGTGTTCATGCAACACCAACGTGACCAAAGGAGGGAAGAGGGCCGCAGCAGCCCAGACTTCGACTGGACCCCATCCTTCAGCTCTGTCATCACTTGGTTTTGGCACGGTGCAGGCTGGGGCTGGAAGGCCTTGCTCTGACCCTGCTCAAGCAGCCGCAGTATTTCTTTCCTGCCAACACCAGCATTTGTGCGGCTGATCTTTCCTCCTCTCCTGGCTTGGGTTCCAGCCCTATCAGTCCTCCATGGGAACCCCGCTGGCTTATGCCAGTGCAAGGAGGGGCAGGAACACGCAGCCAAGTGCAAGGAGAGTCCTGAACTCCAGGCTCAGGTGACGGTGGAAAGCTGCCCAAGGGCAGATTTGGGGAGCTGAGGGGCTGGAGAGGTTCTGTGATGGGTTTACAGAGAAGATATTAATGTATCTTTAATGTACCTGTGTCATAGAGATCAAAACTTTATTGCTCCTGGTCATAACTGTGAAATTTGATGACAAAGTTTATTGTCTCAGGTGATAAACTGTGTCTATAAACTACATTTACAGCAGACACGCCTGTGGAGGGAAAAAAAAGCCAAAACAATATGCTTTAAAGATCTTGACATGTAGACTGTTTCATAGCTTACCTTGTTGTAAGTGTAAGGTGTCGGTGAGGTGGGGATAATACCGGATTTTTCTTTCTGATGTCGTCTTTGTGCCTCCAATACCTGTTGCAGTGAGAGGAAAAAAACTGCAAAATACACCTCATTTACAGATACCACAAACAACAATGCCTACGCCAAAGATGTCTCATCATTTCCCACTGGTGGATTTATTCTGGCTACTGAAGATTCTACCAAACTCAAACTGTTCTAAGAAAGACTGAAACTTACTACATGGGGGAAAACTCCACCTGAAATATTTTGCTACTTTAGGTGAAGCCCCCAGCTGTGCCTGAATTAAAGCAATTGCTCTCACCTGTTTTGTCCAAGAAGTTCTAACACCTCCATGCTTTGGAACTGGAATTTGAAGTGTGTTTGGCGGGTAACCCTAGCTCCAGAGATGTCCCTTTGTGCCTCCCCCATGAACAAATCAAGTCAAATTTGCCCCTCCCTGATCAAATCTGTGAGTTTCTACAAAAATCTACAGTTTAAATATACTTAGGAAAAAACTTTATATGCTCTTGGTAGCTGACTTAGTTTTAAAAACCCTATCTGTAGTGCATATGCCCTTCACCACAAAGCTCCAGCTGAGGAAACGTTCAGGGCACTCAGCTGTGGCTGCATGGTCTGATCTTTGCAGCTGCTCTTCCTAGTCAGTAAGGCTGCCGACATGCTCAGTACCATAATTAAGTATTTATCTGCCGTTTTATCATCTTTTCTTCAGGATTTCAACACAAAGCACAAAAGAAAAAGTGGGTAAAGCAGCACTACAAAAACCAGCCTGTCTGTAACTATAAATTATGTCCTAATGCATAATGACAAGGGGGCCAAGTCAAAGGATAACCCTCTGACACTGCCCCCCTTCTAAGCAATTGCCTTTACAGCACCTTATTGTCTCAGCACGGTCATTTTGAAGCTCATAACCTTGTGTGAGCCTGAGCTAGAAGGAGGACTGCGAAGCAGGGACTTTTCCAAACCAATTCCTTTAACGCTATAAGAGGCCAGTTTTTAAAATGCTGGAGTAATCTCACTGGTAGGAGTCAGGACTGGGAGAGTCGAGAGGCATCAGCAGGAAGTCAACACTAAGAGCTCAGTCTGGGAAATCTGCCTCGTGATCTCATCACTGTAGCACTCAACCTTGAAAGGTGGCTCCTATACATCTCCTCAAGATTCCTGCACCCAGAAGCCTTCAATAAGACAGCAAGGGCTTTATAAATTACATTTTTTTGAAGATACAGGCAATAAAGATCATTATCCCCCTGTAACCTAGAACTGTAATCATTCATTACCTGAGGTGCTACGTAATATGGAGTGAACTGTGGTGTCATCAAGTCACCTTGGTCTACTTTGGCAAATCCAAAGTCACACAATTTAACGGGTGCATCCTAAAACAAGGAGAAGAGGTTTCAGCATAAAATCAGTTTTTCTACCACATCCTTATGGCTTCCTACTCATCTTCCCTTTGCCACATGTATTCCTCTTTTATATTTATACCTTTATCATTCCACAAAGCAGCTAAAAGATGGTAAAATGATCTTTGCAACAATCATTTTTGTCTTCCTGGGTGCTCTGGACCAAAGCAGCCCCCTCTCAGCTTTGGAGAGCACTAAATGCATTGTAGGGAGGTCGCTGCGTATGCAGGGTGGTTATGAGCAGGAGAGGAAAGAAAGAGGCAGCATGGTAGCATGCTTCAGTCAAAGCACCTACACTGCACGTGTAAAACATCCTGATGACACGAGGGGGAGAAGTGGGCAAAGAGAATTTTCTCCTCATCCCAGCAGGATTCTGTGCTGAGGTGGAGAACCTGACCCACACTGAACACCAGCAGCACTGTTCTCGGATCTGTACTTGAGGCAGATCAGAGTATGGAAAAGCACGAAGCCAAAGAAATCGTTCCTTTTTGTCACCAAAACATTGCATTAATGATGGTTTACATTTTTAAGCTATTCTGAAAATCAACATTGAGCCATTTTACAGAATTCAGCAGTACAAAAAGAATATCACGTCTTAACCTTACCAAAGAGTTATCCTTGAAGAGGAGATTCTCAGGCTTGAGGTCTCTATGTGCAATGTTTAGTGAGTGGCAATGCTGCAAAGCCAAAGCTATCTGAAAAAGGGCACAATAAATCAACTACAATTACAGAACTCCTGCTTCAGGAGAGTTATTTTAGCTTGAAAAAGGACATTGCCGACACCGCTTAGGCCCCAACCTTTTTAATTCCACCTGGGTAGGATTCTCAGTGAAGACAACCCCGGCCATACAGAGCAATAGTGCAGGAAAGCGTGAGGACTGGGAAATGAAACCGACCGAGCTACTCAGTTTGCATTTCACTCAAAGCAAACGGAAAACAAAAGCTAAGTTATATTCGGCTTCCCAACCTCTTTAGTTTGACCAACTCAGGGCTTTGCCACAACCCCCAGAAGTGCAATGGATCACGACAGTGTCCCCTTATAAGCTGTGCCAGGCCTACAGGGCCACTAAACGTGCTTGCACGCTCTCCAGCGACAACATTCTGTTTAACAGTGAGTTCTTGCTTCAATATTTCTGCAAATACTTTATCGCATTTGTTACTGACTTAAGAGCCAACATTCAGGCAACGTTGTCCTTTAATTCTGGAAGGTAGTGCCTGCAGTTTATTCCTTTCATGTAGTACGACACAGAAATGCATTACTTGGTTCTTTGAAAGACAACTGCTTACGCTGCCATGGTTTAGAAGCCTGTAACCTAGTCGTGAAAGCTCTGCAGACCGTACATTTAAAAGTGCAATCAATTTAAAGAAAAACAAAGCATAAATACTTAAATAGCATTACTGAAGGAAAAGTAAGGCAGAGCCCCACAACCCTTATTTAGAGGTATTCCTGCTGGAGGATTGTACCCACACACAGCACCCTGGGCAAAGCGCTGAGCCCGTAAAACACTGCAAATGACTGTGACGGAAGAACTCCAGTGTTAACGCAGCTCAGGAACAAACACGAGCACACTCAGATAAAACGAGGTTGCCTCACAAGGTTTTAACTATTATTACTGGGTACAAGGAGCTAAGATCTGTAGTTGAAGACAGCTGTGAAGAACCACCAGGTGAAAGAATAAGGCTTTAATGTCTCTTCCAAAGTAAATTTGTATAAACAGTAATGCAAAGAGTTACTTGGCACGTGAATACCTAAGCGCACACAAAATCATCATTCAATTCAGATCTCATCTTTTTACATAGCTTTACAAGATTTTTCCAACAGGTTAATCCTAGAAACTGCCTTGCACTGCCAAAATCAAATCCCTCAAAAGACATGGCAATAAACTGTCAAGAGCTCGGTAATTCCTCCTAATTTCTTTGCTGGATGCAGCCAAAGCGGTAACGGCACAATTAGCATTTCATTAGAAAACTCAAAGCACAGGACAGAAAATTAAGACGAAATGATGGGGCCCTCCATTTTGCCTCAGTACCAAACATTATCTCCCCAGCTTAGGGGGAGGCAGGAGATCAGGATAGGGGTATCTTCATAAACAATCGTGTCAATTTACTTCAAATGCTGTGAGATCTCCTTTCAGGTTCTCTTTCCTTCATTCCCTGCAGTGACCACTGGTGTGGGAACAGGATATTCACTGCCTCGTATCTGCAACAGAGTCTCTCACCTACAGTTTGTAAATCTTTTGTTAGGAACGTCACTACCACCTCTGCAAGAAGCACACGAAGGCAACTCGGGCCCTCAGTTCATGCTGGGGTGCCGATTCCTGCGCATAAGAAAGGGCGCAGCCATTCTGACAGCAACATCTTTATGCCTTGTGGTTCCTTGCAGGAACGTGCTGCTCCTCTGCTGGGGCTCCCTGGAGAGGACATCCCAGCACGCACCCACACCGCCTCTCCTGCAGCCTTCCCACTAACCCAGGCTCCCTGGCTGGCCACCACAAGTCACCCAACAGCTGGGAGAGGGAACAAGCCCACCTGGAACCGAGGCAAACTGACACTGAACCACTGCACTGAGTCCCCCAGAGACCCTTCTGCCTGCTCTAGCAGCGTAAGGTGCTCACAGCCAAGCCACAAACAGCCTATGGACACCCAGTAAATATCGTGGAGCCTCTAAAAACACAGCTTTCAAGAATGAGCTGCCTAAAGAAACGGAGAGGGAAGAAGGAAAGCAGAACAAAGAGCACAGAAAACATGAGCTATAGCTATAGGATCCTTTAGGGACCTGACGTGACAGGCAAAAAACCAACACACAAAACCAAACAGCACCCAGGTTCCAAACCACCAGCCCAGGGCACACGAGCGTTACTGCCTGCACTGCCCCACCCGAGGGGCGAACGAAACGCTCAGACCGTGGCGTGGCCAAGAGCCATTCCCAAACCGGAGCTCAGGAGCCTCGCGTTATCTGCTGAGAGCCTGCGGAGGATCGGAGGCAACGCTTTGAGAACAACAGCGAGGCATACAGCAGGAAGATTGTGAGGGAAGAGAGTTCTCTGCGTTCTGCAGACCACGTTAGGAAAAGCAAAGCTAAGGACAGCAGAGACATCAGGGTCCCAACCCAGCAGAGCTAGCCCACACCTTCAGATTCTTTGCTTCTCTTAAAACTCTGGCATTGTCAGGTTATAACAAAGCAGGCAATGATCGTTGGATCAGAACGGAGGATTATTTTAGCTTCCTTTTTCCCCACTCCCCCCGCCCCAGGAAATTGTTAAATACTTTAGCCATTATCATTCATGGGTTCGCTTATACATGGATTATGACTTGCCTGCTTTGTTACTTGGCTTGCTTGCTTCTCAGTAAAGTGCCGGTGCTGGCTGATTCTGTGAAATAGCTCTCCCCCTTCCATCATCTCCATTACAATTAGGAGCCGAGCCCTGTTTAAAAGCATTTCATGTCGTTACATTAAAAATAATCAAAAAAAAACCAAAACATAATTGCTAAGCTAATAATGCACACTTCGTATCTACTGATGCAGGCCAAAAGAGACACATACACTTGCTGCTTCTACAGTCGTTCTAGCCATTTTGGGGCAGTAGTTTTGACTTTAACCACGCAAGCTGCAGGACTTTCTGGCTCCCAGCACGATCCGACGCACTGATGGTCAGCCAGGAGCCTGCAGTTTGCTCTCCGTGCTGGGCTCCCACCTCCAGCTGGAGCAGACACCGAGGACGTCTACGTGGATGCATTCAGACAGATGCAAGCTCCACTGCGGCTTCCCACCGGTGAGCCAGTCTGGGCCTGGAAGCCATCTAGACACATCGGTGTGTCATCTGCTCTCAGACAATAATAGGGCAGGCAGAGTCTTGCATTAAACACGTTAAACAGCTTCCAAACCCGGGCTGGCTGAGAGCACAGCCTGCACCCGTCTGCGCCCATCCTCGCAGACGCACCAGCTTGCCTAGCTAGCTGCCTAGGTGCTAACCGTGCTCGTGGCAACTGAAAAGCAGGAGGTCAAGAGTAATCCTCGATGCTTTTGAGTCTGGACACTCTGCTGCACCTCCCGATTTCAATTTGCAGCTCTACTGCCATCATTGTGAAGGACAGGGAATAGGAAGTGTGGCGATCCTCAAGAAACTAACTTCTAGTACTCACCACACAGCAAAATCATCAGACTAAAACAGGTCTCGGGTCTTTATTTCTCCCAGCTATCCCCCCCTGCCCCAGCTAACAACCAATATGAAGACTTCTTTTATCCCAGGCCACATTAACGTATGAAAAATCACGTGTCTGGTTCACGTTTTGCAATGTTTGTTTCAAGCAGGACGATGTATTAGGGTTTACAGGGCAGCACCTGGTATTTTGAGAAACAATTCTTCCTTTGTTTTGTTTTTAAAGGAAGACTGGCACTGTTTTCCGCTGTCTCACCATCATATGAAAGGATCTCCCTTAGGATTCCAGGTAGCAACAAAAGTTGCAGCTCCAATCCTGCTTTAACAGTGCTTTGAAAGCAGAAGGACCCTGAAAGGTTACAAACAATTCAATTCAAGCTTCTAAAGTAATACTGAAGCAGGACAGAAGCTGGAAGCTATTTTATCCTCTCAGACAATGCAGGTATCACAGACTGGATCAATGGAAGACCTAAGAAACGAAGGCGTATTCAAAACCAGCACTGAAGGACGCAAATTCATTTAAATATGCAAAGGCTTGGGCATCGAGGGGGAAGGGTGGTGATGGGTAATAAGTGTTGCGTAGCCTGAAGTACAAATATCATGTCTGGAAAGCTCCATAAATGTTCATTTTGGTTACACGGTGATTAGGGGAAAAAGAAAAAAAAAAAAAGCCAACTCCACTATACCTTGGCCTAAACATGGAAAGCAAGCTGTGGGAGTGAATCACCCTATGTAATCTTACCTTGGGCTGGATTCATGTGGGAACTGCACACTGTTAGCATAAACTTCAATAATTTGAACAATATTGGGATGTGTTGCACACATCATGTGCAGACGTACCTTGAAGAGAAGGGAAGAAACGTTACTGTACGCAGCGACGCGCCCGAGCAGCTCTGCCCCCCTCTGCCCAGCACTCAGGAGCCCACCTGTGGCTCTGCTGCGCTCAGCACCACTCACACGCAGTTTAAAACTGCCCTTCAGTCATTCAAAAAATAAGAAACACCCCCAAGGATTTATATAGGTGACCAGCAGCCATTACACCGCTCAGACTAAGACATTTCAAGGTAGGACTAGCCTTAAAGCTGCAATAAAAATATGATTTCAACTGACAAGTATCTGGAAATTCGTTAATAAAACCTGAAATTCCATAATCCAACTGCTTTTATGGCCAAGTGGACTAGGCTAGCACTCGGGACACACGGAGCCTCATCTGTTCAGACTCGCTGAAGCAGGGACCTCAGGAATTCCACCCCATTTAAAGCTACCCGGACGGCCAGGTCAGGGCAAGGTCTGATGCTCCTTGTCTACCAACTTTTTTTCCCACGGGAATTTTAAATGAGAACTTGCTCCCCAACAGGAAGCGGAAATTGCTTAAAACTTTGAGGACAATAGTGACCGTTTCTTCACTGTCATGAAAACTTGAACCAACGCCTGTCATTCTGAATGGACTGACAGCTGACGCCTTGGCACGTCAGCCACAGAAAGTCACAAACAGCAGCGGGGAGCTTAGTTACTTTCTCACATTCAGCCAAACCCGTACAATTTAGAGCGCAACTTGAGGCATTCTTGGCAATTCTTACGGTACTGGCATCCGAGAGCGATGTATGGAAACAGAATTTCTTCTAAACTATTGATGTTACGTTGCGCGGGACATGGAGAACTCGAGCTTCGAAATGCAGCTCTACAGGTTCTTTTTGTGCAAACACAGCTCACACCCACGGCAAATTCAGGGCCAGAAACCACCCCCCCCCGTGTTTCACCCACCACCTCGTGCTCCAGGGACCGAGCGCAGCGAGCCTGGAGGACCAAAGGGGAGGAATCCTGCGCAGCGGGATCCGCAGAGCGCGGGGTTTGGAACCGCCGCAGCCGTTCCCCGGAGGGGAGAGCCTCCGCGGCGCGTCAGAAGGCAGGCAGTACAACCGGGAACCGTACCTCATTTCTAGCTTTTGGACGATCGAGAAGGATTTTCAGTGCAAAGCGCTCCTGAGAGGATTTTTTCACGCAGACTCTGGTATTACAGCAATAAAATCATTCAGTCAGCAGGGGTGTTAACGAGACACTTCAAGCAATTGATCTGCAGCTACGAGCTTGCTCTGCGCACGGAAATTAACAGGAGTACCCACGGTCTGCAACGTACAGGGCACCTGCCTCCATGTCCCAGCCCGAAAGCCTCGGCTTTCGGCCCCCCACGCAATCAGGCACGTTATGCCTGACACAAAGCTCTGTTTTGAGCAGCACAAAGAGAGAACTCAGAGCAACTGCGGGCGAGCTGAAGGCACTCCGTCCACTCAACGTGAGGAGCCACTTTTGACGGAAAAAACCCCAAACCCCACAGTGGCAGCCTGAGCATCCCCGGTGGAGGACGCAGCCTGCGATAAATAAAGCGTTTCTGAGTGGAAATCCTCGTTTTGGCGGGGCCACCAACTGTGCCGCACGCGGTTTTTTCCCTCTTTCCCCCATTTAACGCTAACAATTGAGCTGCGCCAGTGGAGAGGGCCCACACGTTAACGGGCAGCGAGCAGCACCGAGAACAAAGGGGTATTTTCATAAAGATCACAGGCAATGCAGCAGCAGAAAATGGATGAGGAGAGAGCAACTGCCTCGACAGGAAGACGAATGGTGGCAGCAGACAATCGCCCTGCCGAGCGCCCAGACATTTGTTTCCCGGAGCTTGAGCGCAAATCCCTGCTCCCAGAAGGCAGAGAGCTCGTCGAAAAGGGAACGTGTTTTGTTTTACAGAAAGCACCCGGTGCCTGCCGCGGTTAGAAGCCCAGGGCGGGCAGGCCCGGTGCTGGGCGCGGAGCTGGTGGCGCTACCTGCCTGGGCCTCGCGCGATGATCTGATAAACCAGCTGGTAAAAATAGCTGCAGCCCCGAGTGACGACACCGGGGCAGACCTTTGCACCGCCCTGGCAGGGGCAGCAGGAGGACGAAGGTGTCTGAGCAGCGCTTGCTGGCGCCGTCCTCTCGCAGCCGATTCCCGTGGCTGCCTTGCTTCAGGAGCACGGCAGCGAGACGGGAGCAAGCCGAATTCGTTCCTCGGCCGTACCCAGTAAAAGCCAACGCCTTGCTCACACACCCACCGCGACCCACGCGGAGTGCACGGACATTTATTTGCTCAGAAGGAGCCTTCAGCGCCATCACAGCACTCTGCTGTTGGCTTCTCCCCGGCTGAGAGCACAGAGAGACCTGCGGCGCGGCGCCTTACCTAACGGGACCGCTGATCCCAGCTCCCAGCTTCTGCGTCCAGTTAATGTTGTACTCCTCTAAAATGGACGTTTCCTATGCGAGAAGGAGAAGAGGGAGGGAGAAGAGAATGAAAAAAAAAATAAATTACTGAGTCCCATCCAAAAAAACCAGCTCAGCAGACCTGATTTGCAAGATAGCAGAGCGCAGAAAGAGCCTGGGTTTTGCTTCCCCAAGGGGAATTAAGCACAAGTGCAAATGCTCACAAAGTAACGCAGTGTATCTCGGCACAAAATGGGCTCTGTGCTGCGGGGACTGCTCGCCCCAGCACTTTGAGGCAGGATTACTGAGAGCAGCAAACAGGACCCTGTGGTTTTAACAAAGAAACATATAAAGGGCACTTTAAGAGTTGGGAAGGGAAAAAGCAGCTTTCTGCCTAGAAATGAGCAATCGCAAATTAATACCAAGGCCCAATTTCATCATTTTTACGTACTTTTGGGTCATACACTAAAAAGGCAAATCACTTTTCTGTATTCTTCGGGTTTGCAAACCTTTGGCATCACGCTACTGCACATACAACGCCACGGGACTAGTTTTGGCTTGTCTGATAACGAGCCGAGCTCCTGTTCGTAATCCTTTTGTCCAAATCCACGCGAACAGGGCTCGGCTTTGTTACGACACAGCCCGGGCGCTGCCACGCTCCAACGCGTCCCCGCGCGGGCCGGGACCGCGGCGGCACAAACTGGAGTCACGGCGTAACACACGCCGCAAAACTCCGCATTCGTGCTTCTATCAGCGTTGCTACATGCGTCGAGAAGCAGCTTTCAGAAAGGTGCCTGCTAAATCCCAACAGGAGCAGGCGGTAGCAAGAGCTGGCACCAGACGCACGGGGAAAAAAACGAAGTTGCCCGCCCGCAAAGCAACCTCCTGCAGGTCAGCGCTCCCCCTTTCCTTCGCTTTCCTTCACAACCTGCAGTCCTTCGGAGGGAAGCTGATATTTAAGGCAGTACCTGAAGGGGTTACAGAGGGTAAAGGCAGAGAGGAATGGGAAAATTCATTTTTGATGCAGTCTGCAGTGGGCACTGCGTAAATCGTAAGTGACCAGCGGGAGAGGTGGAAAGGAAGAAGTTAAGGTTTGCTTTTAACTGGAGATTTTTGGAAGGGTTTTAAAAGAAAGGGGAAGAAAAAGAAGAGTGGATCATACATGGTTTGTTGTTTCCAAGTAGAAGCACACAGAAACTTTCTCTTATCAATTTAATTAACACGAATTTTACCGACTTGTGACAGGCATGTAAGGGAAAAGCCGATTTAAGTTTCCCGCTATTCAGACGCAGAACTGAAGGCATTACAGTTCGAATGAAAGCAGTTTCAGAAAAGCATTACTGAGCAGAGAAAGGCTTCTTCCAAACCGTCGAGCACTTTCTCATGCACGTGTTTTCAAGCTCAGGCTCATCTGATTTTTGAAGACAGCCAGCCTGCTGAACGGGTGAAGCAATGCTGAAGTGCTCTGGAGAAACACCACGGTTAAGCGATAACCAGTTAGGTTTTTACAGCAGAGCTTGGAAGTCTGCTGCTCCTGTTCCAAAACCGAAGAAGGGCTTTGAAACCACCTGCCCCGCAGCTGTATCCACCTTTTCAGCTGCACAGGTTGGATTAAGAAGAGATCCCGTCCCCACACACAAACCCAATCTGGGCAAAACAGTTTCTGCTACCTCGTGCCCCTTCTGCTACGGCACAGAGACCGTTTTATCCATTTCAGCGAGGCACAACAAAGACGATGATCGGGAACTGGGAAGCGTGTGCTCTCTGAGTCAAATGACGTGAGAATAAGACCGGGCAGTTCTCAGCTCCTGAGGGACAAGTTCGATTACCACAGATCCGTTAATTTTTAATACAGGATAATTTATTTCCTCTTTCATATTCTGGGCATTCACTGTTGTTTTAAGTAAAAAGCCAACTTTTTTTTTCCCCCTGCATTTTTATGAGGATTCCAATCCTCACACAAAAGTAGCTTTAGAATTTGGCAGTAAAAACGAATGATCTGGTAATGAAGAGACACTATTCACCGTTCCTAGTGACGTGAAATGCAGTATTTGAGAACTTTGCTGTTCATCAGTGTAGAGAATTGCTTACATCTCCTCCTCCCTCAGAGGCAAGAGCTCCAAATCTAGCATCAAGGCTGTACGTTGATGCGAATCAGCATGGGTTCACAACATTCAAACTGCATGAAATATTTCCAATGTACGGATTAAAAGCTGCTCTCCGAAAACGTCGACGTTTATTTCATCTAGCAAGCCTGAACGCCTTGCCGTTTCCTTCAGGATGCAGGTGGAAAGGAACTTTACACCTCGGGTTGCATGCCAAGATCACCCCTCACATTAATTTCCAGCGGGCAAAAGGAGTAAACTAATTTAAAATACATTCGATTCCAAAAAATTAATGGGAGCAAAAAGGGCTGAGCTCTTTTCAACAGCTCAATTCCTTCTCGTTAAGCTCAGGGCACCCAGCGCAACGTCTCGAGCTTCCTCCCAGGCCGTCAGCGATCCGGGCCCCGGCAGCCTGAAAGCTGGCCAAGGCGCTTCCCCGCTTCCACCGAGTACCGGGGGAAAGTTGGAAATAAAGTATAATAATAACCAAACAATAACCAGGTATTTGTGAAGCAGAGAACTCTGTGTTATGCCTGAAAGGGCTAAATTGTGTTCTGGACTCAGACTACGCCTAAAACCCCAAAACACTTCCCAGGATCTGATCTCAATCCGGACCCCTCTGAACTGAGAGGGGCAGGGGGCAGGTACAGGACCATGCCTGCGCATACGCAGCAGAGCGGGGTTTTGGGGTTGTTTATTTCTGCGAAGATAAAGGCGCAGTGGCAGGTAGCAGGGAAAGGAGGCAGACACCGATATGCGGGAAGTTTTTGTGTACGTCCTTTCGCAACCCATCTCGTCAGAGGAAGCATTTATTGACTTTATTTGCGTTTTTTGAGGCTCCTGGAGTCTGTGCGACAGCGAACGCTGTGCACAAGGCAAGGAGCCCCCGGAGAGCCTCCAGTGCCTCGCTTCCCTCTTATTTTACCTCAGAGCCGCCCTCAGCAACCCCCGGGAAAGGACCGGAGCGCCGGGGAAGCGCCGGGCTCCACGGGGGCCTCACCCCAACCCCGGAACGCCCGGAGCCGCGGGGCCCAAACACGGGGAGCCCGCACCTCACGGCCCCGGGGCTCAGCACCTCACGGCCCCGAGCACCGGGACGCCGGTCCCGTTCCCCCCCGCCCGGTGCCCGGTACCGAGCAGCAGGCCCAGCCGGGCCGCCCCCCCCGCCGCCTCCCCCGTACCTTGATCGTCCTGTCCATGTCGTGCTCCCCCGACATCCTCCCGCGGGGCCCAGGGGACGGGCACCGGCACCGGGGAACGGGCGGCGGAGGCGGCAGCGGGAGGCGGCGGCGGCGAGGGCCCGGGGGCCGCGCTAGGCCACGGGCAGCCCCGGCCGAGCTCCGCAGCGCCTCATCCCCGGCCGGGCGGGCCGGGGGCCGGCAGCGCCGCAGGGAAGGCCGCGGGCGGGCCCAGCGCCGCCGCTCAGCCCCGGAGCCGCCGCCCGCGAGCCAGGCATCGCCGGCACCTCCGCCGGGCAGCCCCGCCTGGCGGCGCGGCCAGCCGAGCGGCTCTCTCCGCCGCCAAGGGCGGCGCTGAGGGAAGGCGCGAGGTCTCCGCTCGCCGCTCGTGGCCTCCTCGGAATTTTCCGGGGCGCCGCTGAGGCGGGAGGGGGGGGCGCAGGCGGGCGTTGAGGGCGGCTCTGGAAGCACCGAGGGGCTGTGGAGGGCCCCGGGGGCCTGACTGGAGCTCGGTGCCAACTGATGACGTCACGCGAGGGGAAGGGCTGATGAACGGCGGAGGCGGGGCCAAGGGAGCCCTGAGGCCACGCCCCCTATAGCCGCTTCCCCCCCTCCCCCCCACTCAGACGCGAAGTCTCGCGAGAGCTGAGGTGGCACCGCCCGCGGATCTGAGGCGAGGCCCTGAGGGGCGGCGGTACCGGGCCCCGCCCCGGGAGTGAAAAGCACGAATAAAAGTGAATAAATCAATAAATCGCACACATGAAATCAATAATCGCACACAAATAATCAACAATCGCACTATATCCGAGTCCCTCCTTAGCTCACTGCCACCCGCCCCGTGCTCCAACAGAAGGCAGGGGCAGCTTTAGTGACAAAACTGTTTATTGTGCACAGGTACAAAAGGGGAGCACCCCCCCACGCTGCACTGGGGCTGTGAAGCGCTTACAAAGCCTACCGCAAACAAGCAAATAAATGATTTTCTGAGGGAATAAACCCAACACTTTCATCAGCTGCAACAGGAGTATGGCCCTGTTACCAAGTGGCTGCAGTATTCTGAAGACAGAGCTCCTCCGGGCACCTTCCGAAGCATAATTTCTTAACGCAGAGTTAACACGGCTGCCACCTAAGCTTTGCGTGTTAAAGAGGTTTCCTTTGCTTTATTTCTCACAAAGCTGCATACGTGTTCTCCAAACGTGGGGGAGGCTGTTGTCCTTTAGGAGTTTTTCTGTGGAATTTTGATCGTTACCTAGGGAAAACAAAAGTCACAGGTCACTTTCCTGCAGGCAGCAGCCAGTTGTATTCCCCTGAAGGGCAGCAGCACCGCACCGAAGGGAACCCGAGCCAGAGGACAGCGTGTCCCCGGCAGCGGTCACTGACCGGGGTCAGGAGACCTGTCCTAAGAGGCAGGGGGAAGCTCAGAGGTGGTCCCTGCTCCTCTCCAGAGGTGTCCCTGCACCTCTCCAGAGGTGTCCCTGCTCGCTGGGAGAGAGGAGCCCCAGCAGAGCACAGCCGACCATGCCTGCTCCCACACCACACGAGCTCCCTGCCAGGCACACGCCGGAGGCCCTGAGCTGTTCCACACCTCGTGCTGGGTTGTGACTCGGGAGCCGCAGGCAAACCACCGCAGCCCACGAGCTCCATCACCTGTCAGACACCACAGCTGCGAGCAAGACCGAGTGCCAGCCCTTCTGCCTCGCCTTCCAGGAAATTACTCCGTCTGCGGATTGCCCAACGCCAGCAATGCTGCTCCAGAGAGCGGCATTAATGCTGGGGGTCACTGCTCAGATTCCTCCTCCTGAGCGGTAAGTGCCCAGTATTCATCTGCCAGTTTGGACACACAGAAGCTTCCACCCCACTGACGCTCGCCCCCAGCGCAGGCTCTCCACGAAATAAGCTTGCAGAGAAGCCAGCACGCTTCCACTCCTTACAGTGAGAGACAGCTAAACTGTGCCAAGTGGTGCAGGCAATTGGTAATCACTCAGTCAGGTCACATACCCTTGTTTTCTAAAGCTGTACAAAACAAGACTAGCTTTCTGATTTAAATAGTTGCACGGAGTTTTGTTTGTGGTTACTTCAGAAGCACAGCTCCAAGTTCGGTTCAAGCATTAGAAAGAACGGTAACTCTCAGGCCCACGCCAGCAGGTACAGAGACAATTTGGAGCTATAGCAGATGTTTGAGAAGAACTCACATAGGGGGATACTCACATTTTTCACCTCTACATATGCCTCCAGACCATATTCTCCCAGCTCTCGCCCATTCCCAGATGCTTTGTAGCCACCAAATGGGGCTTGTGCACCAAACACATCATAGCAGTTCACCCTGAAAAGGAAAGCATGAGTTAAGCACCTATAGCTTCAGAACAGGTTAACAGAAGAGCTTTTTCCACAGCAAATGGACATCTCAGCTGTTTACAGCAGAGGGACGGATGAATTTCTAGGCACGATTTCCCCATTTCTTAGTTATCTCAACCAGCAAATTTAATCAATACTGGAACCTCATCTTTATCAGCCAGGAAACAGAACACCATGAAATCAATTCGTGTCTTGCATCACACAAGCCCAGAGCCCTGCAGGAGCTGCTGTCATTGCCAACTGCACTGCTGGAGTTCTGCTCCCCCATCCCACTCACTAATTCACAATGAGAGCATGGAAACTTAATATTCCTAAATTTCACCAAAAGTAGCACTGCAGTTGAAGGTCTGACATTACATTCAGTGAGGTACTTGTAAAATTTGATCCAAAGCAGAGACAGGCTAACAAAGAGCAAGTGTAACAAGAAATCACAGCGCACATGAAAGCTGCCAGCAGTTTAAGGAGAAAAAAGTGTCAAGGCTCACCAAACTGTTCCAGCTCGCAGGGCCTGAGACACATAGTTAGCTTTGTCAAGGTCCTTCGTAAAGACTGCTGCTGCTAGACCATACTTGGAGTCGTTTGCTCTCTCAATTACTTCCTCAATTGTTTTGAACTTCAGAATCTGCATGACAGGCCCAAATATCTGCAAGATCCAAACAGATCAAGTGAAAAACTGTGAAGTGATCCCAGGAGAGGCTGTGGTTGATGCTGGAGTTATGTGTGTATGTTGGAAGTTACACAGGACGCTACATTCAAAGTATCACTGTGGTCACTTCCCATATTATGAAGCACCCAGCATGTAATTTGGAGGGAATTTTGCTGTGGTAACTTCCTAAAAAGTGCCAAGTCTCTCTTTCTGTTCTCATTTTGTGAATGTCCAGTGCTTGCAGACCTGGTTCGTGTTACACCGGTGGGTGCAAAGCAAGAAAGAAGTGCGAAGCTGACAGCAGAAAGGTGCCGCAGGTCTCACCTCCTCCCTGGCGATCGTCATGTTGTCCTGCACTTCGCCGAAGACAGTTGGCTGGATGAAGTAGCCTCTGTCTGCAGCGGGGCTGCCACCGCACAGCAGCTTGGCTCCTTCACGCTTCCCGGTACTAATGTAACCGAGGATCTTCTTATACTGCTCTTCATCCACCTAAGAGCCATCAGGACAGACAGGTCAGCTTGATGTTTGCTGGGGGTAAAAAAGGATTTGGCTGCAGCCTCTCCGGCATGCAACTGGGCTCTCGCAGTTCCCCATTTCAATAGGCTGCCAAGCAAGCTTCCAAGGGAGATGAGGATTTTTAAGTGCCAGTTTCAAGTGGAGGTTTTGGAATAACCAGAATGGTTAATTAACTTCTCCCTCCTGCACACGGAGGTAATGGGCACAGTTCAAAGGAGATTATTTGGGAGACTGGAGCATAGCCCTGATCCTGACCTACCGATGCACAATGACTCAAGATTGGGATAATTTCATGAAATAACAGTTCCAGACATTTCCTGCTCTCACCTGAGGTCCCTGCTCCGTTTTAGAGTCAAACGGGTTTCCAACCACCCTGGACTTGGCCTTCTCAACACTCTTCTCCACAAACTCATGGTATATATCTTCCTGGACGTACGTTCGGGATCCGGCACAGCAGCACTGCCCTTGGTTGAAGAAGAGGGCAAAGTGGGCTTGATCCACAGCCCAGTCCACTAAGATGGGGGAGAAGAGGAAGACAAAACCAGCCCAAGTCAGTAAGTGACTTTTTTTGAACTATTATCATGCTAGCTACTGGAGCATCAGTGACACAAGGTCCTTTCAGCTGACGGGCATTTTCTATGCTTTGGTAGTTAGATACAGATTTAATCAGCATAAAGATCCATTAGTGCACCCCATAATAGAAAAAAAAAATCTGATCTGAGGCAGATTATAGTTATTATTTGAAATTAACAGATATTAAAGATGAGTTGGTTTGGCTCTAGTAGAATTTCCTTCCTTACTAATGCGTTTGGTTCATCCAGATCAAAAATGAATTCATATGCAAGAGATGAGAGAACCAGAACTGCATAAGAACAGAAAAGGGCGGTAAGCACTAAGAGAGAGAAAGAAAAACAGAACTGAGAAAACTGAAGGAAGATACTGAAACAATTCTCATTTGTTGATAACTGAGCTTCTTCCCAGTACTGGGAAAGAAGTGGGAGTGAAGAAGCCCTGATCACAAATGCGGCAGCTGCAGCAGGAGGCACAGAGACTTCACGGAGAGAGAACAGCCAGGTGGTGTCAGAGCTGGGGACACACGACGTAGGAGAGCTTTCTTTTCCCCTCCAGCTCTGCTTGCAGAAAGCCAGCGTGAAACGCACAGACCAAACGCTCCGCTAGCAGGTGCTTACTGTCGGCATCAGACATGATGATATTTGGACTCTTTCCTCCAAGCTCCAGTGTCACCCGCTTCAGGTTACTCTCTGCTGCAGCCTTCTGGATCAGGTGCCCGACCTGCACCAGGAGAAGAGGCGTTAGGGACTGCCTCCAGCCCGCAGCAACACCCGGCAGGGCGGCTGGTTTTAGGTGGCAGTCAGCAGTTTGACAGTAATCCCTTCATTGTCAGGGCTTTAAGGGAAGTCCGCCTAGAGTTTCACCTCTAGAACAAAGCAGATCAAGGAAAACAATAGGAAATACTCTAAAGAAAGCACCTAAAAAGAGTCTTGCACAAAGGAGAATTAAATGTCATGCTGTAAAGTCAGCTGTATTTCTCGAAGGAAGTTGTAGAAGGTGATGCACCTCCAGTATTTTGTACAAAAGAAGCAATACAGACACGAGATAATCTTTACGTCCCGAGGGCTTAAAGGTAAAGGCCCCCCCTTACCTCTGTGGAGCCAGTGAAGGCCACTTTATCTACGTCCATGTGGGAAGAGATGGCAGCCCCCGCAGTGGGCCCGTAGCCGGGGATGATGTTCACCACGCCTGGGGGGAATCCGGCCTGCAGGTTCACAGCAGGAGAGGGCAACATTATTCCTTCCACGAATCAAGGCTTTCACCTACATTCGGCTGTTAGTAACGCTCCGAAATGCCTCCCACAAAGAACAGAGCCTTTCCTAGCTCATTTTCATTTCCCAGGTCTTCAGTTTTAACGTTTAATTTGCAAGAACCGGGACAACTCCTCGCCCCACCCTGCACCCTAAACATGGCTTAGAGTTATACATTATTTTAGCTTTTATTTTGGCACGTATTTTAGCTCTCTAATCACCCTGAAGTTTATTCAATTGAACCTCAGAGTCCTTCCCTAAATCCAGGGGGATGTCCTCTGCATATGCATTTATGAGGATGAAGGTGTTTGAATGTGTTTTTTTTGCTGAACCAAACGCTAAGATACCCAAACGCTAAGATATCCAAGACAATCCAGCCTTTCTCCAGACCAGACAGCCCTCCTCTATTCCTGTCACGTGCCCTCCAGTTTGGCTGTGTTACCCCGAACTCCAGCAGTGCCAGCGAGTCAGCCGACGGAAACCCAGCCCTTCCCCTCACCTCCTTGATCAGATTAGCTATGTAGAGGGCACTCAGGGGGGTTTGCTCCGCCACTTTCATCACGATCACGTTCCCGGTAGCCAGGGCAGGCCCCAGTTTCCATGCCTGCATCAACAGCGGGAAGTTCCACTGGAAAACAAGGAGAGATTTGCTGGTCTGAGCTTGCAAGTTCCAATTACCGAGCGAGTAACGAGCGAGCTTTATTCAAATCTGGAGGTGCAGCACCTATGGAAGCAGCCTCTGATCCTTCCCTAGCTGCGGTTTTTGGCTCCTTTTCAAGCACTGTCTTCTGCTTGCCCAGGAAAACTGTACTGACGTGTGAAGCCTCTCAGTACCACTGCGAAACCACAGCTTTTTTGGAATTAATCTTTACTCTCCGTTTAGCCATTAAATGTTTTTTTTTTTACGTGTTTTGAAAGGAACCCTTTGTAACGACAGGGCAGTGCTCACAGAGCGGTGAGGCATTTCCATTCAGCTCTTGTGCAATGCAGACACAAAACCCGTGCAAACACAGCATGCAACAACCAGAATGTGGCTACTCCTACAAGCAGGTATCACCGTCCAGGGATCGTTGCATACATGAGGCCTTGCTGTTGACAAACCTCTTTGCTCTGCTTGCTACCAGTTACAGAAATAAGACCAGTTACATAAAACTGAATTTCGCATGCTAGTGCTCCGTTTCCTCATTGTACAAACTACTACCTAGCATTAAAAACATAAGTTTAAACTTAACTGTGGCTCTGAGCTAATAAAGGGGCTAATATTCTCTTTTTTTTTTGCAGCAGCAGCAGCAGCAGATACAAAATAAATCTTACCCAGACCCCATGAAATCAACAAGTAGGCCTGTGCTGCCAGAGCAAAGTAACAGCCCTCCCAGCTGGAGCCAGGATCACTCTATTTTTAGCATTGGAAGGAAGCAGCGCTTCACAACAGACTTGCACTTTAAGATACCTCTTCGCTGTAACACTCATTTTCTGAAATACTATTTCAAGACCTATTGATACATTTTACTTACGGGGATTATCTGTCCACAGACTCCCACTGGCTCATGTCTCGTGTAGCAGAAGAAGTCTCCGTCTAAAGGGATGGTTTTGCCGTGGAATTTATCAGCCCAGCCTGCAAAGTACCTGGCAACAACAAAGTTTTGGTCACTGAATTGAAAACAGAAAACAAGGAAGATTTCCTCCAGCTCTTTGCTTTCCTCCCTTCTTCGGTCGCTTCATAAAGTGCACACTAACGCAAGTATTTCCCAGGAAGGTGATCTTAAGAGTGGACAGTAAATGCAAACTTTCGTCTCGCACGTTTGCCAGCAATTTGTATGGCATCTGTTGTGTCACTCCTGCACTGCACCACAGATTTGTGCAAGTTCTGCATATGGTAAGAGAGCAGCATGCATATAACAAAAGCCCTTTGGAAAAATCACAGGAAGTACAAACACAACGAATTTTCATAACAAAAAAAAAAAAAAAAAAGAAAGATGGAAACAGAGACTGAAAGGGCCAGATAATACCAAGGGGTCAGAACCAGCCTGAATCAGAGGCATCAAAGGTTCACTTTCCACAGGCCAGCTAAGCAGGAGCTCGGGGCGTGAAGCGACCGCGCTGTCACCGTAGCCTCCATGCCTACCTGAGACATTTGACTACCATGTCCAGATCCACCAAGTAGGCGATGGAGTACGGTTTGCCATTATCCAGAGTTTCCAGCGCCTACAAAAGACATTGGGATTGCCTGAAGCACGAGACGAGGAATATCACACGTACAGATTTAGATTTGATTCTCGGTTTGCTCTTCGTGTCAGTTCTGCATGTTGGCTTTTGAACTTTCAGGTTCCCAAGCAGCTCAGAGTTAGCTGTGGCTGACGTCCTCACCACACCGAAGGGGGCACACCACCCGTCTCTGCCCCGGCTGAGGGACCACGGAGCGCGATACGCACCGCCAGGTAAGCCCGGTCCCTCTCAATCAGGTCAGCCAGGCGATTCAGCAGCTTCCCGCGGTGAGAAGCGTCCATCCTCCTCCAAGGCGAGCCCAGCTGGAAAGCTGCCCTGGCTGCCTTAACAGCCTTGTCCACATCGGCCTGTAGAGGAGTCCAAGCAAGGGGGTTGAGAAGGGAGCAACCAGCCCCGGCCTCCCTCTCACAACGCAGCTGATGCCCTCCCTGGGCTCCAGGAGGAAACACCACCCGTGCCTCTTATTTCAGCTATGTGGAGTGCAAATATTGACGTTATTTCTGCAATATCATCTGCTGGGTTAATGTTTGCGTCCTAGAACAAGGCAAGGAAAGAGCTTTAGAAGTCTGCTTTGACACTCTTTCAGGATTTGGTTTCACTAGCACATTCTAAAGCACTTTTTTCCTTGATAAGTAAGTATCAAGTATCTCTAATCCCTCATTTTGCCCAGTCGGGACATTAATTTGCTTTTAGTTGTTTTTCTGTTCTGCCTTGCTGTAATGGTCTCACCAAGACAAGCCACTGTGCCGCGGACAAGCAAACAACAAAGGGTTCCCTCGCTCACCCCTCCCCTGGGGAATACAGACGAGTTTCCAGACTGGAGGATGAGCCCCAAATTGCTGGGAAACAAAACCTTGCTGTGCCACAGACTCCTAGGAGGGCCTTGCATAAAGCACAGGGCAATCATATGGCTGCTCCCAACCCTTTTTCTTTCGTTTTTTTACTTCCCTGGGCTGGGGACGGTCTCCCACTACACGTGTACAGCACGTGGAGGCCGTTCAGGCAACCCTGGCCTTCTGTTTCCTCTCCTGCCATGACTCTGGGTCACGCTCCCACCACAGCAGGGGTCTCAGCGTTCACCCCTCCTGGCCCAGCAGCTTCCACCCACGGCTGCTCCTCCCAGCACAGGCTCCACTCCACACCACGTCTGTTCCTCCCCACCCTTTCCAGTCCCAGCTTGCCACTGGGAAGAGGCAAAGCCGGAGGGTTTTGTGAGAGCACTGCTCGGGAAGGACAGCAGCAGCACTGGATGCAGCATTGGTGCAGGTCAGCCGCTCCGCAATCCCTGCGTGCTGCAAACAAACAGACCTCAGAGGGAATATTTACCTTATCGCCCTCGGCAACCTGGCAGATAACTTCTCCTGTCGCTGGGTTGATAGTTGGGAAGGTTTTTTTACTGACCGCATCGTGCCACTCGTTATTTATGAAGATCTGTAAGGAAGAAAGCGAAGCAGTGTCACGCCTCGGAGCCAGACCTAGGAGGAGTCGCTGCGAGCTGTATTTGTCTGATGGCTTCTTAGCAGGCTGTTTAATTCAAGGGACTCAGCTTGCGGGGGCTCCAAAACCGCGCGGATCTGAAGGCGATTTTCTGGCCTAGGCGGACCGGCAGCCGCCAGCCAACAAAAAGGAGCCGCAGCGCGGCGGTTCCCCTCTCACCGGGTCCTTCCGAAGCCCCGGGGAGCCTCGGGAGAGGGGGGAAACGCTCCGGGCGCCGGCACCGCGCCCCGTTTCACCCGCGGCACTGGGGCTGCATCGCCCCGGCAGCGGGTGTCGGGCAGCCCGGGGACCTGCGGGGACCCGCGGGGACCTGCGGGGACGGCCGGGGCCGGGGCCGGGGCCGCGGGGCCGGCCCGGGGCGGGCCCGCTCTCGCCGAGCTCCAGACCACGGCCGCGGGGAAGGAGCGCCCGGCCCGCGTCGCGACACCCGCCCGTGTCGGATCACCCACCCGTATCGGGACACCCACCCACCCGCGTCGGGACGCCGGCCCAGCCATGTCGGGACACCCACCCATGTCGGGACAGCCCCCAGCCGTGTCGGGACACCCACCCAGCCATACCGGGACACCCGCCTGCGTCGTGACAGCCTCCCGCGCCGGGACACCCCCCCCCCATATCGTGACACCCCCAGCCGTGTCGGGACAGCCCCCCCCGCTTTCCCCCCGCCAGCTCGCCCCCGCGCAGCCCTTGCCGCCCCCCCGGGCCGGCCCTACCTTGTCGTAGGCGATCTCGGGCCGCGGGTTGGGCGCGGGGATGGGCGAGGCGGCGGCGGCCGAGAGCGGAGCCCCGGAGCGGGCCGGGCCCCGGCAGAGCCGGGACGAGCGCAGGGCCAGCCGCAGCATCGCCGCACCGACAGCACGGCGCCGCCACACGCGCCACGCCCCCCGCCGCGCCACGCCCCTTTTCTGCGTGGCCACGCCCCCTCCCGCGGCCTAGCGCCACGCCCCCCGCCATTCACCACCGCGCTCCCCGCCGCTCAGCGCCACGCCCCCGCCGCTCGTAACCACGCCCCCCGCCGCTCGTAACCACGCCCCCGCCTCGCCTCGCCCCGCCCACCCGCGTGCCCGCACGTGCAGCCCGAGGCGGGCGCCGCCGCTGCCCCCCAGGCTCCGCCCGCCCCGAGCCCGCTCCCCCCCCCGGGGGCTCAGCGGCTCCAACCCAGGCCCCGTTCGTGGGGTTCTCCCCGCGGGCACCGAGGAGACGCCCCCCCGGGGAGCCCCGGCCTCTGAGGCTCGGCCTGGGGTCCCGCTCGCCTGCGGGACGAGGGCACAGCCGGCCCAGGGCCCTCCCGCAGCACCCCTCGTTCCCCTGGCAGCAGGGGCGCTGCAATAACGTGGTTTTGCGGACCTGGGCTGCGAGGGTGCTCCCGTGCTGGAGGAGCCAGCGCCGGGCGTCACCACCCACGTCAGTGCGAGGACGCCGCCACATCCCACCGTCCCCAGCGGAGTTCCCAACGGGAGCAAAACGGGCGGAGGATACCGAAGAGACGAACTTGTTAAGCCGGTGAATGCCAAGAATTACGTCCAGCACTTTAATATTGAATTAATGCCAGAGAACACGTAAAGCGCCCAGGAATTACCACGATCGCAAGCCCCCAGTCCTCCCTGCTGCTGGTCCGTGTGGAGCACTGGAAGCCCCCGCTGATCTGCATCGCCCCAGGGAAACCCCGAGAGACCCACTGCAGCCCCGGGGCCGTGGAGTCCTCCCGGTTCCTCCCAGTTCCAGGGGTCTCAGCTCCGGGGACTCCCCAGAAGCCAGAGTCCTCCAGGACCTGATCCAGTTCCCCCACCACTGGAGTCCCAGCACCCACGGGGTGCTGGAGATGTGCTGAAGGCGAGAGGCTCTGCTCCATCTCCTTCGTTTCCAAACCTGGCCCAGCTCTCCCCGCTGCAAGGCTCGTGCCCGCAGCCTCGTGACCCAGGGACGGAATTTGCCCCGCAGCTATCGAGCCTGATAACAGCGAACACCACTGAAACTCAAAAGCTCCCAGGCTGCAGATACCACACGACCCCTCCCACGCCGGAGGGGCCGGTTTAGCCTCACACCCGAGGCTCCCCAGCGCTGTCTCAGCTCCGGTTTGGAGCGTGCTGTCCTGTGAGGCAGACGGGACCTTCGGCCAGACCTTCGTGGGACCTTCAGCTGGGCGTGGGGCTCAGGCCTGGGCTGGGGTCCGCACGGCTGCGACGCTCTGCTCCAGAGACCTGTGCGAGAGCGAGATCCACGCCCACGCAGGGCAAGTAAGGGACTGCAGGACCAGGGAAGCCCGGCAGCAAATGCCTCAGCTCCTTCCGAACGCCCTGGGGAAATATCCTCACCCAGGATCCCAGAGCAAACAGGACAAATCTCCCCTTGGGCTCTTTGGCCCCAGGCTGCAGTGCCTGTGTGACATTCCCGGTGCGCCCCTCCCGGCCCCAAAGGGCAGGTGTCCCCCTGCTGCTTTACCTGGGCCACAGGAGGATCAGCTGCGAGGTGTACGCGCCTGCTCACCTGGCTAGCCTGATCCACGGCCTGCCCAGCCAGCATCGGAGCCACTGCTCTGGCTCTGGCACCCTGCCTGCTGGAAGAGGACGAGACACATCACGTCCTTCTCCGTCCTCCCCTGGCTCTTCCCCAGCCGTGACACTGCAGCCGCGGGCCCGCCGCCTCGGCCAGAGGCACTCGTGTGTGCTCAGAGAGGGGCTGAGCTTTGCTGTGCTCCCCTCGAGAAGCCCTCCCCGGGGGGACTGCGAGCATGGGCAGCCTCTGGGAGCTGAGCGCTCCCGTGCAGGGCATGGCAGGATCAGCCCAGGCGCTGCCTTGTTCAGCCGAATTTCATCTCGCAGGGACGAGCCCTGCCCCCGCAGCGCCAGCTGGCCCTTTCCCTTGGCTCTTGCCCAGCCTGGGAGCGCTGTGGCAGCCCTCGGCCGGGCCTGCTCAGCTCTTTAAGGCCCCACTGCTGTTATCTTTTCTCTGCAGGCAGCAGGACCCCACCCCGGGCCTCCTCCCCCCAGCTTTAGGACGTGCTTCCACAGCTGACAGTGCAGGGGCGATGCCAAGGGAAGAAGCGGTGGGATGGACGGGGAGAAGGCAGGGACGAGAGGGACGAGGGGGCTCTGCTCCCCCAGGCCAGGAGCGGTGTCTGCACCACAAGCCCAGGGCATGGAGGAGGGACGGAGCGGCAGCCCTGGCGTTTGAAGACCTGGGGACTCTCCCCCACGTCTGAAGATGAGCGTCTGGAAGAAGGGCGAGGGGATGTGCTCCTCTCAGCACTTCCAAACTGCCTGCAGCCGGCTTCCTCTCCTCCGGCTTCTCCGGGATTAGCTGCTAAGCACCCTGAGAGGCTGGTTTTTGCTGCGTGAGCACAAGGAAACGTTTCTGAAAGGCTCAGCAGCAGACGGGGATTGGTTTTTTTTTTTTTTTTTGGCAGTTAAAAGGCAGTTAAGTAACCCACTGCGTTCGATAAGGTCACTGGAGTACGTTAAGAGCCCAATTCTCGGCAGCAACTCGAGGAGAGCGATGTTTGCCTTCATGACACGCACTGGGAACGATTACTTACGAGACACCACTCCCAGCAAATCCGTTCGGAACACGAGCCAGCCCAGAGCCGCAGGCACACTGAGCCACCCCGCGTCCGCCAGCAGCACCGGGAAGTGGCAGCACAGAGAAATCGGTTTGCAGAGCCTGGGCAGGGGACCCAGGCGTCCTCGTACCTCTTTTTTGGCCTGCCCTGCCTTGCGCCGGCAGAAAGAAGAGATGTGTCCTTAAAATTCTACCGTTCGGGACTTGCTGGTACTCCCTCATCTCTGCCACTGACCCCAAACACGACCCGGTGAGTCATTTGGGTAGCTGCTTTCCGCCTCCTCACCGCCACACCGGGCAGAACCGACGTCCCTCCACTCCGAGGGGCCAGGGCTGCAGCAGCACCCGCTACGTTCGGGAGAGCCCAGGACGGTGGCAGGGCCAAAGTCCAAGCAGCATCCCAGAGCCTGCTCTGTCTGATCACACGCTTATCACCGGGCAGGGATAAGTTGGTTGCTGACAGGGGAGCCTGCAGGGACAGCCCCTGCCGGGAGAGCAGGCTAAGGGAACAAACAGGAGGAAACGTGGAGCACGCCAGCAGCTCCCTGCCCTGCTGAAGGGCCATCCCCAGCCAGTGCACCAGGAGGCACTGTTACAAAGAATATTAACTCGGCCTTTCCCTCCCAGAGACAGCCCTGCCGGGAGAAGGGAGTGAGCAAGCACTGGGCTGGCAGCACGGGACTGAAAGGTCCCAATTTCTGGGCCTCCGTCAGCGTTGGTGGCAGTGCTCTGGGGGAGCAGCCCCATTTATCAGAGCTGGCCTGGCCGTAACCTGCTAATCTGGGAAGGGAGCGCCAGCTTCTCAAACTGCTGGTTCCTAGAATACCAACTCTGTAGCCAGCAATTTCTCCAAGTCACAGGACTCTGAGCGCCAAGTGTCTGATGCGATTAGGAATGCAAAGGCACTTAGAGGCATGCCGCGACCCTCCACGCCGGTGTAAGGGAGCAGAGCTGCTTTCGGAAGGCAGATGGCTCACCTGCAGGTCTAGAAGAGGTCGCAGAGTCCACCTGGGCTGGGAAATCAGAAAACTCCCCTGGACATCCAAGATCCTTTCCAGCCTGCAGTAAAGACCCTGGGCCATCCCCAAGAAGCTGCTGAGGGAAGTGAGGGGGGGACCTGGGGCACGGAGGCAGCCCCGGGACACGGCCGGGTGCCACAGCTCCTGCTGAGGAACGGCCCCTGCCTGGCCCAGGTGCTGTAACGCCGTGCACAAGGCTTTGCAGCAGGGAGGCTCTCAAACACACGGAATCCTTCTTTGATGGCAAAGTCCCAGGCCAGGTCTGCCACCAACTCTGCGTCCTCCGGGCGGCTTTCACCTGGCGCTGGCCTCCCTGGGGAGGAGAGAAGAAGAAGGCACCCGTGTGACACAGCCACATCCCAAACAGAGCCACGTGTCCTCGTCCAGGCCAGCACAGAAGGACTCGGGGAGACTCTCTTCTAAGGAATTTGCAAACAACATCTTATTTTCCTCTGATAAAAACTCCCAGGCCAGACCTGATGTATGCAGATAAACAGCACCGAGAGCCCACACCACCTCCCTGCTTCCCGGGTGCTCTGAGGCTGGGGCTTACTTCAGAAGTCTGAGAGCTCCGCCTGTAGGACACGTCTCTGAGCTCTGGCCTCTGCTGAGTCCTCCCAAGAACGAAGTGAGCACCCAACCTCCGATCAGCACAGAAGGCAAACGCAGTCCTTACATCCACCAAAAAAGCAGCAGCTGGGGAAGCGCCCTCTGCGTGCCCCCCTTTGGACCTTTTTAATGTTTGCAGGACACGACTGGACCACAAAACGTGCTGTCCTCAAAGCCCAGGACTGCCTTGCTCTCCTGCTGACCCGGCTGCCTCTCAGGCACGCCAGGCTCTGCTTTACTGCCCGAAATTTCAGAGACCTGCGCAGAACTGGGCCGTGTTGGTTGGGCTCCTCACCTGCCAGAGAGCGTTTGTAGCGTCCCTGCAGCACTGCGGCCAGTCGGAAGAAGGCAAAGGCCATGTAGAAATGAAAGTTCTCGGGGCGCTCCACTCCCCTGTGGCCGCAGTACATCTGGCAATACTCCTCTGCAGTGGGGACCCCCAGGTGCCCCAGACCCCACCGCGCCGAGCCTGGAAGACACGAGGGGCAAAACGAGTCAGCAGGCACTGGGCAGCTCGGCCCTTCCTAGGGGAACCAGGAGCCTTGTGGCAGAGCCCTGCAGGGGCTGCAGGGAGAGGGAGAAGAATCCAGACTGATTTTTGAACGCGGTTCTGCTTGCTAACAACGATCTGTGTGCAGGGACCCGGGGCCAGCACCAAGCAGGATTTGTGGAGCGCGCAGCAGGGCTCACACCGGGGGCACTTCCTCACCACACGGGCGGCAGGCAGGAGACAAACTGGGGACGGGGTGATCGTGGCACAGGGACCTCTGCAGTGCAGAAAAATGCTTCTGCCCTGGAGGAACGTAGGGCTCTTCAGAGAAAGGGCAGAGCAGGGAATATGGTACACGATCCACAGCCCTTCCGAACTGCAGTGAGCCAACTGCCAGCTGAGCTCTCTAAGGGCAGGAGCTAATCTGTTTCAGAACTCTGGTTCCTCTCTGTGTGTGTCAAACGTGCCTTTGCCCCTCTCTGTACCTCTCGGTGCGTTAAAGTGAGGTGGCAGGAAGAAGGCCATACAGTTATTCGCCAAATCGGAGATGGGATCTCCTAGAGTTGAAAGCTTCCAGCCAAGGACAGCAAGGACTTCTGGCCTCTCTGGGTGAAAGACCAGGTTGTCCACCCTGTATCAGAGGGAAAAAAGAGATCAGAAAAGTCTCAAGAGGCAGAAAAAAAAATCCCAGGGCTCAGCAGCAGTAGGTACCTTCCAGTGCTCTTCACTCTGTGCAAAAATTGCTGAGTCCTCTGAGAGGTTATGCAAGTGAAATATAATTTATTTCTGCAAGCATAGGTCAAGGAGGACAGAGATTACTCAACAGCGAACTCCCTGGTTAATGATGAACTGAACTGCACTTTGAAGAACGAAACCCACTTATGTGGGGCCTTGGATCATTAACATGTTCCAGGACAGGCTAGCCAAAAAGCAAAGCTGGCAAATCGCTGACCAGGGAGATCTTCTGGTCACTTTAAGGGCACGCAGTAACTCGAGGCCCTCCCCCGTCATGTTCTGCAGCTTGTGTGTAGTACGGCCTTCAACAATTTGACCCCCAGGAGAGGGCAGCAGCCCACTGAGGACGAAACAGAGAGGGCAGTAATCCTGCCAGGGTGCAGAGAGCACCTCTGATCCCAGCCACACCGCTCCTGGATGACTGTATGTCTAAGGCTGGCAGCAGGCAGGTTTTGCCGTACCTCCTGCAACGCCTCAGCAGCCTCACAAGCTCCGTAAACACCAAATATCATTGCTGCCTGCACCAGCACTGAGTTCCGAGGAACAGCTTGTGATTCCCCAGCGTTAGACCGGTGTTTGTGCTGCCGGTTTCTGCCCCCAGTTTTCCCGGGAGAGGATCAGTAGGGGGAAGATACGGGAGCACTTTTGCTCCCCCTCTACCACCTAGGAGGTGTTCCACAGAAATGCTGTCAGCCAAGCAGTACCTGAAGTCACCGTGCACAACCGTCACCTTCTGAGAGTCAGGAAAATGCAGAGGCAGCCACTTGATGAGCCTCTCCATGGCTGGAATGACATCAGTTTCCACAGCTCGATACTGCTTTGTCCAGGAATCAACTTGCTGCTGAATGTAATTACCTGTAACGAAGGAACGAAGGCTCTCAGGGAAAAGAACAGGCACAGGGAGCTTTCAGAAGAGATAAATAAAAGAAACGTGCTGAAACAGTCAAACAGCCAAGCAGGTCTCAGTCCAGCACCCTGAGAGAAGCTACGAGAGTTTAACTGTGGTTTCCAGGGGTCCCATACATTCATATCCGGGCGCTGGATTTGATATTCTGGTGGAAATAATCAAATCCTGGACAACAACGTAACCTTTCCGCCAGCTCTGAGAAGCTGAGGTAGCCCTGCAGAGAATCTGGAGGAGCTGAGCAGAGTTTTGTGTGCTCAGAGATGGCAGCAAACGAGTCACTCCTACACCCACAGTGCAGCTCTTGCCGATGGCAGGAAGCTCCGGGGGCTACGAACAGGAAACACAGACCTGGAGAATTTGAAGCAGCTTTCCACGCCCCCCCAAGAGGCCTGGCGATGCAGGCACTCTTCCGCACGCCTTTGCAGGTTTCCCCAGGTTTGGTCCAAGTCCTGTACTTGAGCCTGTCCCTCGAGATGCTGGTACCCGGGAAGAGAAAACGGTGACAGGGATACAAAGCCTTCTCTCACCACGCTCCCCGTAGTCCTCCAGCCGGGCTGCTCCGAGGTCTACGCTGTGGATCTTGGCGAGGGCTCGGCTCATGGCAGCGTAGGCGGCCCCCCGCTGGCTGGGCAGCAGCGCTGCCAGGGAGGCGTCGCTGTAGATGTGGCCGGCGCAGTGCTCCATCAGGTAGAAGGGCGCGCCAAGGGTGCTGGGGAAGCAAGGTGGAACTGGTGTGTCCGAGGTTAATCCCGCTACCTACCACCCTGCAGGTCTCACCTGCACCAGGAACAAGCCCCCAGACTTTACCTGCACTCCGAGGGGAAGAGCAGCCTCCAGAGCACTGCTCCCTGGGCGCTCACGCCCAGCTGTGGCCTGGGCTCAAGCCTACCTCGGGCTGCCAGCCGGTGGCACGTGGCTGTGGCGTGACCAGTGCAGCCCCTCCAGCCCCCAGAAGCTGGCAGTTTTAAAAATCACCTCCTTACCTGAGCACACCGAGTCAGTGGGAAGCACTACAACATTTTTATAGCTGCTTTTCAGGGGAAGAGAGCATTTTGATTAAGCGCTAAAATAAGGATGCGCCCAAAACGAGCCAAGACTGGGCAAACACTGATTAGATCAGTACAATTTAGGAGTCGGGGCTGGGAGACACAGCAGCTCCCGGGGCAGATCCCGACAGCTGCTTAGCAGCAGGCAGCGATGCTACCACACGGCTGAGCATGGCAAACACCAGCACAGCCACGGGAAAGCAGGTGGGAGGGAGAGGGCCGGAATCACTCTGTGAACACTTCACAAAACCATCCTAGGAGTTGCGGGCCAGCAAGATCTGTCGCTGTGCCTTTGCTCTGCAAACCCACAGAAACACACATTTGCCTGCCTGGGTTCTTACACCTGACCCACCCTGACAGGAGCACTCCTTCTCCCCGCTCCTTGGGGGAATCTGGCTGAAGCTGTCAAGCGGAGAGGGAAAGCTGAGGGACAAGATTACCTGCTGTCCTCACAGAGAGCAAGTACAGTGGGAACGGGAACACCAGCCTCAGAGAGTGCCTTCAGTACCCTGCCAGGGCAAGTCAGAGAGCCGTTTCAGCACAGAAAGGCATTAGGGAATCAGTAACTGAACTGCACTGTCGCTAGGCAGATGCACAATATTAAAAAGAGCCCTGTGCTCAGTTTTACAGGCGCTAAAGTAAGGTGGCTCGAGGTGGGGGAAGAGAAGCACGCCAAAGTCTTAGGCCCAAAGCCTCAAGATCAATCCAATACACTCTGGGAAATCACGGGAATATCGGCACAGCCTTCCGCAAGAGTCCTGCCGAGGCAGAGATCTCTGGCACAGCAAGCTGGTTTGGGACTACAGTCTCTGCCAGCCAGCTGGCGTGAGGAGCAGAGCTGCCTTCTCACCTGTATTCTCTGCTGACAGCAGGGCCTGGGGGAAGCTGGCCGTCAGGGAGCTCCTTCTTCAGCACCAGCGAGCGGGCTCCAAACCGGACGTAATAGGTCCGGGCAGCCCAGCCGCGGCCAAACTGCCGTAACACCAGCGGACCTGGAGAGATCAGAGCAGAGGGTCAGGAAACACAAGCAATATCTGCGATTATTTCTCACCATTTCTCCAGGTTTTACTTTCCCTTCCCATGCTTGGTTCTGGAAACTCATTTGCAGCAATCAGGAACCTACACTTTGCTCCTCAGCCACAGACCCCTGGGGGCCACAGCAGCAGCTCACAGATGGACACAGGTCAGGAATATTCCTGGCATCTCTTTGGCAACTTGTGCTCAACGCCTCCCAGATAATGAAGTCCTAAAATGTTGCTTCCCAGTCCAGCAGTGACGGATCACTGAAACCTTTCCTTAATATTATTTTCAATCCATCTGCCATATGACAGAAAGAGCCAACGGCTCCAGGATACGTGAGTGTTCAGGCTGGAGAGCAAAAAGTGCTGCACTACCTGCTGCCTGCTCGCTGAAGACATTTTCAAGGTACTTTTGCAGACGATCTTTTGGAATTTCCACGGTTGCTCTCACTGAACAAGTATATGGCACAAAGCCTTGTAAAGGAAAGCCCAGATGGGTTTCCAGCTCTTCGAGTGCTACTTCTAGATCATCGACCTGAAAGAAGGAGAGAGGGAGTTAGAAGATAAACTTGCCTAGGAAAGGAGCTCTGCGCGCTTGTGATGCATTTATCTGTGAGCCTAATGGCACTGATTCAGAGGCGTGCAGGAATTCACTGGTCAGCCTCAGCCAGCACCAAGTGTCATTACCAGCACTCGCTGAGCCTCCCACCTCGGTCTCTGTCCCCACGATGTACCTCTCGCAGTGACATTGGCACCGTGAGCTTGGGCTGGGATAAAAGCTGGAATTCCCCACGTGCCACCCCGGGGAGCCGAGTTCACTCTTCCCACCGGTCCCGTACTTACCCTTCTCCCAGTGGTCCCCTCACCAAAGTAAAACCCCTGTGCTCTCTATCTCCAAAGCCCGAGAGTTAACCATTGCCCGGGTGGCAGATTCTTGAAGCCTCAGTTCCCAGAAATTTATTAAATATGTTTTACAATCTCACATCAGATGGGTGTGGTTGTCTCAACCATACGGTTAGGGCTGTTTCTCTAACAGGGAAACGAGGTCCACGAAAGAGAAGCAACTTCTCCCCGGTTATGCTGGCTGTAGGGTTTAGAGCTATGAAAGAAACGTGCCAGTAAGGATTCTGCCAGTAATCCTCCCCTTTAACCCTGCCACATCCTGGAGGAATAAGGACAGGCTGAAACAAAAGGCTTGGCAACGTGAGTCTGCCACTTTTCCATTTGAAAATCCTGGGCCACTCAAGTCAAACACAGCTGCTGGGCTTAGAAACCGTGCCCACAGCTTGAGCTGGTTCCACTGCTTTGTACCTTCACTGTTTTGATGCCAAGCCGGGCCGCTGTTTGTAGGCTCTGGCTGCTGCTGTCGAGGAAGATGGATTCCTGAGGCCGAACGCCCAAGCGCTCCAAGCACAGCTCGTAGATACGAGGATCTGGCTTGCACTTTCCTTCCCGATGAGCTTCAACTACCTGTGGCGACAAGCAATGGGTTATGCACGCGTCTGCTGTGACCACAGCGTCTGTGCAGTGTTGGAAACGGAGGACAGGAGGGTGGGGGTGAGGCTGACAGGCGAAGGAATGTGTGAAACAAAGGACACGAGGACCAGAGGGCTGACAGGACATGATTCAGGTGACTGCTAATTGTACCTCTGCTAATTGGTGCTGCTGGTAGCCTTTCCTTTGCTACCTGCATGCAAAGAATTTCAGTTACTGCTCTCTACAGTCCTAGCTTCAGAAACACACCCTGTAATCCATCCAGGCTTACCACATCGAAGTGCTGCTGGTCTAGGGGCAGAAAGCTCTCTCCGTTTGACAGACGGAAGCTGTTGCTCAGAAGAGCTGTCTTAAGGCCTTCCGCACGGATACACTGTACTGCTTCTGCCATTGTGGGGAGCTGTTTTATCATCTCACGCCTGATTAAGTTGGAGAGAAAAGAGTCCACTGGAACACAGACGTTTGCCTAAGAAACCAGAGAAACCCCCAAGAATGATAATTAGCCATAAATGGTTTTTGAACAGGAAGGGAAATGAGAGCGGTTGGGTAGGTAGATTGCCCGATCATCTTATCTTGCTGCCCCGCTTCCTCTGGCAGCAGAAGGCAGACAGGGAATCTCCCAGCTAAATTGCTTAGACCAAATCTGGTTCTCAGGTTACTAATTCTACAGCAGCAGCAGAGCTAAAGAGCTGATTTTGGCAAAGAGGAATAGGCTAAAGCTGATCCTGTCATGGAATCGAGGCAGGTTAGAGATAAATACTGGATTACCGTTCAACAGGAGGGAAAGGAATCTGCATTTCAGACTCAGATGTTTCAAAAAGACCTCATCAGGCTTCTACTGATCCTAAGAACCCTACTCAGAGACCAGTCTCCATCTGTCAAGCACGTTCATGCATGACCTAGCAGCAAAAGCCTTTCAGCTGGTCTTCGATTCTCTGATTTCTCATCTCAGGTGATCCCAGAGGTGTCTTCAAATCAGAAAGTTATGAAATACGGAGGAAGAAGCTGGTGGAAATGAAGGCAAATTCTGCTCACCATCCTGCCTGGGTAGCAGAATGATAATGGCAGTGAGAAGCCTGCCCTGATCAGACAGCAATGCTTCCCAGACGGTAAATCCAAACCCTTCCATTGAAGGATTTATTTTAAAAGCTCCTCTTTCCTTACTGAACCACCAGGTTCCCACATTGCAGGATCCCCTTTCCATGCAGTCAGGAAGCACAAAGAGAGGAAGGGGTAGTTGGCTTACAATCTCAAAGCACTGCTGTCCCAGCTCCTGCAAAAACTCCACAGTCGTCAGCTCTCCTCTTGAGTACTTGAGAGAGGGACTGTTTTCCCCTCCAGAGGTTACAGCTCGTTGGATGGTGCCGGCTGGAATACAATTCCGGGCCTCCCAGTCTATGTAAAGAAAAGTAAGAAAGCGAGGAAAGAGCACATATGGCATCATCAGAACTGGGAAACTAGCTTGAAATCCCTCTACAAACCTAAAACCTGATAGATAAGACTAACGAGAATCGACGTGATGGGCTGAGGTAATTTACCAAGACACAGAGATAAGAGGTTTAGCATTTCCCCAGCCAAAGAACCTGATCTTTACTTTTAGTGTGGTACCCTTGGGGTGAAAACACAGCTCTTTATGTCCTGCAGGACACCAGCGTTAGGTGCTATCAACCAGTGCCATTACAGGGCCGTTTTATCACCAGAAGTGGCCTGGCTCTGGCCTGGAGATGTCGACACGGTTGCCAGCTGCTTCTGGTGGCGCAACTGGGAACGTCGCACAGCGAGCGGTGACCATCGCAGCCACCGCAGGCTCTCGAACATCTCACCTGCGGCAGAGCTGACTGCCGGAGACGTGTGAAATGTATTTTGCCTACACGCACAGGAACGAGAAGACCAAATGAGAAACGAGAGCACGCACCCGCGGCTGTCCTGTGCGGGGCCGGGAGGAGCACCCCGCTCGCGTCCAAGACCACGGCTCTGTAAGGGCTCCGGCCGGATCGCCTCCGCCGGGCTGAGGCGGGGGCAGCGTGCGGCGGGGCCCCGGCCCAGCGCGGGCAGGGGGTGCGGGCAGCGCGCCTCAGGAACATGTCCCGGCCCTGTGGAAACAGGAGGGGGTCACGGCGACGGCCAGGGCAGCGCCCGACACCCAGCGCGGCTCTGAGGGGGCGGCGGGGCACTGAGGAGCAGGCGGGAGGGGAACGGACTGAGGTGTTTGGGGGCATTTTGAGGCGTTTGGGGGTGTTTGGGTCCGTTTTGTGGTGGTTTGGGGCGTTTTAGGGGCATTTTGGGCCGTTTTGTGCTGTTTCGGGGCGTTTGGGGGGCGTTTTGAGGCGTTTTGGGCCGTTTTGTGGCGTTTGGGGCCGTTTTGTGGCGTTTTGGGTCGTTTTGAGGCACTTTGTGGTGTTTTGTGGCTCTTGGGGGTCATTTTGGGCCATTTTGCGGCACTTTGTGGTGTTTTGGGGGCATTTGGGGCCATTTTGGGGCACTGTGGTGTTTTGGGGGTATTTTAGGGGTATTTTTCGCCATTTTGTGGTGTTCTGGGGCATTTGGGGGGCATTTTGAGGTGTTTGGGTCCATTTTGCGGTGTTTTGGGCCATTTTGAGGCACTTTGTGGTGTTTTGTGGCTCTTGGGGGTCATTTTGGGCCATTTTGAGGCACTTTGTGGTGTTTCGGGGGCATTTCAGGGGCATTTGGGGCTGTTTTGGGGCACTTTGTGGTGTCTTGGGGGCGTTTTAGGAGCATTTTGGGCCATTTTGAGGCACTTTGTGGTGTTTTGTGGCCCCTGAGGGGCATTTTGTGCCATTTTGAGGCACTTTGTGGTGTTTTGGGGGTATTTTGGGCCTATTTGGGGTGCTTTATGGTGTTTTGGGGTGTTTGGGGGGCATTTTGAGCCATTTTGTGGGTGTTTTGTGATGTTTTGGGGGCATTTTGGGCCGTTTTGAGACACGTCGCGGTGCTTTGGGGGCGTTTTGGGGCACTTTGGGCGAAGGCGACGAGGCCTGGCCCTGCGGCCCACTGCGGCCTGCGGCTGTGGGGCAGCCTGCCCAGGCAGAACGACGACCCCCACCTCTCGCAGCGAGCAGCCCCCCCATTCCCCCCACCCACACCCCCCGGGGGTCACAGAGGCCCCAGGGCCGGGGGGGTGAGGGGGCGACAACCGCGGCCCTTCCCCCCCCCCAAGCCCCTCACCCCGCCCCCCCCTCAGGCCGGGCCTTGCCAGGCACCGGGGACGGCTTCACCGCGCCCTCCACCCGCCCCCAAAATCTCGCGAGAACTCACCGCCAACTCTCGCGAGGAGCGCGCGAGCCCCGCGGCGAGCCCCCTCTCCCCCGGCCACCGAGCCCCGCCCCCTCGTGACGTCATCGCGCCGGCGTGACCCGGTGGGGTCAGAGGGGAGAGGTGCGCGAGGCGGAAGCGGCGCCTCAGAGCTCCCGGGGGCGGCGGCGGCGGCGGCGGCGGCGGCGGCGGGGCCGTGCCGGGCCCACCGATGAGCGTGTCGCTGGTGGTGATCCGCCTCGAGCTGGGCGAGCACTCGCCGCTGCCCGCCGGCTTCGCCTACAGCGCGGCCGGTGAGTGCGGCCTGGGCCCGGTGGGCTCGGTAGGCCCGGTACCGGGTACTAGGCCTTGACGCCTCCTCTCCCCCCCCCCCCCCCCCAACAGCTCCCGACATGGCGGCGGACAGCAGCGGCGCGGCCCCGGCCTGCCTGCAGGGGAAGGGCCCCGGAGAGCGGGCGGCCATCCTGCACCAGCACCTGGGCCGCAGGGAGCTCACCGATGTCATCATCGAGACCATCCGGCCGCGGGCAGGTACGGGGCGGGGGGGGGTGCCCGGTACCGGCAGGAGCCTGCTGGTCCCGGTGGGGCTGCGGGGAGGGGCTGGCATCTAGAGGGGGGGGGGCTGCAGGGGTTTGGGTGTGCCCCGGGTGGGGGTTTAAGGGCAGGAGTGCCCGCTCACGGCAGCGCCCGGGTCGCGGCGGTGTCCCCGCTGCCCTCAGAGCAGCACAGGGGGAACCGAAAACGTGGGGCTCGCCTTGCTTGTGCTCGGTAAAGCTGTGCGGGTGGCTCTTTGCCGGTACCGGCACCAGTCGGGGTCTAAACGGGGCACTGAACAGAACCTGCCCAGCTTGACTCACACGCTGGGGTCCTGCCGGGGGCTTGCACGGGGCCTTTGGCAGCTCCCGAGTTTCCCGCAGAACAAAAAAGCTGAGCTGGGTCTCGTTCTGCCACCTTCCAGGGGCACAATTTGCCTCCTCGCAGTTTGACTTCTCGCTCTTGTTGCGTTCGTGCAGGCTGTGCTTGGAGAACATTAAGCATTTCTCGTTGCGTGGTTAGTAATCTGAAAGCTTTTGGTTTGTGAAAGATGAAACAAAAGGCGCCGTGGAAGGAAAGAAATCTTCGGAGGCGGCGTCTGCTGAGGACAAAGCCAAACCCGACGAGCAAAGCAAAGAGTGCGAGGCTGCTCCGGACTCGCCTTCGAAGCAGCTCCCTGACCAGATCTCCTTCTTCAGCGGAAATCCCTCGGTTGAAATCGTTCACGGCATCATGCACCTGTACAAAACAAAGTAAGGACGCCTGACTCACGGTGAGGCCAGCAGGAAGGGCGGGTCGGTCGCCCCGGGCTGCGGCAGGCAGGAAGGGTGACCCCGCACCCACGGGCCTGGGGTGGTGCTGGAGCTCGGGGTTGGCTCGGGGCTCCTGCCGGGGGCTGGCTGTAAGAAATGGGGTTCCTAGAAAAGAAAAAAATGACAGTTTTTCAAGGAATCCCGCGGTTAAATTGCGGTCCGCAGGGTCTTGGCGGCAGGCCTGAGGAGCTCGCTGAAGCAGGAGGCTTCGTCCCGTGTTTCAGGGCTTATAATTCCACTCCCTTCCCTGGCGATTGCAGGAGAAATTCCGTCTCGGGTCTGCCTGAGAGCTGTCGGGAGACACAAAATGAGCGTTTGAAATGGCAACAAACGTGGCTCGTTTGTTCTGCGAGTAGTTCTGAGCGTCTGTGGCTTGCCAGCTTCAACTGCTCTTAGAGAAAAACAGGTGACAGATTCTTCCCGACGCAGCCGTCATTTATTGGAGGTGCTGTTTTGATCCTTTGCTAAAAAGTGAGAGTTTCGTGTGGGTATTTAAGGCTCCAGCAGCCCCTTGCTTCTCTGTAACCGTTTGTAAACGTGCAAAAGAGCGTTCGGATTGACAACAAAACTATCCTAGTGGCTGCGGCTGCGGGAAGGGTGATAAAAGCTGTGCCTCTGGCCCCTCTGGAGTGACGTGAGGCCGTGTAACCGTTCCCTTCCCAGCAAGATGACCTCCCTGAAGGAGGACGTCAGGCGCAGCGCCATGCTCTGCATCCTCACGGTGCCCGCTACCATGACCAGCCACGACCTGATGAAGTTCGTGGCCTCCTTCTACGAGGTCATCGAGCACATGAAAATCATCCGAGACTCCACTCCCAACCAGTACATGGTGCTGATCAAGTTCAGCTCCCAGGTAAGAGCTGGGAGCCCCTGTGCCTCAGGAGGGCTGTACAGCTGCTGCGTGGCTTTGCTGGCCAGCTCTTAGCCAACCTCGTGCTTTACCCTCGGTGACGCAGCTCTGTCCTACTGCCCAGCGCCTCCCTGGGGCTGCTCGCTGGGGTTCTTCCCACACCCTGACCCGCAGGGAAGCGTCTGCACGGTCTGTCTAGCCGATTTCTTGGCGGCAGGAGATTTAAAAGCTGTTAGGCCTACCCGGACACCCTGTTCTCTGCCGTCGGAGCACGTTCAGAGAGAGCTGAGCAGAAAGAGCCCAGCCGGGGGGGGGGTTTGTTTCCTATTCTAGGAAAAACTTGGTCTGCTGAGGAACCGCGTGGTTTCCCAGCCCCTGCCAATGCAGCAGGAAAAGGACGGTCTGCCCCCGAAACTGAGGGCCGGGTGGCACCGGGCGCTGCCCACTGCTCTTCTTGAACGTGGGGCTTTGAGCGTTCCCCCTGCCGGTTCCTGTGTGCGCTCCCTCACCTGTACCCTCCTTTCACTGGCCCCAAATAACCGATTTTGGGGTCGGGAGGGACGTTTTGCTCAGCGCTTCCCCCGGCCACGAGATGTTTTCTGTGCCTGTTGTGCGGATGCAGTGTTTGCGTGCAAGCCGTGCTATGTGCGGTGGCCGCGAAGACGCATTTTGTGTGTCTCCGTATCCAGTTTCAAATACCTAGCGCTGAACAGCCTCAAAACCACGAACAAGTCACCCTGAAATTCCTGTAAAGAAGAATCCCCCCAGCCCTGTTCCCCAGTGACCCCTGACGGCTGCCTGCAGGTAGCAAAAGCAAACCCCGTGGGTTTTTTAGTTACCTGCCTCCTGCGACGAGGGGCAAGGGAACGTGGCGTTCAGCTCCCCCCGTGTGCGACTGTCTGCGAGGCGAAGGGTTCGGGGAGGTTACTCCCTGAAAACGGGTGAGGTTTGGTAGGGTTGGGTTTGGTTCTGCCTCTTTACAAGCAGCTCGGAGCCTGCCCGAGCTGCTACGAGTGAGTGGATCCTTGCCCTCAGTCAGCCCGTCCCCTTCCCTGAGCCCAGTATCGGGGTCCTGCGACGGGGCCCTCGTCAACTTTTACAAAGAGACCGAATTCGCTTTGCAAACGCGCTGAAATCGCTGACGAGGAGCGAGGCGGGTGCTGAAGGGAAATCCGTTGCTCCTGCCGAGCGCTCGGGTGTTGGAGCAGCCAGCGCGGCTCCGCTTCGTGTCCTCGGGTGGCAGCGCTGAGCCCAGCCCGAGGTGCGGTGCCTGCTGGCAGAACCCGTCCTCTGAAACCTCTGCGCTTCTGAGGCCGGGTGGAGGGGGGGGGGGAGAGGACGCAGCCGATTCCTCCTCTCCCTCGGCCGTCTCAGCTGCGAGCCTTCTCTCTTTAACCGCCTCCCCTCGTCGTGCGCGCAGGCTGACGCAGACAGCTTCTACATGGCGTGCAACGGCCGGCAGTTCAACTCCATCGAGGAGGACGTGTGCCAGCTGGTGTACGTGGAGCGCGCTGAGGTCTTCAAGTCGGAAGACGTAAGTTTTTGTTTTCTCCTCTCTTTGCCCCTGGACCTGGCAGGCTTACCAGGGTCACTTCTGCCGGACGGAACGCCGCAAGAAGCGCTTCGCTGCTTCGATCCGAAGCCCGTTTCACATTCCAGTGCTGTTTCTGCTTGGGAGAGGTTGTTTGGTGACTCTGTAAGCTTCGCGCCTCACTTGTGCAGCGTCTCTGACCTAACCCTGCCAGGTGCGGTGGTCTGGTGGATCCAAAAAAGGTGGTGGGACTGCAGCAGCCGCGCTGACCCTGCGCTGCCGTGAGGCTGTGCTCTGTGGAGCGCTGAATTGCCTCCTTTCCTGGTAAATTTCTCCCTGCCGCATAGGCTCACAGGATCACTTGGTTCTGTTTTTGTACCCTAGTGCCGCCAGTAGCGAGAGATGTTTGACCTCTCCTGTGTGGGTGCTTCGCTTGTGGTGATCGGAGGGCGCTGAGCAATTTGTCTCCGCTTGTTCTTTCGAAGGGGGCCAGCCTGCCCGTGATGGATCTGACCGAGCTGCCAAAATGCACGGTGTGCCTGGAGAGGATGGACGAGTCCGTGAACGGGATCCTCACCACGCTGTGTAACCACAGCTTTCACAGCCAGTGTCTGCAGCGCTGGGAGGACACCACGTAAGAGGCTTTCTTTTTTTTTTTTTTTATTTCCACATCTAAAACCCTGCTCCGATTGTGGTGGCTACGTGCTGACAAGACCGGTTCCTCTCATCGAAGTGTGGGGGCAGGAATTGCTGCCAGTTCTGATGCTCTTTTTCTTCCCGTTAAGGGACTCCCAGGGAGAAATCTCCCAGCCAAAAGTAATGGAGCGATGTTTCCTGTGAGCCTCGCTGCTGAGGCAACGAGGCAGCTGTAAAATAATGCAGATTGTCTTAAAATGTTGTAGGATAAAAATAGTGGGACAAACAGCATTGCACGCACGCAGCCCTGTTTTGTGCAGCCTCCTGTGTCTGTTTGGGGGTTAGTTTCCCTGGCGTGGCTGAGGCTGCACTGCAGACAGACGAGCGCCGCTTGCTGGAGCCTGGAAATCCTTTTGGGAACTTTTGGGAACACGCAGGGCAGCAGCCTCGCCTCCCTTCACTTGGAAGCTCAGAGGGTGAGGAAAAGCTGGGCTGGAGCAGGCTGTGCAGGGGGGCAGGGCTGGAAAACCAGACAAATGGAGGCAGGGAGGAAAGAATAAGGACAAGATCACTCTGTAAATCAGGAGGAGGAGGAGGCAGCTGCTCTGGGCAGGCAGCGTTGTTAAAGGGGGCGTGGGCTGAGCAAGGGCAGGCTGTGCTCCTGGCGGGGGCAGCTGCCCTGTGTCTGTGGCTCAGGGCCACCACGGGGCAGCGCTGGGCTTGGGGCTGTGTCTGTCCTTAAAGCAGCTCCTCTCTGGCCGCTGCTAACCCTTTCCTGTTCTTGCTCCTGCCATCCTTCGCGTCGCCAGAGGTAGGATTTCAGGTGTCTGAGCCCCCCGGTTGGCACCCAGGCGTTATCAGTCGCGCACAGCTGGCATTCTTCTGGGCACTGCCGCTTTACTGCACGTCAGGCGGTCACAGGTACTGCAGCAGAAGGCTGCTCCTCTTCGCTGCGTTCTCTTCTCTGATACTGGTACCACCGACCGCCTGATTCTGTGATAGAGTGCGAGGAAAAACGTAGGCCTAGGAAATCATTTGTGAGGCAAAGTAAATGAACTTCGGTGGGATTTATCGGATTTGTAGCTGTTAAGGTTTATTGGCTGCTTTGCCCCATAAATCAAAAGCAGTTTAAATTTGAAGCAGTAGAGCTTAGCCAGTGTAGGATCGAGATCCAGAATAACACTTAGATATCTAACGTACAACTTCAGCAGAACTTCTGCTCCCAGTCTAGGAGAACAGTAGAGGAAAATCCCTGTCCGCTTTGCTTAGGTGCCTCAGAGGCTGTAAGTGCCAGAATTTGTATAGAAAGCTCGCTGCAATCCCGTGCTCTCCTCTCTTGAATATTTCTGTAGCTTATCCAGCAGCTAATGAAGAATACGTAACCAGTGCTGGCAGCAGGATCCCGAGCCTGAGTTACCTCGCTCCCCAGCTGAGCTTGTGGTGGTTGAGGCCTGGACAAACGTCCTTTCTGGTCCTGGTTCTGTCTTCCCGGCAGCACAGCGGTGGTGTTTCAGAAGAAATGATAGCAGGGTGCCCGCTATGGATTCTTCTAGGGTAGACTTAGACATTGTTCCAGAAGGGCTGGGCCTGAATCCCTTTGGTTGGGCTGAAATCGAGGCAGCGTTCCACCCCCCCATGTCCTTAGGGATGTTTCAGCACTAAGCTGTGTTGCAGAGTGCAGGCACCTCGCTGGTACTCAGCTCCCCGTAGCACGCTGTAGTTACAGCGTCCTTCCACAGCCGCGTGTAGCTGCTGCATGGAAACCTCTGCAATAATGGAGAATGTCCAAGAAATAAAGTGACAACGAGAAGAGAAGTCTCTTTGGTATAAAATCTGACTGCCTTCACCGTATGAGAAGGGTGTGGAAGAGCCCTTCTGGGACCTGAACGTTGCTCTGCGCGTATCGCTCACGTCACTAGAGCGCTGACTTGAGACCGAAATGGCTTTGGAAAAACTGGCTTGTTCTTCTGGCACTTAGTGGCTTAAAAGCAGTAGCCTTTTGTGGAATGGAGGCAAGATTGCGAGGGCTAAATGGGAGCTGAAAGATGCGTGCGCACAGGGAGTGTCCCACAGCATAAGGCATTCACTCGGAGCTCTCTGGCTCTGGTTTTAATTACCTTAATATTAAGTTGGAGCACCGTGTGTCTAATCATGCTGCTTATTGCCCTCTAGGTGTCCTGTCTGCAGATACTGCCAAACGCCTGAGCCAGTGGAAGAGAACAAGTGTTTTGAGTGTGGAGTTCAAGAAGTAAGTAGGTGGGTGGATGGTGAGTGAGATCTAGACTAGATCTGACTGCACAGCTGCTCTAGGTGCTTCTGAGGGTACTTCTGTGGCTCCTTTTGGGTTCACTTCACCAGTCAGTGGTGTAGCTGCTTTCCTTTTGAGCTGGAATCAGTACTGGGAAGGGATGGTATCTCCCAGGTTTCCTGCTGTGACAAACGTTCTCAGTTCTTAGAGAGCGTTAATGCGTAATAAACTGATCGGTGCCTGAGATAAGATGTGTGTGATAGCAGGGGGCCAAACGAACGCTGAACTCGGTGCTCCCTTCTAGTCTGTGCTCTTCAGAGCTTGTTTTTGTGGTTCTGTCAGGCTGCCACCTCCGTTAATCAAGGCCGTTCTTCCATCCATGCCTGTGGTAGTCTGTCAAGGTGCCTGGCATCTGCAGGCTCCTTCTCCTTACTCTTCCACCTGAATGAGGTTTCCTGGAGGGGGGGGGGAAAGCAAACTGTTCGCGTTTTAAGGAGGTTCCTGGCTGTGCACAGCATCAGCAGGCCGTTGGTGTCAGATGGTGCTTTCTCAAGGCGCCGGTGCCGCCGTTTGACGGTATTGCGAGGACAGAGCTTTCCCGTTCTCTCTGCAGAACCTCTGGATCTGTTTAATATGTGGGCACATAGGCTGCGGCCGCTACGTGAGCCGACACGCTTACAAACACTTCGAGGAGACCCAGCACACCTACGCAATGCAGTTGACCAACCACAGAGTCTGGGACTACGCTGGAGGTGAGCGCTCTCTCTTCCCCCCCCCCCCCCCACCCTTGTAGGATGACCTTGGTTGTAAAACAGCTTCTGGGACCCCAGCAGTGTTAGGAAGAACGCTAGTGACAGTTTGCTTGGAGGTTAAGGGGTCTGCATCCGTACTAATCCTTCCTCTTTTGGGAACATCCATCTCCTCTCTAATAGCAGTTTTCGTGGGTCTGTAGCAGATGGGAGAGGGAGAACACGATTCCATAACGAACTGGAGCGGTCCTGTAGCCTCCGTGGAATGTGTTTGTTACTCCCTTTCCATCAATTTGCCCTCAGGTATGAGAATGGGTTGTGGTAATAAATACCCTGCAAGGTGTCTATGCAAAGCCTGCTAAATAACAAATTCATCTGTTGTTGGCTTGCTGCCGTGCTAATGTGCTGCTGCAGCAGTCTGCGTGGTTAATTGTGCTGCATGAAGTGTTTCCACTGGTGTCAACCTGGGTGTTCTTAAGCATAAAACTCCTTTTTGGTTGAATTTTCTCTCTTCAGATAACTACGTCCACCGGCTGGTTGCAAGTAAAACTGATGGGAAGATAGTTCAGTATGAGTGCGAGGGAGATATGTGTCAGGAGGAGAAAATTGATGCCTTACAATTAGAGGTAAATATTTTGGCTCGTCGGGCTCTGCTTTGTGCTGCCGTGTGGAAATGTTTCAAATCAGATATGAATACAAGAAAATGACATCAGCTTATGCAGCAGACCTGCTCCCTGCATGTAGGCAATCATCTTCAGAAAGAAGCAGGATATTTTTACTTTTTTTTTAAAAAAAAAAAAAAAACTCCTTTTGGCTCTGCAGAGCCAATGCAGCTAAGAGTAAGCTGGCTGCAGTCTCGTCCTGTGTTCACCAGTAGATTGGAGATTTAGCTGCTTATGCTGCTACAAACACTGAGGTCATTGCAAAGAGAAATGGGTCCAAATGCCCGGACTCACTCTCAGACCCTTCCTAGTGGAGCTGTGACTTGGCATAAGGCCCCAGGATGGGTAAGGAGCTGTTGATTTGATTAGTTTGATTTGTACGCCAAGCAAGTAAGTAGGAATCCATAGCTGCGTGTCTACTTTGGCTATCAAAGAAAGCTGACAGCCCTGTCTGACACCAGCCCTGCTCTGCTCCCGTCCGCTCAACAGACAATGATTTTTTGTGCCTGCTGGCCGGCTTCTCCCACACTAACTAGAAGGGTAAAACAAAGGTTCATGCAAGTTTTCCCTTGCCAGTGATCTATTTTAAAGGGAAACTCAAATTACCGCTTCAGTGAGCGGATATACTGCAGCAGGATTTCAGTCGCATTAGACACAAGGTTATCTGTAGAGGAGAAGCCTGTAGAGACCAGCCTTTGTGAGCTTATTGCTCAAATAAATATTTGTTTGTTTTTCCCTGAGTTTTCTATGTAACATTTAGATGCAAACCCAGCTATTTTTTAACCCTTATTGCCAGGAGGTCAGTGCTTAAAGTACGTCAAAGACCTCTCTGTCTGGCTTATGAGATCTAAATGTTTGCAGAGAGAATGAATTTGGCAGTGTGTCTTGGCCCCCTGATACTACTGAGAGCATTCAAGGCTTTTTGCACATGTTTAATTCCACAGCGAATGCCTAATGCTCTGCTTCTTAGCCTGATGGTAAGAAACGATCACGTTTTCCAACCTTCTCATAACTCATTTGCAGAACCAGGAGGGAAAAGAGGGGATGTAAGGCGCACATCCTTGTTCAAATGCCAGAATAACACTGGAATGGGCTGTACTTGTTGGAGAACAGTAAATGTGAATAGCTATACACAGCTGGGGATGCTTTGCCAGAGATGCTCTTACAGTGAAGCCAGATGTGTGCATTTACCCTTTCCCCCTTGGGTTTTGGGCTAGAAATGGGGAACTTGGCCTCTGGGATCTCAGACTCATGGCAGAGATGATTGATGCTTCATTTTCCTGTGGAGTGCAAGATTTTGAGCCCTATTGTTACTACAGTGAGGGATTCTGTCTCTTTAAAAAGTATTTGGTGTGGTAGTGGGTACAGCTTGGTGGCACTTTCACCTGGTCCTTGCTGTTGTGCTCTGAGGACTTCACTTGATTCCAGAAAATCATGTGATTGAATTCTGAAATCAAATTGGTGAAACGCCTATCTGCTGGATCTGCAGATTGCACGTATGTTCAGACTGCCCTCTGTGCTCAATCTCCTTCGATTAAATCGATTTTTTACATCGGAGCCTTTTGGGCTTCTCAGTCGGTGCGGCCACCCTTAGGAAAAGCTGACGGCTCTGCGCGTGCTTCTGTGTTTGTAGTACTCCTATTTGCTAACGAGCCAGCTGGAATCACAGCGCATCTACTGGGAAAACAAGATCGTCCGGATAGAAAAGGACACGGCCGAAGAGGTGAGCCCTGCTCTGGGGATGTTTGGAGCTCCGCTGAAACAAGGTGCTGGCCGCTGGGAAGTCGGATGGGAAGTGGAGCTGCTCGGCGTCTCACGCAGCCTGCGCGTCGCGTGACGTGACCTCGCGTAGCCTGTTTCGCTACCAGCTGAGAAAATTGGCTCCGAGATGTATCCCTTATCTCAGTGCTCACATCTAGCAATTTGCTGCTCAGTGATGCAGAAGTAGGTAGATTGCCACCTAGATTTAAGGTTGATTTAAACGTGCTGCTCGGGAAGCTGCAGCAGTGGTGGAAACAAGTCTGCGCTGCTGCAGGATCCCTGCTCGCTGATGCCATCAGTCTCACACTGACGTTTTTCTCTGGGGAAGGTTAGTGTAGCATGGACAGTATGACTTTAATTTGCTCGGCTGTCTTTCTGCTCCAAATGCATATTGATTTGCCCTTTCTTTGTGATCCCCTACCTTTCCTCATCACCCAGTGGGAAAAGTTCGCAGTCTCCTCCCATAAAGCATTCTGTAGGCAGGGCTGCTTCAAAATGTCAGGAGCAAAAATCCAGAGAGAATATTTTAATGCTTTTCACTCTACGTAGATCCTTTCAGCTAGGTTTAAAGTGAGTCAGGATTTAAGGTTGAGTCCTTACTTGAACTTCCTGCATGACTTCTAATTAACTATGTAGTACGTGTGGTTATGTAGCATCCTAAATGCAGAAATTAGGACCAGTGAAATAGTGGTCAGCGACTTTGGTCTAAAGAACAGACCCAGAAATCTCACAGACATCCCCAGAAAAGGTGTAGCAAAAATTGTGTTGCACGTGACCAGGAAACATGATCCGCAAAGCAACTGCAAAGTGAAACAACTGTGATGAAACGACTGTGATATACACCTTAAATGTGGCTTTGCGTTTAAAGATCCTTACAGTTTTATTCATGGCACTCACACCGTGGAAGTCGTGCCTGGATCAGTGCCACTCTGCAGTGTATTCCATTATCAGTGCTCACGCTACTTCCCCAAATTAACCATCAGCTGCATAAACATTCGGTGATTAAGGCCGGAAGGCTTAAAACCTGCTCTGTACTGACTCTGGCACCAGCGAAGACAGCGTGTGTGCTGACACTGACATTTATCCAGATTGCTCCTCCAGGAAAGCATTTTTCCTTTAAATTCCTCTCTCCAGTACATGCAAGCATACTTTGACGTTTATAGAGGGGAAACAAGTATTTCTGTCTATAGATCTCCTCTAAATCGTACGTTAAAAGTTTCGATGTGTTCTGTGTAGTGCCTAGAGAATGGGAGCATGCTTTTTTCAGCAGCAGTGGTCTCTAGTTTCGAAGTAGAGGAGGAGACGAATCCAATGTGTTTCCATTTGCCTTTGACATGAGCAGGATATTCATGTCAGTAGGTCACTGTCTTATGACAGCGCGCTGCTGAGTCAGTGCTGAGTGGAGTAGCACGTTTGTTTTCAGACTTTGACCATACTTATTTGACATTTAGTTTAAAATGAGCAAAAGCTCCGCATTGTAAAGCTCTCAGGTGGAAATTTAAGTTTACCGGTAGCCGTTCTCTCAGATGCCTTTTGTATAAATGCTGAACTGCAGTCACTAAGAAGTTCAGGAGCTGATATAGGTGGTGGGTTTTGTTGCTGTTATTGAGTGGGGTCCCTGGCGCAGCTCTGCAGCCAGAGTTGCTGTTCTGTAGGAGCAACTTCCACGGCAACGTGGTTCCTTGTCGGGCACCGCAAAGTGTAACGCAGAGGGTCTTAATCAAAATTAAGCCTTTTCTTGCCTCAAAGCTGTTGCTTACCTGGATATAGTAATTGGTCAAAGTCTAGAAACCACACCAGAAAAATGAATGTCATAATGAAAGTGCACAGGACTTTGATCTGTTTGAAATGCCTGTGTGTTTGTTTTTACAGATTAACAACATGAAGACCAAATTTAAAGAGACCATTGAGAAGTGTGACAGTCTGGAACAGAGGCTGAATGACTTGCTCAAAGAAAAGCAGTCTGTCGAAAGGAAGTGGGTACCGCTGCCAGGTTTAGTTCCATGCAGCCATTAAAGCTCTGCACGCTGACATCCAAAAAGGAGGAAAAAAAAAAAAAAGAATCTTGCTATTCTTGGGCAACTCTGAGCTATTTAAACTGGTTTACTGAGAACTCCGCTCATTTATAAAAAGCTCTCATTTCTGTAGGTGTTCCCAACTTGAAAGTGCCTGTTGAGTGGAACGCAGCTTTTGGGCCCGTGGCTCTTTTTACACGGTCTGCATATTTAGCTTTCAGTAATCCTTCCTCTGCCTGCTCAGAAGTAGACGCCGGTCTGTTTTGCAGTCGGTGGATGCATCCGAAGAGGAGAAAGGCAGCCCAACAGAGGCATCTCACCCGGCACCGAGAAAAATGTAGATCTTAGGAGGTGCTTAGATGAAGGATGGCAGGCATGGACAGAGCGCAGATCAGCGTGTTCCAGCTCCCTAGGTGGGGCTGCGTGGTCTGTTCTTCCCAGCCCGCCAGGCTCCCGGCATTGCTGCCTCTCCACAGCCCCGGTGGGAGCAGGGACTCAAACTAGTGAGTGGTAGCTCGTGAACCTCACCTTGAGGAGTGGAAAGCAGGGTCTGTGTGATGCCAGCAAACTTTCAGGGGAAAAGCACTGACTTGTTACGAATGGGAAAGAACTGTCTGTGGAGCAGGAAGGTACTGACATCCTTGTGGGAGCACCTCACTCCTGAGTGAGGGGCCGTCTCCAGGGTCTTGTACTTACAGTTTGGCAGGAGCCATTATCTCCAATCCCTGGCTGCCCTTAGCTGTCAGGACCACTTGTAATTCCTGTGCCCTTTCTGGCACCCGTTCTTGGAGTTGCAGATGCACGTTCAAGGTTACAGTCCCGTGCTCCCCCCACATCCTGTCCGTTGCCTGCACTTTTAGTCTTTGGTACGAGGTGGAATTGCCCAACTCGCAAGGGAAAGGGCTCTCCTGGGTTATGCTGTTTGAGGGTCAAAGGTGTGGTTCTGCTCCCACAGCATCCTGGTTTATGTGCAGGTAGCACCGTGCAGGCAAGCGGGTGTTAGCAAGCATTAAACTGGGTAGAAATATCCTGGGGGGGGAGGTTCAGTCCTTTTGTGTTTCCTCCCTTTGCCCATCTGTTGCCAAAAGGCCCAAACCAAGTTCTGGGCGGTCTTGGTGGGGCTGGGGACAGTTGGGGAGACAGTTTCCCTAAGGACTGGAAATAAAAAAGGATGCAGTAATGTGTAATTTAGTGTAATACACTGCTTTTCCTGACTTGTGCTTCTACTTGCAAGGTGTTCTCAGCTGAATAACAAAGTGGCTAAACTTTCCAACGAGCTGAAGGAGGAACAAGAACTGAATAAGTGTTTGCGAGCGAATCAAGCCTTGCTCCAGAACAAGCTTAAGGAAGAGGAGAGAGTGTTAAAGGAAACCTGCGAGCAGAAGGACCTGCAGATCTCGGAGATCCAGGAGCAGTTGCGAGATGTCATGTTCTACTTGGAGACGCAACAGAAAATCAATCACCTCCCAGCTGAGACCCGGCAGGAGATTCAGGAAGGACAGATCAACATTGCGGTGGCATCTTCCGCCAGCTCCTCCATGGGGGGCACAGGCAAACCTTCTTCCAGGAGAGGCCGCGGCAAGAGGGGCAAATGAAGATCGGAACACGCTGCTCCCGAACTGAATCTGGCCGTGCTCGTGGTAGGCCAGGCCCGCCTCTTGGGACTCCGGCTGGGAACGCCCAGTTCAGTAGAGCTCAGCTAGAAATTGTCTTCAGAGCTTCTCATAAAACTGGCTGCCAGTCACTGGAGGTGTCTGTGGTATTTAAAAGCATTTCACTGCACTATTTAGCTGTTTTTAGGCGGATCTTAATGACCATTTTGCCTTCCTACCTTTTCAAAGCCCCCTCCTGTCATGCGTTTGACTTTCTTCTTGGAGAGTGTTCTGTTCTGGGGTGGGTGCGCAGTGTTCAACATCGCGTTCCCTCAGGGGTGCTGCGGAGTAGGCTAAGGCCCAGCGTGTAAGGCTTCTCGAGTTCTTCTCCCCACTCCTGGATTTAAAAGTATTCTTGATTAATAAATGTTTTTTTTTATTTAAGAAACAGTGTAAATTAGATTATATGCATCTCCTTGTAGTATGTGCAGACCAGACACTGCAGAACAGTTTGCGCAGGAGTAGAACTGTAGTTTGGAAATAAAAAGGGGCGAGGTGTGGAAACGAAACCATCTCAGTGGTGTAAGAAACTAAACGAGTCCTTAAGGCTTGCAATCTAGGATATTAAACGCTTTAAGGGACTTTGCTACGATCTGTTTCTTCATTTTAGAGATGGCCTTTGAAAGGCCAGTGGTCACTGCCTTTGGTACAGAAAGTATCGAAGGCTTTTTATTCTGGAAATTGTTTAACGTAGTTATTTTACAGGCGTTTCTACAAATTAAACGGAGCCGTCTTTGCAAAGACTGGTCCGTGTTGTGTGCTGAGAGCTGCCAGAGTGTTCTGATCCTCCTGGAGTGGGGTGCGTACACTTTCCCTTCATTAGCTGCACTAGGAGCATGTTGGCATGAGCTCCAACGCTATCCTCAGAACGAGGTGAGGAAAATAACTAACGCAGCGTTTTCACAGCCCAGTTCCTACATGCCTGCACTCAGCCTTCGCGCCGCTGCCAGCCCCCAGCCCACAGGGCTGCTGCGCTCGGGTTTGCCCGCAGAGCTCAGCGTGCTGCCCTGCGACCAGACCCTCGCCACTAGATGCAGCTGTTGTATCCAGTTACTGTGAGCCTAGCGCTGCCTCTTCTGCTCTGGAACACGGCTCTGTCCAAAATCCTGGCTGGCAAAACTTTTCTGTTACTTGCCCAAAAAGTGTGCCAACCCCCCCAAGGGAAATCTGTGGACAGATCTTTTTTTTTTCTCCTTCCACTTAGAATATGTACCAGACTCGATGCTCTGGTTAGGCGTGGTTTTATCACGATTGGAGGGGCGACTGTTCTGTTTGCTGTGTTGTGCTCAGCAGCCTGAGTGTTTAGATGCTAATTCTTTTTTAAAAACGGCTGGGGAGTCGTGCAGTTGTCTTTTCGGACCACAGTATGATCCTCTTCCGTGGTTAGAACTGCAGGAACAGCCTTGATCTTTAGTCTGTAGCACTGAAAATGGAGATCTGACTTCTTTGTTCCAGTTTGGAGCTAGTAAGTAAGACAGCTAGTCCTTTATTGATAGAAGTTGTTCTTTTTGGCCAAGCAAAAGGAACGAGTTACAATACGTAGAACGACTCTCGGAAGGTGAGTCTTCATAATCTGCTTCCTGACTTTATTGACTGGAGGTGTTAAACTTCCTCGCGTTGGAATACGCGGCGCTTGTTCGTGCACTCGTTGCATCCGCTGCTTTGGTTCGGAGATCTGCCCCAATCATCTGGAACTTCCACCTTTTCTAACTTTGTAGCATGAATGTACACTAACTCTTTTCTAGTGTGTGGATTGTACAACCAGGCCTCTGCCTTCTGTAAATTATTCTAAGGACCTAGAGATGTACAACACGGCTTGCTCTCCTATAGAAACTATTTTATTTAAGATATATTTTTACACCATCTTAAGATCCTCCAAACTTTTGCTGAAAGCTTGCTTTGTGTAGAACACTAAGATGCCGTACTGTATCTTGGAATTCATTTTCAAAAAATGTGATTGAAAATTAAAACAGCGTGCAGTACGTCTGTCTGTGTGCTAACTGGACGTGGAGGGAGGCGATGGCAGGGAAAAGGGCAGAATGTGTGGCCTGTTCTTTTTAAAGTCCTAACTTGAAGGCAAAGCTGCCCAAATGAGCTTTTTGTGATGTTTGGGGGAAGTTTCATTCAGCTGAGCTGATAGGAGATAAGGCAGGGTAACTGCCTCCAGCTCAGAAGCAGGCAGCTCATGCAGAAAAAGCAAGGCTTGTTGAATACTTGTGTTAAATCAATTTACCCCGTCCTCCAGGAGTCCCCTTCGCTTCCTAAAATCATGCTGGGTGGCGAGGCAACCTGGGGTGTCCACCTGGCTGCTTGCCACCGCAGATGAGCGGGGTTCCCCCAGGCTTACGGCCCCTTCCCTCGCAAACCTTCCCCCCTGTGGGACCGTGCTGCAGGGTAAGAGGCAGCGCGGCCGTGGTTTGAGGCCACACATGGCCCGTGGTGAAAGGCAGAGGCTGCTCCAGGGCTTCCTCACCCCTCATCTGGACACCCAAGTGCCTGGAAAAAGCAGCGGGGCTCGGACCTCTCCCGCCTGCGGTCTGCTCAAACATCTGGTCAGATTTGTGGCCGGTGACTCAGGATCGCCACAGTAAAAGGTTGCAGCAGCACAAAGCTTCCCCCAAGCGCTGGACAGCCGAGAGCGGCCAAGCTCCTGCTATGATTAAGAGCCTTAAAATAGATTTTATATAGATGCTTCTAAAACCATGAAGGAAAACTCCCCACTACTGATCGGCGAAGGGGTCACGCTGCCTCCCCTGGTGCTGTGCTGGGTGTCTGGAGCGGTACTTCACCCCGGGCAGAGCCTGCCTTGGCACGCCGCATGGTGGTAAGAGGGGGCAGATGTTCCAGCAGGGGCAGCAAATGGAGGAGCTCTGTCCTGCGGACAAGGCAGGAAGGGCTGCCAGTGGCCAGCACGTTCTGTGAGACTTGCTGGATCCTGTCGTGGCCTCTTTGCAGGAGGTCCCTGATTGCAGGCTGGCAGAGAGGGAGGGGGACAGCAAAACGACTCGATTCTGTGTGTGGTGGCACAAGCGCTCAGCTCACCACGTGCAGCAAAAGTGTCCAAGGCGGCTCCAGAGCGTCCAGCATCACCCTCGTATCCCTGGGGCGAGAGCACCCACCTGCTCCGGGTCATCAGGGACCGTAGGAAAGGCTGCGGGATCTAAAACGGCCGGGGAGAAACCCAGACGGAGAGGAGCGGGAGCCAGAAGTTGCACCCAGCTTGGCAGGGTCCCCCTCGCTTTGAGGATGCCGACAGGATTCGCTCCAGCAGCTGCTCCCGGGGAGAGGTGGTTAAACGGGGCGGCGAGTTGACGCAGCTCCTCCTCATCCCTTCGGACTGTGGGGCCAGGGACTCGTTAATTTTTCAGTGGGCTAATTTGCCCCTTGGGAAGAGCGTGTCCCTTAATGCCAATTAATGCCCTCGATGACGCCGGCTCTGCTGGTTTAGGAGCCGAGGACCCGGGTGAGGTGACACCTCCGTGGGTCGTGTCCTGGAAAAGCCCCACGCAGGGCCGCTAGCGGAGCGGACACGGAGGAACCCCGCGGGCGTCCGGCTGTCCGTCCAAGCATGACAGACACACAGTGCTGCCGGTGTCCCTCCGAGGGGCAGGGTGCCATCCTGCCCGCCGTGCCCCAGGGCCGGGGTAGCGGCACCCGCTCCGCGCTCCGTTTATCTTTCCATCGGAGCCGAATTCTCCAAGGCCCCGTGGAAAATTCCTGCCTTGATCCGCACCGCCCGACGTGTCCGTTCTCGTCGGAGCGCGGAGGAAGCGGCGCTGATCTCTCCTGCGCTTTTTTCCCCTCTTTTTAAGTAAGCGGGCAGTGTGCTCTGACAACAGGGGCTGAGGGCAAACCCACCCAGCCCGTGCCACCTTCCAAAGCATCCCCACGCCTGCCAGCAGTGCTTGGGGCCATTCTGCAGCAGGGCAGCGACACTCGCCACTCGCGCCTCCTCCAGGTTAAGTCCTGCACAGGTTATGAGAATCAGGAAAACCTGATGTACAGAATTCGGGGGGAAATACGTGAGCCTGGCCCCTCCTTGGAAGCATCTCTCCGTGCAGATCCCAGCAATTCAGCGGTAAAATTGCCAGCTGCTCCCAGCGTTTCCTGCTCGGCGACACCTCCAGCAGCGCCCAGGGAGGGCACGGACCAGGCCCATGCTGCCACAGCTCCCCGTGAAGCAGGAACCACTTCTTGACGTTTGCTTTCTTTAAAGTCCGAGTTACAGCCCCGCGCCCGACTCTTCCTGCTCCCGCGCCACCCCTGAGCAAACACGGTTGGAGCAGCAGGCAGCATTTATAGCTTTGCCCCCTCTTGACCTGGAAGTAATTGGTTAATTGCGTTAGACAACAAACCTCGAGACGCTCACGTGCTTTCCTGCCACCTTCGCGCAGCCGGCGGGAGGGTCGCGCTCCTCCCGTCCCACGCTGCTAGAAACTTCAAGCACCTCGGAGAAACCAATGTTTCCTTCCCCACCAGGCAATCGGTCCCAGTTGAGCCTATTTTGGGGCCAGCAGCTCCTATAAAGCTCCTGGAGGCTCTGCAGCCTCGCTGGAGCTGGCTCGGGGGCAGGCAGGGGCTCCCGGCGCAGGGGTCGGGCAGCAGGTAAAGGTTTTGGGGCTCACTGGTGCCAGCACACCACGAGGCGGGGATGTGGGCATTCGTGCAGGTTTAGCCACGCGACGGTTCTGTGGTCGTGGATGTTAGCGGGGTTTGTGGGCTCGAGGGCAGGGGGAGAGAGGCGAGGAGGAGCCGTCTGCTGGTTCGCGCTCTCTGCGCGTTGCTCCCAACCTGAGATCCCCGCGGGTGCTGGTGCTGTGCTCCATGCAGCTGCATCCCCTCGAGGCGACGGAGCTGGTGGGCCCTGCTTGCCCCTCGCTATCCGAAGGTGGCACCTGGGCGAGCTGCCGGGCCCTGGTGCCGGTGCTGAGCATGGGGCAGGCCCCCAGAGCAGGTGGAAAGGGTGCAAAACATCTGCAAAAGCCATCTGGCTGCCCCAGGCGGAGCAGTCAGCTCCTTTATGCGCTCGAGGAGCGCTTTTTTGGGGGTAGTTTACAACCTGGCTGCTTTCCTTTCCTGTTTTCAGTGTCCCTATGCACTTGGGGGACAAGGTCAGTGCGGGACGTGGTTGGATTTTCGGGGTTCGAGGCTGGTGACGTTCCTGCCAGCTGTCTGCACCCCTCTGCCTCCCTCTTTGCTCTCCCCTCTGCTTACGTGTGGCTTTACGTGATAGTTGTTGGTTTCTACTGGTGGGTCATTAGGTGAGGAAATGCCCTGGAAAGCAGAGGGGCACACGAAACAAACCCACCTCGGTGGTCTCCCTCTGTTTGGGGATGGGGGAGACCCCCCGCAGGTGTGGGTGAGGTTCCAAGAAACCTCACGGTGCTCACATCTGAGCTCTAAACCTAAAACCACGGCAAAGCTGTTTGGGGTGTGAAACGTGCTCAGATCTTTGGGAACAATTCCTGTACTCTACCAGTAAGCTCGGTCCAAGCAGAATTAACGCAGGCTGGAGAAATCCCAGCGCTGCTGGCGCGCATCCACGGCCCGCCTGGAGCCCCAGCCGGAAAACCATCCGTGAGGGCCGGCGGAGCCGAGCGGGAGACGCGGCCGAGCGAGCTGGGGACACTGATGGCAGGGACCTGGGTGCTCCCATCCTGCCTGCTTCGCCCCACAAGCACAGGGGATGCGCCAGGGGCAGAGGGGGCTTTCTCCAGACAATTCTCCTTGCCAAATACTTCCAAATTCGCTCCGGCTTCCCAGGGGAGAAGCAGAAATCCCAGGAGCTCCTGGCCTCCCCCTCACCATCCTGCCCCTGCGGCTTCACGGCAAGGGCAACCCACCTCCGGGTCCCGAGGGGTCCGCGGGGGGACGGAGCCGCTGCGGGGCTGCCGAGGTTTGTACGCAGCTGGGTGGCACCGCAGGCAGCGCGCCGGGGCCGCGGCGCTTTCCTCTGCAGCGATCAGTCGTGCTGCAGGAGCGGTTAAGAGGATTAGGTATTCCTGATCGTGTTTGCAGCTGCGCTAGCCGTAACCGAGAGGCGAAATCCAAGTGCTTCATCTTGGGAAGCGACTCCGTGGGTCTGGAAGGGAATCCTCCCTCGGGACCCCGCATCTGGGTATGTTCTCAGACCCTGCTCTTCCACGGAGCCGCGCGTATTCGCAGTTCCTGCGGGCCGTAGCTGAAATTGTGCCGTTTTGGCTCCCTTGAAAGCCCAGGCTCTTGTGGAAAACGTGGTGCGAGCCAGCCCGGATGCAGGGCTCTGAGCTGCAGTCATGCCTCCAAAATGTCAGCTCCCACGCAGAAGGTCTATGGCTCCCAAGTGCCCCAGCCGAAGCGGAGAACGCGTTGGAAAGCACGCCGGGTTGAAACCCAGACACGAGAAGGGAGACCCTCCCTGGACGTCAGCGCGAGGATTTCTTCAACAGCTCCGCTGCCATCATCCACGTTGTCTCGGCGCTGCGGCAGTGAAAACCAATTTCCCTGCATTCCTGCGCACAGCTAAGCTTCGGCGTCAGGTTCCCGTGCGCTCAGGGCTTTACCACCCAAAGAAAAACACCCGGCGGTTCCCTCTGCGGCTCAGCCCCGCGGAGATGCTGGTGGGGCGGTGCTGGTGCTCGGCAGGACGCCCCCTGCTCTCCCCTGGGGACACCGCTGCCGAGCCCTTGGCCCCGACCACAGGCAGGATGGGCTGAGGGGGAGTATGGAAGCCATTAAGCTTTTTTCCAACCTTAAACAAAAACGTGGCCTCGGAACCAAGAAGAAGACACCCCTCTTTGACACGCGCACGCTCGCTGGAAGCGCTCAGCGCTGCCAACAGAGGCTGGGCCCCGGGGGTTCCTGCACGGAGGGGTGGGAGCCCTTTCTCCGCCGATGGAGCTGCTGACGATGCTCCAAGGGTTCATCCCGAGCCAAAATCACCGATCTGAGCCTCAGGTGCAAGGGGAAAAATTCCACAGCTCCAATATTTCTGATGATTTTAGCAGGGATTTCTAGAGATCAGGAGGGGGGACGCCAGAGGTAGCAAATTCAGCCCTTTCCAAACCCGATCATGTGCCAAAAAACGTCAAACAAGACCCTAAGCCTAGGTTTGTCCTTTAAACGTACCTGTGCCTGCTCTGGAGTGGTTTCCTTCTAATCACTGGGGATTAAAACCAAAGTGCACCGAAACATCTGAGGTGAGGGGGCACGGTGGAAATTCCTTGCACGCTGGTAATAACAACGGAAAGCTGCTCTGTGAAGCAAACCTGAGGCTGACTTGGTTTTTAATGGACATCTGTCTGTAGGGGGAAAAAATGCCATGGCAACTGGCTTTCTTGTTGGCATGCCTGTCTCAGCAAAGGGATAGGGAGAGGACGGGTACTGAAGGGGGTCTGCGCGGCAGCGCTCGGGAAATGTGGAGGCACAGCTCGACGAGGCTGCGAGGCAAAGGTTGTTTATGCTCTACGAGCACCAGATCTTGAGGGATTTAAGAGCTAAATCTTGGCATAACGATCGCTTTGTCTGCTGCTGCTTAGCAGGAGTTAGGCTGGGTTCTCCCCTCCCCTTTGTGAAAAAGCTAAATCAAATAAATAAAACAGTTATCGAATAAAGCACGGGGCTAGGTCGAAGACCTCCTGGTGCTAGGGCAGAGCCGGGGGCTCCCCATTTGCAGCCCCATCCCAAACCAACCACAGTGAAGCTGGGGCGCCTCCGAACAGCTCCTGCCTCCCGAGGAAGGGAAAGCCCTTGCTTAGTGACCGCAGCCGATGGAAACGGAGAGCGAGGTTCGTTAAGATGGTGGTTACAGGTGAAAGGAGCTCTGGCACTCGTGCCCCTCTCTCCCAAGCCCTGTGGACATCAGCGTTTTCCCTCACCTCCTGTTGGTAGCAGGGAGGCAGCGGGGCGTGCGCGGCTCCGCGGCGCATCTGCCCTCCGCAGCCCGAAGGGAGCTGGAGGAGGATGTTGGTGGGCTGAAAGGAACTGGGAAGGCAGCGGTATAAAGGTGTACGTGTGGCTCAGAAACATGTGTTTGATGGGAGCTGGTCTCTTCTTGGAGTCGAGCTGTGACTTGGAGGGGCTGCAGGCATTGAAAAGACTCCGCACAGCGACTGGGGCGGGGAGGAAGAGCCGAAGAAGGCAGCGGTTGTCTCGCCTTGGAGCTGGGGCTTTGCTCAGTGATGTGCACATGCCTCTTTCAGGTTTGGCCAGTGGTGCGTTCATCAGTTAAAACTGATTGCAGCTCTGGTGACTAGCTGATACCGTATCTCTCCGGGAAGTGCTTCTCGTTTGTTAGAGTACCTGATTTGTTTTCCTAACGTCTTTCTGAGCGTCTGTTTGGAGATTCCCCGCGCCCATAGCATTGTTCACAAAGCTTCAGCCTCCAAGAAGAGGATTAGTGGTAATGGATAAATAAGAGAAGTCTTCAGGGAAAAGAAAACACACGTGTAGAAATAGTCAGGTCTGCGAGCTGCTCTAACAGCTGATTTTGCTTAAAATAAATGCTGAGGGCTCGTGTCGGCTGTCCCTCCACAGGCGTGCGTGTTTCATCACGTTGAAGACTGTTGAGGATCACCCTGGCTGGCTCGAGGAAGAGCACGATACCTCAGAGCAGGTTGTATCAAGGAAACGTTGCATCATGCAGCACTTCCGGGTAAGTAACGATGTTATCAGGCTCATTAATCTTCATGTGCAAATACAGCTCGCACATGTAGACGCAGAACTGAATGAAAGTAGTAGTCCGGAGAAAGACCAGCTCTAACCTGGGACGTGGACAGAAAGGGCAAAATAGGACGTGATTCTCCATTGGAGCTGGTTGCTTCTGTTTCTTGGCCACGGAGGATGTAACATTGAGTCTGGAGTTTTTCTGCAGGCAGACCACTGCATCCAGGAAAAAAAAAAAAAAAAAGCTGTGTGCGTGTCAATAGAGCCAAATCAAATCATAAAGTAATAAAAACGGAATATTGGGAATCGCTGCCTGTAAAAGAAGAGCCGTACGCAGGTAGAAGCGGACGCCACAGGTAAAGGGAGCTGTGTGCCGTAACGGGAGCACGATCCCGTTGCACGGGCGCGTTGGGTCCGCCGTGGAAGCACACTCACAACGAGAGGCTGAAAGCAGCCCCTGCTGCCTCCGTCGGGCTGCGGCCGGGCCCGGTGCCCAAACTGCAGGTCCACTGGTGGACGTCGCTGCCCCAGCCACTTCGGCTCGGTCACTGCTGCGCTCGCTTTGAAGTGTTTGTATGAAGATGCTCGACAAACAAAAACGGGAGGCACAATGAAAGCCAAACAGAGCTTAACAAAACAAAGAATACATTGAAGGAGAAAACAAGTCAAACAGCAACTGCGCTTGAGTCATTACTGCAGATACGAACACGAGAGCCTTATTCACACAACCACTTTCAAAGTACATAATGTTGCCCCAAAATATAAGTTAGTGTGTTCATATCACGTCTTAGAAACCATCCCTGCCCGTGGAACTTGCTTTTTGTGTTCCTGACATCCTTGAATATCAAGGGCTTCGTCTTTGCCAGCAGGACTCCACAGCATGGCTGCCACTTCAGCGCAGTGGAGGCTCTGTAATAGTTCTTAACCTTTACTCCACAAAGAGTGACTAATTGCCATGCACGTAAATGTTCCTAGCTGAAGAAGCATTGAAATAACTTCCTTTACATTAAAAAAAAAAAACAAAAACAAAAGCCCTCTTAAGTGTCCTGGATGTGCTAGACGTTGTCTCTCATCAGACTTCCTTGGCTTTTTGGGAAATGTTTTTTAGCATGAGAAGCACACTGACGAAATCACTATTGAGTAAGGAGCCCTCTTTCTACCTGTAGCTTACTTGAATTCATTTCAAGGTGTATTTTGGAACCATCAGGTTCCTCACCTGCTGCGTTTCTCCTGTTGTGGTAGCACTTTGAGGCCCTCAGTCTGAGGTCCTTTGGGACAAACCAAAAGGCACAGAAGACCTTAGGAGTTTGGTGAAATGTATGTTTTCGTGTGTGCGCTAGTGGATTTTATTATTTTATTTATATATGTATAATTTTTAAAAGTTGTTTCTTAGCTTTTCTTTTGGGAAATGTTAGTTTTTCCCTTTACTAGAACTTCCCCGACTGCAGAAATCCTCGATATCCTCCTCTCTCAATTCTGTGGCCGTGAAGTAGCAAAATGCTCAGCAAGTTCACTGAAGCGATGGGAAAATATAACTTCCTTGAAACTGCTGTCTCTGTTTTGGGCAAGTGTTTTCAGTGGAGCAATTCTTAGCACTGAGCCCATTTCAGCCAGCACCCGGCACCTAGCGAACAACGCGTTAACCACAGGGTTATTTGGGCCTGTAAGGTAAAACAAAACCAGGAGTTTAACAGTCAAAAGTATAGGGAAAATGCTAATTTAAGAAAGCTGTTAAATATTGTTATCTTTTTACCACCGTGTGCTGCCACCCACAACTTTCAACCGCATGGGAAAACTGTTGCTTTACAAGCAAGGTGTATAAATAATGCCTGCCTAACAGCACCGCTCCTGCTTATTACATTTGAATCCTGTGGGATTTCTGGAGCATTTCTATGAATAGATTAGACTCCGAGCATTTTGAGTAACCATGGCTATAAATCAATTTAGCTCTTGGGTTTGGAAGTTGCATCTGCTCTCGCTAATCCCGTACGTACACGGGCTCTTATCGGGACGGGGAGGTTTTATTTTGATGTATCAGCGTTCGCTGGGGATCCGTGACAACACCCGGAGCCCTGGTGCCACCCCAGGGTCCTCGCTGCTGTCGGTGAGCGCAACGCATCGCTTTTTTTCTTCAGACTGCGGCATTTTTATTTTTTTTTGGGGGGGGGGGGAGGGGGGAGACACCCCAGGATTTTGCAACCGTGAGGGGCTGCCGGCGGGGCCGAGCCCGCACCACAGGGCCCTCAGCCTTCGGCCTCCTCCTCCTCCTCCGGGGCTTGGGCATGAAGAGAAGGGGGCGGCTGGGGCCCCGTGGGGCGGTGAGGGGCTGGCGGCGGGGGCCGTGAGGGGCCGTGAGGGCCGTGACGGGCCCCGCAGCCCGGCGCCGTCCCGCGCCGCCTCACGTGTCCCCGTCCCGCCGCTCCCCCGCCTCCGCCCCTTCACCCGCCGCAGCACCGCCGCGTCTCCCTCCGACTTCCCGTAAAGAGTCCGCGGCCTCCCCCCCGCTCCATCCCCTCCCCCGCCGCCTCCCTTCTCCCTTTCCCCCCCTCCCCGTCTCCGCGGGGATCCCGGGGGAGCGGCGGGGGGGGAGGTCAGCCGAGCCCGGTACCCCCGTTAACCCCCCCCCCTCCTTTTACCCCCCCCATCACCGTGTAGTCCCGGCTGCCCCCCCCCTCCCCTCAGCGGCCGGATCCCTCCGCGCCGCGCTCCGCTCCGCTCCGCTCCCTCCGCCCCGCTCGCGCCGTTGGGGAGCTCCCGGCCGAGCCCCGCCGAGCCCAGCCCCGGCCCCCGACCCCGGCCCCCCCCGGCTCCCGTCAGCGCAGCGCGGCCTCCCCCCCCTCCCCCCCCCCCCTCCCAGCGGCCCGGCCCTCTCCTCAGCCCCAGCTCTCACCCTCCCCTTCCCTCCCTTCCCTCTCCCCCTCAGCCCCTCGCCATGTCCCTCAAGCAGGCGGCGGCGGCGGCGCAGGCCGCCGGCAACAACCGCAAACCCCCCGGTGGTGGCGGCGGAGGAGGAGGAGGAGGAGGTGGAGGAGGAGGAGGTGGAGGAGGAGGAGGCGGCGGCGGCGGCGGCCCCGGCCTCCCGTCAGCAGCGGGCGGCGGGAGGCAGAACATGGGCAGGTGGGTGCGCGGCGGCGGCGGGGGCTGCCCTCACGGCCCCTCGCGGCCCCTCACGGCCCTGTCTCCCCCGCAACGGCCCCCACGGGCGGCGGCGGCGGCGGGACCGGGGTTGAGGAGGGGGGGGGGGGAGGGAGGAAGGAGGAGGCCGGAGGGAGGGGGGGGGGGGGGGGGGAAGCAGCGGGAGCGGGGCCGCGGCGCGGGGGGCTCCGCCCGGCGGGGCGGGGGAGCCGGCATGGCGGCGGGCGGGGCGGCCGCAAGGCCCCGCTCACGGCTGAGGGGGGGAAGAAGGAGGAGGAGGAGGAGGAGGAAGGGGGAGGAAGGAGGGGGGGGAAGGGGGAAGGGGGGGAGCCCCGCCGGTTCCGCAGTGCCGCCGCCGGGGCGAGGCCGCGGCCCGGTGCCCTTCACGGAGGGCCGGGGACGCGCCGGGGCCGCCTCCATTTTGCGGCCGCGGCGGGGGGCGAGGGGCTGCCGCTGCGCTTCCCCCCCCCCCCTTCTCCCTCAGCCCTGAGGCCGACGGGAGCCGCCTGCAAAGGGGGGGGGGGGGGCGGCGGGGCCCGATGGGGCCGCACGTGGGGGGGGGGGGGGGAAATGGGAGAAAAATGGGGGGGGGGAGAGATTGGGAGCCCCCCCCACGGCATCCTCCCGCTGCGCCTTAATCCCTCCCGATCGCATTTAGAAACGTTGAATTTTTATTTTTTTAATCTAGTTTTTAAATCTGTTATTTATTTATTTATTTACACCCCCCCCCCCCCCCCCCCCCGATCGCAACAAAACGCAGCGCCCGGCGGCCTGCAGCGATGGGCGCTCGCTCGTAGCAAGGCCGGGCCCTGGAGGAGGAGAAGGGGGGGGGGGGGAGGCAAAAGGGCCGGGTCCCTCCCTTCCCTTCCCGGTCCTCCCCCTCCCAGTCCCCCCCTCCCCGGGCCCCCCTTCTCCTCCCCCCCCGGCCCTGCAGCCCCGCTGCCGGCCCCGGCCGAGCCGCCCGAGGGGACCAGGCCCTGCCTCTCGGCCTGGTTTTCCCCCAAGCTCTGGGGGTCCCAGCGAACAATCGGAGGAGGAGGAGGAGGAGGAGGATGGTGGCGGGCTGAAGGTCACCACGCTCCGGGCAGTTCCTTCAACCTGGCCTTTATTTATTTTTATTTTTATTTATTTTTCCCCCCCCCCCTCAGTTTGGTGCGTCGGCAATAAAAAGAGTTGACGGCGGCTCCATTGTTGCACATCCCTGAAAATGGAGTTTTACTTTGTTACCGCTCTGGGGAACTGGAAGGGGAAAAGCTTTGGTAGGGTGGAAAAGAACGAAATGAACTTAAATAGTATCAGCGGGCGCCCCAGCACTGAAATAATTCCCTGGTTTTTACGTATGGCTGTCTGGGTTGCCCATGGTGTTTACTGTGCCTTGCTGAACAGTTACCCCTGCCAACAGACAGTGGCACTATAGAGGTTAACGTGAAGGACAACAAAACCCACAGCTTTTTTAACATTTTTATTTTGCGAAATTCCGTATCACTGTAAGCACTTGTCTCAGTAGATTAAAGGTGTGAGCTTCAATTCCTTTGTCAAGCTTTAAAATTAAAGCCATTGGGTTTCTCCTCCCAGCGTCGTTGCCTTTCTGCTTTTGTTGGATAGATTCCATTTCAGAACTTCCTAGGAAGTTGTAGTGGGACTGTTAAACGACCAACGTGTGCCCACAGTGGTGTTTATACCTTTTTTTTTAAAAATAAAAATAAAAATTGATTCTTGAAGTTGGCTCTGAATGACAAGTCAGTAAAATCCCAGTCCCTGCGCTGGTGGAGCCCCAGAGGACACCTTCAGGGAGCTTTTCCTATCGCTACCCTGAACAGAAGTCTTGCCTCTTTTTGGACTACAAACTTCAGGGTGGTTCACGCTGCAATTTTTTTCCTGTAAATGAAAAGCTAAGCGGCTTTCCTGTTTGAAAAATCAAATTGCTTTTTAGCTGGCCTGCATCTTGCTTTCGACTCGAAGTGTTGTGTTTAACAGAAATTTAAACATGTCCAGTTTTTGCCAGGCTTTCTTCTTAGCAGTACTGCAGCTCACTTCTCTGCAGCACGGGTATTCTTTTTTCTTTTCTATTTTTTTTTCCTTGAGATGCAACAGAATGTTGCTTTTCAGGGCCATGTTGCTCATAAAGGCTTAAATTTGGGTAGAAAGTTGTTCGATAGTAAACTGTCCTGGGCTTAATTTTATGCTGGTTTTAGTACTGTAATACTTTGTTGGGCTAAGCACCTGGTAGTGAGCGAGGGTCAGCCTTGCTCCCTGGGCGTGTTTTCCGTGGTCTTGGAGCGGTGGATTTACGTCTTCCGTGTTAGAAAAGGTAAGATCTTGTGGGAAAGAGTGGGAAATTCCAGCGTTTGCTTTTCATTGTTATTCCTTCCCCTTTTACACTGGGGAAGAAAATCGCAAAAGGAGGCTTCTTTACAGGTGTTCAAAAATTAAACAAGAAGAATTAATAAATTTTTATAGAAGAGGCAGGAAGTGCAGTAATTCTGCTTGTATGTAGTAGTAGCAGCATGTGGAATATGGCAGATGGGAAATTGGGCTGGAGGGGGGATGCCGATAGATGTCAGGCTGGGAAATAGACGTTAGATGGGGAAAATGTAGGGCCTCATCTACAAATCTGCCCCAAGCACCAGTCAAAACCTTACCTGATGTCTTCGTTTTGAGGTTGAGTTCCGTTTGTCCCTAATACAACCACGAGAAGGCTAGCAGTCGTATGGCTGGAGGTTGCATCTGCCTCAGCCTGCCTTCAAACTCTGCAGCCTTTCTTTTTCCCCGGTGGCTTTTTGTCTGAAGGCAGAGCACCCTCAGCTCTGGTTTTGGAGGGTTACACGCCTGGCTACAATTGTGGCAAAAGGCCCTTTTCCTTTCTGTTTGGTAACTTTCTTGCCCAAGTGAACCTGGGCGCCCTTTATGAATATTCTAAGTTTCTGTCTTTTATACATTGGTTTAACCATTAAAAAGTTAAAAATGAAATTATCCAACGTTGTGTAGCTTGATTTTGAGGCTTGGCGCTTCTTGCCTGCTCTTGTTTTCCTTTTTCTTGCCATCCTTTATTAGCCCGACTAAAGGCTTAAGGAAAGGCCAGAAAGGAGGTGTCGGTTCTGTTTGGGTAGAAACAATTGGGGATATTGACTACCGAGGCGCTCGGAAATAACGCGAGGGACTGTTCTGGAGGCTTGGTCCCACATGGCATTCAGAGGTTTTCTAGTTCATTCTGATGTCTTTGTGTGTGTCGGCTTTAATGCAGCTGTGCTGAACTGCTGAGCAAAATAAACGGCTAACCTGCAGGTCTCTTTCCTTCCAGCAGTTAATTCGTTTCAGAGTGATGTTACGTAGCCGCTTTTGAGTAAGTTTTAATTTAACGACAGATTCGTTGCGAGGTGTCTGAAGGAGGTTCCTCGGTGACCAAGTCCATCAGCAGGCACAAGTGTGCACTTGATTCAGGCGTGCTTATCTGCTCAGGCACTACAGAAGTTGTCTTGTACGAAGACAAGAGCAGACATTTAATAACGTCAGCATCGGGAAAAATCACTGAAAACAATGCTGCGGTACTACTCGCATGATCTTAATTTGACAGCTTTGCTTCATTTGACTCCTATATAGGCAATTTCTGCGCTTAAACGAGGTCTGAACTTTGTACTTGTGCTCCCTTCCTTAGAGGAAGGCTTTATCAGCTCTCTGCACTTGTAATGAAAGTTCTGTAGAGTGTCCTTAAATCGTTCTCAGAGCTGTAGTAGTGGCAGGGAGTGCTCCAGAAACTCCTATTCCCTCTGTTAAATTCCACGGTCTTTGTAGTTGCGCTGCTGCTGCTGTAGACGTTAATTGCAGTGTGGGTGCCTCTGTTTCTTCTCCGTAGTCTCAGAGTGAAGATGCTGTTGGAAAGAAAACTTCGCATCCTGGAAAGACTTGCACTGGTTTTCACTTAACTGGAAAAATAGAAATGCGTGACCTTGTTTTGCTTATACAAACGCTCTGCTCGGCATGTAAACATAGGACGGGAGGCGAGCGAGGGCTGTTGAGGAGTAGGGCAGTGAGGGTTCATAAAAACAGAAAAAAAATCACAAGTTGCTTCCGGGAAAAAAAAAATGTTTATTGTGCAGCATTTGAGATTAAGCCCTTGCGTAGACTTTCACTCTCAAGGTACAAGTACCAGCCTGCAGTGAGTTGGCTACCAAGATTAATTGCTCGGTCAAGTTACTTTGTCTGGTGCAGCCCTTTGCTGCCTGGGTGACTTTCCTACCCTGAAGCACTGGAATGGGTTTCCCAGTTTGATCTGCCAAGGTGCTGTGCCTTCTCCAAGGCTCCCATTCAACCACATTTCTGCAATACAAAATGCATTTTTAATTCACCCCGCTCATTATAATCAAGATGTGGTTGTAGGTAGCAGCGCAAAATTGCTAACTGACCCTTCTAATTTCTCCCACCCCCATTTTTACTCTCCGGTTTTAAATTGTGGCGAGCAGCTTCTGGCAAAGACCGTCTGCATTGGTGAAGGCCCTGGCTTATTCTTCATTTGGCGTGTCAAAGATGCATCAAAAGGTAGTCCGCATTGAGCCTTCACCATTGGAAGGTGACCTGCAAGTCAAAGCCTTGGTTCTAGCAGAAGGTGCGTGCAGGTATGATTGAGTTGTAATGTTGGCAGGATTGTTTAAAGGCTTGGTGAATATCTTTAGGGGTTTCCGTTCGACGGTTGTAGCTAGAAAACGAGGTCAGGTCTGCGAAGAGATCAGTCAGATCCGAGCAGCGCGTACAATTTGTGTAACTGCCTTAACTGTTGCTCTGATGTAGAACCTGCAGCCTCTTGCCAGCATGGATGCGCACAATCACGTTGCTCCTACTCACATATCTATGAGAGACAGTAAGTTTGGAAGTGTGGTAGGAGATGGAAAATCCAGGATGCTTCAGGTTGAGTGCTGAAGCAGACCGCTGTGAGCTCGCTGACCAGCCTGGCAAGCCGGTTATTTAAGTTCTGAGAATACACGCCGCTCGCTGGGGGAGTGCTTTCCATTTCGAAGGCACCAAGCTCTCGTTTTGGACATTTCTACAGCTGATTTCGGAAGGGGCCTCTTCTCCAGTCTCTGAGGCCAACAGGAGGAACTGGTGACATCGTTCACTTCCTCCATGTTCTTTGGCAGGCGGCTTGGGTGAAGCTTTTGATTATGACAAAAGGAAAACTCAGACCTGGCTTGTGCCTTTTTCCTTGGGGTCGTCTCACGTCTGGTGGGATGACTTTCCAGGAGGAGGATGGTTCATCTCAATATTGCGTGTTCCAGCTTCTCAAAGGGCTCACGTTAGTGCCCTGTTCTAGGTGGTGGCCACCTGACAAACGGCAGACGTGTCAAAGGGTAAGAGCTGCTCCTCACCAGGGCAAGCCCGAAGTTGTGACGCTACCTTCTAGGAAGTTCAGGTAGTTAAATAAAAGCTGTTTGCATTGGGATTTTTTTGTCAGATTAGTGCTTCGCAAGTATTCTGCAAATGTCAGCTTGACATCTGAAGTCTGCCTTTATTACCAATCAGCAAATGTCATCAGCGTGCGTGATGCTGTTTCTGTTGCAGGAGGTTGTTTTCTTAAACTGGTCAGCCGGTAGTTTGGTGGGTTTCCATTTCTTTTTCCCTGTTAAAGACTTTCACGATTCTCTGATGGACTTGCTGATTTCTGCCAAATTTGTCTTATCTGGGAGAACCCTTTGGTTTCTTGACCAACTCGCGAGTCCCGTGTATAAGGGCATGCTGTTTTGAGAGCAAGGTTGTGTTCAACCACAGCCCAGTGTTTTCCAAAGCAGCTGAACATGTTTGGCATTCAGTTGGATTTAGGTTTCGGTGTTGTTTGGATGTTTTGAAATACGAACATGATTCTTTGGGCCTCTCTAATTAAATGGATGTGCATCCGTCAGATGGGTCTGGTTCAGAAATTGATTTTTTGAAATAAAAGCGAAGACTTTGTTTTGCCTTACTTGCATAACAGTGCGCGCTCTAAGTCGTCATCGTGATACAAATCTAAGTCCCAAAGAGAAATATTTAAGACTGGAACTTGCAGGTACAAGGAAAGCACTTTGGAAGAAGGCACGCCAGTGACGTCGAAGCTGTAGCTGGGGACCTGCTGGCTGCAGGGCCCCTCTTGGGGTGGCCATGGCCACGTTGGAGCTCACAGGCCGTTCCATCGCTCTTCGCAAGGTGTTAAGAGCTTACAGGTTGATGTTAAGAGCTTACAGGTTGATTAAAAGCGTCTTGAAGCGTTGTGGATGTTACACGTTCATTGAGTTGAACTGGAAGGAGCTGCTGGTTTTTATGGCTGGGGGACTGGTGGGCTAGCTGCCTGGGTCTCGCAGTGGCTGGCAGGTTTTGGGGTCGGGCTGGTTGGTCGGTGGCCCTCGGTCAGGGAGGCAGCGACGGCGCGGTTGTAATCCCAAAGAAGTGACGGGGATGGGGATGGAGCCCAAAAGTGCAAATGAGGTGGTTTTGCTTTTGCATGCCAGCAAGCTTTGGAATTCGTTTCAGCTACGGGATTGTGCTTGAGAGAGAATATTTGTGGAGTTCTGTAATGAAACAGTGTTAGCGTTTTCTTTGTTTTGTCCTTTAATTTTTTGTAGGTAACCCTCTTACCTAGTAACTGAAGGTACTTGCTTGTAGGTCAGTATTTGAAGGAGAAATGCTGTAGGCCCTGTAACTGCCACGTTCGGCTCTAGGGAAGTGCTGTTTTCTTTTGCTCCCATTCTCAACACTACACAAAGTCAGGTTTTTGAATTCTTTGCTACAAAATTGATAAATTTTGGCAGTTCTTTTTTTTTTTTTTTAATTGTATCTGATGTGTGCGTTTAATTTCAGAGGTCGCAGCAGTGGCAAAGGACCGCCTCAGCCTACGGTGAGTATTTTTTCCCCCTCATTGTACCTCTTGTAGATACAACGGAACAGCTTCTCTACCAGGAACTGGAGTAACAATGTGAAAATCGCAGATAGTGGAACATTCTCTCAAATTTTGGATACCTTGATGAATGTTTTAGACTGAGATATGCTTTTTTAAAGATATAACATCTTGCATTGATCTAAATCTCCTGGGAGGGCGAGGAGGGAAGGAACACTTAAACATTTGAACTACGTTAATATAAATCTCTTCTGTATTTTCTTGCGATTATAGTTGCAAATATGTGGATACAATTTAACTTAGGAGCAAATTCAAGAGCATTGCTTTATCTGAGCACTATCTAATATTGGTTTCTCCTTTAAACAGATGACTAAAGATAGCAAGGCAACATATTTAGTTAAATAAAAGCAGCAATTTTGTTTAGCTTTCCTATGAAATAGCAAACCCGGTGTTATTATAGCTAACCCATTATTACCTGAGTGTGTAGCTTTAGTCGTTTCCAAGGCTCAATACTGTTGAAGTATACATGTGGCTTGACTTGTAAAGCAGAATTTTATCAAATCTAAAGATCTGGATCTTGATTTAAAAAATGGATCTTTGAACCGCACTTTGAACAACACCGAGTGTTGAGCATAGGAGTGTCTTTAAACACATACTGGATGTGTTGCTGGTTAAAAAGCTCAAAATATGGTGGGATGCTTGCACGTTTCAGCATCTCTTCCTCGAAGAGCATGAGGTTGATGGGGAGAGATGCAAGATGCTGACAAAACACAGTCATCCTCCCTGCATCACCTATGTGTGCGCAAGCGCCTCACCTGGCAGCCCGGGGATGCGTGGTCAGCTCCCTGGGCTCGGAGCTCGGATTCTGAAACTGCAGAGAATTCCTTTGGGCTGGTTTTATGATAGGCTTTGTAGCTCTTTGGCACTTTGTCATCTGATGACCTTAGCTTCTGTTAATGAATGTCATCAGGTCCGTTAGCTGGAGAGGGGCCCCAAAGCACCTCTTTACTTCTCCAGCAGTTGAAGTACCTTATCCTGTTGATAGCTCTCAAACCAGTGAGGGGCGGTGGCCGGGCTCTTCAGTTATGCTTCTCACTGTGGGAGCTTCACCCAGCCAGTAAGGGGATTGACACTGAGTGACATTAGGGACTCTATAAAGTTTCTCTTGTTTGGGAGGATGGGTGTTCGGAAGTTTAATTGATCAGAGAAAGGCGTAAGACTCCTCTGCTAATCTGGTGTGACTTAAGTTCAACAACGTGTGTTGGCCAAGTAAGGTTTTGGAGCAGTGTGTTTCTAGGAGCTAGCGCGTACAGCTGAAAGCTGGCTTTGTTTTTGTAGCATTGGCTCTTTGAATTGTTATGAGTATTTCTCGTATATTCATGACAACATCATTTTTATCTTTCAGATTTCTTTCGATGGCATCTATGCAAACATGAGAATGGTTCACATACTTACGTCAGTTGTTGTAAGTCTTCATTGGGAAGTAGGGTAAACTGTGTCTATAGTGACATAGAATTGTTAATATTACGCTAATTGTAATATTATGGAGTGAATACAACAGTATGCACCATGTTCCACGGTTGGAATTTAAACAATCGCAGTAATAACTTTTGTGTATATTTGGCTTGGAAAGCTACAAATTGTATTTGAACAGGTATGGCGAATTTCTGACGTTCACTGGTCATATTCTTAATTTTCTGTCTTCAGAGAGATGATGAATAAATAACGAATTTATATAAGGGAAATCCCCATGTGCCAAAATTGGGTAACACAGACTGTCCCACAGCAGCTAGAATCTAGGATAAGACTTCATCCTTACTTGTACCCATGCACAGATTTGGTTTTGCACAAAACCTTGTTTGCATGCGTAACCGATCAAGAGTCTTGTGTGTACCAAAAATGCTTCTGCGATTATCTTTAAATCCCTTCAGAACAAATTGTGGTGCAGACCTAGGTGTTTGCATCTCCAGAACAAAGAAGTGTATTTGTAAACAGGCAAATGTTGAATAAGTAGATTTGAATAAACACTAAGCTGTATTTTTATACCTTATACTTATGTAAAGATACGTTTTTGAGAAAATTGTTCAAATGACATTTGTCAGGCTGGTAGAAAACCACATTTTCATCTTTCTTGCATTCTAGGGATCCAAATGTGAAGTACAGGTGAAAAATGGTGGTATATATGAAGGAGTTTTTAAAACTTACAGTCCTAAGGTAATTTTTAAAGTTTTGACTCTCCCTCTTTTCTTTTTCAAGACTGAATAATCAACGCTTCATTAAATGGGAATATTTATTATCCATTATTTTGACTATTGATGTCTAAGTTTACACAAGCAGATTCATTTTTGCAAACTATTGTGTCTGCTTTTTCCACTTATGTGAAGTTACTTAGTAGCTTATTGTGCATTAAATTAGGATATTCTTTATATATCTCTCTTAGTGTGATTTAGTGCTCGATGCTGCTCATCGGAAAACCGCAGAATCCAGTTTGGGGCCAAAACGTGAAGACATACTAGAGAGTATCTTATTCAAGTCTTCAGATTTTGTTATGGTGCATTTTAAGGATATGGATACCAATTATGCCAGAAGAGGTATACTTTTTTTAAGGTTCCTAACATTATCTATATCAAAGTTTTCTTTATGTTTTTCATATCTTTCTATGTCATGGAGTGAAATTGCGCATTTGTACGTTTTCAGGTTGATCAACAGTTGTCACTGGGAGCTAAGTGTTTATCGTAACATGTGCTTTATTCCCATGTAGCAGTGACTTAGGGGTAGGGATTTGTGGACATTTAAAGAGAGATTTTCACTCCTTTCACCTTGCGTTTGTACATCTGTATGTTCTTGCCTGACTTATGGCTGAAGGTTAAGACGCTTGTTTCAAGGAATTTGCTTTTCCTAGAAGAAGATACATAATGTCAGAGCAACGGTACCATTTAAATGCAGATAAGTTCCAGGTTCTGGATGGGACTTTGAGTTTGAATTACACCAGAGCTGTTTTATAATGGATCTGCTATGAACATAGAATCACTTTAATGTAAATGCAAACTGGGCTCTCTATTACCCAATTTTTGAAGATTTTTAGCAAACAGATGGAATGAAAAGTACATTACTCTTCTAGGAATAATTACTCAATGGAAGTTTTCTAGAAGAAAACAATTGTTTTGGGTTGAACAGTCACTCGGTTTGCATTATTAGGTGGAATGCCTTTGCATCTAAATCTCTTAAGTAGTTGGAGAGGAGAGTTGACATAAAACTGTAGAGACAGAGCAAGATAAACTAGAAGGCTGCAAAACTTGATAACTCGTAGTGGGTAAATTAATCTGCTTTCCATTTTGTCTCAAAAACGTATTATCTTGAAACCACACTTGGAAGTATAAGTCAATCTCTGATCACACCTGCAAATTAGAGCAAAGAAGGGCTTTCTGCTTCTTGGGAAATAAAGTAAGCAAGGATTCAGAAGAATGGAAGTATACGAACATGCGTGCAGGAATGGTGGGCCTTTTGTTCTTATAAAGAAACCCAAACCTTCATGGTACAGAGTCAGATAAGCTTGTGTGATCTGCACTGAGAACTGGGTCTGAACTTCTAGGTGAGGAAGTGGTGTTCCCTGCTGCATTCCTGTTGGGAAAGGTTACTCTCTGGCACCCAGATCCATTTGACAGTGTTGCACTTTGCATAGAACAAAGGCTGTTAGCTTCCATAGCTCCGGGAACAAATATTTTAACATTTCTTAGCCATTGATGTCCTGGCTGTTTCCCAGACAAGTTAATGTACGGTTTGGACATAATTGGTGGAAAGGTAGCTTGCTCTCACTTCTTAAAAAGTGTAGTCAAGCAAAGGGGCACTCCACAAGCACTCGGTTGCCATAGGAAAAGCTTCCTGGGGTAGAGTTTGTTGGGGGTGTGGGTATTTGTGTAGTTTCGTCCCCCCTTACTCTTAGACAAATGCTAGACTGTTGAGGAGGCCTCGAAGTAAACTTACTTGCTGCAAAAGATACTGGTTTTGTAAATTTTAGTGTATCCTGTTTCTCTGGTTGAGTATAATATCTTGAGTTCTATGAATTTTTATTCTGGCATTTGCTTCTCTGCTGAGCTGGAGGAGTGCAGACAAGTGGTGCTCCTGACTCTGGGTATTGATCCTCGGAGTTACCCTCAGACCTGAATAGCAGAGATGTTCACCTGTCTCTGCCTTTTTGTCAAAGACTGGAAGAGTAGTGGTAAAGAGCAGTGGGTACGGAGAAAGCGAATGGGATGGATTCTCCTTTCAGAAGGAGTGGAAAATACAGTTATCTCTGAAAGAGCCATCTGCAGTGGTCTGCCAAGCACCTTTCGTTGCTATCTTACGTGTGCAGCTTTGGAGCAGTGAGCCGATAATTCATCCTGCAGCTACATCAGTAGTGTGAGGACAGGGAAGGTAATGGCCCCATAAGCTTGAGGTGGGTGAAACTGCCCCGTTTGGAAGCAGCAGTCTTAGATTTGCTCATGCCAAGCGTGACATTGCACCTTCAGATGGATCAGTGGAGAAAGTGTGCTGTAGTAATTGGAAGGGTTGGGAGAAAAAAATAGCAGGTCTGCGTGGATAGGAACTTTCTGACAGTTTATGCTTAAAAAGATACACTACAAAAACTGTCCCTACTGCCTAGGCCCTTAATTTGCAACTGTCTGTCTGTCTAGACCTTTGTGCTCAAGTAGCTTTCTGCTAGGCTTCAAAAGGGGTCGTCTGAGGGACCCTCGCTGTGCTGTTAGGGCTTTCTGCAGTACCGGCAGGCTGATGAAGGAAGCATGCATAGGGACACTCAGGTGAAAGTGCATCATGTCCATCTTCCCCCCTCAGACGATTCTGTCTGCATGGAAGGAGAGACAGGCAGTTTTCTGCATGTGCCAGTGGGAATCATCAGCTAAAAATCTACCCTAATGAGCCAGCTGACATCCTTGGCAGGGTGTGAACATGTAACGTCTCTGCTTTGCCTTCTGAAGCAAAGGTGAAGCGCTCGGATTTAGTAGTTGCTAGCTGACTGGGGCTGCGTGATTGGAACAGGAGGGTATGTATGATGGGAACAGGAGGGTAGGTTTCCCCAGCGTTCTGCAGAACCAGCTTCTGGCAGTGTTTTTTGTAGTCCTAAGCGCTGATCAGGCCACTGTGCTACTTTCCATATGATTCAAATTTGACTAAGGCTTGAGTTGTCTTCTTGGCTTCTCTTTAAAGACAAGACAATTCAAGATCATAACTACTGTTAAAGTAATAGGCTTCTACTATGTTTTTATTGGTTTTTGGCACGGTTGCTGCACTCTGAGAAAAATATTACAAATCCAATGAAAAAAGGCAAGAGAGAATCGTCTATTTGAGTTTTTCCTTGAATTAGCACTGAAAGTGGCATCCTTCCAGAGAAAGCGTTGCAAGGGGAATAGCAGTAGGCATATTAGGAACAAAGGAAGGAAATGTTGGTCTGCAGAGCTGGTGGTGACTGGTTTCTATGTTTTAAATCAGTAGCGACTAGTTTAAACAATAAACTCTTAGCTGTTTTGTAACATTTAGGCTGAAACCTCAGTTTACTTTGAGCCATGCTACACTTGATCAAAGTTTGCTGTGCGCCATGAACACCTTTGGCACGTAATGCAGCCTGGCTTAATAGCTTTTGAACTGCAGAGTTGCTCTTAAATGCATGTTTGTGCTCTTTACCATTAGTAGCGCAAAACATGTTTGAGAAAACAAGCTTTTTAAATGCTGAAATTAATCAAACCTGGACTCTTAATTGCTCTATTCTGGCAGTCCTTTCTTGAAGTCATTTAATAGCACACACTTGATGAATGTGCCCAAGCTGAGTTTTTCATAGAATGTGTATATTTAATTCGCTTTTGCTTAATGTAATTTCTGTTGCGTAAAATTGTCTTTGGGATTTTTTTTTTCCAGTTAGCAGGCTTTGAAACCAGAAGTGAGGTCTCAATATATCAAACTCCTTTGCTCAGGAGACTCCATGTTAAGCAGGTACAGAGGCAGTGGGGGGCTAGCTGAGCGTTAAAGCTCAAGCTTTTTGTACGACCAGTTTTCATTTGACCTTTGATTTGAGTTTTACCATGTATAAAAGGAATTGAATAAAAATTTGGCCATATCAGGGTGTCACGTGGATTGCTCCTTCAACAGTTCAGAGATAGGAGGCACCAGACAAGGAAGAGGGAGGGCGGGCCTGCGCGGTCAGTATCTTGTCGGCTAGTGCTCTGCCAGTTGGTGCCTGTAGCAGCAGTTTGTTTCAGCCTCTACTTTCTTAATAATTTTAAGAGCAATGTTTTCGTTTTGGAAACACCGATTGGAAGAATTTTTGTGTGTTCTCGATTTTGTTGCTCATCAGCTTTGTTAATGTCTTGTTTGACTTGCCGTGTTTTTAATCTTGGTGTCCCATGTGTCTGGCTGGCTGTTTGTTCCAGGAAAATAGCGACCTGTGCCTTGAGGTACCTTTCTGCTACATTTAAACTTTGTCTGGATGCTCATGAGACTGTGTTGTGTGACTAGAAGTCTGCCTTTGTAGCTTGAATTTTTCCTAACTCTAGACTTTTTTGGGTTGTAGAGCTTAAGCTGATGTTGCAGTCTCACTTGTGACTTAAAACAAAAAAGAAAGGAAGAGCAGAGAAGCTTCCCGTGCCCAGTGACATGCTGGATTCTGCTGGGAAACTTAGCATTGGCTGTTCAGATCTTACTCAGACCTATAGCATTCACTAGATAGTGGAGTTTCTGTTCTGACTTGTCCCCCCAGTTCATCTGTATCATCGTAATTTTTGACAGCACTCTGCTGATTTTTTTTTTTTAATGTGGCTTTTTAAATAGGAAAATTGGTGGGTTGAATGTATGAGGCTTATTAAGTTAGTATTTTATTTGGAGTATCCCAAATGTCGTCACTGCATATGGAGGTTTTTTGTCTAAAGCTATGTAAAAGAAATGAAGGAAACACCCTTCTAAAATACAGCAGATGACCTCCATCAGGTGCTGTCATCAGTCCTCATACCTCATGTTTATCCAGTCTCATCGGAGATTTCCCTATGCCCCAAATGAAGTAAATTTCGCCGTTTAAGTTACTTAAGCAACCTCCAACTTGCATTTGGTGTAAAATACCTGATCTGAGAGGATGAAACATCAAATTAATGGGATTGGGCACAGGAACAGCACTGGCCTGTCTAGATCAGGGCTGTGTTAGCTACAGGGGATTGTTAAGATAAACAGAGTTTCACATACAAGCTCCTTACTTTCGCTTTCCTTTTGAACATGCTCTCCTTACTCCTTAACTGTGGACTTAGGTAGCACTTTGTTATGTAGTTTCAGTTTACATTTAAACATAGACACTGTTTTTATAGCATATTTTAAAAGCTGTTTGTATGAAGGGAAACTGAGAGACGTTTTCTTTCCAACTGGCGTACCTTAGAGATCTGTAGGCTGTTTGGAGGGTTTGTAGTGTAGCACAAGGGGTTGTGAACAGTGGGAATGTTGCTGAAGTTTTATTATGGAAATGATCTTCGCAAGGTGGGAGATGTATAACCAGTGTGAATATGTCTGCTAGAGGGCCTGAAAGAGTTTAGCATTGCCTGAATTCAGCCATATAATGTGAAAAAAATCCACCTGTATTTATATCTGATGTCTTCCAATTTTTTCTCTCTCCATATCTGTTTGTAGTTCCTTCAGAAACAGGTAACTTTTTTGGCAGTCACTCTGTCTCTGCATCTTGCCTTTCATAATGCTTCTGTTACCATAATATATAATGGAAACTTAATATCTTTGCTCGCACATCTATGGCACTATAAAACATGCATGCGTAACTTCACGGAATCATTTAGAATATCTTGCAGTTAGTCGATGACTTCTGTTCTCACCCTTGATTTTTACCTCTTCTGAACAGTTGAAAATGCAACGATTGAAATATTGCATCAGCACTAATAGTTAGCACAATGGTATAATGGCTCTGTTTCAGAACAGTTTACATATAATCCTCGAATGTGCCTGCTGAAGGCATCAGGCTTAGTGAGAAGCTAAAATAATCTCACTTGAAAGTGTTAACCTTCAACCGTGTAGCTAGTATCGCAGCTTCGTTGGCGGCGTATGCAATGATGGCTCACAAGGTGATTGATGCAGGTTTTTGCAATTTCACACGAGCCCTAACAGTGGTTTGCCTCATTAGGTGGCCTTCTTTCATTTGGCTTTCTTTTTCTTATTTTACTGATTCCTTTGTATTTGACATGAATGTTTAGCTAATAAACTTCTTTCTTTTCATCCATCTTCTGTAACGTTTTGTTTCACATATGCTTATTAACAATGCTTAATTGCTTATCCATAGTTTCTTTGGTCTCCGTGTATGAGTTGAGCGAGCATTTCATGAGATAGCTCTGTACGTTGCTAGACAGACTAAGCACAGTTCTGATAGATCATGCCAATATAAGTGCATATTTTAACTGTGAAGTTGGGGAAAACAGGAATAATGTGTTGTATTGACGGTCTATTAAAAAGAAATCATCAGTGATTATTTAAAATCTGTAACATTGTTGACCAACAAGTCATATGTTGTGAATTCTTTTCATGATGGCTTTAAAATTCATTTCTCGTAGTGAGATTTTAGATCTTGCCAAAAATTAATTGAAGCCATACTCTTTCGTATCTAGCACTGTCCGGTGGTTTGACCTCATCTTTTTTAAAGATCAGAAATGTTTGCTCCGTGTTTTTTCTGTAGATGTTGAGATGATGATGAGAAAGATAATGAGAAATTCAGGACTAAGGGCACTCTAAAAAGCTCGCTTATTTTATTTTTAAAAATTTTAATTTTAAAAAATCCATTCTGTTTAAGAAATTTCGGAATTTGCAGGCAACTCTGAGATTTAGTGGCTTATAAAATATACAAATTTGGCTTCTTTGATGAATGGCTTTGTACTTTTTTTTTTTAAACAGTACTTCAGTATTTTAGTATTATTCCTTCAGCCATTTTCCTAGTCTGGTTTGGATGAAACATGAACAAATAAAAATACAAGCTCAGGATCTTTATTCTTACTTCTCTGTTCATGTCACATTGAATGGGTGTTCCAAGGTAATGGATAATTGAGATATACTGCAAAGGGAGTAAAAGTGTGTGCATGCATGCTGGTATGTTGAGGTATTGTGGACATAGAAGAAACTCAGGTATTCAAAGGGAAGCTTGTACTCTGCTTATTTAGAGAATGGGATTGGATGCGTTCATGCTTTTTTGTTATTTGCATAAGATGTTAGTGTGTGGTTGTGGAGGCTTTTTTTGAAAAGCATATTGTGCAGGTCTTGCGTTTTCTGTAGGAATGGGGATCCCTGGGTAGTCCTGTTTTTAGCAAAAACACACATGTAGTTTGTGTAAAAGATTTTGAAATAATTGAAAGTAATTCCTGCTGTTCTTTGATGCCTTGTCTCATACTTGAAGTTGCAAAAAAATGCACCCTGTAAACAGATGTATTTGAAGTCTGTCTGCACTTCCTAGTTACTCTAAGTATGAAGTAGATAGCTCTCTAACGTAGTCCACTGAACACAGCAACTACAAGTGAAGGTGGCCGATGTTAATGTGCTTGTGAACCAGTTGTATTTGGTCGTTCCTCAAAAATAGTAGTGCATACAGTGTCTTCCTGTGCTTAACCAGCTTGATTTCACCCCCATCCCTCCCCGCTCCCTTGTAGATGCTTTTACTGATTCAGCCATCAGTGCTAAAGTAAATGGTGAGCACAAAGAAAAGGATCTTGAACCATGGGATGGAGGAGAAAGCAGCGCTACTGAGGAGCTTGAGGCATTAGAGACGGATGTTGTAAGTACTGCTTTTTTATCGGTTATGACAGCCTCCAGAAAGCAAGCTGTTTCTCTGGACATGCATTGCAACATTCCTTAATTTTAATCTACTAATGAACTTCTGGCTAAAAATGCTGGCCTACACAGGGGTACGTTCAGTCTTTGCTAGCAGCTGCCACAGTACTTTCTTACAATTTGAATAAGAATAGCTGGATTTCAAATGCCACTTTGGGCAAATATTGACAAATGGCAGCTGCTGTGGTAAGGGATGTGTTTGACTCAAGGACTGGCTGAAAAAGGAGCTTTTATTAAGGACTCCAAATTCAGCAATGCACTGAAGTGACTTATGTTTAATCAGAGCATTCCTGTCTGACTATCGTTGCATTTGTAAGTTATGGTGAAATTGTGCTTAGCTAACTGTCTCAGGGCTAACGCGAAGGAAATTGATGGAAGTCTGACCCATGACTTAATAAGCACAGATACAATCTCAGTAGATTATGAATTGTTAAATGAGGAGTATATTCTCAAATGAAGCTTCTTTATATATCATAGCAGTCAGCTTTTACTCAACCATGCATTTTTTTTAGTAAGGTATTCAGACTGCAGTATGTTAAAGAAGAGAATCTAGTCATGTTACTGTGAGGTTATTAACTTCGTCTGGGTAGAACAGTTACCCTGTCAATTCCAGTGTACGTACCGTACAGCTGAGATTTATTAGAATACTGAATACTGTCAGTGCTTTTATGAAACATTCAAAACATTTAGCATTTGTGAAGGTTAAATTCTTGAGTGCTGTAATAGCGTACTTCATAAAGTGGGGGAAGTTGTCCTGATCAACGGGGGTCTTCTGCCTGTGGTGTGTATCTCAGATAATTGCACTAATAGTGCTTTTGAATAGTTTTGGCACTTGCCACAGTGAGGGACACTTCTACTGTTTAGAACTGTCAGTTTGCACTTTCTGGAAAGGCATTCATGTGTGTATTACTTGTTAGCCACTGATCTTCTCTAATCATCTAGTACAGAGTACCAGGAGCCAACCAACCACAAAAAAAAAAAAAAAACACAGCAAAAAAGCAACCTGACTTTTTAGCCTAAAATATATGCATCTGATGAACAAAGATCCCTGAAATAAATTGTGGCTTTAGTAACTTTGTTACGTGGACAGTGAATTCATGAGCCCAGGAAAATGGGCAAAAGGTTTGACTTCTGCCATCAGCCCTTAGTTTTAAGGGAATGTATTTCCAGTGTCATTTTGAAAACCAAACATCATTCTCTTTTAGTCTAATGGATGGGATCCCAATGACATGTTTCGTTACAATGAAGAAAATTATGGTGTAATATCAACTTACGACAGCAGTTTATCTTCTTATACGTAAGTTTCAAAATATTTTGTTATTGGACTTATATTTAATGTTCTCCCTGGTTTGACAAAACTTGTATTCTCAAGATAATTTTGTATGCTTTCTAAGGTTGTGGAATCAAATAACTGAAAAAGTAATGAATGAATAGTGCTTAAGAAACCTTGCCAGATTTCTGTGAATAGTTAGATGTATTAATCGGTATATATTCCCTTAAATGGGCACAGCTCATTCCCATTGCAACATTTTCTGAATTTAGGCATGCAATTATGCTTATTTCGTACAAAAAACTGTTACAGATAGGGCTGAAAATACCAAATTGTGAAACTATAATCTGTGTTTGCATAGCTGCTATACCCATAGTTTGTGTTTAACCTAACAGAACAATTTGACTAAATCCTAATTTGATTGTGACAATCAATTATGTAGATACTGGAATCTTGAAGTGTTGCTGGTATTTTAAGGGGACTTGTGAGCTGTGGTAACTTGTTTAGGAAACATATAAACTGCAGTTTTAGTTACAATATAATAACCTGAATATAGAAGAAGTGTAAAGTCTGCTGCGGTTACTTTGGGAATGGATCCACACTGCCCATAGTCTGCAGCTATCGTGTTAACTGCAACTGCAAAACAAACCAGTTGCAGATGTTGAACGACCATCATGAAATGTTTTTAATGTTTTCCCATTCTTTTTACCCCCAAAATAATAAACTGGTTTTGAATGTCCAGGAATTGCAGTGATTTTTATGTGCTGTAGAATTGGAGCGCTTGTCTACAAGTCTCCTGTTCAACAATTTGATTTTTACTATTTTGTTAAAATAGATCTGTAATATGATGATAAAGTCTTAACTGGCTTATATCTGAATCCTAGGGAAGCTATTGTTAGAGTGGTGAAGTATGCTAAAGTGCTCTTTATACTTTTGAACTTTAGTCTTCCATCCATTTTATGGTTATTGATGGAAACAGATCAAAACCATGAAGGTGGCTTTAAATCGCTGGAGATAAATCCAGTGCTGATCAGCTGCTGTATGTGCTTCTCTCACTGCCAGGGTTCTGAACAATGTCATCTTGCCTATTCCCTTTGTTTCATCTTTAATCGCATTTTCCCTTTTAGAAAATGTAAAATTGTTCTTACGTTTAAGTTACCGGTAATGCCACCACATACATCCCTTAATTTTTTCAGTTACTTTAAATGAATGAGCATGTGTTGGGTTTCTCCTTTCTTGTCCAGGTTTGTATGCACTCTGTTCATGCATCTCTTATTTGTGAGCCAAAGCTTTATGCTGAAGGGCAAGGATTTTATTTCATACTCTTACAGTTACCATTGATAATGCCAGTAGGTGTCCCACCTGGCCAAAAGTGTGTGTGTGAGGGGGAAAACTGGTGGTGCAGTAGCTGAGTGCCGGCTTGGAACTGGCAAACCCACTTGTTTTCCCAGTTCCGCCTCCAACACTTGAGTAATCTTGCATATATTTTCATACTTGGTCTGTATTTCCAATTACTTCCTTTGTTCTTTTTTTGTATTATTCAAAATATGCGCAGTAGTGATTATCTAATACCAAGTATTACGTTGTCAAAGCCTCAACCGTGTTCCCTGTGTAGCTTATTCTAAAGTAAGGTCGGATGAAACAACTTTTAGAACTCAAAATTTGAGTCAAAGCGCATAGTAGTTTTTGAAAACCTGATGCTTGAACAAAAATTAAAACAGGTAAAAAAAAAAAAAAGGCAAAACAAACAAAAAAAAGAAAACCACAGATGGACAGAAGGAACTACCAGCTATGATGTCCTTCTATACTTAGTTATTTTAGTATTTCATTGCTCATGTATTGAGTTCTTACTTGATGGTTTTCCCAAGAGAGCTACATATGCTTCTTGCAATATGGTATTACCTAATATCATAACGCATGGGATGAATGGTTTTGAGGTTCTAGGACATGGCAAATGAGTCATGGGTTTCTGGTCCCATGCTCTGATGTATTGCATCTCTTCTGCAGTTATTCATAACAGGAAGAGCCGAGATTCTGCGGCTGTAATTATCAAAGGATTAAGTTTGTAACTCTTAATTTCAGTAGGACTGTGGACTCTTACGTCTATTGTGAATGTGTAAATGGCTAAGGAAATTCAAATTTGGTCTCTTGCATTTGCTTCCTATCTAAACAATAGACTAGGGCTTTTTATTGCTAATGTACTCAACCATGTTAAAAGTTGGAGCCTTTGCATAGCTTTAGGGACTGGGGAATCCACGAGTCGTGCAGAAAATCTCTCCACCCTGACCATAGCTCTCTAGACAGGTAAATGACACAGACTTTGCACATAATGTCAGACCAGTCCAGGAATTTTGTCACACTTATACTAAAAAACACAGCAAGTCTCCTGGCTTAAAAGCAGTTTGTGTTTTATTTATTTATTTATTTATTTAAACTTCACTTGGTTAGAATTAACACCGTAATTTTGTAGATTCTTTGTGCTTTTGAATGCATTTCTAAGGTTCTTTTCCTTTCCATTGTCTTTTAGGGTGCCATTAGAAAGAGATAATTCAGAAGAGTTTTTAAAACGAGAAGCCAGAGCAACTCAATTAGCAGAGGAAATTGAATCAAGTGCCCAATACAAAGCTCGGGTTGCCTTGGAAAATGATGAAAGAACAGAAGAAGAAAAATATACTGCTGTTCAGAGAAATGCTAATGAACGAGAAGGGCATAGTGTGAACACTAGGTACTGGCATACACTGTGAATAGTATTTTTATTTAAATGATGTACATATTTTGGTGAAGTAGCAATTTACTCATTGAAAATGTGCTTTTTCAGCAGGCCTGATTAGGTTAGGAATCTTGTGTAAACAATTGCATGCTGTTTTTGGCACTCATGCTGACTTGTACACCTCTGCCTGGCCCTGTATTATCTGTAATGAAACAGACTTCTCCATTCTGATATTTCGCTGTGGTGAATTCATACCAAATTACAGGAAAAGGCAGTGGTTTCAGCATGTCACGGAGAATTTCGGGCATTCGTACTAAATCATTCAGTCTGTGGGCTCATAAGAAGTGGAACGTGTGGTAAGTGTCAAAGGGTAAATTCATGAGGTGATCATTAGGTCAACATCTGATTATAAATTAAATTTTTCTCGAGCTTGATCTGAGAAAGATAGAAAGTATCAACAGAGCCCTTGAACAGGTACTTTTCGTGATCTTCTAGTTCTTCCTCAACGCTGATATAAATCTGCTCTGTTTCAGGGAAAATAAGTACGTCCCACCTGGACAGAGAAACAGAGATGTCTTGTCTTGGGGAAGTGGAAGACAAAACTCACCAAGGATGGGCCAGTCTGGATCAGGCCCACCAATTTCACGGTCTGGATCCCATACTTCAGATTTCAGTCCTAACTCTGGAGCAGATCAAAGAGTGGTTAACGGAGGCAAGTATCTGAAGTCTAAATGAATGTGCCTTATAAAATGCAGTCATTTATTTAATTATGTTGAAACTGCATATGATGTGGTTTTAGGATGTTTATTTCATAAGCTGGGCTAGCATGCATCATTTAACACAGAGGTGGTGAGTTTCATTTGGGTTTAACTTAGTGACAATGAAACATTCATTTGACTGCACTGTGCGTAGCTTTGCGGAGCAGAAATGTCACTTGGTTTCTACCTTTGTCTCAGATGATGGTGCAGTCTGCAGTTTTAAAGATGAAAAATTGCTTGATGTATTTTTATTTTTTTTACTACTGCTGAGCTCTGTCGAGGAGTAGCAATACTGACATCTAGTGAAAGGGAGGTGGCAGCTGTACCGGAGGAAGTGTCAGTCTTCCTTCCTGGAGCATGGATCAATTCAGTGTCCTATCAAAAAGAATAAAGCAACTCGCTGACTTCACCACAACGTGGGTGGAGAAATCATTGATGGGAAAGTAAGAGAAGTTATTACAGGAAAAGTAATTGAGTCTTCTCTTCAAATAGCTATTTGAGTGTTTTCTGCTGTACACGTGGGTAATGTAAACAGACATCACTAGGCGCTGTATAGCAGAAGGTGGTGGTTCATAACCAGATACCGTTTTTTGAGAGAAGGACTTTAGCAGTAGCCCATCCTTGAGGCATTATTTTTATAGGTTAAAAATACTATTATGAGATTGCTGTGATTTAAAAAAAATAAAAATACTCAAGTGCCTCTATCTGGAGGGGAGGTCTGAGAAATATTTAAAGGTAAGTGAAGCTTTCTTCTTACATACAGCCAGCTGTATAAAGGACGTACAACTGAGTCTTGCCCAAACAACGCTAAACTTTGAAATTCGTTGGTAGTATTTGTGGTTTGTGCCATCCTATTACTTTGCGGAATCAACATCATATAGTCAGCATACTCAAAATGGCTTGTGAATTAAATTTCTTTATTTTGAAAACAATGAACCCTATACCCTAGATTAAAATACTACATTAATACTGCAGATAACCAATAAAGGCATAAATGTCAAGATTCAGACACTGAACACCGCTGTTTTTTGTAAAGATACAGTTCCTAGAATTGATACTGCTCATCATTTGGTTTGGAAGTAGTAGTTTGTGCGTTCAATACTATATGTGAACCACTGTATGAGAACCTCTGGTAGCTGTTTAAGGACCTTGTCAAGACTGATGCATACTGTAGAACATATATATGACAGGCTAACAGATCAAACTTTACTGTCTATTCCTTAGTAGTATTTGTAGATCCTAATTAACCCTTTGGGGAGTTTATGACATTCAGATATTAAATTTGACTTGAAGCGGAGGAAATAACTTGAAAGAGACTTTTTATTGGTTGCAGAAATAAACTAATCTATCCCCAAAGGGTTAAACATGAAAAATCATTTTGTCATATTTTACTTTTTTTTTTCTGTTGACCTTTTTCCCCATAATTTTTCTTTAGTTTTTATACTTTCCTTCATATCATTTGTTCTGTCAGGTGTTCCCTGGCCATCGCCTTGCCCATCTCCTTCCTCTCGCCCACCTTCTCGCTACCAGTCAGGTCCCAACTCTCTTCCACCTCGGGCAGCCACCCCTACACGGCCGCCCTCCAGGCCCCCCTCGCGGCCCTCCAGGCCCCCGTCTCACCCCTCTGCTCATGGTTCTCCAGCTCCTGTCTCTACTATGCCTAAACGCATGTCTTCAGAAGGTACAATACCACAATTTGTTCATGTTTTTGTTTGTCTTTGTTTAACTCCTTTGTGAGTTTAATTACAAAATTGTTTTTCCTCTTCATTACTTAACCTATAATTTGTGTTTAACTTTAGTTTATCAGACTATTTCTATTAACCTTTTTATTTGAAGAACTTTACAAAAACAAAATAAAGCTGTGAAATTTCCCAAATTGGTATGAAATAAACTCAGCTTTGTAAACGCTGCTCAGTGTCTTAACTTAACCAACAGCAACATGCAGGACCTATTAATTTTGGAGGGCATTTTTAGGAATACAAATTTATATACAATCTCAAAAAATGTTAATACAGATGTTTCACAAAAAGCAGTCTCAAATCTAACTAAAATTCTCCAATTAACTTCTGTTTATTTAAACAAAAAGGCAAAAAAAAGCTACATTTAAAGAAGTGCACTGTGGAATGGGATAGGATAAGCTGCTTCGAAGGTGAATCTGTAGAAAACTTTACGTCTACGTTTGCATTGAGGCAGAGCAATAACTTAGCTCCCTGGTAGTCAGTAATATGCAGAGAAAGTTTGACTCATGAGTCTTGGACAGTTGTATGCAGAAATACCTCAACTAAATTAATACGTACTCTGAATGTACAGTAAGGAACATATTTTTATTTTAAGTGCACTCAAAAACTAGCCTGCGCAGCACAGTCTAGCAATCCTGGAAAAATGTAAACTGATCATCCTAAGCTCACTGGAAATGTGCACGCTCTCTGCTGTAGCAGGCTCCACTGGAGCCAGGAGAGAGCCCGGTCATCCCGCTGGTCGCGTCAGCTGCAGAGCAGCGTTACTTGCCTGATAAATGCTCGAGATGGCCCATGCCCATGGCTAATAGTAGACCTGCCTGTACGGTGTTCTACTGTCAATTAAATTTATCAATGTGAGATTTTTTTTAATGTAAGATCCTAAGAATCCGCATGCAAATGCAGTTATTTTTTAGCACTTGGGATTGATTGTCAGGCATGCAGTGAACTGCTGGCTGCAACATTTAACTTCTAGTACAAGAAGAGGATTGCTGGAAAGTGTGTATTCTTTAAAACACTTGCCTGTATGCAATTTGGATTGAAGTGTGCTTTAGATTTATGGTTAAAATAGGGGCTGACGTTTAAAGATTTATATAACCGGAAGAGGTACTTGATATTTTTGAACCTTACATGAAACCAGAAAGCCACTACCTGAACTTCTGTCTGTTACCGACCTACATTAACCTGCAATCAGCTAGGTTGTTCTATGCTCATACACAGTTTTTCCTTCTGAGATACCAGCATTTGAGTCTGATTTTGTTGTAAAGAAAATGTTTGTTAGGAGGTAGAAACTGTATTGCTGCCTGGACTTGAGCATAACTATTCTGTGGCAGCTGTATAAACTGTTCAGAATTACTGTTCACTTACGGCTTCAGCTTCTGATGTTAAACATGCATGACTGGAACCTTGGGATAACAATAACTTGTTTAGTTGTGATTTTGCTGACTTGTTAATGAATTGTGACCTGCTGCAGGCAATTTAGCCTCTGCAGAATGCTGTGCTGAAATTCCCCGAGAGAATTGGTCAGCCAGTGGTGACTACCCTGTAAATAAATGTTTGGTATCACTGACCACCTAACAAAAGTGATGCAATTCTTTTTTTCTTGGAAACGTTTGATAGCCCGGAAGTGTGCTTATCTAGAGGGAGCTGGGCCACTAACTTTTTTTGACTTGTCTTGCAGTAGGCAATATTGGATACTTGGATTCAACTTTTTTAAATCCACGCTGTTTCAATTCTGATAAAGCTTCTAAATATCAATGAGCATGAGCTCACATAGCAAGGTGAAGAGTATGTTGGTAGTCTGGCTGGACCACTGGCGTGGCCTTTTTATTCTCACAGATCCCTGGTTCTAGTCAATGTCAGTGTAATTTGCTTGACTGTATTACTGCATTATTGAGAGTTACTACATGAAAGCCAATTTTAAAAACAGATAGTATGTTTGGGTATGCTTTGTGACGGATGTTAAGTACTTATTGTGTGGGGTTGTTTTCTTTTTCTCAGGGCCTCCACGGATGTCTCCTAAGGCACAACGGCACCCTCGAGGTCACAGAGTCTCTACTGGTAGGGGTACAATTTCAAGTGGCTTAGAATTTGTATCTCATAATGCACCAGGGGAAGCATCTACTACTGCAGTGGCACGAGGCAGCCCTTCAGGTGGGACGTGGTCATCAGTTGTCAGTGGGGGTAGGTAAAGCTTGGCTTATTGCAGATGGCTTGCCAGGGATACTTTAGAGTGTTAATGCTAAGCAGAATACTGTGTTCCTAGACAATTCAGGCTCCGAATACACTGGTCTGCTAACTTAGCTTGCTTAGATGAAGTGGGAGAAGGATGTTGCCAGGTAGTTTAGTAAAATGGCTGGTGAGTCAGTCCTTAAGGTGCAGTATTGTCTGAATTGCAGAGAGGATAAGTCAGTTGGTGTATGAAAGGAAGGGGGAATTAGTTGTTGAAAGAAATAATCTTCAGGAAAGTCACTGAAGGAGACAAAGTTATTTTCCACTGCATCACTGAAGCTGATTAGTGGCAATATAACTGGATTTTTATGGTTTACAGATGAATGAGGTGCTTGTATAGAGGAAGGTTGGCATTACAAGAAAAAGATGAAATGATAAGTGAAGTTGGATGTACTTTCTTTTAAAATGATGAAGGCTTTAAGTGGTTGTTTTGTGTTTGTCATAAGTACTGTAGTAGTAGATGTAGTCAGTGTCGTCTTTTCTGAATCAGTTATTTTTGTAATGTTTGACTTTATATTTAAAGCTCAGTCTTACGATACCAGCCCTGGTTTTGAGCTTTTGTGATTGGGACCATGTTCTAGTCAGTTGTCAGCTGCTGGCTGCTTTCTTGAGTCAAAGCACAAATGAGCAACAGTTTGGAGCCTGGTACTTTTTAGCGCTGTTAGAATTCTAGAGAAGAGTGGTGGGAATGCATTTTCAGAAAGCAGGTATGAATTATGTTCCAGTGCGTAGACAACCCCATAGATCTTGTTGCCTTGCAGAAAAGATTTAAACTCTTCTGTTCTGGCATTCTCTCTGACTCATCTTCCCTCCCTACCCTGCACTTTATTTATTGCTGGCATGCAAGCAGGGCTGTTAAACAACTTACCTCTCTTTCTTCTTGCTCACTTGAAGTTTGTGTGTGATGTAAAGCAACTAGCTAGCCACAGTGGCATGAGCAGGAAGCAGGAGGTAGAACTTTACTTGTAAAGAACATACAACTTCCCTTGCTGCTTTAACACAGGACCAAAAGTGGACATCAAATAATCTGCTTTCAATTGGATATGCTGTTTTTTTTTCCCGCTGACAAACCTCCAAAGGAGGACGTTGTAAAATGGATGTGTTTTTTCAGCCTTTTAAAAAAATGTTTTACATCTGTTTATATGGAGATGATGACCACCTTTTCTGTTCTGCCTGAAACTGTGTTAATGTGAGCTGTTTTATGCTGGGGGGCCAGGGACCATACTGCAGTTTCATGGTGGGACTATAAGACAGATGTATGTTAGGGGACAATCTGCAGGAAAATAGCACCACTTATCTGAAATGCTGTATTGTAAAGAGCTAGGAGATGTACCTGAAAGGTAAACAGGTTTTCAGTCACTATATGATGTTCCACTGAGTATTTTAAAGCATGTTCCTAGTCATTTTTAAAATAAGCAAACTTCTGAGCGGGTGAGGAAACTTATCCCATAACTGTTTTTTCCTGTTTGTTTCTAGTTCCAAGATTATCCCCTAAAACACACAGGCCTAGGTCTCCAAGGCAAAGCAGCACTCCCACAGGACCAGCTCTGCCTTCTCCTCAACCTGGTACTATTCCCACTGAATCTGTTGCCATGCCTGTTCCAGCTGCCTCTCCTACACCTGCCAGCCCTGCTTCCAACAGAGCAGTTACCCCTTCCAGCGAAGGTGAGTAACCCTCACTAGCTGGCAAATGCAACCCTTGCCTAATCCCTGAAAATGAATATGGCTATACAAGAGCAAAGCTACTTTCTAAATGGTGGGAAAAGTTCTGACTGATACATTTAATTTCACTATGTAGTGAGTTCCTTTTTTCTCATGATGATGGCTTTAAAATAAGATTGGAGAGGCTTTTTAGTAAGTCTGTATGCTTAATTTCTTCTGCCTTTTGGGGAGTATGGATGTATAGGTGTTTGACCTAGTTGAGGACTTTTTTCAGACAGTTACTTGGCTGTTTTCTCATTTAAAGAAACATAGACCACTGCTTTCAAAGAACATTTTAAGCCTCATGAAAGGAGAAGAAAAGAAATTCAAGAGCACAGTCATAAAGGTCTTAACTAACTCTCAAATCTCAGTAGCATTCTGTATGAAGAGCTTGGACTATGGAAAATAATTTGCTTTCGTTTTACATTTTCTTGTTAGCCTAGTTAAGGATCTGTGTGATGGTGAGGGATGTTTGATTGAGACATTTTCATTGGGCTTAATAACAGTAGGATGGGGAAGGGGGGAGGATAAGCCTCCAGGCCCTAACTAGGTAGCAGAAAAAGTGTAACAGGGATTTTCTTACGTAAGCTAAACACGGTTAAATCTCTCTTCTGTTCTATCTTGTCATCTCTTTTTAATCAGCATGAGTTGTGTATGAGAGAATAACTTTGGCAATTTCTTTTCCAGCTAAAGATACTAGGCTTCAGGACCAGAGGCAAAATTCTGCAACTGGAAACAAGGAGAATATAAAACCAAGTGAGACTTCTCCTAGTTTTCCTAAACCTGAAAGCAAAGGTTCGTATCAAAAGCTTCTGTAAGTACTTGAGTAACATAGGATTCCAAGTGCTAAACCTGTTATATTGACTAGTTTAGTTAATGTTTAAAAGAAGACTTGGAGGCAATCTGTTTTGATAATTTGTAAGGAACATTTGATCGTGCAGTTCTGAAGAGACAGCTGCAATTTTAAGTGTTGGACTCATGGACTCATTTCATTCACCTGAAGTACAGAGGTGCTTATGTGGATGATGATTGCATTTATTTATTTTATTTATTTCCTCCTCTCAAAGCTGTGTTTTTTTGTTTTTTTTTTTTTAGACCCTGGACACCTTAGTGTTTCACCTTTAATTGATATTATTTCATCAGTGTTTCACCTTTAATTGATATTATTTCATCAGTGTTTCACCCTTAATTGATATTATTTCATCAGTGTTTCACCTTTAATTCTTTAATTGATATTATTGAAACACTGGCATGTTATGTTTCGAGGGTTTTATTGTGTGCCTCTTTGTATGCATCTGAGTTCTGCAGTCCCTGTACCTCAGGGCTTCTCTCTTGGTGTGATGCGTTAGAACTGTAGATATGGCAGTTATGCAATGCCATGTTTTCAGAGTATTTTTGTTTGCTCATACATGTAGTTTATGGAATTAAACCAAATCACAGATGAAGTGGTATAGCTGTATTTTACTTCTAGATATGCAAATGCCATGTTTTTGCAAATTTAGAGATGTGGGGGTTGTATATAAAAACCTGAATTAGAAATGCTTGGACAATTGTGGTCTTATATTTGGCAGGTGTCTCTCCAATTGTTTCAGAACATAGAAAACAGATTGACGATTTAAAGAAATTTAAGAATGACTTTAGGGTAAGTTTCTATGTATGTTAACTTAATGTATTGTAGTTCTCATGTGCAGATTACTTTGATGAATTGAATACATTGCATGTGTTAATGGAAAACAGGTCCTTAAAACTTGTGTTCGATTTACGAAAATGTCCATGAGAATTCGTGCTAAAACTCAATGCTAAGTCTTGTTTGTACAATTGCCTAATGCACAGGTGTGTATTTTGACTTAAATACTGTACACTGAAAATGTTGTTCAAAACCTGTATGGTTGTTAGGTACAAATAATTAATGCATTTATGCTCCGTATGGAAGAGCTTGTTTCAAAGTTTAATGGAGGGTTTTGCTGAGGAAAATTGAAGACAAGCATCTGCTGATCCATGGCACATTTCCAGGTTATAATTGTTTACTAAATCAGGTCAGCTTTTCAAGAGTTGCTGTTAAATCACATGGAGGGGGGCTGAGTCCAAGGGGTTGTCTTAAGCTTTCCTGTCACTTCCTAATCAACGTTTAGATCAGTCGAATCTGAATAATTCAGCTTCTTGCACAGTGTAGGCTTAAAACATTATCAGTGCTTGTAGATCCTTTTTTCCTACTAGAAATGGAAATGTATGTTTGAAAAGGTCACTTCCAGGTGATTAAGGCCTATGGGACTGTATCTTACTCTGAGATAGCATTAGATCATCTCCTAGTTTTGCATACCAATCTAATGAATATATACCTTGGGTTTTTTTTCAGTTACAGTCGAGTTCCTCTTCAGATGCAGTGGATCAGCTGCTAAATAAAACACGAGAAGGTGAAAAACCAAGAGATGTAGTTAAGGAAAAGACAGAATCGACCCCTAAAGAATCTAGCATAGAAACTGGCAGTAATACTAACTCTAACGGTGGCAGTAGCAAACCTAATAGTCCAAGTATTTCTCCATCAATAAGTAATAATTCTGAGCAAAAGCGAGGGCCTGAGGTAACTTCACAAGGTGTACAGACATCTGGGCCTGGAAGTAAACAAGATAAAGAGGATAAAGAAGAGAAGAAGGATACTTCTGAGTGAGTAACTATGCCTTTTAGAATAAGCAAATCTGTTATTAGCATTTAATTGTGTGTAGAAAAAAGCTATTATGAACATGTAATATCTTAATGTTGATATGGGCAATGTAAGTTTTCTCGTAGTTATGCAGAGAAAAAAACAAATGATGTGCTTGTGCAGAAAGTCATCTCGTGAGTCAGTGGTAGAAGTGCATGTAGCACTCTGGTCCTCTCAATGCCTAGTTGGTGTCTAAATGCTTATTTAAATGTTTTCCTGTCTCGTGTAAGCTGAAACACCAACAGCAGGAAAACTTTATTGATGAGTATAGTAAGAATGCTGTCATTAAACAGGACTTTTTGTATATATGTATATTTGAGTTCTCAAAAATCTGACTTGCAGATGGAAATGAGGCATTTCATATCTTAATTTTTTAATTGTTTAGGCGTTCTACAGATATGCTTGTAAAAGAATAATGCTGAACATCTTTTTTTGTTCTTCATGTTTAGGCAAGTTAGAAAATCAACGCTTAATCCTAATGCAAAAGAGTTCAACCCTCGATCTTTTGCTCAAGTAAGTTATTTGATACTGCTTATAAAGATCCACTCAAAGGCTTTTACTTGGAGTATGGTCAAGCTAATCTTGCATATGCATTGCTGAACTCTATTTGTAGCCGAAGCCTTCTACTACACCAACCTCCCCTCGTCCGCAAGCTCAACCTAGCCCTTCCATGGTGGGTCATCAGCAGCCAACTCCAGTGTACACTCAGCCTGTTTGTTTTGCACCAAATATGATGTACCCAGTTCCAGTGAGTCCAGGCGTGCAGGTAAAGTGCAGCATGTAATGTCAGTTTGTTTACACTTTTCAGATGATTGTCAGCCAACTGGGGAGACATAGGAGATCTCAGTTAAGACAGTGGCACAGTACTGTTTGTATCACTGTCATAAATATGGGCACAATTACATTGTTGTTCAGTTTTAGCTATGTAAATAACGACTTTTCCCAGTGGTCTTTCAATCTACATAGCATAATAGTCTCAAACACTTGTAAATTCCAACAGCTGTTACTCATATTTGTTGTGAATCTGTGCAGAATTCCTCCCCAGTGCTCCAAGCATAGCCTTACTTTCTTAAGTTTTAAGCAACCATTTTTTCGTCCTTAGCTTCCAGCTGTGTCCCACTAATTTCCGGTTGTTGCAGAGATTACTAGGATTTCAAATCTAACTCTGCTATAAAGCTGTCTGATTTAATACTTTGCTTGAAGTAGCAATACTAGCATTACTCGACTGGTTGTTGCAAACCATATGGTCTTGGTTGTTTGTACATTCAGACTTAATCACAGTGGTAGAAGAAAATACCATAGGTTAGGCAAAGCTCACTAAACCATATTTGAAGTCTGGAGTGTTTCTTCCTTTCCTTATGGACCAAATGGTTGCTGGTGATTAAAAATCTGTGGCTAACAATCCTAACTGTGTGGTGGAAGGTTTGGGGGAAGGATAAAACTTGTGCTAACTTTGCTCTCAGAATGTGTTAAGAAAATACCCAGTATGTCCAAAATGCTTTAATGAGTAATTTAGTGATCAGCTTGCAAAAGGTCACAAGAATTCCTCCTAAAGAAACTTCTGTGAGACTTGAGTCTTATGATAAAACGCTAGAAGAGCCAACAAACATCTACAGACTGCCATTGTGCATCTTTCCTAATGTTAAAATAGATGCACTAGAATGTTACTGGCTTGGTTTTAGTAACAGTGATTCTTTTCTAGTAGTGTATATGACATTGGTGAAGAACTGAACTTGTAAATATTTTAACGTCTAGCATTACATTTGTATGAGTTGCCTCTGAAAAGAGTTTGAAAGCTAGGATATGGTAACTCCTGTTGCGACTCGTTTCATAGGGGAGACTTGCATAGCAGAAAGTTCTGATTATCATGATAATCTGTAATGTTTGTCACCTAATTATGACCATAAAGCTTAGAGGAAAAAATAGCTTCTAATATCATTAGAGGCTAATGATTTCTTTTATTGGCTCAGAGTAAAACATAGCTGAGCAGGGCCCCCACCCCAACAAACAGCCACATGCATACACACACTTTTTAAAGGAATATCATAGCTTAAACTCCTGCTTCTGTTTCAGCCGTTGTATCCTATTCCCATGACGCCCATGCCAGTGAACCAAGCCAAGACATATAGAGCAGGTAAAGGTGAGAATAATACTGCCTGTTTGGTTCTTAGTCTGCATGCAGCATGAATAAAATAACAAATGATTGTTTTCTAATCCATGTTGATTGATATTTTAAATACTATTTTTAATAAAGGCAACTAAGTGGAAATACTTAGGCATTTCCAGATAAGCTAACGCAGCTCAAATCATAAGTTTGAGTAGCGTGGCGTTGCTTGTTTTGGAATTTGATTTGACAAACTGGAAAAGGTCTGTTACTTGGAACACTTGGGTAAGCTGATTTCTCCTATACTTCATAAGTGTTACAGAAATGTTAAAAAAGGGAACTGCTTTGTACTGGTGTGCAGCAGAGCCCTGAATGGTGCCTTAACGGGGTATTTTTGTCAACAAGAAAAATCTCTTTCTTCAGAAAGAGTGTGCTGTTACTCTTCTGCAAAGAGCTTATTGCTGGTTCCAGTTTGTTCTTTTGTATTCCTTCTGCAACAGTAGCTGAACAGCTGGACTAACAATACCGCATTTTTAACAAGTGACACCTGTGGCCATGTTGATGAGAACGTGTGGTGGGATGCACTCTCATCTCTGCAGTGCAGTGTAGGAGCAGAAAAATGATGGTCCTGTTTTATAGTCATGTTTCAGATAATGCTCTAATTCTACGCAGTGCATGCTTTCTTGCAATGTTACACGGTGTCTCATGATGATAGATTCCAGTGCTGCAGCTTCCAGTCACTGGAAGAGGAAATTGTTTAAAAGAGCAGTTCTGCTGTTTAGAAATAAACAAGTAGCCTTTATGAAAGTAGGGAAGACAAAAACTTGTAATGTATTTCTATTTTAAAACGCACTAACTTTACTGTGGCCTGACTCATGAAATCTTGTGGTTGATAATACTGATTATTTTAATCAAAAGTAGAAGCTGTCTATTCGCTTACTCTGTGAGGCTGTTCTCCTGTTCTGAATTCCTTTCTTGAGTGTCATTATTTCCTCCATATGTCCATTTTGTGTGCAGCATAGACCTGAAGGAGCTGCTTGTGTTAAAGTTCAGCGCCTTTACCCTGTTCAAGTTGCGCCCCGTATTTACTTTTTTCTATTGATTTGCAGTGTAAACATGATCATTATTGAGTGAATTTCCTGACATCTTCAACATTTCCCTCTTTTCCTCTCTCTAAGGGGTCTGTCAACATTGCACGCTGCAGTGGACTTTACAGGTGCTTGAGTTAGCGTAGTTATTAGTTGCAGTCTCACTGCAGCAAGCTGGAGCTCACCTTGAACTACCATGCCCTGTTGCTTAGTAGGCTAAATTAGTCTGTTCCGAGAGTGCCTTGCTGCTGTGGTTCAGTCGGTCTTCTTACCAGGATAGCTCAGGTAGTCCCACACTGCAGTGCTCTGCTCTCTTAATCTCTCCTCCCTCTAATTATTCCTATTCCTTTTCTCCCTATAAGTTGATTTGTCCCCTTCAGTGTTGACTGTAACCTAAATGTTTTTGGCTATCCTGAGGGATAGCATAGAGCTTAAAAGATGCAAATACCTCATACTGCAGCTGCGTGGAGACCTTTATTCTATTCTCCTCAGCCATGAGCACAAGTAATTTTAACAGACTCAGCTTTCCAGTTGACGGAGCAGTTGCTGAGTAGTTCTGATAGTGGATAAATTAAGCCTTTTGAAGGGGACAGGATCAAATTTGAGTAATGTAGGTATCCTGGTATAACCTCTCTCTTCTGTTCTTGATTCTTGTCGGTCTTTTTCTCCCTGCACCTTCCTGCTTTCACAAAAAAAGCAGGCCTGAGTTTGTGGCCATATACGTGGCAAAAAGGCAGTGATGAAAATCAAATGTGTGGTTTTTGTTTTTTTTTCGATGAACTTCTTTTTGATAGAGCTCTCTAATGCTAGAGCTCTAAGTGGTTTAAGGTTGAGGGGCGAGGATGTTCTACTTGGTCACATTGGCGTTGTAATGTAAAACCTTTCAGGAAGACTAACATTCTTTGTCCTGTGTTTCTAATGTGAGGTGCTCTTTGCTTTGTAGTACCAAATATGCCACAGCAACGGCAAGACCAACATCATCAGAGCACCATGATGCATCCTGCCTCAGCTGCAGGCCCTCCAATTGTAGCTACGCCACCTGCTTATTCAACACAATATGTTGCGTATAGTCCCCAACAGTTTCCTAACCAGCCTCTTGTGCAGCATGTGCCACACTACCAGTCTCAGGTAAGAGTCTGTTTAGCGGATGCGATAAGTCTAATAATTAAGTGGCTCAGTCCTAAATACCATATTGTCTCCAGTCATGTACTTGCTGTTGTAATGTGCTTCAAAGCCTGTAACAAATTCTACAGTCAGTTTCGAAGTTGTCACTTGTTATTGATACTACTATTGATAACTACTACTATTGATACTACTATTGATAACTACTTGTTATTGGTACTACCTTTTTAGCTTTTTGGGCAATTCCTTTTAGGTCATGGGCAGGGCATATCCTAGTTATGCTCTCAAAAAACAAACTATTTATACCTCAAGGCCTTTTATAAATACACATATGTAATTGCATAAATATATAATGATGATATTAGAATGGCAGAAATTAGATATGCTGGTGTTTTTTGTCAGTTTCTAGCCCACTGCAGAAAATGTCCTTTCATTTTTAGAAACAACTGGGATAATTGTTATAGTATGAGATCTTTAGTTTGCTCTGTGTTTTAGTAAGGCCAAGCTATTGCTGTTTCTAAATACGCAGTTATTGTTTAGATCAGACTCATTTCTTGTAATGATCCTCCAATTAACTGTCTGTTTTTCTTATTTCTGTTGAATGCAGCATCCTCATGTTTATAGCCCTGTAATACAGGGCAACGCTAGAATGATGGCACCACCAACACATGCACAGCCTGGTTTAGTATCTTCTTCTGCAACACAGTATGGTGCGCATGAACAGACGCATGCTATGTATGGTAGGAAACGTTTTGTGTTATATGTAACTTTTTAAGTTCTTATGTTGTGCAGGGATATGTTTAATCTCGAGCTTCAAATATGGGTATCATTCAGATTACACCAGTAGATGTGGTTTATATATCATAAGATGATGAGCAAAGCGTTGAAAACTGAGCCACCTGGTTAAAATGAAAACTCAAGTATGCTGATTTCAGTAGGATGCCAGTGACCAAGATGAAATTTCAAGCTGGGAGCTGCTAACGAATATCTGCTGAAAGAAGTTCGTTCAAGTTCTCTTGATGCCCTTGACACAACATCCCTTGATTGTTTCTTGTTTATAAGTAGGACTGGTTTTACTGCAAGGCTATGACCTCAGTTTCAAAACTTGACTTTAGTTCTGACAACTAGTGAAATGCTGTCTTTATGATACTACTAGCATTATTAACAGTATGAACACTTCTGTCTGAGCAAAATAAAACTTGTGTTGCTTACCTTTCTTTTTTGGTAAGTCAAGAATTAAGTCTATGAAATAACTCGTGTATTGCTTTGACTTTGAAAATTAGTCTCCAGCATTATCAGACGAGCATATTTCACTTACAGTGAAATGCTGAAAATGTGGGTTACCTTGTTACAAACTATAATGTGAAGAACTTCTAAAGCATTATAAATGTGTGATAAAGTAATGCCCAATTCGGAGGAAAAACCTCGCTGCAAAACATGCTATTGAAATAGGTAGAATCAAGGTTGCTAGAAGGCTTGGAAATTGTCATAAAATGTCAAAAAGACAGATGGTCTCTTGAAAACATGGCATTTCAATACTTGTTACAGCATCTGAGGAAGACTTTTATTGGGTCACGTATATTATTGACTTAGATTCTAATAAAAGATTTTCTGTACCTTTAGACATCTTTGTATGTTTTCCGGTGCTTAGTTTTACACTGCTACTTAATGGAAGTCCATGGTGTGTCTCGAAAACTTAACAAGGCTAAAAACAAAATTTAAAGTTTAGCGTGAAATTAATTTTGATTTAAACAAGTCGGTGTCTTACCCATCTGAAAACATCCTGTCAGGTCTCTGCAGTAGTGTGGTTTCATAGTTAAGAAACAAAAATAACAGAGGCCTGTTTTAACACTTGGAGAAAGAACGCTTCAGCTCATTCGTGATGAAGCTGAAATGGAAGTTACTCTTAGAGATTAAGTCCTTCTCTCACAGGTCCTTGCTAATTGTATTACTTTGATCTTTTCAACTCTTGTGCTTGAGGTGTCCATGTAAACAGATCTTCTGTTTGCTTTTTCATTAGATTAAATAGAATTCTGATTAAGTGAATGATCAAAGGCTTTCAGACCTTTATTGGTGAAAACCCTTCTCTCAAATCATGATTAAAATAAAACTAGACATGAGAGAATATGTGAGACTTCATTCAAAATGTTTGCTTGTTACTTCCTAGCGATTTCCCATTGTGCACCATCCTTATCTTCTGTAAGCACTGGGTTCTGCAGCATTGAAGCGTAAGCCCATTCCCTTGTTTAGCTTTGATCGGATGTCTGCATATTTTTTTTCCCACTGATATTCTAAGTCAACAGTTTTCATTTTGTGTTGGTTTTGTAGCTTATCTGTTGTAGGTAGGTGACTACCTACTGGTACACACAACTAAGCTGGGTCAAAATTTGAGAATTCTTCAGTATTTCCTTCCATGTAATTTAAACGTTACTTTTCCAAGAGCACCCAATTTACAGAAATTGCATGTCCTTCTGTGTTCTTTCAAATAGCGACTTGGTGGCTCTTCTAAGCGTTCTCCCACCTTCCCAGTAAATGATCAAGTGCTTGAAATTCTTGTTTATAGAAACTATTCAACCCAGTAGGATCACGAACTCCATACGAGACACTTTTTTTAAGAGTATGTTCCCGCCGTGTGTGAATATGTGTATTGCCTAGTGACCATGAATTGGCTCAAATGCACTCTTAACCTACAAAGTTTACAGTTGGCTACACGTGAAATGGCTTCTGATGTAGTGTATCGCTGTCTCAATTCCCAGTTTTTTGCAAGGCTTTCATGTGCTGAATACTTGAAGACCTTGCCTAGGCTGATTTTTCTCCTTACAATGTGTCCATCTAGAAGATATTAACTTCAGCTTCTGTTTATCAATATGTGACTGCTTGGAAAAAGTGTAGACTTGCCGAAGGTGATAGATAAATTCTGCTTATGTAGTAAATGATGAGCAACGTGCTCGAATTGTTCCCATCGGACCGAGTGACAGGTAGTTCTGAATGGTAATACAAGGGAGTGTTCACAACTTATGTTCAGTATTTTGGGAATCTTGAGTTTATCCATGGTATCTCTGAACTAAATATACCAACACACACTGATTCTGAATCTAATCTGGTCCTCTTGTTAAAGCAGTTTGAAAATCCAGAATAACAACTTCCTATAACAACTGCTGCTGCTTTTGATTTCTGGAGCATTGGCTCAAGCAAGTTCTCAGATTTCCCTTTGGCTCTTTAAAATAGCAATCTGATCTATTTTTATTTTTATTCTTTGACTTCCCTCCCCCTGTTCATATCAGGATTCAGTGGGTTACAGTGTCCTTTTGTCCTTCAAGGTACCGGTGCTTCCTTTGAGATAATTCTTGCAAAATTCACTCAATTTTTTCCCTGTGCATGTGGTAGAAAGAAGATGTCTACAAGGACAACCGCACTGAGACGCGGGGGTTGGGGGGCACTGCTTATGAGGTATTCTGAAGGTGTGAAGTGTTTTCTCATGAGATCTGGAACTCCATCTCCCTTAATGGTTTGGGATAAGTGAATGTCTGTGGCGAGCAGTAACTGCCTGTCAGTGAAGAGAAATGCTTGTTGATCCGTTAAGCGAACTGCCCTCACTGCCAAGAGCTTGGGTTTTGTTTTCCCTTTTGTCTCGTGAGGAGGTACCTCAATTCCAAATACGTGTAGTGACTTACACTTGTTGATCTGCACTTTTCCAGTCGAAAGAAAAATATTTTTGTCCAATGCTGTTTAATGGGATATTTCTGCACTTCTGGGATTTCTTTGCCAGTCATTACGGTGCCTGCTTCTGCTTCCCAAGCTGCTGACGAGAGCTCCAGAGAAGCAGAGTAGCTAAGCAGCGTGGTCACCAGCAGACCCACCTGAACGCACGGCAGAGGAGCATTTAAGTCACTGGTTTTCCCCCCTCAGAACACAGTGGGGAAGGACGGTGTTCAGACAACCATCTCTCTTCCCACCAACCAATGCCTATTGCACCTTGACTTGTAACTTCTGGAGATGCGAGCCGTTTAGATGGCCTTACCGAGGAAAGCTTTGCAGGTTCCGCTGGAGCAGAGCGGTACACACACCTTTAGCTGCCACACACACGTACCTTAACACCGGGTTGTTGCTCTCACCCTGCTGAAGTGCACGTAGGCTCAGAACGTAACATCTTTCTGGGAAGCGTTGGCTCTGCGTGATCCATGACGCGAGTATCGCTGCTCTGGTCGAGTTCGCTGGCCGTGGTTTGCAGTTTCACTGCTTGTTTCTATGTCGCACAGACACAAACTTGTCCCGTGGTGTTGGTAGAAAACCTGGTTATCTAAGCTGAGGGTGGATATTTCCCTGTGACAATTAATGCCTGCTAGTTTTACCATGTAGCTGCTGAACTGCCTATGTTTTTAGATAACTGGAGTCCTCTGAAAAACTTCACGTTTGTGTTTAAAAACAAAACCAAACAGAAACTTGTGTAAAACCAGGCCTTGGTTTTATACAGATGCATTTCCTGTTTTTTGTGCTCTCATTCCTGTCCCCGTTCTCCCTTCCTTTTTCCCCTTCTGCATATGTTTTACTGGTCTGGTATTGTCTCTAACTTTATCTGGTTTCTGTCTCAGCAGTAGAGTAAATTCTATTACCCTGATAGTACAATGGTGGATATAATATAAACTTCAAAGGATTCTCCAGGGACTAAGAGTGAACCAGTTACCAAAGGTGTCTTGGAACTGTTAAGAATGACAGTGACGCAGTTGAAAAAGCAAGGGGGGCGATTTGTTGTTTAATGTAATTAAGCTTTAACCTTCTTGTTACAGTGTATTGTAATAGATTGCGAATTGACATAAAGTTTATTTTCATGTTAATACTAAATTAAGAACCGAAGACCTCAGTATCAGAGTTTAGAAGGAAGGCTTACCTGAGACTTGTATTGTTTCATCTCCGCTCAGTTGTAAAAACTAAATATCCAACCCTAATATCAACTAAGTAAATAAAAATATCTGCATGATTCTACGATATATTTAAAAAAAAAAAAAAAGGGAAAGAAAAAAAGACGCTGACCTTTCCAGAAGACGGGAAGCATGCACACGGCAAGAGGCTAATTTACCTTTCTATTTCCCAAATTCAGCATGTCCCAAAATACCATACAGCAAGGAGACAGGCCCTTCTTTCTACTTTGCCAGTGAGTTGGGTTTTTTGTACTAATTTTGATTGTACAGAAAAAGCACTATCTAAAGAACAGATGTTAAAGGAATGGGACGTGTTGAGGGAACAAGTTTCCTTGCACCAAACCAGCATGTAGAAAATGCAGGAAAGTTCCTTTCAGTAGAGGGGGGAGGTGAAGCTGAACGGATTTAATGTGCGACAGGAAACGGATTTTTGTCAATTTTCTTTTTAAACAGTGTTTTATATGCTGAGTAATCTTTTTCATTACTACCCAGTCTCTTCATCTGCAACCAGAAGTGAGTGCTGTGTGCAGACAACTTTCGCTTAAAACCTAGGTGAACTCCCTCGGGAGTTCCAAATGGGACTTTAAGACTTTGTGAGTTAATGAACTTCCTAAAAGGAGAAGTGTCTTGTGCCTCATCACTTTAAAAAGCTGTGGCTCAAGCGCTGAGCCCCTGGGAGGAGTTAACCTGAGCTGCAGCGAGGGTGAAGGAAGCTTCCCACAGTTACTGCGGTGTCACTGGAGGCGTGCAGCGAGCCCCGTACTTGGTCGCTATTTCAACGAGTGACTGGATAGGGCCCCTTGCAGGTGTGTGGCACCGGGCGCTTCCTCCCCAGCATCAGAAATACTGCCTCTGGTGTTCATCGGAGCCCTCTGGGGAGCCTGCTGGGGCAGTCAGGCTCAGCGGGGCTGCAGGATGAGCTGTAGTTGTCAGCCAAGGCGTGGGGAAGGAGCACTGCGGTCTCAGGCTTGCTCCTGTCCTGCAGTGAGACTTGGGTCCATCTGCAAGTCTCTGCAGCCTATGCCAGGCACTCTTCTGGTTGTGGGTTTGGGTTTTTTTTTTTTTTTTGAGCTAACTGATGGAAGAGGGGTGTGAGAAATACCATTTGTTCTCCAAAAATCTCGTCTGGAGAAGATTTCCTGTGTGTTTCTTGTACAGAACTGGTTTTATGTGAACTAGTGCTGTAGGATGCTGACCTGTACTGTTTTCATGCATCTTGGTTTGGTGCACTGAAATAACTGTAAGAAGCTCGTTCCTTCAGTGGATAATCTTTGGAGTGAAGTCCACTATACCTGTGTAAAATGCCTTCTGTAAATGTTTATATTATGAAAGAAACATTGCTATTTCTTTGCTTCCTACCATTCAGGTCTTTTAAATGTAGTTATCCTCACCATCTTACTGGGTCTGGCAATAGTTTTGAATTTTGTTCACTGGTCAGTTCTTGAAAATAGGCTCTTCAGTGCATCTTTGGATGATGACCAACGATGACCACCATTGGCAGCATTGAGATTCCTACCAGGGAAATAAGAAATTACACGATGTGGTTTCTGTATATACCCTTGCAGCTGGGAGTTCTGCTTGATTTCTGCTGTTCTGACCTCTTAATTTCAGCTCTTTTGCTGGGTTTGATAGCTGACTTCTTTTTTTGTTTGCCTCTCAGAAACATAGGCTGCATGTTTGTAGAGCTGAATTCATTAATTCAATGCATCTGATATTTTTGCTCACTTCATTACTGAATGACTTACCTTCACTGTGTCCCCTCCCAAGGTTAGTTCAGTTAAATATCTCATGTCAGGAAACGACTTGATCAAAAAGGCGAAGTGAAACAGGTTGGCTCAGGGAGTATTTCTTGGGGAGAGGAACTTCCAACTTAATGGGTGCGAAGCAGTGTATTTCCGCTGGAATGAGCTGGGGTTCCTTACAGCAAGAAGCTACGCAGAACTGAGTTGTCCTCTCCTAGAGCTTTCTCGGTGCTTTCTTGGTTGAAAGATGGCCATTTGGAAAATCTCCAAAGTGCTGACACTGGGGGAAATGTTGGATAATTTGTGATTTTATTCATTATTTTTTCCCCCCTCCTTTCATGTCATTTGGTATTTGATACACATAGCAAGCTGTTTTCATGAACAGAGAAAATGTTGCAGTAAAAATGTTTTAGTTACGGCTTTGAAGGTGAATTTCTCATGACTGTTTTGCAAGGCTTCTTTCACAGGCTTACTAAATAGCTCATAGATTTCACTGATTTGTTGTGAACTATTAATTGCAGCAGCTAAACATGGAAATCCTTCTGTTTTTCTAAAGTCGAAGTTTGAACGCTGGTTTTGAGCTAAGATAGATCTGGGCACCTATTTCAGACCTGCTGCCACTCTTCCTGAATCGCTCTTGATTTGTATACAGTATCTGTCCAGGATGTAGATAGGAGTCAAAATACCTTTTTTTGGAAACGTACTTTTATTATTACTATTAAAACTTAATTTGCAGCATCATCTGAACTTGATTTAACTGAATTTGGAGAGGATATTAATTGGGGAGTCATTTCTAAAGACAAAATGGGGGAGAGGAGGAGAAGCTAGAGGAATGAATTCTGAACTTCAATGTGCAAAGCTTATGGATAGAAGAAATTAGAAGGTTATGGAAGCTGGTGCTATGGCACTTCACCCCCTCCCCTGTTCTTTGGGGTACCATTCCTCGGTTTGACTCGTTTCCTGAGCGTGAAATTCGTCCTTGTGAGGTTTCATTGTATAATGTATCTGCTTCAGAGTAACTTGGTTTATTATTCTCTGGGCTATAAAGAAATGAAGGATGAATCGCAGTAATGGTTTCAGGGAGTACCACATTATTCTGGGGCTCTTAACAAGTAGTGTGGCAGGATGTGGGAAGCCTCGAATATCTTATGACTTGAAATTAATTTTCACGTACACTTGAAAACCTCTTGAATGGGGTTGAAGGCAGTTTATAGTCAGGCATGCCAACTCTGTGGCTGAGGCAGCGGAACGAGAGCTGAGGAAGGCAGATTTCTGGTAGCATGCCCTTTGGCAAACAAGTGAATCCCTCTCTGCATTTATTTCTATTACTTTGACAGAGATAATAACTTCTGGCCTTCTTCAGAGTGTTGAATAATAATGAGGTTAAGAAATTTTCTTACTGTAGGAAACAGTAAACTTCGTACTGTGAAAACCATCGGTGTCTCTGTTGATAATTTTCATGTAGCCTTTGTAAGAAGGAGCGATGTTTGGAAGCTGTATAAAATACAAACGTGATGCAGATGATGCTGCAAAATAAACTTTAGTAGTGATACAAAAAAACAATGACTTTTCTTGCATTTGGAAGTATAACAAAGTGATCTTTGTGGCAGAAGATGCATAGTTCAGCTAGTGCCCATTGGAAATATTGGGGTGTTTCCAAAAACCTCCCTGAATCAGAAATGCTGATAATGTATGAGTATAGTCATGCATAAGTACGCTACTGTGCAAGAATTTAGGGTTACAAATGTATATGAAATTCATCTGCATTAATGGCCTGAAGCTGTTAGACTATTGGCTCAGTGAAGATTTAGTAGCGCTTTCAAGACAGCTGTGTGGGATTAAGTTAAATGTGGTAAGCAGTTATTTCAAAAAGGAGAAACCTTCATAATGACGTGTACAAGGAGAAAAATCTCAATTAGGCAAAAAGATACTGTATGCATACTTTCGAGTGAATTTGAATATTTTAGCAGTAGTATTTGTAAGCTTTATGGCAAGCCAAACTGGAGGAAAGCAAGTATTTGCACGGGATGGTGGTGTGCCAAGGCACAGCGTGGTTGCTGAGACTTGCTTTTGATCCACGGTATTGTGCTTTCAGATGCAGCTACGTTTTTGTGCATTTTCTCCACCGGTTTTGTCTTTCATCCTTTATATGTGTTCAGGCAGTCCTGTGCATTCATGAATGTAGAACCCAACGTAGTGAAGCTCTTCAGAAGCTGCAGCAAAGAGCTGCTTGCAGACGTGAGGCACTACATCTCCCTAGCCAGGAACATGCAGGCAAGGTGGCTGCAACACCAGTTGCACTTGAAGTTACTCCCTGTGCCCTGCCTTTAGGGTTCGTTTACTAAAGGAAGAAAATGCTACCAAAACACTCTACCTTGCAAACAACAAAACAAACAAAAGCACTTCTAAAAGTACTCTGCAGAAAGGCGCTTCGTCGGCCCTCAAATTCTCATGTACTACAATCCCCATGAAAGCTGTAACCCCGTAGTGAGCAGCGATTAACTGTGGTCAGAAAGACAAAAACATACGTGATCAACTAAGGAGCACGTGCAGGGAACAGGCTCAGGAGCAGGTTGATAGTTTGCTTTGATTATTTGTCTCAACAATATGGTCAGCAAAGCTAGCCTCGCTGTTCTGAGCTGCAGTGCTGGGAAGAGCAGTGCACGTTGTCCGTGCAGAAGTGTAAGAGCAGGCTGTGTGCTGGTTGTTGCACGAGATCTAAAAGTGACAGAGGGGATAGGCAGTGCATCTTCATTTGTTTTCAGGGTCTTGTGTTCCAGTTGCATGCTTTGTGTTTAAAGGAAGTCTTGCTGTTACGGCTTTTCATACCTTTTTAGATTCCTTCAGATTAAAAAAAAAAAAAAGGGGGTGGTGTAATTCAGTGTGGCCTGTTTTAAAGCAAAACTGGGCAGGACTCCTCAGACAGGGGCTTGTTGATACTGGTTTGTTGTTGGAGACTGGTATGGCTATAGCAACAGATGGTTTTTCACTTGTGTGAGTTTTATATTTTTTCCCTTTTATGGAATTTCATACCTTATTTGCTACTGTTTCAAGAAATTAAGAATTTCATGGCAGTGTTGAGAAGCTCACAGAATGGTGGTGATCCAGAAAAGTACTGTAATTGGCCTCGAGGGGAAAGGAAAGATATTTTAGTGCAAGATACTGGCTTCCACAAAAATTAGACGCTCCAGGAGTCTCGGTGTCTCAGCTGTTACGTATGTTCTGTGTGTCCCTGTAGCTCTTTAGTATACGTGCAATGCATGTACTTTACATGGACTGTACTGTGAGCAATTTCCAGAGAGTAGCATGGTGAGGTTAGCCAGGTATAAGGCCAAATAATTTTTTGGATGGTGGAAATAAAAATGGCTTGTAACAGCTTTTTAAAGTATATTTCAGGAAAAAACTAAATTGTATGGAAATTATAAAATTGATATTTCAAACTGGCCTGTTTAAAAAAAAAAAAAAAAGATGAAATACCACTTTTCTTATATGTAGTATCTGTTGCATTGTCAAACTAGGGAAGATGAACTGTCTAATTATGGTTATTTATAGACTTCCCTGCAAAATCAAACTACATGAACACAAGGTAAGATACTCAGCTATTTGCAAGATAAATTTTTTTTAGAAGGGGGAGGGAATATTCTTGCAGCGTGCTAGAGGTATAGTGAAATCTTCAAGTGCAGATGGTGACTTGATTAGGTGTATATTTTGTATCTGTTGTTAAATATTCTTCTTTTTCATCCTAGTTTCCACTGGCTCACTTGCTCAGCAGTATGCCCACCCTAATGCTACCCTGCATCCGCATCCTCCGCATCCTCAGCCTTCTGCCACACCAACTGGCCAGCAGCAAAGCCAACATGCTGGAAGCCACCCTGCTCCTAGCCCCGTGCAGGTAACAGCTTAATGGAGTGAATGTCTTTAAATTGTACTTAACACACCCTACTGGAAGGTATCGCATCAATCTGTTACTTTGCATTGATCTATTGATTTCTTGAGAGGAAAAACGATGGGAGCAGTTGCCCAAACCACCTGCATGTGGTGGATCTCATGCAGGAATTGTCCAGATTCCCATGCTTTCTAGGAGGGAGGAAGCAGAGAGAGACCATCTCGTTCTTCTCTGCTTGCAATGGCCAGGACTCGAATGTTGTAGGCCCATGGCATAATGTGTTAGATAAGCTAGGAGGAAAACGTTTGCCATTGCTAAAGAAAAGGGACTGACCAGCATTTGAGTCTAACCATTCGTTTCTCCTTCTTCATGGGGGATGATGTACAGCTTGTTTTCATGTTACGATTAAGAAGGGCTTATGATTTTGTCACAGCGTAATGTGAGTGGAGTCAGAATTAGAAGTAGAAGAATAATGCTGAGAAGCGTTTGATTTGTATTTCCTCAAAGGCAGGCAGCTGAAAACAAAATAGTACTTGTGATAATGCTGCCTGCCATAGCTACCTACTGGTAATGACTTCGGGCTGCTCCAAGTGTAGCTGTGAAGTATATCCAGCTTCCAGGCTTCAGGGTCTCCTTGTTTTTACCTGGCAGCCACGGTTCTGGTCAACACACACATTTTCCAGGCTCCTGCTCACACGACTCTCTAGCTCAAGCAGAAAATGAGCTTGGAGGAATTGCAGTGAGTTTTCTTGTTACCATAGATTCGATGATCCTTAGATTTGCCACTTAAAAGATTGAATATCAGGAGTTTTGCAAGCCTTTCTTACACTAGTTTCCAGAATAAATGTCTCACTTCTAGACCATAACGTAAACCTCACTGATGTACTATCTTTTTTTGCAGCATCATCAGCACCAGGCTGCTCAGGCACTCCACCTGGCAAACCCACAACAGCAGTCGGCAATTTACCACGCAGGTCTAGCTCCAACCCCACCTTCCATGACGCCAGGCTCCAATACGCAGTCTCCACAAAATAGTTTTCCTACAGCACAACAAACAGTCTTCACCATTCATCCCTCCCATGTTCAACCTGCATATACCAATCCGCCACACATGGCCCATGTCCCCCAGGTAAACACAGTTTAACAACCTTCAAGACTAAATGTCTTAATGCCACAAAGATAGGACAGTTGGGCCTGCTGAAGTGATTTCCATTCTGTCACCTCTCAGCACAAACCTACCTGTTGTGTTACTTTAGGTTTCTGTCTGTACATTGCCTTTCTTTTAGAATTTTACAAGATATTTGGACCTCAGCTTCCAACACCCAGTGCATCTACAACTGTAGTTTAATGAAGACATCTTAAGCTGGCACTGCTACCGAAAGAAGTTGAGCTCTCTTCCCAGTTCCGACTCCCATTCTTGTCCTGCCCCACCATTCTGCTCACAGGACTGTTTGGCCATGCAGCAAACCAGACTGGGGACGTGATTCAACTGAAGCGTGCCCCCCCCCCCCCCCCTATTTTAGGCTGCTTCTCAGTCAAATCAGTTCACTACTCGGGTTCACTGCATGATCACAGGAAGAGCTGGCACGCAGGAGGGTCGGAGGCGAGAACTGAGTGGAAGAAAGCTGAACTGCTGCTTTTGGTGGCAGTTGTAGGCTCTGCGCTGTAGCCGAATTTACACAAGTACATTCAGCAAAGGATATTACGAAGGATTACTGGGTAGTAATAAGGCTGCACTGCAATGGGAGATAGGTGAGATTCAGTTCAGATGATTGCAAGACAATCCTTGCTGAAAGAGAAAACCGTGTGTGTGTGTGTCTGTGTGGATCTAAATGTATTGCAGGAGAACCCCAATGATTGTCGGGCAACTTAACTACAGTCTTTGCTTCAGGATCAGAAACCCATTTCTCTTAACTGCTCTCTTGTGGTCAACTCACTGAAAAAAAAAGGATTTTGGGAAGGGAAGCACATGACTGATTAATCGAGAGCTCCGCGTAAAGCAGCGTTACAAAGATTTTCTGATGTTTACTAAATCTCGTGGATTTAGTGAGCTTTGTCAAGGAGCGGACAGTTCATCAGTAATTTGCCTGCACAATTGCATCTTCAGATAAGTACTTGGTATCTGGCTTACGCCTTCTCATACAGGCTAACAGTAGTTTGGGATAGCAAGACTAACTAGTGGGTAGGGAGGTTAGTCTGATAGGTGTGCAGTCCCTTACTGAATTCTGGTAAAACCTTTGTTTTGGTTCCTGGCACGGCCAGTTAAGCAAACTAATTAGTAGCTGTTTTAAGAATTGTTTTACTGATGTTGAGTTTTTAGCTTTTTAATTCCAGTAGGCTTTTAATTTCTCTGCTTTTGTACTGTGGGAGGATAAAGAGGATGTCCAAACTTGACTACTGTTATTGTAGCACCTTGCCACATCCTCCCAGGCTCTGGTTTCTGCCAGAAGCAAGATTCTCTGCTTAAATGAGCTATTGCTCTGCTCTGGCATGATGGCACTGGTGTGAATGCCTAGGTTGTAGAGCTTCTCAAGATGCCTCGAAATACCGCGTGTAGCCCTTCAGAAGGGTCTTGGAAGCTTGTGGGTGAGTGGCATGTTCAGTGCTGTGCCTTGAAATGTGAAACATGTTTGTTTCAAAGTCAACTTGAAGGTAAACCTGTAGAGGAATTGTGCTGTACACACTGTGGCCAGGCCCGTGCCTGCGCTGTAGATGCGGCCATTGTCTTCCTTCCGTGTGCCAAGCACTTCATCAGCAAACCTTGCTAAAGGAAATCAGATGCAACTTTTAGTCAGAACTGACTGCTTAGTCAGGGTTTTTTAGCAATCACAGGCAAAGCCTGCTTTATCCTTAATTTTTGACTTACGCAGTCTTTTCTGCTGTAATTTTTTAGGATGAAAACTACAATCCATAATCCACAATATTTGTACCAGGCTGACTTTTTTTGAAATGAAGTAGTTCCCTCAAAATTTTCTAATGAAGGAATAACTACAGTTCTGCAAGAAGTTTTAAATGCGTGTAATTATTCCATGGTGGGGAAACTAATCACTGGATTTAATAGCTTCTCAGTAGTGCGATTTCCAACTGCCGAGCACCATTGTGAAATATGTAGTAGGAATTTCAGTTCGGCTAACACAGGGGATCAGTTGAATTTCCCTTTAGGTTATCAGATGAACCGAGCTGTTAGAAATATCTCACTTGAGAAACAGTACTTGAAAATTCATTACAAAGTACTGTCAGCTTCCAATTTGTAAAGCATTCGAGCCACAGCAGAAATTTTTATCCAGTTTGTGTCTGTACTGAATACAACTGCTATATGAATAGCTGCTTTATAGTTACGGCTGCTATAATAGCATGTTTGTCAAAGTAAAAATGGTGCTGATCCTGAAAGATATTTTTGTTTCACAGCCTTATCTTCTAAGCCTTTTTTTAGAGCAAGAGTGAGATTTGAATTGCAGTTCCTGCCTTTAAAGGCTTCTCGAGTGCTATTAATAGAGTGTAAGTCTGATAAAGAGTTTGAGAAATGTCTGTGATGAGTCAAATAACCCTTTTGTCTTTAAGAAATAAAATTATAGCCACTACCTGCTATTTGTCTTTACTGGCCTGTGAAACTTGTGAGGCTGCGATTATTGCACCGTAGTGCCCTGTTACTGGGGTATGGTAGAAGGACAAAGCAAACCTTAGATGCAAATACATTTTTTTCCAAGACAAACTGACCGAAAGCTCTAGGAGTTCCTTAATGTTTTGTGCTTTTAAGAAACTAGTGCTTACCAGATTTTTAAAACAATTGACAATCTCTAGAGTTCTGAACCACTCTGAGCTAAAGAAGCCAACTGACAAGTTACTGAACTTGTTTGCCAGAAGGTGATCAGCCATGACGAAGATTAACCTCCCTTTTTCTGCTGAGACTTAACTATGATTGCTTAGATTACTCAAGGACCTTAACTGTGATGAGCTTAACTGGAAACAGAACAAAGCTGACCTAACAGTATAAAGGGATGAAATCACTCATCTTAGAATGACTGCTTAGATGAAAGATAGTGCATGCACAGGTCACTGGAGAGGGGTTTCTAGGGCAGGGAGCCATGGAAGAATGTGGAGTTGTGTAATGAGAAGCCGAGGATGGGATGCCAGACCTCTAGTGCGTGTGAAGTTCAGATCTGTACCCGGTGCATTCTCTGCATAGGAAGTGCTTTGATCTAGGTTACTAACAATAATGTTTTTGAAGATTTGTTGCTGAGTTTTTTTTAAATATCCCACAGTTTAACGCTGTCAGTCTCTCCCAGTGTGCACTGTCCAAATTGCTAAAATTGAGAATGTTACTCAGAGCCAGCAGTGAGGATTTGAGCCCTTTTTTTTTTTAGCTGTTATTTTTGTGTTAAGATCTCTGACTTAATCCCTGTAGCTAATCTAGTTAAAATGGAGTAAATCTCTGGATTTACTGGTACAGCTGGAGAAAACTTGATAGTCATGTGGCCAGGAGTGATGCCTCCTTGTGACCATTATACTAAAGAGCTCTTTGTTTCAGGCTCATGTACAGTCAGGAATGGTTCCTTCTCACCCAACTGCCCATGCTCCAATGATGCTAATGACGACACAGCCACCTGGTGGTCCCCAAGCCGCCATCGCTCAAAGTGCACTACAGCCCATTCCAGTCTCGACAACAACACATTTCCCCTATATGACGCACCCTTCAGGTGAGGAGTGTGTGCCCGGGAGACCTGCACCTTAACTGAGCCAGGTCACAGTAGTGAGGAGGACTGTTACAAACCAGATTTGGGGAAAAGAACAAACAAACAAACTAAAAAAAAAAAAAAAAAAAAGCTGAAGATGTCCTTTTAGAGTGGCAGGCTGCTGAAGGCAGGCTATTTCTGCATTTAGCATTTATACTTTGCCAGCCCAAATGCCTAGGTAAGCATGCGAGATTTAGCTAATTTAGCAAAGACCTCGTTTCTCTGTAGCTTGAGTACAGAAATGGATAACTATGCAGACACTGGCGCTGTGGGACTGTATTCTTCCAGGTTTTGCCGTGGTTTTGCCTTGGGGGATGGACTGTCTGTGTAGCCTGTTCATAACGATCTGGGGGTTTATTAAATTTATAGCGATTTGCCTTGAGGATAGGAGTGAAAATGTTGCTCGGGGGTAGTGCTGTTAGACTTCTAATGACCGAAGTAAAATGACAATTGAAGTCTATTTAATTCAGAGTAACATTCTGCAGCTTTACTTTGGGGGAAAAGTAGATGCTGTGTGACTTCTTTCCACTTTAAATTTAAACATTGCCTAGGTTTCTTTATTATTATTTGTTTTCAAACAGCCTCTAAACTTTTCTAGTGAACTAGATACCTGATTTTGTTTCTTGGGGAATGTGTGAGCAGAACAAAGATGCTTTCTGAGGGTTTAGGTAGGAAAAAAAAATATCCAAAGGACATCTTGATATGCAGAGTATTGTTTTGTTCTTAAAAAATAAAAATAAAAAATAATTTAAAAAAAAAAGTTCAGCTCAGTAGTTGTCCTGTGACCACTTTACTAGCAAACTGTTGTGTGGCTTGCCAATTTATTATTTACATTTGAACTTTTTTTTTACAGTACAAGCCCACCACCAACAGCAGTTGTAAGGCTCATCTGGAATAACTGAAAGGCTGGATACCTTTTGTAGGCCAAATACCCTCCTTCTACTGCTTCTGCCAACTGGAAGCACAGAAAACTAGAATTTCATTTTATTTTGTTTAAAAAAAAAAAATTGATTTCTTGTAACATCCACTAGGAATGCTAACAGTTCATCTTGCAGTGGGAGAGATTTGGACTGAGTAGAGGCATTTAGGAACTTGTGGGCTATTCCATAATTCCATGCACTGTATCTGAGTCCTGCAAGTGCCCCAACTCTGCTTGCTGAAAACTGGAAGTTATTTATTTTTTAATGACCCTTCAAAGTTATGAACTCATCAGCTAGCAAAAGAAGTAACAAGAGTGATTCTTGCTGCTATTATCACTAAAAATCAAGACTTGGAGATCCCTTTTACTTCTAACTAAACTTGAAACAGGTTCAGTAAAAAAAAAAAAATTCTAATCGTCAAACTGATGAATTATTATTTATAAATCACGTTTGATGAGATAATCACTATCGTGAGACAGTGATGTAACTTTTAAGTTAAGAAAACTTTTACTTTGTAGATAATATAAAATAAAAACTTAAAAAAAAATTAAAAAATAAAAAAAGTTTTAAAAACTGACCTACTTATCGTTTGTGTCTTGTTTTACCAGTCTCTCTCTCTAATGTTTTCTCCATTCGTTCCCCTTTGGATCAAAAGCTGTTTTATTTAGCATCAGGTAAGCTTTGCCCTGTGTTTCTGTCGTGTGCTGCTGCTGTCTTGTGTGTGTGCCCCCCTCACACCTCCTGCTATGAAACCAAGTCAGTCGTAGCAGACTTGTAGGGTCATTGCACAAAGTTGAAGGCTTCAGAAGCAGAATTTTGATACAGGTTTCAAAGAATTTCTTGCGTTTGGACCCATTCCCTAATGGCTTTACACTGTTGTGGTTGGTGTACAGAAGATGTCCCGACTGGGCCTTGATGTTTAAAATAAAGCTGTGTAAGTCAGTGGTGCTGCTTGGAGACGAAGGAAGAAACCGGGGTAAGCATTGCTTAACAAAATGGTGTAGAAAGGTGGGGAGAATGATAGGAGAAAGCAACTGACTACCCCATCCTTCGGCAACAGGCAGGGTAACTACCGCTGCTTAGGAAATGCTGTGGTCTTCCCAACTCCTGTAGGGTGCACGCATCCTAAAATGGCTAACCAACAGATGATGCTGATTAAACTGGATTATAACAGAGCTGCGTTTCAGAGGCAGGTCAAGGAAACTGTTGTGTGCGCGAGCTTACGTGGACGGCAGGTAACACATCGCACCGCGGCTTGGCAAAAAAACACCCAGGGGAAGACAAACACCGAGTAGCTTCTGTCCTATTCTGTTCACATGAACGGTGCCGTAAAATGGAGAGAATCAATGTAAGTAAATTCAGGTGGGCAGCAGGGGGCACAAGAACATCACAAGCAGTGGTGGTGACTTGGAGCAAGACTCCTTGAATGAGTCTTCTGCGAAGGAACAGCTTCCTCGCATGGGCTTTCTCCTCCTTTCTAAGGGAGGTTTCTGTCTTTTAGTAGCTGTTAACCCCCCACCTATTAAAATAGCACCCCGGCACCTACAGGGAATCAGACGAAATACTAAAAGTGAGAAACGAGTTCTAAAAACAGTTTATTAGGAGCAGATTTTTTTTTTATATTATGGTAAATTTGCATTATTCAAGAATAAGTTACTTGTACAGTACATACAGAAACAATATATAGAAAATCTACTATACAAGAAGAACTCTTCTGTGCAGGTGAGAAGTAGAACTTTCAAATCAATGCACTTTTCGCCCAACAACCCTGTTGGCTTTAAATCATCCTGCTGAAGGCTGAGGTGGAGAGTGCACAGTCGGCTCCCCTGCCCGGGGTCGGTGCTGGTGAAGGTTGTGGTCTGTTCCGATCGAACGAGCTTAAATTAAAACTCGGAATACTGTACTCAAACCTGTTAGTCAAGATTTCAAGGTTTTATATGCTTGTTAGAGTAAAACTGCGTGGGTCGTACGATGGCAGTGTTGTGTGGTCCGAAGAAGGCGAGGAAGGAGAAGGCAGCTCGGTGTCACTTTGGCACGGGCTGGGCTGCTGGCATCTGCTCCTGGGGGTGGCTTCGGCCTCCCCCTGGCCCTGGACCTCCTCTAGAAGCTTTGCCACAAAATAGTTTTGATGCAAAAACGATCCGTGAGGCAACAGCGGCGTCGGTGTTTGGTAACCTGCTCTGCATTGCTGGGCCCCGGGCTGGCGCGGTGCAGCAAGAGGCGGGGAAGGAAGAGATTAAATCCTGCTGAAATCACGGGCATCTTCTGAGCCTGTCAAGCACAAGGACGTGCAGAAAGAAGCCTCCGATGGGAAGCGGCTGTCAGCAAGCACCAAGTGGTTTCCGAAGCTGAAGACGGAGCTGAGGGGCAGAAGTTCTGCCTGGACCTAAGATTTAGCGAGCTCGGTTAGGTGCTAGCCCTGCTCCCTGCCGTGCTGGTCGCACAGCGAAGGCACTGCCCCGTCCCTGTGGCCAAACGCGGTGTCCTGAGCAGCTGGAACACCCCCCCTGCCCTCAGCCCTCTCCAGAGCTTGCTGCGTTGGACCCCAACTCGTGCTGCACATCCCCAGGGCGAGGCGCGAGCTGTGCAGCTGGAGATCAGCGCAGGGGGCTGCCGCTCTCCCTGGGGGCTCAGCAGGAGATGGAGCTGCGGCTGCCGAGCCTCAGGACTTCATAAATGTGCCAAAAGCCTGCAGGGGGCAGGGAGCTGAGCCCGCCAAGTCCTAAGCTCTTCCCTCAAGTTACTAGAAGGACGGAAACCTTCTCTAAGCCCGTGTGAAAGGAGCGGGGAGGTGGAAGTGCCCCTGGGGGGGTGCCAGCAGCAGCAACCTCGTGAAATACTCAGAGCCACCTCCTGCTGGAGGTCGCGTCCGCCGGAGTTTGTTTGCACAGGGAAAGGGGCTGCCGGCTGGTAACGAACCCGATGTACACATTACTCATCGAGCACAGCGATTTCCATGTAAGCTACGGGGAAAAAAAAAAAAAAAAAACCACCTTTGCAGTTGTTTAATTGGCAGGTTCAAAACACCACGTGCGTGCGCGGTGAGCTGCTGGCGCTCGAACAACGCGGCTCGGCGTGCCAACCCGGCCTGACAGTGGCACCTGATCTATCTGGCAGGGGCTGTGAATAGCAATCCCTTTTCCCACCCCTCTCCCTGTTGCAGATGCTCCGATCTTGGGGCGATTCGGGTGCCACTACCTCATCTTTTGGGGAAAGCCGCGTTTAACGTGGCTGCCTGGTGATGTAGCAAGTGTTTTGCTAGGCTTGCGGAGCTTTGCCAAGGAGCCTCCCCCCCTCCCCCCCCCCCCAAGTTAAAGCAATCTGGGAACGATGCACCAACAGGGCTAGAACCTGTGCTGCGCTTTCCCCCTTCCCCTGCCCACATTAGCCACGAAGAGCCCTGACTTGCCTGGCAGAAGCCAGCCCGGTCCGCACGCTCCTGCGTTTTGGTGCAGAGGGACCCTGCTAACGCCTGCAGCCTTTGTGCGGCTTCGGGGAGGAAAAAAAGAGCTGCGGATACGGGTGAGAAGCCCTAGCGGAGCACAGGGGCTGCTTTGTTTCCCCTGCAGCCTCTCCGGGTTTGGCAGCCCTGGAGGCGACACCGTCCAGGGCGATTTTCTCTGAAATGCTCCGGTTTCGGGACTGGCTGCGATGGTGCAGGAGCGCAGCTCAGCACCATCCCCGGGGGAGGCTTCGTGTGCCTGGCGTGCACAAACTGGAGAACGGGAGAGGGCAGAGGCGGAGGAGAGGGGAGGCAAGAAATCCCAAACATTCTCTCAAGACGCCGTATCCAGTCTCCCAGCCCTTTGCCTGCGCACATCGCTCGCTTACGGAGACCGATTTGCCCTCGTGCCTGGAGCTGCTTGGCCCTGGGATGTTTCGGAGCCGAGGTTTGGGCTCCCACCCAGCTCCACCTGCCCTCTGGCAGCGAAACAGAGCGATTCCCTCGCCCTCGGGCTCCTGGCCTTGGGCAGAGCTCCGGCCCCTTGCTCTGGCACGGCGGGCGCTGGCTCGGCCTCAAGTCGCGGCGTCGGGGCCGGCTTTGTGCAGCGACTCCCTGACTTGGGCCCACGAGGCTTTGTTGTTGTTTCCTTCCAAATCAGATCCCAAATTACTGCTCCTGGAGGCTCCCACCTCTCAGGCAATTTCAAGTGTGCGAGGGGGGGGGACCAAAAAAAAAAAAAAAAAAAAAGGGCTTTCCTGTAACGTGATCTCAAGGCCAACTCTGCGTTAGAAATCCCGGGGAGTGCCGGGCGCTGAGAAATCTGGAAGTTGAGCGCTGCCAACATCCCCTCGCGAGTGTCGCAACGGCTCCGGCCCCTTCCTTATTCTTAAAATAGCGGCGGATTCGAAGAAGTGGTTCCTCTCCCGAGGCACCGGCAGGTAAAATGGCACGGGGGCAGCGAGCACCCCCGGGGGGGGGGGGGGGGGGTGGATCACACTCGCCCAGTGCCCCTAGGGAAAAACGCACGAAGACAGCGAGGGTAAAGTGCCTGCTGTATTTGTCACTGCAGCTGTAGGATCGCCAAACCATCCTCATCCTCCTCTTGTAAGGCACATTGGGGTGCGTGGCCCCCCGCCACTGCAGGATTGGGGGGGCTCAGCCTGGAACCCCCCCGCCCAGCCCGCGAGGGGCCCCGTTGCATAGGTGGCCACAGCGGCATCCCCCGGGGCATGGGGGAAAAGCCGAGAGCGGGGATGGGCAGCCGCTGGCACCGGCGAGGTAAAGGAGGAAAGGTGGGGAAACTCCCTTGGGATTTATGCTGGAAACGCTTCCGTCGCCGGGGGGGATTTCTTTTTTTTTTTTTTTTCCCCTGTCAGTCTCCGCGTTAGTCCTCGGCTGTTTGCGTTATTAATGGTGGAGCGGTGTTAGTGTTCACGTCTTAATTAACAAAGCTAACGGGGTAAGTAGTTCCCCGGCTGGTGCAGGGAGTGACTGCAACTGTGCTAGGTTTTTGTTTTTTTTTTTTTTTTTAAAAAAAAAAGGAGCAAGAAAAGCCAGTTTTTGCCTTATCTAAAATAAAGAACAAACTCCTCTAGCGGCTTTGCACGACCCGAAGCTCGGCTCTGGCAGCTCGGGGCTTGCTGGCAGCTTTGTGCAGCGGCAGCGCATCCTGGGGCGGGAGGAAGTGGCTCTTCGTCGCCTGTGTGCAGCCCGAAGCAGCAACGTGTCAAAGAATTTATAATCCTCTTTTTCCTTTTTTTTTTTGTTTCTTTTTTCTGTTTGCTCCAACGATGCGGGTGCGACGCGAGACCCCGGGTTCCTCCTCTGGGCGCCGTGGTGCCGAGGAGAGGAGGGGACGGAGCCCGGCTGTGCAGTGCCCCCCGTGCCGGCCACGCAGCTGGGAATGCAGGCAGGAGCGGTGTGTGTAAACAGTAACGAGAAAGCTCTAATAATATCCAAAAAAAAAAAAAAAAAAAAAGGCCCTTTAACAGGCCGAAGAGAGGGAGCACACCCGTACTGGAGTGAAAAACGACTCCCTTCCTTGCAAAATAAAAAAATAACAATCCCTAACCAGAAGGAAGAAAATAGTTACATTCTCGCTGGGACTCCCAGAGGGGCTCCAGGACTTCTTCTCCACCCAAAAGTGCGTCCCCGGGGCCCGTCAGAGCGGCGTGTACTGGTTGTCGATGGCACGCACGTGGCCCCGGCCCGGGGCTTCCACCTCGTAGTCCGACTCGCGGGGCCGAGCGCCGGGGGCCGCGGCCGCCCCGCTGTGCCGCAGGCTCTGCGCCAGCTCCGCCGGCGGTGGCACCAGTGGAAGATCTGCTCCGGAGGGGGCTCGGCGGGGCCGCGGGGGCAGGAGGAGGAGGTGGTGGTGGCGGCGGCGGGGGTCAGGCTGAATTCGGGGCTCCAGCCGGGGACGGGCAGCGGGACGGGGACTGCGGTGCCGGAGCCAGGAGCTGCGGACAGAGGGAGAGGCGGCCGCTCGGGGGATGCTCCTGCCCCATCGCCCCGCAGCCCGCACCGGGATGCGTCCCGTGGCCGTCGGTTTGGGGCAGCTTCTCCTTTCTCAGAAGGGGAAGCCGGGAGCTCAGGAGTCACCTTTCGGGCCGCTGCCTGGATGCTTCCGCTTCCCCCAAAAAGGTTCCAGCTGCGCCCATGGCCCCGGGGACCCTCCCACAGGGACAGGACCCCCGAGTCCCCGCACCCCACAGGGAGCTCCCCGTCCCCGTGCCCCAACCTTCAGCCCCGCCGTGCCCCTACCTGGCGGCTGGGGCAGGACGACGACGTAGCTGGAGAGCCGGACGTCGCAGGTGGCCCCGCACTCCAGCGGGATGGGGAAGCGGTGGAAGTGGTGCAGCATCTCCACGATGGAGGAGAAGCGCAGGTGCTGAACGCGGCACTGGCCCCGCTCCGTCAGCGACAGCCGCAGGTGCTGCGGGGAGGAGCACGGACCCGTTACCCTGCCACCGGCTCCCTTGCTGGAGGAGATGATGGGGGGACACAGGGATGTTTGGGGTGGAGGGTGGGGGGGGGGACGACAAACGGCCTTAGCATCATGTGCTGCATCCCCAGCCCACGGTGCCCAGCCCGCTGATGGTTTTTTTTTTCCCCCCCCCCCCAGGAATGGGGATGGAGACACCAGCCCGCTGCAAGCACTGGGGCAGGGAGAGGGCAAGGAGAGCATCCACTGGGGGGTGGGATGGGACAGGACTTGTGCCCACCCACGTGTGTGCAGCTCCCGAGGGGGCTCCGGTGTGATTTTTTTTTTTTCCCCTCCCTATCCCAGCCCCTCTCCCGCCCGTACCTTTGCTTCTGCCCTGGAAGTTGAAGGTGAGCACGTACTCGCCGCGGCGCGTCTCGCTCTGCCGCACCAGGAAGACGCCGTGGCCCTCCAGCCCCCCCAGCTGCACCAGCTGAGCCGCCTTCATACGGGAGATGGGCCCGTGGAACCAGGGGCAGGAGGACAGGAACTGCTCCATCTTCGGCCCCGCCGCCTCCACCGGCCCCCCCGGCGTCGCCCCTGCCCGGACAGGGAGGCCGGCGGGGGTGAGCACCCCGGGAACTGGGGACCCCTGCCCGGCCCCGCTCCATCGCCCTCACCCCTTCCCCTGTGGCTACGCCCTTGCCAGGCGATTTGGGGCCAGGGTTAACCTTAGCCAGCCCCAATGAGGCATGGGACCCCTCCTGGGGGGTGTCCCCAGCACCTCTGCCCTGTCCCCGGTGTCCCCAGGCATCCCCTGGTCCTCACCTTGGCTGGGGGAGTCGGTGCTGGTGGTGGGGCTGGTGGCCGCGGGGTCGGGGTGCCGGCACGCCAGGAGCTCGGGGTCGCCCGCGTCCGACCTGTCAGGGATGGGAGAAGCCAGGCTGAGCGCTGGGGGTGGGTGGCTGGCACGGTGCTTGGGGACACGGAGCAGCTGTCCCCATCCCCAGGGGCAGCAGGGCTCGGGGACCCCCGCCGGGTGCCTACCCCCTGTGCGCGCATTCCCGGATCTCGGCCGTCCAGGAGTTGAGCTGCTGCTCGTCCCCCGCCTCGAACAGCACATCGGTGGCATTGGTCACCTGGGGGACACCAGAGAGGGACACGGGGACATTAGAGAGGGATCTGCATCCCTATCCCTCCCCCAGCCCGCGCCTGGGGACCGGACAGAGCAGAGCATCCCCACCCTCTGGGCTGCGTCCCCGCCATCCCCGGCACGGAAGAGGAACCGAAATTTGGCACGGGAGCTTCCAGCAGCACATGCGCCCCAAGGGGTGGGGAAGGCATCGGGGCCAGCTGCGGGCCCCCCCCCCCCCCCTCCTCCCCCCCCGGTGGGGCCATACCTTGAGGACGAAGGTGTGGAGGTTGTCGGGCATCTCGAGGCGCGTGCACCTCCGCACCTCCTGGATGGCGGAGCAGGCGGCGTGGAGCTTCGGCTTGGAGCCCTGCGGAGAGGAGAGCGGCTGAGCTGTGCCCGTGGCCCCCGTGCCCTAAAATGCTGCTCCAGGGGACGGGATCCAGCCTGCTGGGAGTCCCCTGAGTCATGGCAGAAGCTAGGAAATACCCCTCTCTGCAGGGAAACACCCTACGGGCAAGGAAATACCCCACCTGGCAAGGAAATACCCTGCACGGCTGCTGCTTCGAGGCCGGCACAACCGGAGCAGGGCACCCGCGGGGGGCTGAGCAGCACCCAGAGCAGGGACCCAGCCCAGCGGTGCCCTGAAGCAGAGGAAGGGAGGGAGAAGGAGTTTCCCAGCACGTGCTGGAGAAATTGCGTGCACCGGCGAGGAAAACATGTCCCGGGTGTCGAGCACACCCTTACGGGTGCGGGGGTCCCTGGTGGTCCCCGCTGCGGCGTGGGGCCGGCCGGAGGGCGCGATGCCCCGGGCAGCCCCCGCACCCCCGCGGTGGCGTGCCGAGAGCTCCCCACTGCTGCCCGGCCAGTTTCGCTCTGACACAGGCACATGACAAAACGCTGAGCAGGCACTTCCATAAATCTAATAATACCCCTCCCAGCAGCTTTCGGTTCCTCCGCCGCCAGGAGCGAGCTGCTGACCATCTCCATGCTGCGGCACCGGGGACCCCCACAGCTGGGGACCCCCACAACTGGGGACCCCCACGCCGGGGATGGAGCGAAGCCCTCCACACACTGTGTGCAGGGACGGCTCTGGGAACAGCACCGGGTCCTCCTGCCCTTGTGCCAGCCCCCGTGGGTGCAGCCAGCCCGGGGTGCGCAGCTCAGCGCGCTGGTTCCCCTGGGCTGGGCTTGCTGCCAGCTCAGCATTACAAAATTTTGGCTGGCCGTGATTCATGCGACAGCTTCAGCATCCCGCAGGCTGAGTCTACGCGCGCCCGAGCCAGGCACCGCCGTCCCCTCCGGTTCCCGGCTCCGGGCTGATCCCGGATGACCCCGCACATGGCCACCGGCGCAGGACCCATCCCTGCAGACGATGCCGGGCTGTGGGTGGCAGCCGGGGCCGTGCACGATGCTGCTGCACAGGGGAAGGGGCTGGGCCTTTGCTCTGAGCTCGCCCAGCTCCCACCGCAGCGCTGCTGCAAGGCGATTCCCATGAGCGGGGCTGCAGCGAGCCCGGCGCCTGCCGGCACTGGAAATCTTGCCGGCGGCTGGGTTTGGCAGTGCTTTTTTTTTTTTTTTTTGCCCCCCACTTCCTCCCTCTCTCAGTCTCACTCTCGACCAAGGACTCGGTGTACTTTGGGGCCGGAAACGCAGCGCGAGAAGGGCCAACCCTTATCAGCGCCAAGCTCCGCCGAAAGAAAGTTCTTAGAAGTCGCCCGCCGCGGAGCAGCGCCCTGCGAGGAGCCGGGGCCGCCGCCAGCTGCACGCGCCCGCCCGCAATCAGTGTCGCTGCTGCGGGCTGGGGCAGCGCCGCACCGCGTCCCAGGGGTCCCTCGGAGGGTCCTGAGCAGTGTCCCATGCAGGTGGAAAGGTGCTGAGGGCACGCGGTGCCCGGCGTGCCCCCTTCCCCGGGCTGTGGGTGCTTGGGCCGTGACGGCCGGCACGTCCCCGAGCTCGCTGCGCGGTGCCAGCGTGGCGCGGGCGTTATCGGCACGCAGGGCCCGGCCGGCAGCACCGCCACCGCACTGCTGCTGCTTTCTTGGGAGTATCAGAGGGGGAATTCCAGGAAAAGGGAGTTCGGCGAAGCCCTGGGCTCAGCTCCATCCCTCCCCGGGGCGAGCGCAGCCGGGGCGCGCGCGAGGGAGAAGGAAATGATGCAGCAGTGAGATACGGTGCCCGAAAGGCAGTCTGGCTTCGGAGAAGTGCCTACCGCAGGCACGGTGCCCCCGCCCCCCGAAACGGCACACCTGACCGCAAGATGCCCTGCTCGATGGCGGCCCTACCGAGAAATCCTTTTCTCGGTAAGCAAAACTGCACACTCAACACTCCGCGTGCCCGCCTGGCGCCCACGGGCTCCTTCTCAGCAGAGAGGTGCCGCAGCATCCCCGTGGGTGCCCGGGGTGCTCAGGATGGCACGGGACAGGACGATGGCAGTGGATGGGACAGGACGGATGGTGAATTCACCCCAAAGCTTCCTGTGGATGTGGGGGCAACCCCGGTGCCTGGCTAAGCACCCCCTGAAATCACAGGGGGCCACGATGCCCACGAAGCGCATGGCCCCCGCCGTGCCACTGCTGCAGTGTCCCCCGGTCCCCGCACCCCAAACCATCCATCCTGGGCTGCCACCTCCAGCTTTTAGGGCAGGATCTGTCCTGGCCCCCCGATCCCCCTCTCCCTGCAAGGGCTGGTTCCCAAAAGAACAAATATTACTAAAACCAGGATTTTTTCCCCAAAAACGTTGTCACTGCGCTCTCAGGCAGCCAGGTGGGCATGGCACCCGCGCTGCCTGCAGCAGGGATTTTTGGGGACACCCCCTCACAATCCCGCTGCTCCTGCTGCTCCCAGCCCCACCGCCAGCAGCGTCCGGCCGCAGGGAGCTGCACTGCTGGGGACCAGGGGGTGGCAATGGGGACACCCGTCCTGCTGGCTGGGGACAGGGAGCCGCGCCAGCGCTCAGCGCCTGATTAAAATTAGTGCTGGAGAGCGGCTTCCTTCCACCTGTGGTCTGCCGAGCCCTGCCCGGTTTTATTTTTTGCTGTTTGCTCTCGCTGCTGATTATTTTCGAGTGTTTAAAAAACGCTGAGTGGGTCCAGCTGGGCCGGGGACACGGCGAAGGGGAAGATGCCGAGGGCGCAACCTTGCTCCCGGCGTCCCCCGGAGCCCCAGGGCCATGCTGCGCCCCACGTCCCCGCGCCGGGGACCTTTTCGGTGGATTTCTTAGAAAACCAGCCCCGAGTTTCCACCCTCCTGCAGCCTGGGGCGGGGGGGGTGGGGGTGGGGGGGCTGCGGGAGGGTTCTCACGGGCGGCACCCGCGGCCACCGCGCACCTGGCCGGGAGAAAGCGGTGCCGGCGCGGAGCGGCGGCGGTGCCAGCAGCACCGGCTGAAGGTCAGGCCAAGGTCACAGCTGCGCCCCGGCGTTGCAGGCGCCGAGCGGAGCTGCTGCGCTTCCGCCTCGCCAATCCCCGCCGCCAGCCATCGCCGCAGCTCCTTCTCCTCTTACTTTCTTCCCCACCCGTGCGCCCGTGCCCGCCGCAGCCCGGCCGTCCCCGCCAGCGGAAAGCCGCCCGCAGGGGCGCGGGGGCTGCTGTGAGCAGCGGGCGAGCTTTGGCTGCCTGGGGAAAGAGGAAGGCAGCGAGCTTTCCAAGAACGAGAGTGAAATCGCAGCACCCGCTACCGACCAGCCGTGCCAGAGGTGGGCACTGGTGAGATTTGGCCCTCCTGGGAAACCCTGGAGCTCGGCGTGTCCCCTTACGCAGGGACAAAAACCTCAGCCGGCACGGCTCGGCCCCACCGGGGTCCCCCTAAGGCTGACAATGGACAGAGGGACAGAGGGACGGACGGACGGGCCACTGAGATTTGCAGCAGCGCGGGCGCTGGGTTATGCCAGCCCCAAAACCACTTCCTGCGCTCGCAGCCCCGGGGGAGTTTTCTTAAGTTTCCCAGGGGCACAGTGGCACGCTGCCACGTCCCCAGCCCCGAGCGGGGGGACGTCCCCGTTGTCCCCACGCGGGGCAGCGAGCCAGCTGGGGAGGGGGCAACGGGGGACGTACTGGTGGGCTTGGGGTGTCTGTCGGGCTCAGTCCTTGTGGGTTTGCACCAAGGGTAATCCCAGTGCTCATCCCAGGGGACTTTGCACCACGGCTAATCCCAGAGCTCATCCGTGGGGACTTTGCACCACGGCTAATCCCAGAGCTCATCCGTGGGGACTTTGCACCACGGCTAATCCCAGAGCTCATCCCAGGGGACTTTGCACCACAGCTAATCCCAGCACACATCCTGGGGGATTTCGCATCGCAGATAATCCCAGCTCTTGTCCTTGGGAGTCTGCACCGCGGTTAATCCCAGCGCTTGTGCTCGGGGATTTTTCACCATCGATAATCCCAGCACGTGGCCTCGGGGTTTTCCACCCTGGTTAATCCCAGCGCTCATCCTCGGGCACCGGCAGCACCGCTAATCCCAGCGTTGGTCCTCCAGCAGCTGGTCACAGCTTTTCCATCCATCCCCGGCATTTCCCGGCAGCCTTTCCCCCGCTGACCACAGCTTCTCCCCGTGTTTGCTGGGCCCTGATCCGCAGGCCCTCCTCTCTTCCTTTAATTCTTCTCCTCCTGCAGCCTCTTCCTCTCTTGCCCCATTTCCTCCCCCACTTACAGAGGGATTTCCCACACGGGGTGTCGCTTCTCTCACCCTGTTTCTGGGCCATTTTCCTGCATGTTTCCCCCCCCCCCCCTCCAGGTGCCTCTTGCACCCCGTGCCCGCTGCCAGGCTCAGAGTTTTGGGGGGGGGAGCCAGGGGTGGGCGAGCGGGCTGGCACACGGGCACGTGGAGGCTGTTCACTCTGAAACCTACTGACATCAGCACCAGGCATCTTCCTGGGGGGTTCTACATGAGATGTAAGAGCTTTCCTGCCCCTATTGAACAAAGCAAGGTGATTACTGCTGTGGTGGGGGAACTGGGGACCCCCCCCTCCAGGCCCCATCACCACCCTCGAGGCATCACCCAAAAGACCCTCCCTGTGACCCCACCGCCCACTCCAACCCGCAGCCAGCGTCCTCAATCTGGCAAGACCAGCAGGGAAAACAAATTTCCCGGAAAGAAACCCCAGCTCCGCGCGTCCCCGCAGCCCGCGGTGGCACGGTGGGGACGGGGCCGTCCCCGAGGGGACGGGGCTGGGCGGCTACAAGGGGCCCCGTTGTGCCGGCTGCCTCGGGGGCACAAAGCCCCTTCTGTTCCCGGACGAGCAGCGCTGGTGCGAGGTGCTCCCAGCAAATGCGGCCCCACGGCGCCCCACGGTGCGGCGATTTCGCAGCAGGGTGCACACAGGGTGCTGCGAGATGCCCCCCCCCCCCCCCCAAAACGCCCGGCGCTGCATCAGCCCCACCGGGAGGGACGCGGGGGGCCGGCTGGATCCCCCCGCCCTGTCCTCAGGGCTGACTGGCGCCCTTTGTGCATTGATAAGGACGTCAATAAATAAGGCAGAGGCTGGCCTGCTTCGCAGGCAGGGCATGAACGAGTAAATATTCCCTCCTGAAAGCCCTGAAAACCGCACGCGCTTTCGCTGCCGCCGGCGCTGAATGTCGCCCATTCAGCCTCTGCACCGTTTGGGGGGATCGGGGAAGGGCCCGGGGTGGGATGCTTGGCTCCAGCCAAACCCAAAGCCCTGGGATGGCCAAACCCAAAGCCCTGGGATGGCCGAATCCAGAGCCACAGCGGCACCTCCGCGTAGGATGCGGCCCTGGAGGTGGACCAGGGATGCTCCGGCCGGTGGGGAAGGCACAAAGCAGGGATGATCCGGGGCGCATGGAGATGCTCACGGCCCTTCCCAGCAGCTGGATGAGCTCGGACCACCCCCCCGGCCATGAGAACTGGGGGGGCCGAGCGGCCGCCCCCCGAGCCAGCCCGGCCACATCAAGCGCCCTGCCCTCCTCCAGAGCAGCGTTTTGGAGAAGCGGGGCTATAAACAGGATCTTGAAACAGACGGCGCTTGCCAGCCGCTCCATTTTTATTTTAAGCCAAACTCGCTTCCAGCGTGGGCTGCTTTAATAATTTCCTGGAATAAATAAAGAGCTCGGAAAGTAAACAAGGTGGCCGCACGCGGGCGGGAGCCGGCCGCAGCCGGGGCTGAGTCACCCCCGGCGCTGCCGCCAGGGCCGGGGGCCGCAGGGGCTGGGGTACACGGTCCCGCCGGGGGGAGGTCACTGCGTGTCCCTGTGCCACGCTGTCACCTCTTGTCCTTGTGCGGGGGACCCCAGGGATGCGCCCAGCGGTTGTGGTCCTGTGGGTCTGGCAGCTTGGCTGGGCTGCTCCTGTCTGTCCCCGATCCAGGCTGCAAGCAAAGACCCAGGGGTACAAAATCAGGCATGAGGGGACCGGGTAGGGCACGAGGTGGCCCCACAGGTGAGCAAGAGCTGACGGCACGACCCCAGGTGCTCCTGTGCCTGCTCCTCGTCCGCTCCCACGGGCCCAGCACGAGCTGGGCTCGGCAGCGCCTTGGAAAACTGCGAGAGCATCCCGAGCCCGAGTGGGGAAGCGTAATTCCCCCGAGGGTATTTCGGTCCCCCTGCCCGGTGCTGCTTCGTTTCGGCCACCACCTCGCCGTGCCAGAGCTGCCAGGTGGGAGCGGGCTGCGGCCCCCCGCCGCCCCGAGGGCTCCTTCCAGCCCCTGCGCTGCCTGCGCAGCCTCTCATAAATATTTACCTTTGAAAGAAGCAGCACTCAGCCTCGACACAACCACATCCTGGACCATCAAAAAAAAAAATGGCAGAAAGAAAGAAAAAGGAAAAAAAAAAAAAAAAGAGATACAGCCACCCAAAAACACCGACGGGCATCTTACATCTGCTGCCAGGGCTGAGCGGGTCCCACGCCTGCCGGGACCCTGAGCTTGCACACGAGGGAAAAGCAGCGAGGTTTGGGCACATTCCCAGTCCTTTTTCTTGTAATTCTCTTATTATCTCCATTTTTTGCTCATTTCTTGGCTTGCACTTGGTGTTTTCCTACCCAAGCAGCTTTAGAGCATCCCACAAGGCAGACGTCCCCGTCCCCATCCCTGAGCAGCAGATCGCTGCCACGAGCAGAGGGACCACAGCGGTGGGGCAAAACCCCCGCCAATTTTGAGGAACTGGGTTAAAAAGAAAGGAAATCCTCCCATCTCCTCTCCAAGTGAGGCCAAACAGCCCCAGAGCCGGGGGAAGTGGCAGGTTGGGGCTCCCCATCCTGCATCCTTCCCGGCACACACCAATCGAGCCCCAGCAGGCTCCATCCCAGCAACACGGTTTCCAAAATAAGAAACTCTGCTCTTCAGCAATTAACGCCGGGGCTGTGGTTACGTTGCTAAAAGTGTTTTTTCCGTGCATGACCAAGGATGGAAAAAGTTGTGGTTAATAAATGACAAATAACCTTTTGTCTCATCACCTCCCCCCCCCCCCCAGCCGCATGCCCTCACCCTGAAATACGAGAGAGAAAAAAAAAAAAAAAAAGAAAAAGAAAAATCTAAAAAGCTTGCCGCCGAAATCTCAAGAAGCCCAAGCTACGCCCAGCCCCGCGCGCCTTCGAAGAACAGCGGCGAGGGGACGCGCCACCACCCTGCCCTGCTCTCTGGGGAAAGTCTGCGGGAGGCGGCGGTGGGAACGCAGCTCCCGGCCGGGAGGGGAAGGGAGCAGCCCCACCAACATGGGGTTGGCCAAGGGTTTTATTGCAAGGAGAGAGAAAAATGAGGCACGAGCCCCTGGGAAGTGTGTGGTGATGCAGAGATCACCGAATGGGATCCCGCTGGGCTGCGGCGTGCTTCTAGCTGGGCCAGGGTGGTGACGGGCACTGAGGTGCCTCCAATCCCACTGGGGCACCTCCATCCCCACTGGGGCACCTCCATCCTCACCAGGGCACCTCAATCCCCACCGGGGCACCTCAATCCCCACCGGGGCACCTTCACCCCCACTGGGGTGCCTCCATCCCAACTGGGGCACCTCCATCCTCACCGAGGTGCCTCCATCCCCATGAGGGCACCTCCATCCCCACCAGGGCGCTTCCATGCCCACTGAGGCGCCTCCATCCCCACTGGGGTGCCACCATCCCCATTGGGGTGCACCTCCACCCTCACCAGGGCACCTCCACCCTCACCAGGGCACCTCCACCCCCACCGGGGCACCTCCATCCCCGACACCCTGCTCAGGTTTTGCTTCTCACGTGCGCAGCCCCGTGGGAGCTAACACCAGGGAGGGAAACACCTCCTGCCACCGCCTGCCACCGCTCTGCGTAGGAGCTCGGGGACACGGCTGGCAGGCGGGTGGCCGGGGCTCTGCGCGAGGTGACGGGGACATCTGCACTTCCAACGTGGCTTTGAGAGCATAATTTGTAATTGCTCCAGCGGTCACTTCTAAGGGTAACCTCATTTTGGCTCTGAAGCTATGGCTGGAAATGCGCTGTGCAGTGAAGGAAGGGGTTTGCTCCAGTCCCCTCCCGGGGTAGCGGTGCGAACGCAGCCGGCATGGCCGTGCCAGGGCTTCCCGCAGCCTCTCCAGCCCCTGCTCTGGGAATGGGAACGGTGTCAGCGGGCTGTCCCCACGCGTGCCACATCGGCCCCGACTCTGCCAGTGTCAGACGGGAGCCACCCGGACCGGGACCTGCTGGCTCAGGGGATCGCAGTTCTCAGAAACAAGTTTCAGGTGAAAGGAAGGGGAAAAGGCAAAAAAAAAAAAAAAAAAAAAAAAAAAAAGGAAGTCAGAGCAGTCTCGCACTGAGCAGAGATAAAAATACTGCTCCCTCCCGCGGCCACGGCGAGGACGTAAGAGCCGTGACACAGGCACCGCAGCCTGCGCCGGAAAGTCTTCCCAGCTCAGCTCGCAGCGCAATCATTTACGGGATGTGATGGATTTCATTAAAACGCCATAAAGAGACCGGCGCAAATGAAAATCCCATTTCCCTTCCCCTTCCTGTACAAACATCTGGTCAACATAAACGGCTCGGGACATTTCCGTTGCAAATCCCAATTTTCATGGGGTTTAGGGCTCGGCCATAAAACATGTGCGTGGGGCTCGGCGGATGAGCGGGGCAGCCCCAATCCCAGCGAGCTCCGTCCCTGCAGCGGGGCAGCCCAGGGCAGAAACGCTTCCTTTGAGATTTCCAGAGCTACCAAACCCCTACAATTACGAGTACGCATGGCGGGGTAAAGCAGAAAGCCCTTGGTGCCTCCACAGAAGGCGAGCGCAACCCTCATACTAGACATCAGAGAGCCCACAGGGGCATCGTGCCAGGCCCATTCCCGGGGTCTCTCCGGTTCTCCCAAGCAGCAAAGGGGATTAAGGCCCTTCAAAGCGCCCCGCTCCATTTGATGCCGGGCACGTTACGGGATTACGCTCACGGGCTTCTCGGGAGAGCTGAAAACGGAGGGGCAGCCTCCAGCAGCAGGAAGGGGCAGAGGCAGCCGAGGGCTTGGCGGGCACGGGGGGCACACGTGCAGGGCCACCCTCGCCTCCTCGCCCCACGGACCTGGAAAATCATCAAATAGGTGGGGGGCGCGGCTGGATGCTGCCCAGATGGGAGGCTGAGCTGAATTTCAATGCACGTCGTGTTGTTTAAAGGGTAAAGGGGCAGGGAAGGAGGGGGCTGGCCCCGGGCAAGGCAGCGGCAAAGCCCCGCAGGGCTGGAGGGAGCCCAAGGCGGCAGCGAGAGCTGGGGAAGGAGGGGGCTGCCCCCAGCCCTCCCCAGGGGGACTTTTGGTTATTTTCGAGGAAAAAACACAAAGCAGCTGTTCTGTTTGTCCCAGCCGAGGCTTTGCCCCCTTGCTGGCGTTGGGGTGATGGTGCTGAGCTCTCCCCGGGGGCTCCCCAACCTGCACCTTCGGGTCTCGCCCTGCCCAACGCCCGGCTTGGCTCCAGCCCGCGCAATAACGGGGCCGAGGGGGCTGGGAAGCTGCCTGCAGCCCTCCTGCTGCAGAGGAGGAGAGGAGCTGGCCCCCGGCCAGTTCATTAGAAAGGAAGGACCCGCCCTGAGGATATTTTCACAGGAACCCAATTTACTGCTGAGATTTGTGAAACCCGGGCGAGGAGCGGCCCTGGCCTGGGGACGGCACAGCAGGAGGGGAAACCCACGCACGGGGGGGTGTGGGGGGGACCCGGCCAAATCCCCGCGGGACGGGCAGCCACCAGCTGGTTGGGAAGGGCCAGGAGCCGGGCTGCAGGGCGCATGAAACGCCCGGCTGTGAACGCCTCTTGTGGGCAGGGGTCATCCCTGCCGCCCCCCCGGCCTCGCTGCCTCCTCTCCCTTCGCTTTCGTCCTTCCGCGGGGCGTCGGGAGCGGAACAAGAAGCGGAGTTCAAGATTAAAGGTGGTCAGAGGCTGCTGCACCACCAGATGTGATTTCGAGCGCATCGCCACATCCTCCAGGGGCAGGGGTCACAGCAGGCGCCCTCCCCATGCCTTTGTTTTCACCTCTTCAGGCTTTGCCCATTTTCATCTGCACAAATCCCCGGGGAGCATCCGGACAGGGGTCACCGCGGATGAGGAGGAGCAAAGCCGGCAGCAGTGCCCCAAATAGCCCCAGCACCAACGCCCGTGTCGGGTGTGCCAGGGTATGGACCCTGCTGGCACCCATGGGTGCTGCCTGGCCTCGCGGAGCCCCAGAGCGATGCTACCCAGAGCCACACCTCCCCTGCAGCTGGGGACGTGCGCTGCCAAGGGGACGAGCGCGCAATCCTGAACCCCGTGGAGCAAAACCAGGGTGGTGGAGGCAGGCAGAGGCGATGCCCCTGCCTTCAGCACCGAGCAGGGTGCTGGGGCTCATGGGTGCAGCCTCAGCCCCAGCCGGGCTCCTGCACACCCTCCCCGTGGGACCGAAAGCAGCGGTTGCCGCACCGCACGTGACGCTGAGCTGTGAAAAGCGAAAGCGGCGGCGGCAGCACGGGGCTGGCACAGGGACCTTTGCTCCTCGGCTCCCGGAGAGCAGCTGGGCTGCTTTCTGCTTTCAGACGTAGACATTCGTAATTTTTTAAACAGTGCTCTCCCTGCAGGTGTTTCGGGGCTGTTTGGCAGAAAGGGTGGGGATTCAGCCCGCTGCGGGGAGCCACCGGGCGCCAGCTCCTCCATGTCAGGCTTCCTTGCCCCAGAGCACAAATTGCTCAAAGTTAAGTGAGAAAAAAAAAAAAAAAGGAAAAACCAACAAACCACACAAGAAAAAGCCCAGCCTGTTCCGTCTACGTAAGACCCGCCATGTGGAGGAACTGGCTTTTTAAAGATTAAAAGCCACGGCTGTCCCCCCGGCCGCCGCGCGGCTGTCACGCAGATCCGGCACCGCCGGCGCTCCCGCTGCTCTCAGCACCCCGCAGCTCCCCCAGGATCCGAGGTTCTGGCTGCGGAAGTGCTTCCAAAAATAAAACTGAGCTCCCTACGGATCCCACAGGAACCGAGGAGGGCTCAGAGCCCATTTTGTGCTCCCTTTCTTTTCCTTTCCCAGTTTTCCCCAGAGGCTCCGGGTGCTGAAGCCGCAGCACCGCAGGGTCAGGCACCGCATGAATTTGGGGTTCGCCAGACCCAGTTCCAGCACTGGTGACATCCACCTTGTGGGAACGGGTCCATGGGGATGGGGACGAGCGGTGCTTGCAGGCGAGGACACCAGCCCCGTTCCCCAGCTCTGCTTCCAGCTGGAAAAGTGAGGTTTGGGGCCCCGCAGGAGAAAAATCCAAAAGGCATTGCGACTGATGGCAGTAATTTGTGCCCGCGTTGCCCTTGCCATGGGGTTGTGGGGATCTTCTGCCCTCTGAACACCCTGAGGGGAGCCCTGGGCAGCATCGTGCAGCCAAAACCTGAGTGGGGACGAGGCGACGGAGCCTTACCTTGGGTGGGTCGAAGAGCTCCAGGACGTACTCCTCGCTGTCGGGCGTCCCCGCTCTGCGCAGCACCAGGCGGCAGCGCTGCCAGCGCGTCCCGCTGTCCAGCGAGCTCTCGTCCAGCAGCCCGTACTTGAGCAACCCCTCCTTGCGCACCTCGGGGGGCTGCTCCCGCGACAGCCCCCAGGGCAGGATGCGCTTGCTCAGTCCCGGCTTGAGAGCAGCCTCCGCCGCCTCCCCGTCGGCCTCCGCCGGGAGGGCATCCGAGGACCGGCGTCGGAAGAGGCTGCGCCAGCTCCGGCGCAGCTGGCTGAGCGAGAAGGGTCTCCGCGCCGGCCCCGCCAGCTCCTCCGAGCTCCACGACTTGCGCAGCCCCGTGGGGGCCGCCTCGGGGGCTCGGCCGGGCTGCTCGGGGCGAGCGGCCAGCTCCGCCTCGGCTTTGGTGGCCGCCGTGCCCAGGGAGGCGTCCGTGTGCCGCCGCTGCGTCTCCCGGTAATCCCGCGCCGGGCCGGTGGGCAGGATGCGGAGCTGGCTCATGGCGAAGCCCTCCTTCACCTCGTTGCAGAAGTACTGCTGGAAGAGGTCGGTGAAGTGCACCGAGAAGTTCTCGGCGGCCAGCAGGTCATGGTGCGGGTGCTCGGTGGCGAAGCGCAGGTAGTGGCGCGCCAGCTCCTTGGCGGTGCTGATGGCGTGCAGCTCGCAGAACTCATGCCAGCCCCGGGGATGCGCTGGCGTGCCGGCCGGCAGAGCGTGCCCATTCATTGCCGTGGCTCCAGCGAGGCGGCCGCGCTGCAAGACAGAGCACAGCAGTGCCGTCAGGGCGGCAGCCCCAGATGGATCCAACCCCAATGCCTCCCCATAGCCACCTCCCTGGGCACCGCTCCCCATTCCCCCCCGCCCCCCCCCCCGGGGCTCGCCGCGTGCAGCCCGGCCCTGGTGACCGGCGCGGCTGCCCAAGCGAGACACCGCGACAGCTCCCAGCCCGCTGGTGCCAAACTCAGCTCCACGTGCCCTGGCATCCCTGAGCACGCCGAGCATGGCCGTGCCTCAGTTTCCCCACCCGGCCGGCACGAGGCGTCTGCGCGGCTTCCTGCCCACGCAGCCGCCTGCAGCTCCCCGCGGGACACGCGGCCCGGCCGTATCCGCTCTCATTCCGCCAAGGCTTAACAGCGCTGATGGGTTTCCCTCCAGGGACCTATTTCAGCTGAGCTGATAAAAATGCTGGGGGGGGTGTGGGGGGGGGGTAGTAGGAGGGGGGAGGAAGCGAAATAAATGGCTGCTGAAATCCAGGGAAGGACCTGCCTCGTCTGGCGTTCACCTGGAGACGCGGCCACGCCGCCGGAATGGCAGGGGATGAGCGAATGCCTCCCCGGGGGGGGACGCTTGGATGGGGCGAAGGGGTCCGTCTGTCTGTCTGCCTGCAGGTGCCAGGGGTGGGCTGTGCCCCCCCATGTCCCTGCCACGTCCCATGGTCCCGCACAGAGCGACACGGCTGCTCTTCACCCAGGACCTTGCCCCGTGCTTGAACCCTTTCAGCAAGTGGAAACGTGCTTCAGGAGTCAGCTGGGACCCCAGCTGGAAACACCGCGCAGCTCCCTGGGCTTGCCAGGGAACCCCAGAACGCACACATCCCCCTCCACGTGGCTTGGGATATTTGGGTTTTCCTTCCACGGCCACATCCAGATGCTGCAGGCACCCCAAGGCCCTGCCCCGTGGCCGTGGCACTGCTTGGGGTGACCACAGGGCTCCGGCAGGACCTTATCGTGCCCGTCGACCTGGTGGCACCACTCTGACAGCCTCGGGGACCATTTCAGGCCACCAAGAGTCATGAAGCCGCCCCGGCGAGCCCTTCGGTGGAGCTCCCCGCAGCCGGCCGGGCTCCGTGGCGCTGTTTACCCCCGTACCTTGAGCTGGCACGCGGCATTTATCGGGGCCGTGCATTCTGCTCAGGCAGGAAACATCCTCCAGCCCGCCCGCATCCTGCCGGGACGGGGCAGGACGGGCTCGGCGGCCTCCCTGCCACGCAGCAGCACCCGAGCTGCTAGAAGGGGAGGAAAAGTGATTGCATTTCTTGGGGCGGGGGGGGGGGGGGGGGGGGGGGCGAGGAAAAATAATGAAATAAAATAAAAACGCAAGGGGCCGGGAGGAAGCGAGCGGGGAGATTTGGACAGCAGCAGCGCGGCGGATCTGGTTTGCAGACGGGGAGGCGATAACGCCGCGCTGCGCTGGGAACGCGAGCCTCTATCTCTGCCGACCCGCCGGGCTTCCTAGTACGTCCTCAGAAGTTTCTAGGCGAGGGGAGATGTTATCAGCCCCCGGCCAGCCCTGGCTTCTCAGAAGAGCCACGCGGGGCCGGCGGCGCTGCCGGGCGTGCGCCTGCCCGCGGCCGAGCCGAGGCGAGCCCCCCGGCGGGGCCCCCGCGTGGGGCCGTCTATCAGCGCACCGCCAGCCTGCCCGTGACTCAGCACCCTCCGCCTGCGCTCCTGCTTCCTCCGGCACCCGGGGATCGCCGGCACCACTCGGCCGGCCGCGGCGCCCAGGCACCGAGGGAAGCGGGGAGCCCCTGGGGACAGCGCCCGCGGGCAGCCGGGATGCTGCCGGGAAGGTGGAAACGTCTCCAAAGTTTTCACGCTCCGGCTTCGGGAGAGGTTTGCTCTGGGAACGCCGGGCTTCGCCCGCGCCACGTGGTGGGAAGCAGCCCGAGGCCGTTTCCAGCAGTGACGGGTGTTTTCCAGACGGGACCACGATGGGAAAAGCGGCCCCGGTGCTTCCTCCTGCTCGCGACACCACCTTCATCCCCGCCCGGCGGGGACGGACGAGGATGGACGCTCAGCTTCGACCCAGCTCCAAGGATGGTTTTTTTTTTTTGGCATCGTGGCATTTTTGCAGTCGTGCCCTCCAGGTCACCACCGAGCCAAAGCTGTGACGGCTAACTGCTTTCCCTTGCACTGGATGGGGAATCCTGCCCTCCCCGGGCACTGCACCGGCGTGCGGTGTCCAAAGGCTCCCACCTGGAGCCGCTGGAAGGGCTCGGCACTGTTTGGGCAGCTTTGGGGCGCAGGGACAGGAGCGCCCAGCACCGTCTCTCGAGGAACGGCAGGATGGGACGGGGCGAGGCGTGACAGGACGGGACGGGGCAGACCGGCCGCGGGCGCGCTTTGATGCAGGCTGCGGCGACAAGCCCGAGCCTGCGCCAGGATCCGGCCCTGCAGCTGCGCCGCCGCTGGCGCTCCCGGGAGATTTAATTAAAACGCTTCCACCACCAACCCCATTGCCCAACCCGGCGAGTGTCACGGTGGGTCCCGGCCCCCGAGGCAGCGGGAGGGCCGGATCCGGCACAAGGCTGCTTATTCCTTTACGGTAGCAAAAGGATCGGTGCGTACACGTTACTTCATTGCACCACGGGGCAGTTTTGAGGCCGGCAGGCCTTACCAAAAGCAGGCAATCCCAGCAGAGCTGCAGGATCCGGCCCCATCACAAACCAGCCCCAGGCCACGGGGCAGCAGGCAGAATTTTGGCAAATTCGGTGTCTGCAGGAAAAGCGTTTTTCCGGAGCAAAGCCCACGCCGCCTTGCCCCGTGCCGGGCAGCGCAGCAATCCGAAAATGAAAGCAGCCCCTCGCCGCCGGCGTCCGAGCCAGGGGAACACGAGCCAGGAGCGTCAATAGGAAATTTGATTTGTGCATGGCTCACCCCGAAACAACCGTACCCAGACCAGAGGAAAAGCTCTGCATTTTTAGCCCGGGCAGCCTCCTTTTCGGAGCCTATTCCAAATTCGCCCTAGGGGCGATTTTCTGGAGGGGCTGGGTAACGCCCCGGCCAGCCCCGCAGCTCCCCGCTTCCCGAGTCACCAAAATACCCGGTTCCCACAATGCCGCGAGCGGGGACATTGTTCCTTCCCAGGATGTCCTCCATGAAAAGAGCTATTCTGAGCCAGGCAGCAGCCTTTCTTGGCACGGCCCCGCAGCCCGCTCGCGGGGCGGCTGTAAAAAGGCCGGCTTACAATGAACGGCACTTTTCTGTGCCACTGCATCCGGCTGGGGGGCTCGGGGGGTGCGGGTCCCGAGGCTGCTGGGCTTGCAAGGGCCAGGAGGCACGGGGCGTCCCCCTGACACGGCTCTGGCTCGGTCCCACCCTGCATCCCGTCACTGGGTGGCAGCTGGATGCGACCCCGGGCGAAGAGCGCAGCTGGGAGCAGCTGTTCGGAGACGGCACCGAAACGCTGACGCTTTGCAGCCCGGGTTGAAGCAGGTCTGGGGCAGGGGGAGAGGTGGGGACGGGCCCTGGATGCAGCCCCCTGGTGTGGGAAGGGGGGACGGAAGAGGTAAGGGAGGAGAGCACCTCCACGTCACCCCCCGGGGCCTCCTCCGAGCCGGGTCACAACACACCGCGTCCTTTGGCCGGGCGCAGCCACGGGAAGCAGCCCTGGCTCCGCGCTCACATCCACCCCATGCAGTTTTATTGCTGCCTTTCAGCCCGAGTTCAGCCAAGCCTCCGCTCCCTCCCACCTGTTTTAGCAGTGGTTAAACACTGCCCATTTACCCCGGCGTGGGACGGAAAGCCCCAGCAGCACGACCCAAGAGACTCCATGGGAGGAGACGAGGGCTTTGGGGCCCCAACCACACCCCAGAAACGGGCACCCACACACACAGGGTCACCATAACGTAGCTGAGGACTCTTGGGACAGCTCGACGGCAGCCAAAAGAGCTCCAGCCCTGGCACTCGCACCCCTCTGCACAGCAGCACCCGCAGCTGTGCCCCGCCTGTCCCAGCACCCAGCCCACGCTGCTGCCAGGGACACGCAGGGATGGCGGCAAGCACAGCCCCAGAGGACAATTCCCCCCTGGGGCTGGAAATGCAGCTTGGGAAGGGACGGGGACGCCAGACCCCGCTGGGAGCATCGCCCCATGGTGGTAGGGATTCCCAGGGGTCTGGCAGAGGCTGGCGGTGCAACATCACGGCCCCAAGCAGCTCCGCACTGTCCCTGTGTGGGACCCACTGCTGTGCCACCCCATGGGGTCACCGGGACCTACTGCCCTTCTGCTGAACTGCAGCGACAAACCCACAAGGGGCAGGGAGCTTTGCGGGGCGGATTTCGCTCTCCTGTCCCCACTTTCTAGCAGGAGACACTCACACCGTGCTCCTGCCCGGGCTGCGCAGCACTGCAGGCGCCTGCGAGCGCAGCCCGTGTCGAAGCACTTTAAAGCTGGGGGAAATCCGACGGTTTGGCTTCCCCGATCACCCCCCAGGTACAGAGGGGATGGAGATGTCCCAGCTGCCACCCAGCTCAGGCCAGACACAAGCTCCAGGCTCACTTGACCCGCAGGAAAGCACCGGGCAGGACCCATGCACCCATCACCGCTGTGCCTGGCAGTCCACGGCGGCTCCCACCCGTTACGCATCGCACTGCTGTGGCTGCTCCCTGCGGGCTGCCCTCCTGATGGGCTTCGTGTCGCGATATTAAACATATCGCTGCCACAGAGGCGTGGGAGACGCAGCTGCAGGCTCTCCCCCTCCGTGCCGCGGCGGTCCCAGGGCTGGATCAGGCCCTTCCTCCTCGCCGAGCCGCGGCGGCGCTGGCAGCACCACAAACCCTGCCGGCGCGCAGCTCTTGCACTTTCGCTTCGTCTCACTTGCTGGGATTTGTCCAAACGGCTTCGCCGTGCCCCGGTGCCTCAGCAAAGAGCCCCGACGGGCTCCCTCGAGCAGCCGGGGGGGGGAGGCGAGAGGTTTGCCCCCGGGCAGCGGCAGCGACGCCCCTCGAAAGCCTCACAAACCTCTCCGGGGCGATATGTGGTGCGGGCACAACCACCGCCCCGCGGGCTCCGGCGAAACCAAAAGGGATCTTTTCAGACACAATAAAGATACAAAAGCAAAGGAGGAAAAAAAATAAAAAGCAGTACTTGGGGTAGGGGGGGGGACGCACGAAGACAAAGCCCTTCCTTGCACCACAAGCGAGTTAAAAAAGAAATCAGAGGCGCTGATCTAGTCCCAAACAAGTCAAAGCGAAAGCTGCCAGTAATTTCACAGGCCTTTAAACCCCGGCTCTCAGCCTGCCAGCACAGCCCGACGGCACACGGGACACGCGGGCGGCGTGAGGTCCCCGCACCGGCCACCTCTTCCTCCAGCTGCTTTCACTACCTAAACACAGCAACCCGAAAAGTCCCCGGGGCCGCCAGCCCACGGTTCCAGCACATCTTGAAGCAATTTGCAACAACAAATGTCGAAATCGCAGCTCGACAACTCGCCCCGGTTTCCTTGACAGTAAATCCCAGCCCGGGGAAGCGGCGACCACGTTACTCCCAGCGCGGGAGCCAGCGGGTCGGGGCTCTCCGCGGGTGACCCCACTTGGCGCGAGCGGCGCTCGGCACGCCGGCAGGGCACGGGGAGGCCGGCAGGATGCTGCCTGCCGGGGCATTGGCCTCGTGCTCACGGCCCCCGTGTGCCTGCCAAGCCGGGCAGAGCCCGGGAGCCAACAAAGTCCACGGGGAGCAGAAAGGCAGAGCAGCTTGGCAGGCTCGGCGCTGGCACCTCCGCTCGGCACCCGCAGCGGCCAAGGGGGCAGAGGGGCGGGCAGGCGGGGTACAGCCCCCGTGGGTGGCGTGGCACCCCCTGAGGGTGGCTGGGCATCGCCCCCAGGGTCCTGCACCCTCCCCAAGGGGCCACCGAGGGGTGCTGCAGGGCTCTGGGGAGGCGCGGGGGTGGTTGGGCGCGTGCTGCACCCATGGAGCAGGGGGGCCCGGGATGGGGGTGCCGGGACCCCAAGGTGCCCTAGGGAACCCCAAAAAGAGAGGACCCAGGGGCAAAGGCGTGCTGGGAGGAGGGAGCGCCCAGCTTATGGGGGAGAAGGAGAAAGCGGGTCCCGGGGGTGCCAGAAGCCGGGGAGCAGGGGGAAGGGGGCACCGGGGGAAGGGGGCGCGGGGCGATCGCGTCCCCGGGAGGGGCGAACCGGGGGCAGAGGCTCCGCGCCCGGGGCACGGCGGGGGCTCCCCCCTCCCGCTCCCTTCCCTTCCCCGCCGCCACTTTCGCTTTGCAGCCGCCGCTTCCCGGCCCCGGCCCCCGCCGTTACCTGCAGGAGAAGGCGTCCGGGGGCCGCTCGCCCATGGCGGAGCGCGACGGAGCGCCGGGCCCGGGGCGCACCGGGGAACGGGGACGACGGGGCGGGCCGGGCCGGGCCGGGGCTGGACGGGGTGGGCTGGGCTGGGCTGGGCTGGGCTGGACGGGGCGCACGGCTCGGCACGGCACGGCACGGCTCAGGCAGGAAACCGGGGCAGGCGGCTCCGCATTTCCGCCGTGCGGAGCCGCGGCGGCGCGGGGCGCGGACCCCGGCCCCGGGCGTTATGTAAACGGAGCGGCCGAGGGCGGAGGCTGCGCGGGGGCGGAGCGGGAGCGGAGCGGGAGCCGCAACCGGAGCCGGAGCCGGAGCCGGGTCCCCGGCGCCCCGCACCGGTCGTTCCGCGGGTGCGCCCCGCTCCGGAGCCTTTATCTTATCGCCTCCGCGCCCGCGGAGCAGCCGGGACAAACAGCAGGCTGAGCCCTGCTCGCTTACAGCGCCGGCACGGGTTGGGTTGGGGTTTTTTTGGGGGGCTAAGCGAGTTCTTGAGGGTCTCCGGGGCGGCGTCTGGGGGCTCGGGGTGGTGCAGGGAAATGGGGCTCGGTTTCGCAGCCGGGACGCGAGGGTCTCTGCGGGGTGGCGTTGGGTGAGCTGCTGTCGAAAAGCGCAGTTCTCATAATTTTCCTCAGCTTTTAGCCAAGGAAATCGTCTTGCTGAAAAAGGGGAGGAGCAGGGCCAGCCGCTGTGCCCCGGCGCGGGTGACAAATGGCTCTGTGCCTCTGGTCCTGACCAGGGGGTGCCATGCCCTGAGCGGGAGTGAGGACTTGGTGGGTGCCCATGGGCCAGGTGCGGCCACCCCAGGGCTGTCCTGGTGCTGTCCCGGTGCCACCCTGCCCCAGGGGAAGAAGGACAGCGTGGTGGACCTGCGGCTGCCCACCCCATGGCATGGGAAACGGGAGGACGATAAACTTTCACTGCACCTTTTTCCAGGAAAAGGCTGGCTTGTGGTCTGTACCGTCACGTCTGGCCCACCGACATCTCCCACCCGTGTCACCGCCTGTCCCGAGAGCTCCTTCGGGGCCTCATCCTCCCGTGCTGCACACGAGGGGCAGCAGCATGGGGCCGGATGGGCCCTCCCAGTCCCACAGACCCCCACGAAGGGCGCACCAGAGCCACCGCAGAGCAGCCCTGCCCAGGGGCTCGCCCAGCATGACAAACCGGGGAAACCCAAGGACGTGGCTGCTGGGGATTTATAGATGCCACTCGATTGATATGTGGGTGTCGGGAAGGCGGAGACTGCCGGGAGCTCAGCACCACCGCCGCCCTTACAGAGCGGGCCAAGGCATATGGGGCTGCTGGGGAGCAGGCGTTGGTGTGCCAGCACAGAGGGTCCGTCCCCTGAGGTGTTTAAAAACAGTCACTCGCCCCTTTCATGCCCAGTCTGGGCAAAAAGCCTCAATGGGAAACCCACCCTGTGCCGGGGCGGGACAGCAGGATGTGGTGCTGTGGCCTGTGCTGGCCCCGTACCCCCTCCAGCCTCCCTGACCCCCAGACGAGACAGAGCTCTGCTGCAGGGTTGCAACCCCACGGTCCCCTAAGGCATCACCTGCTGCGGGGTCCAGAAAAACACCACGTGCAAGTGGCTGGGAGTGGCCGATGTGGAGAGGTCTTACCTTAAAAGCTGCTTTTTAATTCCTCCTGCCGATGCTTCGTGCATGCTTGCACCTTCTGGCTGGGTTTCTGAGCACAGACAAGCGGGCGGCGGAGCCCGGCTCCTGCCCTCCTTCCTCCTGCCCCTCCAGTCCCAGCCCGGAGCTTTGCAGTTTTCTCGGTGATCTCCAGCTATTTCAAAAGCACCCTCTCAGTGTTCTCAGCCCCTACGTCTCACGATTTCTCTTTTGTTTTGCTTCCTGTACGGATTTTTTTGCAGTCCCCGACTACTAATTCACTCCCACTGACTTCTGCTTTTTCTGTTTGTTTGTGCCGAGCTGCGCAGATGCCCTTGTGCAGGCACACGCCGCCGCTTCCCTTCTGCTGTGCGCTGGGCTCAGCTTTTAACTATTGCAGCTTTCCCCTCCTGCAGAAGCCTTTGCCAATGTCCAACCATCCTCCCCACTTCTCTTTAACTCCCTCGCTCTCACCCACTTTGTTTTCTGGATGTGCTTTGGAAAGGCACATCTCTGTTTCCCAGGGTGGGATGTGATGGTGACCTCTGCTGCTCCGGGCTGAGATGAGGTCCCCCCTCTGCCTGGAGGCTATTTTGGGGGGTGACAGCTGTAAATGGGGGGCTGCGGGGGGCTGAGCCACCCAAAAACCTCAGGCTGGTTTTTGCCTCCTCCTTCAGAGGGCGGGGCGGGAGGTGGGAAGGGTGGTGAGGGTGGTGGTGAGGGTGGTGAGAGTGATGGTGGTGAGGGTGATGGTGGTGAGGGTGAGCGGTGGTGGCGGTGGTGAGGGTGATGGTGACGATGGTGACGATGGTGGTGAGGGTGATGGTGACAGTGGTGGTGGTGGTGATGGTGGTGATGGTGACGATGGTGGTGATGGTGATGATGCGGTGATGGGGATGCAGGTGATGCCGATGCTGGTGATGGGGAAGGAGGTGATGCTGATGCCGGTGCCGGTGCTGCCACCTCGAGCCGTGCCCCCAGCGCCTCCCCAGCCCCGCCGCACGGCCGGGCTCCAGGTGCCACCTCCCGGGCGGCCGCGGCACTGCACGGCGCCGGGGCCCCGCTCTGCCCCGGGGCTCCCCCACCCCGGAGGTGCCCAGCTCGCCCCTGCTGAGGCTGGGAGCACCCCAGCACCCCACGGTTCCTCGTTTGGCCCCGCCGAGCCAGCGCTGCCCGTGAATCAGAGGCTGCCTCGGGCATGTTGTGGAGCCACGGTGCCAGCTCGCCCGTCCGTCACCGCTCGTGGGAGCAGTGGGAAGAGGAGCCCGAAGGCAGTGCCCAAAAAAGGGTGCTCAGCAGCCTCTCTTCTCCTCTCAGCCCCTCTTCTCCGTTTTCCCAAGTGCCAGGCGAGGTCAGGGTGGGCGTTCAGTTACCTCACTTGCCCTGCCTGGGGAAACCGAGGCACGGGCTCTGCTCCCCCGGCTGGGAGGCCGCTGCGGGGACACCGGGGAAAACATCATGGGGCTGCTCGGAAGGGGAAGTGCTGGAGGCCGTGCAGAGACACGTGGCCATCCCAGGGGAGACCCAACGGGAAGCAAAACTCGTGGGGAATTTTGCTGGAGATTCTAGAGGAATTTGGGTGATTCTCCAAAGCAGCCGCCAAGGGGCTCCCCAGGAAGGGGCCGGGCACCCAGCGGGGGAACAATGTCTGCTCAAGTGGCTGCACGAAGCGGTCGGGGTTTTGGAGTCCTGGCAAAGGACTGGCTGCTTTTTTTCAGTTTCCCAGGCTGGTTTAAAAAAGGTCTTGCTTCTCCCCATGGGCCTTCCCCCTCCTAATCTGGGTGTGTGAAAGGGCACCTCGCAGCGAGGCAGGGAGATAAGCGCTGCAGAGAGCCACGACTTCACACCAGCGGCCTTGAACAGAGCCACTCTGCTCAGGAGGGAAGATAAAGCCCGGATCGTTTTAGTGCTGTTTTAAATCCTTTTTTACAGACCGAAAGAGAAAGTCTGCAGGTGGTGGAGGAACCCCTTGGTGAACTGAAAACCTCTGCCCCGAGCAGAGGTTGCAAAGCCTGGAGCACAACCTGCAGGCAACGGTTGTTGCTTACGGCAGGATTTCTTAATCAGTGTCCTTCAAAACAAATGCCAGCACCATTTCTGCTGAACCATACACATTGCTGAACAGGGGAATGAAGGAACTGCAGGAAACGGACAGAGATAGGGAGAGCAAAGCCTTGAAGCTGGTATTTATTGGGCACGGTGAGGATGGGAGCGCTGCCAAGGTAGCCCTTGGGCTGGTGGTGCTTTCAGCACGGAAGGCTTCTCCCAGCAAAGGTTTGTGGCTGTCCCAGGACATGGACGTCTCAGCTGGACCCGCTCACCCCTGGCCTGGATGGAGCAAGCGCTGGCCGCCTGGCCGAGCGCATCAGCGGCTCGAGTGCTGCGCGGCTTCTGCCATCAGGAAGCAGCGAGGGGGTCGCAACCCCTGCCCACGCAGTTGCACAACGCCCAGCGCCTCCAGTGCCCGCACCAGCCCAGCTAATGGCTCATCGCCCGCTGCTTTCCAGCTCCTCACACTGGTCATCACCTGCCCCCAGACGGCTGGCCAGACTGCTCAGCTTCTTCCTCAACGCCTCCTTTCCCCTCACATGGACACAGCCCCCTCTCCGGCTGCTTTGTCCTCTCCCAAGGACACGGCTCGGCGCGCAGGAGAGCAGCCAGGACTTGCAGCTTGGCACTGCACCAAGCAGATCTCCCACCCACGCAGGACCGGCCTCTCCCCTGCTGCCTTTTCCTCCAGCCCTCCCCACTGAGCTTGTAGCACCCAGCCGTCCCTCACCCTCCGCCAGGCGCTCCTGGGCGCACACACCAAAGAGCTGACTCTAAAATTCAGCGTTGTCAGCTGCTGTCAGCACTGAGCTCCTGGTTTTCCACCTGTGCATCCATCCATGCATCTGTGCACCCCTGCATCCATCCACCCACACATCCATGCACGCATCCACGCATGCACACATCCATCCATCCGTCCATGCACTAACTCATCCATGCACCCATGCATGCATCCATCCACGCATCCTCCATGCAAACTTGCACGCACACATCCATCCATCCATCCATCCATCCGTACACCCATGCATGCATCCACCCCTGGGTGTGCGCCTCCCAGGTCTGCATTTGTGCCCCTCGCCGCGGCCCCCCGGGGGCTGGGCCAACCCGGGTCCCCAGCCAGGTCCTTGGCGAGGGGCGGTGGAGGAGGAGGAGGAGTAAGAAGATAAGAAGGAGGAGGAGGAGCCGGGAGGCAGCGCTCCGCCCGCGGGGCCGGCCCGAGGCGCGCCGGAGACCGGGGAGCCGAGGACAAAAGGTGGCCGGGGGGGACCGGAGCTGGCGGAGCCGGGACGGGGCTGGAGGCGGGGGCGGCGCCGAACCGAACCGGAGCGGGAACCGGAGCGGGAACCGGAGCGGGAACCGGAGCGCCCGAGGCTGGGGAAGTCGTGGTGGGGCTCGGCCGGGGCGGTCCCGGTGCCGCCGAGCAGGGGAGGGCCCCCCCCCTCCCCCGCCTCCAAAGGTGCCCGGGACTTTGGGGTCCCCAGGGACACCCCCAGCAGCCGGGGAAGGGGCACCCACCCGCTCCCTTAACCCCACGGTGGGGCCAGGTGGAAGCGAGCACTGATCCTCGCCCGGGTCCGCCAGGTGCTCCACGGGGGCTGCTCCGAGGGTGCTGAGCCCTGAGGGACAGCGAGGTGCCACCGAGGGTGTCCAGCCTCAGGGGACAGCGAGGTGCCAGCCCCGTGCCAGCGGCCGGCCCCACACCCAGTGCTCCCGTGCCCCCCGCGACCACCTATGTGTTGCTGATGCTGGTGGCAGCCAGAGCCCGGAGCTAGAGGCAGAGCCGTGCCCGTGTGGTCCAGGTGGGTGGAAAGAAGTGGACGGTGAGGCCACCGCTGCACCGCTGTGGGGAGGGGGGGCCTTGCCCTGGGTGACACGGTCTCCAGTGAGCCGGATCTGTGGCGTGGGCCATAAACCCTCCCCGCCTGCGGTGGGGAGGAGCGCCACGACACAAGGCAAACACGGCGATAAGGTCACCTGCGCCGGGGGACGTGGGACACCGGGGCCAGCCCTGCCCGGGTCTCCTCCATGGGAAAACGCTCAGGTAGGGGGAACCCCTCCCTGGTGAACCCCCAGCCAGCACCCGCCAGCCGCAGCGGGGTTAACGTGGCCACGGTGTTTTTTCTCCGGCTCCATTTCCTGGGTGCCAGGGCCACCAGGAACAAAAAGCCGGCGAATTATTAATGTGCAACCCCGGGCTCTCTCCTCCCTGCAGGGCGCGGAGCCATGAAGCTGAACGAGCGGAGCCTGGCGTTTTACGCCACCTGCGACTCCCCCGCCGACAACGCCGGCTTCCTCTACAAGCGGGGCGAGCGGCACACGGCCTACCACCGGCGCTGGTTCGTGCTGAAGGGCAACATGCTCTTCTACTTCGAGGAGCGCGAGAGCCGCGAGCCGGTGGGCGTCATCGTGCTGGAGGGCTGCACGGTGGAGCTCTGCGACTCGGCCGAGGAGTTCGCCTTCGCCATCCGCTTCGGCGGCACCAAATCCCGCACCTACGTGCTGGCGGCCGAGAGCCAGGCCGCCATGGAGTCATGGGTGAAGTCGCTGTCGCGGGCCAGCTTCGACTACATGCGCCTGGTGGTGCGGGAGCTGGAGAAGCAGCTCGAGGAGATGCGCTGGGGACTGGCTGCCGGCCGCCCGTGCTGCCGGCACGCTCCTGCTGCCTGGAAGCCGCAGCCCTCGGGGCCGGAGCAGTCCCCGGAGCGGCTGCCAGCTCTGCCCGCCGTGCCGCCGAAGGATAACGGCTGCGCGGTGTGGAACAACACTCCAGGCACCGACCGGCTGCCCGATGCCACCAGCTGTGACGGCAGCGATGATGACACCAACCCGCGGCCACCGCCGTTGCCACCGCGCAGGCGGGCGTCCAGCGGCGAGCCGGGCAGCACCGGGGCTGCCACAACCGAGAGCTCCTCCGCTTTCTGCCGGCTCCACGAGCGGTACGGCCGGGAGGTGGCCCGGCTGCGGCAGGACTGGCTGAAGAGGCAGCGTGACCACCAGCCCTGAGACGTGGTCGGGCCCTGGCGGCCCGTCCCGTACCCTCGGTGCCACCTGGGATGCGCAGCCCCTGCGGATTTCATTTGGAAACACACACTGAACAAAGTCTGCTGGGAGCTCCTGATGCTCCTGCGGGGGGGTTATGCACCCGCGAGGATTTTGGGGAGGGTTCGGATGGGTGTTTCGCTGCTGGGGGGGCCTGTGCCGCCTTCCCCACCCTGATCTCAGATGAGCTCCCTTGCATCCCTCTGCTCCGGCAGGATGTGGTTTGAAGAACGAAAACATGGGCGCACGCAGGCCTTCCCCAGTGACAGCACAGCACGCAGCGGCCACCACGCAGCCGGTGCCACCGGGGGGCTCGTGCGCTGCCGGCAGCCTTGCAGGGACTGGGGTCCTCCGCAGCACGCTGCTCAGATTCACCGTGCTCCCGGCCACGTCCCTCAGGGCTTCGGGACGGATATTTCAGGGCAGGGCATCGTCCGTGGGCTGGCTGACAAAGGGGAAGCATCGCGGTGCCGAACAGGAACGTATGTGTCAGCGGTGGAGGGTGTCGAGTGATTCATGTGCCGAAGCAGAGCGTGGCCACCGCCGGCGGTTCATGGGTCTCCTGCAGACGTTTCTCTGCTGTTTCCCCAGCGGTTTGCACCAGCACCGACACCACGGGCACAGGGGCAGGGTGACACCCCGGTATCCAGCTACCCGGTGTGGTGTGTACATTTATGTGGATGGTGTGTTTGCGTTAATTTCTGGGCACAGCCCTTTCCTGTGCTTCGGACACAAGGGACGGTGCTGCAGCCGGGCGTTGCACCAGCTCCTCCTGTGCTGCCTCTGCTGAATCCCTCCCCTCAGGGTCTGCCCCCAGATCTGGGGAAAGAAGCACTGGCAGCACCTGGGGTTTGGCTGGGTGGCTCCGTCTCAGTCTCCCTCTGCCTTCCCAGAACTGGCTCGTGTTTTTCCTACAATAAACAGTTTCAGAATTTCCCTCCTAACTCTGATTCTCATTTGTGCGTTCGGCTCAGGTGGGAATTAACCAGTGAGTTTAACCCCAGTCCTGTCCCTGCCATGTCCACAGGGCCAGGTGGGGATGCTGTCACCCCAGCAGGACATAGCCAATGTGGGGGGCTTGCCCCAGGTCCCTGCCTGTGGGGATGGGGATGGGGATGGGGATGGGGATGGGGATGGGATGGGATGGGATGGGATGGGATGGGATGGGATGGGATGCCCCCAGCAGCTGCTGGAAGCATGCACATCACCTCACCCAGCCGAGCTGCAGCAGCGATTGCCTTTGGAGCAACAGGACTTGCATGGTGGAGGCCAGGAGATCGTAAATCCACGTGGCTGTGGCTTGGCAGGTGTGCCGGCGAGGATGGGGATGAACCAGCGAGCCGTCCCCACTGCTATCTTTGCACACAAATCACTGCAGCGTTGCCAGCTTGGGCGGAAGCAGAAGCGTCATCAGATGGAAGACAGATTGTCTGCAAACAAGCCGCAGAATTTATTTTTTCCCAATAATCCGAGCCCTCCCAGTCAAATATCTCCATTAGTTCCTAGCTTCATTAGGCACTGTCTGCCTCAGAGTGCATTGGTGCTAAAACCCCTCCGAGCCCTGACTTGTGGCCAACATTGTGTGATGCCTCCTGTTTTGGGTGTCCCCTTGGTGGGATGTCCCCGGCCAGATGACTCAGCCAGGGACACCATGCCTGTCCCCTCGCTGTGCCGGTGGCAGTGTCACGCAGGGACCAGGACCTGCTGCCACGCAAGGGGCCAACACAACCCCGTGTCCCCATTCCAACCGCACGCACATCTCCAGCTCCTTGCTCACGCTGGGTCTTGCAGCAACATTGGGGAGGGGTCCTCTAGGGGAAACCGAGGCAGGAAGCCAGCCAGGCTCAAGTGCTCACCAAGCCCTGCTCCAGGCTGGGCATCACCATCCTGCTGCATGTTTTGGTGCTCAGAGTGGTGCTGCGAGGGCATCCAGGGCGACGTCCCCTCCCCAGCATCCAGCCGTGGACCGCGGCCCCGGCAGGCGGCCGCAGAGCAGGGCTGCAGTTTCCATGGCAGCCGGCCGAGCTTCTCGAGACATTCAGATATTCATTAAAAATAAATCCTTCCCGATGTGTTAGCCGACAAACAAGCTTAAACAGATACGCAACATATGGATTTATTAATTCATCAAACGCAAACACCCCCGCCTCGTGGCGGAAGCTACAAAATCGCCAGGCGGTGCTGAGCTCTGTAGGGTCAGGCGGCTCCTGATGGAAACTAAAGCAGCCGTGGTCCGGAACAGAGCTGTGCCAGGGCAAACCCCTGCCAGGGATGTCCTGCCACAGGGCAGGATTGCACCCCGAGCTGGGCCGACCCCATTTAACACCCCCCCTTTTTTCCCAGTGCACTGGGAGGCGCTGATGGCCACGAGACCCAAAGCAGGGATGTGACCCGGAGGGAGCCAACGCCGCACGTCTCAGTCCCATGAACAAACACACCGCGACGCCAGAGTCTTATCCAACTTCTGTATTTAGTGGCTCTTTACAGAACTTGTTCCTTCCAAAATTTTTAACAAAGTTCATCGATCTCATAGAAACTTTTGAAGTACAGTACAGGAGCCCAACAAAATGTGATCGGTATGTCCCACTAGCGTTTAGTACAACAGGATTTCCGTGTTCGAAAGGCTATCCCTAAGTGCTTCATCAAATCCCGTTCCACTAAAGCTAACACTAGCACACTACGGAGAACAGTAGGCCATGGGTACGCCTCGACCATCGGCAGCGCGGTGGCAGCAGCAGGAGCCACCTCGGGCAAGCTCACGCTGGTGCGGGCAGGGCTGCGGTGCCTGCAGAGCCTTGCCTTTGGAGAGCCAAGTGGGTTCTGCTTTTAAAATCGCTCCCTGATGACCACCAGAGTATAAAAATACCTTCTATTCTGATAAAAATGTCTACAGTGGAAAACTATTCAATGCATAGCCTCGGGGCCTGGCACCGAGCTCTCCCACCCGACGGCGCGCGGGACTTTGCCGGTGCCTCTGGCGGGTGCCGGCTGACGGGTCGGCGCGTGGCATGCCGGGTTTTTGGCGCTTGCAAAATGCATCGAGAGACTGAACAGACAGGAAACAGTACAGAACAACCCAACGCAACCCACCCTCCTCTCTTAAAGGCATTTCGTTAGCGGGGACAGAGGGGTGGAGACGCCCCGGGGAAGCGATCTGGTGGCGCGTGGCTGGCGGGTGCCACCGTGCCGCTCCTACAGCTTTGCACGGGGTCGGTGCTGGGAAGCCAAGGCACCGTCGTGCTTTGACCGGGTCAGCCCCGAGCAAAGCGCAGGGCAGGAGCACAGCTCGAAACCCCAGCGCTTGTCCCAGTTTGCCAAGCCATGCTGTAAAAGCCATCGCTTGGGGAACGGCCACAGCAAGGGGACGCTCCTCCTGCCCACAGCCCTAAAGCCTCCGAACCAAAAAAGTGCTTCAGCCCCCAAAGCTGGACGTTGTGCAGGGAGAGCCCCCGAGCAGGGGGTGTCCTGGCTTTTTTCAGTGCTTGTCCCCAAGCACCGGAGCTGCGGGGCTCGGAGGCTCCTCTTTGATTTCCTTTCCCCAAAGGAGGACGGCAGAGCGCAGGCACCCCGGGGGCCGTCCCAGCCAGCCAGAGCTGCCCTGGGCGTCACCCCCAGGTACCTTTTCCCATCTCTCTCCACCAAAATTAGAGACAGCTTGCTTTGTTTGTGTCATTTTTGCATTCCCCCCGCCTTTTTTTGGAGTGGCTGGCAGGTGCTGTCCTCGCTCGGGGCTGGCACCGGCTGCTGACTCGAGGAAGCGCGAGGGCCCGCGTTCGTACCATGCTACATCTTGTTCAAGAAGGCTATTGCAGACATTTCTACAACATATACAACTGCACGTGACATTCTGGGTTACAAAGGTTTCAAAAACATACCACCAGAACTAAATACATACTTGATGGCGTCAAGGTTTTCAATTTAGAGTCTTCATGGACTATAACACAGTCTCTGGATGGGGCCGAAGCGATGCAGTGTCTTACAGACAGATGTGGAAAACCGCTATGCAAAAGTTTATTAAATTTGGTCAGTCTCATAGTGCTTCTTGATGGCTTTGCTCAATAAGTCTTTTCCGTGTTTTATTTTTTTTGTTTGTTTTTAATCTCATCCAGTGGCAAACTACAAGACTTCAGTGTACATTTAATGACACGACTGCTACATCATCTTGATTTTATAGCTATCTTTAATATCAAAGCAGCTTAAGCTGTTAATAAATTCCAAAGTATCCTTTTATTAAAATATCTAAAAGAGGTCTATAAATATTTTTTTTTCTTTTCTAAAATTGTTCCCAGTTTTTCACATTTAAAACAAAAGCGGGGGCAGCTTCGTAGCGGGCGTCCCCCTTCCACCGGCCGCTCCCCTCCGTCGCTGGGTCCGCCTCTCGGTGCGCGCTGAATTTAACAAAATATATATATGTGTGTGTGTGTATATATATCCAAGGCAGCGGGGCGGCTCAGAACTCCCACTCAAGGGCCTCCTCGCGGTTGGCGGCCCGCTCCAGGCGGTGGATGATGTTGTTGAGGTTGGCCATCTTCTCGTGGCGCCGCTGGACGCTGGTGCTGAGCCGGGGGCCGGGGGCCGGAGGCAACGCCGGTGAGACCGGCCCGGCAGAGGACGGCCCCGGTGAGGCCGAGCCAGCGAGGCCGGGCGAGGAGGCTGCCGAAGGTGAGCTGGGGGACACCTCCAGGCTGCAGCGGGATGAACTGGCCGACGACTGGGAGCCACCGGGGTCGGGGTGCGGCGGCGGCGGCGGGGGACCCCCGGAGGCCCCAGCACGGCCTCCCCGCCGCGGGAGGCTGCCGGCGCTGGGGGCGGCGGCGCGGGGGGCTCCTCCTCGCTCCTCCTGCGGGGGCCCAGTCCCTTCTGCTGCCCTGGCCGGGCTGCGCGAGTCCCGTCGGTGGCCCCAGCCGCCTGCCTCCCCCTGCTCCTCCTTCACCTTCACCTCGCCGGCACAGGGGTGCTCGCTCCCCTCGAAAAGGGGCTTTCGGTCCTCGGTGTCCGAGTCGGGGCTGTGCGGGGCCCTGCGCCCCAGGCCGGCCACCCCGCTGCTCTGCTCTGGGTCCGTGTCGTTGTCCTGTGCACCCTCCACCAGCATCTCCCGGCGCATCCGCGACCTGCGGGGACATGACCACGAAGCATCAGTAACCATCCCGGTTGGAAAAAGCATCTCCAGCCAGGAACACTTTGCTTTGAAAAATGCAACATCGCTGCACACGTAAAAAACCCTGACTTGTCATTCTTTAAAACATTCTGGGGGGGAGTCAATCAAATTGCTCGATGTGTGAAAAGGCTCGTAAGCCAAAACGGCGTCGCCCGCCTGCCCGCATCAACCCCTTTTGGTGACAGCGCGGTGCTGCCGCGTGAAAGCGGAAACTATTTTGCAACACTTTGGGCTCTTTCCAACTTGCAGCCTTCCACACTGACATACTTTTGCACGCATTTTCCATTACCTTTTTTTTTTTTTTTTTAAATACGTATCATTTTTTGAAGACCTATTTCAGGGCTTTTTTTGTTTACCAAGAGCAGGAGTGACTTCCCTGGAACAACACGAGGGGAAAAGTCACGGGCTTAAAAAACCACGTTAGTCAGTATTTCTCCAAAAAGCCTGATTTTCCAAGCTTTCTTCTGTGCTCCTCTGAGTCTTCCCAATGAGCAATGGCTTTGTGTGAGAAACTTCAACCAGCTCCTATAGATATTTACCAGCACATGCAGGCTGAGCGGACTCAACATGAGTGCTTATATGCCTTTTAATGCTGTGTTATATAGTGACAGGGGGCACAGCCCCTCTGACTGTGCTGCTCCCCTCCAAGCAGCACTAAAACCTCCCCCAGGCCACAGACGGCTCGATGTGGATCTAGGGGGAGGAGGATTTGGGACTCCTGCACCCACTGGCATTACAAGGACGAAGCCTGGTGCCTGCAGCATTTTGGCTGCAATCCTGCACCCACAGGACCCCGCATGGGTCTGCGTCTCCCCATCTCTTCTCCTGGAAGAGGAGCAGCCACCGTGCCACCGCGTCCTGCTGGGCACGTCCCCTCGGCACCCGTCCGGTGCCCTACCTGTAGTTGTGGAACCAGTTGATGACGGTGTTGGTCTTGAGGTTGAGCTGGAAGGAGAGCAGCTCGATGGTCTGCTGGGACGGGTAGGGCTCCAGCTGGTAGGCTTTTTTCAAGGCTTCCTTCTCCTCGGGGGCCAGCACCACCCGCGGCTTCTTGATCTGCAGGAGGCTGAGGTCCTGGGGCTGCAGGCCGGGGCTGGCGCACTCGGAGCGGGCGCTGGGGGACTCGCTGTCCGAGCCGGCGCTCATCAGCCCGTAGCGACGCTTCAGGTAGGCTGCGGGAGAGGAGAGGGAGCTGCGCGCCGCTCGCCCCCGGCCGCCCCGCTCTGCCGCCGCCGCCCGGCTCCCGCGCTCACCTTTCTTCTCCAGCTTCTTCATGTCGCGCAGCTTTTCGACGTTGTGGGGGTCGTTGAGCCAGAGCTGCATGCGGACGAAGGGCTCCCGCCCCTTCAGGCTCAGCTTGTGCCACGGCTTGGGCCTGGAGAGGAGATCGGACACCGAGCCCTGCGTCAGGCCCAGGATGCTCTCCCCAAACAGCCGCTGGCCTGGCGGAGGAGAAGCAGAGGCGGTTAGCGCGGGACAGACCCCGCCACCCCTGCCGAGCACCCGAACACCCCGGCCTCGCCAGCATCTCCCGAAACAGCCAGAAAAAGGGGATGCAGTGCTGCACCCGGCGCCGCCCGCACCTAAATTGTTGTCTGTCAGCACCTCCTTGACCTTCTTGGTGATGGAGTAGGTGTCCAGCTCGGGGGACATGGCGACGATCTCCTGGATGCCCACGGGGCCCTGGCTGTTGGGGTGCGCCTTGCCTGGTGCCGCCCTGCTTTCGGGCTGCTGGTTCTCCTTGCTGCTCTCCAGGGCGAGGGTGAGGGGCTCCTGCGAGCCCTTCTCGTGCTCGGTGGGGCTGGGGGGCGGCGAGGGGGATGGCTGGGGCTCGGCGGGGCTGGCTGTGAGGCACCGGGAGAGGATGGGTTAGTGGCACCAGTGGGACCCCGCTACCTAAACCCACATCCCACCATGATGATGGAGTGGGCATTGGCATGGGTCAAGGGAGAGGACGGCGGTGGGAATGTAAGGGTTATCTTTATTATTCATTTATTATTTATTATTATTATTTCTTATTCCTGAAAGGGGGAAAGCCAGCAGAGCCTCGCCAGCATCTACGGCCAAGTAGGAAGCGACGGTGGAATAATTAAAGTGAGAAAACACAACATTAAAATAAAAACCCAGTTACTTCTTTATTCCAGGCACAAAGCCAAGGATTTTTGTTGTGTTTTTTTTTTTTTTTGACTTTCAAAACCCGTTTCTGACAAAATAACATTTGAAGGATCTGTGCAGCAGCCCTACCTTGCCTAACATACTAATTAAGGGGGTTTGGAATGAGTTGGATGAGTCAGAGGGGCGGCTTTGGAGACACAGATGAATGTCCCCCCCTCAATGCTGGTGGGATGTGGGGTGTGGGTGCTGGGGGGGATGTGGGTGGCACGGGGCAGCCGCCAGCACTGGGGATGGGGCAACGCCATGCGGGACGGGGGTACAACAAAACCCTGCTGCATTAGGATGCCAACGTCAGAGGGATGTTTAAGGAGCAAGGGACACGGCGGCGGTGGCACTTACCCTGGGAGGGGGTCGGCTGCTGGCTGATGCCTTGTCCCAGCTGGTCCGTCAGCCAGAGCTGCATGCGGATGAAGGGCTCCCGGCCCTTCTGCGTCAGCTTGCTCCAAGGCTTGGGCCGCGACAGCATGTCGCTCACGCTGCCCTGGGACAGGCCCAGCACCTGGGCACGGCGCGAGCGTTACCTGATGGGCTGCTGCCATCGTCCCCACCGAATGGGACAGGGCGCCCTGGCCATGCAGGGGTAAGGAGCAGGATGTGTGGAGGGGCTGGGGCATGCACTCACACCCCAGTGTGTCCAAACCCCTTGTTCCCAGTGGTGGGTGATGGTGCTGGGACCACCATGGGTCCCTCAGGGATACCCAGGGGGTACTGGGCTGGGAGGAGGGTCCCCGCAGGGGACAGCAGGCTCCTGGTGGGTAGTGCCACCAACCAGACAGTAGTGGCCACCAGGAGATTGTTTGGGGTTGGGTTGGACACTGAGGGCTCAGCATCTGCTGAGGCGACCCACCGGGGCACAGCGGGGACCCTGGCAGGAGGTGCTGGAGGACATCAACCACCCCCGGGCACTGAAGGGGAGACTCCCCACCCCAAAGAGGGGACACTGGACCCCATTCCCTGGCCCGCTACCTTCTCTCCGAAGATCCTCTGGCAGATGCCATTCTTGGCCAACTTCTCCTTGACCTGCCGGGTCAGCTCCAGCGTGTCCACCTCCCTGTACATGTACATCTCGTACTGCTCCGGCGTCAGCGGCGGCACGGTGGGCTTCAGGGTGCGTGGCACGTAGGCAGGGTAGTAGGACAGCCTTCCACCAGCTGCTGGCTCCGTGCCTGCGCCCTCCGCCTTCATCTCCGTCAGCCGGTGGGGCTCATCCTCAGCCGGTGGCAGCTCGTCCTCATTGGTTCCACTCTCACCGGGCTCTCCCCGCGGCCAGACCCGGCCGTTGGCCATGCCGGAGTAGCTCGAGGAGGAGGAGGAGAGCGAAGGCGAGACGGAGGTGTAGGGCCGGCTGAGCAGGCTGCGCTCCGATGCCCAGTGCTGGTCGAAATAGGAGCCGGCGTCGCCGATCTCCGACTTCACCTTGCGGATGATGCTCTGCACAAAGGCGGCGGGCGAGAGGACGGCGAGGGGCGTCTGCGGAGGGCCGGGGCTGGCCCCGCTCCCCTCCTCCTGCTTGACGTATGCCGGGACGATGTTCTGGCTGACGGCGGCCAGCGTGGAGCGCTCGGCGGGCGGCGTGCCCCCGGGGCGCCCGCTGCCCCCCGCCTCCATCTCCAGCAGTGCCTGCTGCTGCGCCTGCATCTCCCGCCGCGCCTGCTCCAGGATGCTCTTGATGGCATCCTCCGAGCTGCTGCCGCCCGCCCCGTTGGCCACTGCTTGAGATGCCGATGGGTTTTTGGGCTCACCTGCAAGGAAAGGGAGTGAGCGGGGGGCCCCAAGGCGCAGCGCTCGATGGGGGAGATGGAGGTGCTGGCCTAGGGTCCGAGGGAGGGAGGGAGGGCTTTGAAATTTTGAGGGTTGCACCCTGGAATGCAGAGAGTTTTGGCTGTGTTCTGACTGCTGTTCAGAACCCTCCTGCCTCAGTTTCCCCTGCTGTAATGGGGGTTGAGGAGCCCTCCCCTTCTCCAGGGAGCAGCTGTGGGGATGGGGACATCACCAGATGCTGGTGGAGCATCATCAGCTGGGGAGCTTGGCCGCTCACTGTCACAGGGCTGGACGAGAGCACAAGCAAAAAGCAGCTTCAGAAAACTGAACCAGAGCATCCGCGACACCCAGGCCACTGTCACTGCGCTGTGCCTACGTGGGATTTCTTTCCTTGCTGCTTTTTTAATCCCATTAAAACTCTTGCAGGATGGGCTGTTAATTACATTTCCTTCCTCTGCCTTTGCTTAATAACAGAACGGCTTTTGCAGAGCATGGCAAGCATGGAAATCGTCAGGCTGGGCGGGAAGGTGACACCTTGCTGGAGGGGACAGGATGGCTGGTGGTCCAGCACCAGGACAGCCACCAGCCACGTCCCCCATCCCACCCAAACCTGGATTTGATGCTAAATGCAACAGCTTCTCTTTCTTGTAGGACTTTGTATCAAAAGGCTGCCAGAATTCAAAATGCGTGAGAAAAGCGATTTTACAAGCGCAGATTATAAACCTGGACGGCGGCACCCAGCGAAGCGAGCGCTGTGACACTCCTGTATCTACGTGGGATTCCATTTTGACAATTGCAAAATAAATCCCATTACCAATGATGGCAATAGACAAACATGTTTGTTTTCCCTGCCTGTTTTTCCACCATTCCTGTCTAATTTAATTCTCCAGGATTCTGCTTTCTCAGCAGACTACCTGTTTTAATGTATTTCATTTCTTGTAATTGACTGTGAGCACAGCTGCTTTAATGATTCCTCATGCCATATGGATTGTGCTTTCTCATTTAATCATCTGTTTCAGTGAAGGGGGAGGGAAAGGTTAGGTCCAAAGTTTCTGAAAGCCCATGTACAAAAGCCACTGCATTCAGGGCACCAGGGGCACACGCAGCACACACTTGTGACAATATTTACCAGGATTTATTTCCACCCTCTCCCAAATCTTCTCTATGGATGGCACTGGGACAAATGCCCCCAAAAGCTCATTTTTGGCCCTGCCAGCAATGGGTGTACGGATGGGAGCAGCCAGGAAGCATCCACAAGCCCAGGGCACCTACTCCAGGGTCCCAGCCCTGTCTGGGGCAGGATGCCTGGACGTTTTGTGCCCTGCACACTACAGACATCTCCTAGAGCAGACAGAACCCACCTCCCTTCTGCGACTCGATCTCCTTCTTCGCCTGCTCCAGGATGTTTTTGATGGCGTCGTCAGAGCCGGTTTCTGGTGTTCTGATCCGCGGCGTGATGCTACCTGATCAAAGAGGCATGACAACAGATTTGTCACCGGCGCTGGTTTTACAAGCTCCGCTCGCACGTCAGGAAGTATTTACTGCTACTCGTGTTCAGTTATTTTTAGGGATGCTGGTTTTAAGAAAAACACCAGGCCCAATTAGTTGCCAGCCCCTGCCACCAGCTCACACCTCCAGCATGGCATCGCCTGGCTGGGGACTCGAGAGACCTGAGGCCACTGCCACCACCTGCAGCATCGCTGAGATGGGGTGAGGAGCCGCTGCCATTATTTCACAGCAGTGCTGACACCATACTGCAGTCCCACAGCACTAAAACTTCATTATTTTAACAAAATATTCCGCCACACGTCAATTCATATGCCACGAAACAGCTTAATGAATAATTAAATGGCACTTGTCAGAATAAACGAGTGAAGCACATCTGGGGGTGCACCTTCCACTACGGGTTGTTGTTCATTGCTGCCGCTTGCCAGGGCAATCCCTGAGAGTCCCCATCCTGTGGCAAGCAGCACCTGGGGACCCCTGGGGACAAACCCTGTGTACTGGGGGTGACTTCACGCGGTGTTGCTGCCTGTCTCACCAGGGAGATGGGCTGGGTGATCCCACAGTGGCATGGAGCACCCTTGGGTGCTGCTGGGACAAGCAGGGCAGGACCTGGTGTGCAGGGCCACCCCACCACTCACCTCTCTGGCGCACCTGGATAGTCCTCAGGGCCAGCACGTTCTGCTCGTCGGAGAGGAACTGCTTCATCTTGATGAACGGCTCCTTGCCCTTCACCGTCAGCTTGCGCCAGGGCTTGGGCCGGGCCAGGATCTCGCTGACGGAGCCCTGCGACAGCCCCAGCACGTAGTGCCCGAAGACCCGCTGCCCGATGTTGTGCTTCAGCAGCTGCTCCTTCACCTGGAAGGCGATGTCGGCCGTATCCAGCTGCTCCTCGTCGGCCGAGCTGCCCCCGCCGCCCTCAGAGGGCTCAACGGGGGGGCTGGCGGCGGGTGGCACAGGGACGGGGGGCACGGCGCTGCTTTTGGCCCCAAAGAAAGTGGTGGGAAAGGGCAGCCCCCCTCCAGCACCCTCGCTCTTGTAAGGGGGTGGCTGCAGCGGGGGGGCCTTGGGGAGCAGCGTGTCCCCCGGGAGCCGCTCGCCCCCCGGGAAGGGGGACAGCGGGAACGTCCGGGGGCCCTCAGGGGCCAGGCCAGGGCCAGCCAGGGATGGGAGGGGAGCAGGGGAGGCCGGCTCGTCCGCTGGGGCCTGTGGGAGCTGCTGGGGGGATGGAAACGGCTGCTCCATGCCCAGCGGGTCCTTCCCCGACTCGTCTTCAGAGGGATCCTCCTCTAGAGATGAACGAGAGAGACAGACACGCACTATAGTCCCGCTGGCCGGCTGCATGCTCCTGCCTCAGTTCCCCCAGATGGCCCCCCTATATCCCATTCCCAGGCTCTTTCTGGTCACTGGGGGCAGGATCTGGTCCCACTGGCCACATTCCTGGGGGTGCCATGGTGGGCAAGCTGTGGTGAACATCGTAACTTGGCCATGGCAGCCTGCCTGTGCCACGTTTGGGTCCACAAGGACACACAACAAGCAGCTGGCCATGGTCTGCCCCTGGACCCCAAAGTGGAAAACCACAGTTACGTGGGGCTGTGGCGTGTGGGGACATGGCTTAGTGGTGGACGTGGTGGTGTTAAGTTGATGGTGGGACTCAGTGAGCATCAGGGTGTTTTCCAACCTAAGTGACTTCATGATTCCACGACTTTTGGCACCCAAGGCATCGCGTGGCCGCCGTTACCCTACCAGCGCTGGCCATCAGGCCGGGCTTCTCCAGCAGGTACTTCTGCGGCGGATAGAAAGCCTCCTTCCCCAGCAGCAGGGCCTCCTCCGGCTTCGATATGCTCTGCAAGGAGCAAAGCGGCGGTGGAATGGGGCAGCAGGGCTCCGGTGGGGCCGGCGGCTGCCCCACGGCCTACTGGCACACGTCACCGCGCCGCGGCACTTGCCTGGGGAAGGCTGCAGCTGGCGGATGCCACCTTCATGGCCTTCAGGATGCTGAGAGAGAAACACGAGGGGCGGTGAGGCGGAGGACATGGCCTCGCGCCGCCCGGCTGTAGGAGCAGCCCTACCTCAGCTCCGTCTTGATCTCCTCGTAGTCCGCCTGCGCCTGCAGCTTCTCCTCCAGCTTCTGTGGAGGAGACACAGTGGGGTCTGGTGCAAGGCTGGCCATGGCTGCCACCCACCTCATGCCTACCCAAGGGCCTTCGCACACACCTCGATGGCTTCGTTCTTGGCGGCCAGCTGCCCCTCCAGCTCGGCGATCTGGTTAGCGGAGGACTCCTCCAGCTCCTGCAGCGAGCTCTGGAGGTGCTGGACGTCCTTCAGGAGCCGCAGGATCTCCCGGTCCTTGGCGGCCAGAGCTGCCTCCAGCCTCGACCCTGAGCACATGGAATAGTTCACTTTGTCCTGCCGGGAGAGGGGACACCGTCAGCTCCCGGCCACCCAACGTGGGGACGTGGGTCTGTCACTGATGTGGGATGGGACGGACCCTTCCTCTGCCCATAAAGGTTGCCCATGTTCGGCTCAATGCTATGGGGGTGCAAGCTCCCCTCCCTGCGAGGCCGGGCCCACAGATAAGGCATGGCCAACACTACGACCCCACAGCCCCAGTGGTGGAAAAACGCCCGGATCCCTCCTGCTTTGCTCCTGGGCTGCTCCCACACATGGTGGGTGCTCCTGAGCCCAAAACGGTGCTCCTGGGTGCAACGGGGTGCTCGGGACTGCATGGGGTGCTTGGGGCTGCATGGGATGCTCCTGGTTACAATGGGTGTTCCCGGCCACGATGGGTGCTCCTCACCCCGGCAGCGCCCTGTGGGGAGCAGCAGGCCAGGCGCAGGGAGCTGTTGACGGCTGCCAGCTGCTCCCTCAGGCTCTCCACCTCCCGCTGCGCAGCCTCCGCACGCTGCAAGAGAGCAGAAAACACATCAGGGTGGGCGCCCCACGCTTCATCCCACCCGTGGGGCAGAACAGAGTCCCAGAACCCGCGCCCACGCATCCTGCTGCCATCCCCTGGCTGGGTGTTCAAGCACGGCAGCGAGCCCCAGAACGGGGCAGTGGGTCCAGCCCGGTTCGGGGGAGCTGCTGTGCAGAGGAAACCAGAGCCCCTCTTTGCAGGGACCCCCAGTTCTGGGGAGCCCAGCCGGAGCCTGGCCACCATGTGCCGTTTTCTGGCACCAGCATAAAGGTCACTGGGATTTTTGGGGTGCATTGGTGGGCGCAGCAGGAGGGAAATGGGGTATTTGCTCTGCACTCGCTGGAAATTTGGGAGGGCTCCTGGCTCACCTGGTTGGCTTTTTCAAGGTTCGTCATGATCATGGCTACTTCGTCTGCCCTGCAGGAAGAAGCAAGAGGCATCAGAAGGCACATGGATGCCGGCCCAGAGGCGGGGGACATAAAATCCGTGGCCAGCCAAAGCCCTTGTACAATACAGGCATGGACACGTGTCTTAGATTCAGGGAGCAACCACCACGTGGGGTGCTCCTGTGGTCACTTCGTGCACCTCAGCACCCAGCGACTCACTTGGAGGCAGCCTCCTCGTCGTATTTACACCGCAGCTCCAGCAGCTCCGTCTGCGTCGCCTTCAGCGCTGGCAGACAGCAAAAAGAGAGGAGATGGGGGGGTGAGAAGTGGGCTGGGGGCTTCAGGACGTCTCGGCCGGCCAGGTCCCCCAGCCCGTCCTCCCTACCTGAGTGGAGCACCTTGATCTTCTCCTCTGCTTCCCCCAGGCGTGCAGCCAGGGTGAGCTGGGCTTCCTGCAGCCCCCTGCGGAGAGAAGGCCGTCAGCGCCTGCCCCAGCCCACCACGCCATTTCATTTTAAGGGGTCCAGTGGTAAAAATTCACTTTGTGTGGAAAACTGCACATCGGAGCACAGCCCCGTGGGGGCTGGCACCGTGCTGACCCCGCTCGGTGTCCCCTGACGAGGAGCCGAGGCAGGAGGAAGGTGGAAACGCTCCTGTGCTGAAACCCACCCCCTCCTGTCATTAATTTGAGGGGGGAAGCAATCAGGGAAAAGTTATTCTGCATTATTTATAGCCTGCACTTGCCAGGAACTTACTCGGAGAGCTCTGCAATTTAGGGTTTAAAGATTCCTCGTTTGTTACTGGTGCGGCGTGTTAAGGAATAGCAATGAAGCACCGCTAAACGCACTGCTGGGAAAGCCGGGAGCCTCAAAATTAAAAGGCCCTTTAATGAGGTTCACCCACCGGCCCGGATTTACGCGGTTTGCCCAAGCACAACCACATGTCACACACCACAACTGCCTGGAAGAGGGTACGGATGGACGGACAGACACGCTGAGTGCCCGAGCAGGATGTCTTGCTCTACCCAGGCAGCGAAGGAGGTGTGGGGGGAAAAAGGCAGAGGCAAGGACAGCCAGACACCCCGGGCAGCAGCAGGGAGAGCCCCTGGCACCCCTAAATGCCGTCTGGGGGCCCGTCGCCGGTACTCACGTACTTTTGTTTTTCTGCCTCATTTCTCTGCAGCCAGGCTTCTGCCAAAAGGGCTTTGCTGTCGACACCAGGGAGCGTGGTCTCGGCCGCCGCGAGCCCGGCCACTGGCGATGTCCCTTCTCTCTGCTCTGCAGGGGGGACACATTTCAAAATACTGTGGGGTGGGCACGGGGGGGGGGGGGGGGCAGAGACAGGGGTTCAGCCCTGAGACCCCCCCCCCATCACCCTGCGGGTGCTCAGGGGCACGTGGGGACACGGATGGGGACCACCGTTGCCACCCATGTCCGGTGGGTGCCGGGGGTACCTTTGGTGCCGAGGAGCGCCGGGTGCTTCTTCCAGGGGCGGCCGAGCTCCTTCAGGGGCGGATTTTCGGGCTCGAGGCGCTGGAGCTGCTGCAGGCGGTCCTCCAGGCTCCGTGCAGCCTCCAGCACAGGAGCAGGGTCTGCAGGCAACAGGGCTGGCGGTCAGGGGCGGGGGACAGCCACCATTGTCCCCATCCCACCCTCGTGGCCACGGGGACGTGGGTGCCACCCTCTTTGTCCCTGCATCCCAAGGGCAGCAGCCATCCGCAGCCTGCTTACAAACAGGGACAGAGCCTTCGCATGCCACCCCAGGTGCCACCCCATGTGCCACCCTGTGCCACCACGTGCCACCCCGTGCTCCCACGCTCCCCATCACCACCCCAAAGCCCCCGAGGGACCAAGCGCCACTGGGGTCGCATCCAGGCTTCTCGTCCCCAAACACGGTGGCACCCGTGGCACTGGTGGCCCCGGTCCCCCCAGTTTGGGCGCAGACAATGGCAGTTTGTGCCGAGGTAAGCAGGTGCTTTCAGAGCCGTATGTCTTCCCTCTGTCAGCATTACACCATCATTAGCTAGTGTCTGCTCAGCAGGGTGTGCCATTATGTCTCCCAGGGCTGATGTAATTATACATTGACATAATTAACCCAGCAAGCCCATTAAGCAGGCCAGCTAAAAATTCATCTATAATTATTTGTTGTGTGCATGCTAATGAGTCCATCTGCACTGCCATTGTACAACATGAACAAATTAATTTACAAGTCTGGATTTTTTAATAAGTTCAAGAAAATGCCTCCTATTGAGCCAGGTTAATATAGGTTTGGGGTGCTTTTTTTTTTTATGAAAAAGAGAGGAAAGGAAATAGATTGGAATTCTCCAGGGTCAGAAAGTTAGATAAACAGGGAAATGGGACGGAGCTGGGTGTGCTACTGCACGGTGCACACGCGTGGCAGGCGTCCAAGGGTAAAACCTAATAACAGTGAGGGAAAAAAACCCAACGCGTGGCTGCCTCTGCTGTGAGCAGGGACAGACGGTGGCTCCTCGACCTGGATGAGACGGCAGCTCCTCGACCTGGATGAGACAGCAGCGGTGCCGGACAGAGGGGCCAGGCCCCCCGCCACGGGATTTGGGCTGCTCTGGGGTTGCACCAGATGTTTTTGGAGTGAGTTTGCCCCAAAGATATGGGATTGGGCCTGTGATCATCCCTTTCAGCACCCAGCGTGGACACAGGCAGCAGGACAGCAAGCGCCACGGGTGCTCCTCGCAAACAGACGGTGCCACAACATGCGCCCCCCGAGATGGTGCTTGGAGCCCTCCTGACCATCACTGCCATGGGATGTGGGACCAGCACCACCAGCATCCTCCCTCCTGGGATGCTTTATGGGAGCAGGAGCCGTGGCTCGGTGCCCATCCAGCTGCTTTGACGTCCGAGGAGCTGCAAGCGCCGGGGAAAACCTGCCGGTGAGCTCTGGGGAATGGCCCCTCCATCACTGCGAGCTGCCGAGGATGGCAGGTGAGGCTGCGCAGCACAGCCCCGAACCGGGCTGGATGCTCTCACAGCCATTAATAACGTCTGTAAGTACGCGAGCTAACGATCTGGGTAATTACACCCACAACAGCAGGGCCGGGGGCCCTCCCCCAGGCTGCCCCCGAGCTGGGGCACCAGCAGGAGGCCGCACACCAGCCCGCCGAGCGGCCGATAAATGCTGGGGCAGGCCCCGACGCGATCCGTGCTGGCAACTCCTCTCTCCTCCGTAATGAGAAATAATCCCGGAGCAGCTCAGGCGAGCAATAAAGCGCCGGGGAATTTTGCTGGGGTCAGCGTTTTCCCTGCTGCGACGAAGCCACGCGCTCTGCCAGCGCCCCGCTCGGAGCTGCCACCCCGGGACCATGCTGGGAGCGGGGCCTGGAGCAGAGCAAGCGGCGCTCCACCTCTGCTTTCCTCAGCTGTGACCTCTGTGATGCAAAATGCCCGCCTGGATTAATTAAATCGTGCTAATGCGCCGCTGCCCAGCCATTGGGAAAGCACTGCCCTCGCCCGCGGGGCCGACCTCGCAGCCCCACGCGAGGTGTTGGGATCAGCACGGGGCTGCCGGCAGCGGAGGCCAAGCTCGTGCCACGCTCGTGCCACCAGACAGGCCAGCCCTGATGTGGCACCCGGGTGGCACAGACAGGTGACGGGCGGCACAGACGGTTGACAATTGGCACAGCCATCCCGCCGAGCCCTGCGGCACCCAGCTCCGGCAAAGTCCCCGCCACCAAGCTGAGCCCCCTGCCCAGGCTGGCTTGGGGTGCCACCCTAAGCGCTCTCCCTATATATTAATATAAATTGATGTATATGTAATAAGTTTTGCCACTAGCTGGCGTTATTGGATGCTGTTTGGCACCTGCAGCAGTGCTGCAGCAGGGATTCGGGGCGGTGGGCAGGGGGCTCTCCTCTCTGCCCAGCCCTGGCACCGGGGGGGGGCCTTTGAGGGGTGCTGGGGGGTCCCAGCCTGGTCTCACCGCAGCACCCCACCACCACAGCAGCTGAAGGCACCCACAGGACAGGGCGGGTGTGCTGGGAGGCGTCTGAGGTGCTCAACACCTTCCCCTGCACATGCATAACCCCACGGCGCAGCAGCCCCTGCGTCCCCAGGGACCTGCATCCCGTCCCTGCGCCCTGGCTGTTTGTCCCACCTCTGGCAGAGGTCTTGTGCTGGAGGACCAAGGGTGGCATCTGCCCTGCACAGCTGCCACGACACTGAGAAGACCCCAGGGCATCCACGTGCAGCCATGGTGCACCCCCGGTGCGTCCGGGTGCATCCTCAGTGCCTCCCCACCCACGGTGTGCCCGCGGTGTGTCGTCGGTGCCGGCGCCTCCCGCCCCAAGGTGGCACCTCTCGCGCCACCTTGTCCCGACCTGCTCCAGCAGAGCCCTACGAAACCCTCCACGAGTCAAAGTCAGGCTTAAATCAAATCATCCCCAACAACAATGACATTAATTATGCTTTTAACACATTTTACTGCTTCCCCCCCTTCCCTTCACGCCACATCTGTGTGAACAATATCCCAAAGATTTACGGTTTTCTCCCGTAATTACAGACACACAGCCAGCTCACTTATCAAAATACTTGCTGAGCAATCAGGCTCCGTTACAGTCTCTGCCAGAGATTTGTGTTGACAGCAGCCATTCAAGGCAAAAAATGTCGAATCAGGACTTATGTGGTGCTTGTAAAGTGTTCCACAAAGAGTTTGCCTGTCGAGAGACACGCGGACATGTGACGGACGGGGACAAAATGACGGGGGGGGCCTTGGGGCCCAGGAGATGGAGGGAGGGCAGAAGGGAGCAGGGGGCAGCTGGAAGCCGCAGGGGTGCAGGAGAGATGGAGGTGCTGGGACCACAGGGGGAAGTGCCGGGGTGTGCATGTGTGTGTGTGCACGGGTGTGCACGGGTGTGCTGGGCACGAGGTGGGTGAGCGCGGGGAGGGAAGATTACTGGGTTCTGGAAAGCGAGCTGACATTTGGTTCTTGTAGCACAGGATAAAATTTAATGAGGACAAAAATATGTCTCCCTAATTCCCCTAAGAAATCATTAAAACATTTTGTTATTCCTAAATGTCTGGGAAATGAATTAGTGGCCCTGCAGGAGCCCTTCTGCACATCTTTGGCAGTTTGAAGCTCTCCATCCTCGGAGCTGGGGCTGGCACGGGTCCCCCCAGTGCTGGGGACACTCGGTGCGTGCCGCAGCCGAGCCCCCGGGGCTGCCCACGGGCGGCTCAGAGCCGGCAGAGCCCATGGAGCAGCAGTGGGGAGGGCTCCTGGCACCAGCTAGCCATGGCACCAGCTCTACCAGCGCAAGCCCTGCACCTCAGTTTCCCCCTCCCGAGGCTGTTGGAGGTGCCCCTGGGGGGGCTCCAGCCCCCGAAAGCCGGAGGCGTGGCGCGGACGGTGCCAGGAGCTGCGCCGCGAGCCGGAGCTCCGTGGTTTCGGTGAACTTACCGTCGAAAAGACAACTGGGGATAGCCGCAGTGTTATTACAAGGGCTGAGCAAATGTATTCCTTTTCTAATGTCAAGATGCATTTGGCTCAGGGGCTGAAACACAGCGATGGCAAAAGATGTTTCCACTTGTCTCTTCGGCTGGGATTTCCAGAGCAACATGCAAAAGCGGACGTCTGCGCTGCCAGCCGCCCCGGGGACGGGGACGGGGACGGGTGCTGTGTCCCGGTCCTCGGCGCTGGCTCCTCTCCGGGCACGAGGCTGCCGGTGGGTCGCACGCTACTCGCTACGCAGCCAGGTCGCCACCGTGTTCCTTACCTGGAGCTTCGATTAATTGCTTGTAAACACTCAGGAAAGCCGTCTCAGCCTCCTTGCTCCTCTTACTAAGTGCAATCACCTGCGGGGAGACGGAAAAAAGGTGGTGAGAGATGGGGCTGGAGGAGGGAACGGCTCTGCTGGACAAGAGACTGCATGCTCAGAGGCAGGCTTTGTGAGCGAGAGGGACAGGGACAGTGCCCGGGTCGCATCCTGCACACGCTGCAGGACCAGGGAAGCCCGCCCTGCGCCCGCTCCGCACCGCGCAGCCGCTCGCTGCCTGTGGCCAAACTCCTCGCCCCGTCGTAATGTCACGCCACTTTAAATCATTGATGCGCTCTGAGTAAATGAAAATTATAATTTAATGCCGGCGCTTAAATAAGAAATAAGATTTCTGCCTGTTATTGTGCTTGCTGGGACGGATCTGGCCCACAGCCCTCCCTGGCACGGTGGGGCCAGGGCGGTGCTCGTGCCATCCCCGCACAGCAGGACCGGGACCAGGACATCTCCTCGCCCATGTCCCCCTGTCCCTGCCACCAACAAGGCCACGGTGCCACTGCTGGCCAGCGGCGGGGAGGTGGCACGCTGCTCATAGCCCAACAACGTATTAACCTGCCACGCGCTCCCATCCAACATTGCTGAGCACGAGTCATTTACTCCCGTTAATTTTTCACCATGCTCCGACACGCCGCTGCCTGCCAGCTCCGGTGCTCTTTGTTGGCCGAGTTTCCCCCGCCCTGCTCTGTGCCCGTCCAGCAGAGGACAGGACACGGCCCCGGTGGGACCAGGAGATCTCCACAGCCACAATGTCCCTGCTGTCCTCAAGAGCCAGCGACGGAGGTGACCCCAGCAGAGATGCTCCCAGCCCCAAAATTCCCCAAAGTCCAAACGTGGCTCCCGACCACAACCAAGGCCGAGGGCATCTTTTTTTCCACCCTTCTTGCTCGCAGAGCTTGCGGCGTGCCACACCAGGCTGAATTTAAATTGCTTGTCATTCAAAACAAAAGCAAACCGCTCATTTGTAATTCACCAGCCACCTGAGCAAAGCTGCCTTCTCCTTCCAAGCTCGCGGAGCACTGGAGCACAAAGATCATTTTTCTGTTGTTAAAATTGTATAAGGCTGGCTTTTTTTAGCATCTCACACACAAACTGACTTTCCCGTCACCATGCTTGATGCAGAGGAGGAATCTGGGGGCTCGCTTCAGCATTCCACTCCAATACTTGGCTTCGGGTGCCTTGAAATCGTAACAATAAAGCTGAGGAGAGCAGGGGGAAGACGTCGAGCAGGGCAAGGGGAGAGCATCGCGCTCACCTCGCTGGGTGGAGGGGTCTGCCAGGAAGCCGAGATGGGCCAGCTCGGGCTGTTCCCTTTGGGATTTTATTCCCGAAGTCACGTTATAGACTCAAAGCGTTGGCGAAGGGGGAGCTCTGACACGCTGCCACCGCCTCAGCATCCCCACGGAGGGCCGAGCAGCTTGGTCGGAGCCGCAGGAATGAGGAGTTCAAAAAGGCCCAGCTGCTCTTGGAGGTTTTGCTCACCCTGAATTAGAGCGTTTTGTTTCATTTCAGGTTTGGTTTCCTCCATAAAACTACCACACGGAGGCAAACATCCAATCAAAACATCGTTTCGGGACCCCAAACCTGCCCAAACCACTTGAAAACGCTTTCATCAAAGCGAAATGTTTGGACAGTTTCCAGGGAAATCTTGAATTTGTGCTGCAGCCACTCAATAACCTCAGCATTCATTTCATCAGCCCCAAAATTACGCTTCTGGGCACAAAACCCACACCACCTCCTGGGGCCACCCATCCCATGGGCCGGGTTTGGGATGGGGCTGGCACCTTCCAGCTCAGATAACTGGGGTTATTTGCTAGCAAGGAGCCCACCACAGCTGATGGATTTTGAGCCAGGCATCAGCTCTGCTCTTTCAGTGTCCCACTAAACTTCAGGAAATGTCAGCTACGACTGGTAAAACTTTCCATGGCCTTTCACAGATAGGGATAATTCCCCAAAATACCAGGCGGCAGCGGGGATTTTAGCAGCACGATCGAACCTCTCCAGAGATGCTCAACGTGCCGGGTCCCACTCGGGAACAGCTCACTGTAATCCTGAAGCTGCCCGTGATCATCACATGGACCTGAAGAAACCCCCCAAAAAAGCAGCCCTGGGGGCATCAGCCCCCCAAATCAAGCTGCTAGGTTTTGCAGAAAAAGCCCCCAAATCTCTGCTCCTTCAGGGAAGACACTGAGGTCAAACTGCCATCCCATGCCAGAGGTGGAGGGCACCCTCCAAAAAAGAGACAAGGGGAGTGATGCTCAGCCCCGCAGCCTGCACAAGGCCGGGAGAGCTCTGCCTCCACATGACGCATCGATTCTCATTAATTTCTCTCTTTTCCCCCCGTTTCCCTCCGCAGCACGCGGGCTCAAGGTGAGGTGCGGCGCGGGAGCGGTGGCGCTTGATGGATGACGTTCCCGCACCGGCTCTTTTTCATGGCTGGTGACTTTCCAGCAAAGCAATTATCACTGGAGAATGCGTAATAGCCTAATTAATTACTATTGTCAGGCTGGCCTCTGTGCCATGATTATACATTACGAAGCCAACTTTTTAAACATTTGGAAGCAGAAATATTATTATAATTGACTGACACGATGGCGAAACTCCCCAGCCCAGCCGCGCGCCTCCTCCCCACGTGTGCGGGGCTTGCAGCGCACCGGCGCGCCTTCATTCTCGCATCCCCGAGATCAAGTGCGGGATAAGTAGTTGGTTATTTCCATCTAAATACTCGTGGCAGTAAAACACAAATGAGCTCTTTCTAAGCGAGGAGGAACAGCTGTCGGGGGAGAAAGCAGCGGCAGAGACCCCAAACATTGAAGAAAACTGATGAAAAAATACATTCAAGCTATTTTCTTCTTCTTTTTTTTTTTTTTTTTTTTTGCTGATTGGTAAAGAAGTCAAGAGAAAATGGGAAGAGCGGGAGGATGGGTGGAAGCGGTAAGGAGCTGCCATCGGACGGGCTCCTCGATCCCATTGCATGCATACCCCTCATGTGCCCACCCAAGCCATCATTCCCTCTGCTCCAGCCCATTTCTCCAAGGGCGGAAAGCTTACAACATTTTCACAAGGCCGAAAAGCAATTCACGTCAAAAAGATCAATAATATAAAAATAAAGCCCGAGAATTCTGGTTTTAGGGAACGTTATATAAATATGTTGTTCACGTTCATGATTCGCAGATTAAAAAAAAAAAAAAAAAAGGAATCAATATAAGTTCTTCAGATGATGTTATTTCTAATGAGAAATATACCGAGACTGCTGCAAATAACTGCTTAACTGAGAAAAAAAAATGCATTAATAATTTACTTTATAAAGCATAGGATACCGAATGAAAGAAAATTGCTGCTGGTTCTTAATTTTGTTGTAACACTTCCTGACAAGTTCAGTGATGCTTTGGCAAAGTTCCTGAGAGCGGACTCAGAGGACGCTAATCTCAATTGGAATTATTTCCACCCCTTTTCCCATGCCAGCCTTTGCTGCTGCTGGCCGTGGGTGCACTGGATGGTGCCACCATCCTCATGTGTGTTTGGAGGGGCTGGGCAACCTCATCGAGAGACGTTGCCCATGGTCTTCATCTCCTGCAGCTCCATCGCCATCCCTGGGATGCCAAATTGGCTGCTCGGAGCCCCCGAGCCATCTCCAGATGAGTCCCAACCTCTAATCCCAATGGAGCGAGAAGCGAAAACATTTCAGAAATGTTTTGCATTTTCACTGACATAATTTTATATATGGTTGTTGTTTTTTTTCACTGCCAAGTTTAGATTTTTTTTTTCCCAAATTTATTTTTTCAGCGCGTTTACTGACAGTTGGCGACTGTAAACCATCTGCTCCCAATGCACGCGCCGAAGCGAGGGGCTGGAGAGCGAACCGAAGGCGGCTCCGGAGAGCAGGCTGATACCAAGCAGTTCGGGCAAGAAATATGTGGCCGGATGGGTTTTTTCCCGTATTTACAAGAAATATTCTTCTCGCAAAAATATGCAAAACTTGCAGGGCGGCTCATGGTGGGGGCGAGGAACTGCTTCTGCAAAAAAAAAAAAAAACACCCTTGCATGGTTCATGTTGGTGGAGGAGAGGGGCCAGGGGAGTTAAAATAGCATTGTTGGGCATTCAGGCAAGGCAGGACGCACAGGATAGGGGTAGAAATGCAGTGATCCAAGGGTTTCTGCTCACAGCCAGATGGATTTTGGTGCCACTCACCCCAAGCCACCCTGGGCTGGGGATGCAGCGTCCATCCCGCAGGAGAGCGGCGTGCCCCGGTGCGGGCACTGCGAAGTTTCACCTCCAATTTAGCAGAACAAAACTTTTAATTTAGATGTTTTCATCTATCTATCAGAATTAAAAAAAAAAAGTTTAAAATAATGACTGTAATAAATGAAGGTAATTAATTGTAGTTTGTTCCTTTACTGTCTAGTCAGCTTAATTTTACCTTTTCATCTAATAATGAGAAAATAATTTTTGTGCTCTGAGGGTTAATGATATGTAACTGCAAGAGCTGCTAATTGCATGTTGCAAACTATTCATCAAAATCCCCATCTGCGCTACTTGATTATGTTTGCTAAATTATTGCTTTGAATTATCTTTCATAAAGCAACTTTTGTAATTAGCAGGGCTTTCGCTTTGCTCTTTTCTCCGTTGCAAGGATATTCAAACTTGGTCCGTTTCAAGCTGTTGCCATTAAACTGCCATCACGGGCAGCTTTTTGTGATTCTCCGCCAGAGAAATAAACTGGCCTTTATCTAATCAGGACGAAAAACAAAAGCCTGTTTTATTCTCCGCAGGTACAATTTACTCCTTCCTTCACTCTCCCTCCTGGCCCCCACTTCTCCTTCCTTGAGAAAGAAATCATATAGGAAGGGTACAGGAGCCTAAATGTATATGAGCTGAGTTCGGAAATGGCAGAGAGAAACAGCAGAAAAAGCCCATCCAATGCAACGCAGCTTAATATTTCAAAATGATTTTTTTCTTCCCATTTACAAGAAGGAATAGAGGGGGAACTCTTGCCATTCATCACCGCGTTTTTATGGGCTCCTTCCCATGACTCAGATGATGTAGCGCTCCGCTCTCCCTGGTAAATATTCATGGGGAGCATGCCGAGAAGCGCAGTTTGAAAATAAATAAATAAATAAATAAAATAAAAAGAGGAAAAAAAGGGGAAAAAAGCCTCCAGGCCCCCAAGCCCCAGGATGTGAGCTCCTGGGGTGGGCTCATGCCCCCATCTGCATGGAGATGCCAACGTGAGGACCACGTGCGATGAGAGAGCATCGGCCTCCTGGTGCCTCTGGCTCCATCTGGGGTTATCAGCCCAGACACACCGTGTGACGGAGGGACAACATCCATCCCCATGGGCTAGGAAAGGAAATAATCCCTCCTGCCCTCAGCGAGGACAGGCTGGGGCCCAAGGGATGGGTGGGGAGATGAAGGAGAATTTGGTGCTCATCCTGTCCTACCTGGCAAAGAAACATGGAACTGAAGGGAGCAGAATCCACCTTTTAGGATCAATTCCCCCAAAACCTGCCCAGAAAAACACCTGGAGGGGAGAAAGGGAGGTGCACCAAGCTGGGAATCGCACCCTGGTCTCACCTCTGCCACCATAAATCCGAAGGCACTTGGGTGAGGGACGGGCTGAGGCACCCCGAAGGACATAGCTCATCTTCGCGTAGCGGATCTAATGAAGACTATCGGAAAAAATGCAGTATTTAAAAGACTGAAAATGTATTCCTATTGTTATCACTCTCTTTTATGTGTTTATGCATAGCGCATTGGAATGAATCAATACTGGATTGCCCTATAAATAAATGAGCATATCAGTAAACTGAGTAATAAAATGAAGTGATGAAAAATATGGAAATCAGCTGCATTTGTGTAAATCCAGTTATTGTTTACTTTAATATTTTCTTATGCAGTTACGTAGCTCCAAAGAGACAGATTTAAAATAAGGTAATGCTCAGCAGATGACAGATCCTAATGTGTCGCTGCTGGCAAGCTCGGAGTACCGACATCTCCCCGGGGGTTTCCATCTAAGCACATTAGAGGAAGGCAGCGAGCGGCCCCTGACGAGACAGCACCACAGAACCAGGAGGAGGAGAGGCACCCCGAGGTGCCGAGCCTCCCTCGCCCTCCTTGCCCTTCTTGGGGTCGGGCACCACACCCGAAATCAGCCGGAGCCGCTGGGGAAGCTCCCGGCACGGAGCAGCGGGGTGGGCACAGAGCATCCCAGCACCGGGGTCGCACTGGGTGGAGAAACCCCGGGCACGATGCGCGGGACCCTGCCTGCCTCTCCACCGAGCATCCCCTGCAATGCTCTTGCTTTTCCTCCATCCCACGTCCAAAGCAGAAAATCCACCCCCCCAAGCTCAGCAAACAGCCTCCGCAGAGATCTATTTTGGAGTTGCTCTTTTTTTTTTTTTTTTTTTTAATCCTCTCTCTTCTATTTTTTCCCATTTTTTAGAAAAAAAAAAAAAAAGGCAACAAAAAAACACATCTCCCCCCATCTGGGCTGCGATCCCAGCGCCAGCATCTCAGCGCCGAGTGCTCAGCGCTTGCTTTTTATAAGCACCTCGAGACCCCGAGCATCCTCCCGCGCCGGGGCCCCCACAGCCTCCAGTAGCGCCCGTGCGAGGGAGAAACGAGAAGAGCCCGAGGTCGGGGGCTGCGATTCGTCTTTGTGGCTAATTAGCTTCCTTTCTTGTTAGTCACTTACGTCTACGCTTCTCCAAATCTAGTTTCAAGAGAGGGAAATACGCCGTCCTGCCGAGTTAATTCTATAACGGCAAATATACTGTACCTCAGGTACATTTTTCTTAAATTCCCGGCTGAGTTCAATTAAATGTTTATGAGACTGTTCACTTTCCTCCCGCTGCGCTGCCAGCTCGGAAGCAACAGAATTAAGCTCCTTCTGGAACAAAACAAAAACAAAAGAGGGGGGGGAAAAAAAAAAGAAATAGGGAGGTAAAAAAAAAAAAAAAAAGGTGTTTAGGAGCATTTGTTTTTAAGATTGCACAACCGTAATTCCCCCGGAATGATCTCGCTCTCTGCCGTGCAGCCGAGGCATGTTGGCAGTATTGACAGGGGGGTTTATATGAATAATTGAAGAAACTATGTATGCGACGCCAAAGCAAAGCAAAGGCGAGAGGGTGGCTGAGATAATCAGGAGCTGGTTAATCAATATTCTCCTCTCCCCCAGCCCACCCTCCTCCTTTCTTTTCCAAAAGGAGCAGTGACATAAGCTCATCAGTAACTGTAAAAAAACATCACACTCCTAGTGTCAAAATAGTCAAGTACAGCATATTGTATTGCCAGATTTGATTCGGAGTCCACTCTGCTGCCAGCTTACATACATCAGCGGGGAGGGAAGCTGTCCAACTGTGACTTACTTACACTTAAGTGTTCATAAATAAGATTTTCAGGATATATACGGCTTTTTAATTTCGGCAGGATTTGAAGCAAAATGACGGGGCTGATATGAAGTCAACTGACCCTCGGTGCTGTCACCGTAAATCACGGCCCCGGCTCCGGCGCCGCGCGGTGCCACCGCCGAGGGTGACACGGGACAGCCACCGCCGGGCCACCGGGTCCCCACCTCGTCCCGACACCCCACCGTCCTCCAGCTCGTGTCGAGAGCACCCGTAAAACATCACTGCCATGAAGCATGGCGGAGCAGAGGGGCCTTTGTCTGATGGGCAGATCCGGTAAGAGCATACGGCCCTGCCACAAGAACCTCATTAACCAGACTCTAATTACTGCCCTGCAGTCTGCGGGAAGAGACGGAAAGCATAAAATGGGAGACGGGGGGGGGGGGGGGGGTGCCATTAATTGCTTTTTGATAAATTGGGTGGCAGGGGGTGATGCGGGCCATGCGCCCACCGTGGGCTCGCCTGCCCTGAGCAGCCCTGCCTGGATGCACCCAAAAAGGGAGAGTTTTGGGGCAAACTGGGCTTGGAGCACTGCTAAGGTGGGAAGCAGCGGGAAGGGATGCGTGGGCTGGGACAAGAAGGGTGCTGGTTTTGCTTGAGATCACAGCCACCAGGTACACGGATCAAGGTTTGGATCCCTCTGGATAAGAAGCTATGGGAAGCGGGGGATGTTACCGGAGAACCGTCCCCTCCCAGTCCATCTCCATGGGGCCAGAGCACCCTTCTGGCAGGATGTTGTTCCACAAATCCCATTCCTCGTGCCAGCCCTCTCACGTGCATCGGCTCATCGAGGAATGGTGCATCAGGCTCAGATAGTGCAGAGCCTCCTGGTTGCCCTCGTGGGGCACGGACCGACCTGCTCCAGAACCCAGCACGGTGCAGGATGGAAACGGAGCCGCCAGGACCCACAGCTGGCATGGGGCTCGCTTACTCCGAGATTAAGCTCAAGCATCATCCGAAGCTTCCTCCAGCCTCATATCCCCCACCAAAATCCCAGGAGCATGATGACTGTGCTCCCACCAAGGTGGGCACAAAGCCAAAGCACTGCAGGGGCTGAAGCCACCGCTGCTCAGCATCACCAAAATCCCACCCAGCCGTGCCGCGGTGCGATGCGATGCGGGCAGGAGGAGCCGTGCTGCCAGGCAGGCAGGGTTACCCGAGCCATCCATCATCCCCTACGTATTATGTAAATCCGTGATGCTAAAGATGTATGGAGTCAATTATCAGGGGTCACTGCTGGGTGTAAAATTCATACAATGAAGCTCCCAGTCTCAAATGAATCCGTGAGAGATTGCGAGCTTACCGCCTTTTATTGGACAATATAAATATTTCACTGTTATATAAAAAAATATTGGAGAGAAAGCAGATAAAACCGGGTCCTGTGTGTATACAGAGAAGCAGGGAGTGAAAAACGGCCGTCAGCATCTTTTTAACGGCCTTTCGGTGCGGCGCAGGAGCTCGGGCTGCAGAGCCAGCTTTTACGAGCGGGTCGGGGCCGCGGGGGGCCGGGGAGCGCCGGTGGGAGCCGAGTGAGCCGAAAAAGCCTCCCAGTGCATCCCTGCTGCCTAGGGAGGGGCCGCCAATCATGCCTTAATTATCTGCACCGAGCACGGCTCAATTGGTGCCAGCATCGCGGGGTGGCCGCGCGGGCTTGATTGCGGCTCTGCCGGGGAGCGCGCACGGCCCCGGCACATCCCATGCCCGCAGCCTCCTCTCCCCACGTCCTCATCTCACGCTCACTGCTATGTCACCCCTTCCCCGTGACAATAAAGCGGGAGAAAGGAAAAAAATACAAGGCCTGTAGGAATCGATAGCTCTTTCTCCATCTACCTATATTTTATAAAAAACTTTAGCATCAATATTAATGCTTGAATCCTCACCGAGCTGGGTTTAATCACCTGTAAACTGCAGCTCGAGCCAGGCGGGCTCGGCTCCTCGCTGCGGCGCACACAGGGCGAGGAGGAGAGGTGCCGGCAGCTCCGAGCATCACCGAGCTGTGCCAGGCACCTGGCGGGGCCGGAGCCACAGCCACGTCCCCAGGGCAGGGGCAGGGATGGAGCCCGAAGGAAAAAGGGGCTGGGGAAAAGGAGAAATGGGCGAGCCCCGCCGCCAGATGTGGCTGTCTGAAATGGGATCGGGCTTCTCAGCGCGTTATCAGGACAGCTGTAATGGGATCTCGGAAAGAGCAGAGATTGGGGATGCGCGGTAGATTTCCATTCCCGGGAAGACATGAAAAGGCCGTGCCAAAAAAAAAACAACCGCATCTATCCAGGGCTATCCAATGGGTTGTACTGGTGTCTGCTGGTGGGCAGCTCCCCCGGATGGGTATTTTGCCACCCCGTTCCCCTCCTGGCAGACAGGGAAGGACGTTGGGGTGGGATGTATGGCAATGGGGGCCGGTGGGGAGCCGGACCCCGCCCCGTCCCCGCAGTGTCCCCACGAGCCCCCGCTGCCACCTCCGTCCCCACCCGCAGCCGGACAGGGGCGGCCGTGCCAGCGGCGTTTGAGGGCTCCACTTCCAGTAGCATATTCATTTCCATATTCATTCAGTGTTTATCTCGCAGATGTACGGATCCGTTACAATGGAGAAAAAAGAGAACTCGGAATTTGTTCTCAAAAGATATTCAAATTAGTTAATCAAGAGTCCTTTTATTACGTGTCTCGTGTACCAGCAGCAACTATCCATCCAGATAAATGATCAGCTGCTAATAACTGATTACATTGCAGCAAGTGTTTTCTTATCCCTATTACCACCATGTTTAAAGACATTTTATAAATTTCTAATTATTGTAAATTGTTTCTCCTTTTGAAAACATCTTCCCATAGTCATCAGCTGTCAATTTTCCCCCCAGAATCTCTCTCCGAAGCGAGTCAATAGCGAGGGAGCGCAGCAGCGCAGTGCAGCCCAGCCACCTCCATCCCCACTGGGCTCCCGGAGGTGTCCCCCAGCACACCCCAAATACCCCACCGGCTGGACCCAAGGTCCCAAAAACAGCCTGGAAAAGCAAACTGAGGGAGTTGGAAAGCAAAGCAGAAGCAGCCTCGACATTGATCGGGCTGGGAGCGGGCTGTCTTGGAGCGTGATGCATCTTGACAAGTGCGGCGTGGTGGCTCGGGCCACGTTCCTGGGAAGGATTCGCTGTCCAGCGAACCAAGGAGAAATAAATAAACCAGCAGTATATAACGCGTCTCCTGACAAGTGCAAGACATCCGTTCCTAAAGACACTGGCATCTGAGGTCAGCCCGGTGCTTAGGAGGGTGCTAAATAAGATCCTGCTTTCCCCCCTGCATATTTTACAGATGAAAGCTGCTCCAGCCTGACAGAAATAGTTAGGTGGGTTCAGCGCCAACGAGGACTTTAAATCCAGCCACCGGCCCCACGCCGCCGCTCCAGACTATTTCTGGGATCCATTCATTATCGCAATCAATCAGCTTTAAAAAAAAAAAGAAACCAAACCACAAAAACAACAATAAAACCCCTCTAAACTCTCTTAGACGCTAATGGAAAATGGATCTCCTTCCGTCTTAGCGGCGGTGACAGACGGCCCGGAGCAGCAGTCCCTGTGACTTGGGGATCCAAGTCCAGTCCCTGGGGACAAGCTGCACTCAGAGGCCGTACCCCACCGGGGACAAGACCCCTGTGATATCTGTCACCACCAGTGCCACCACCACGTGTAACAGCAGCTCGGTGACACCATCTGTCCGGGGACGGCAGGAGCGCAGCGGGACTGTGCCCCATGGCGCAGCCGGAGCCCAGAGCTCTGGGTCGGGCTTTGGCTGAGCACCCCCAGCAGTGCAGGAGGAGAAGGAGGAGGAGGAGGAAGGCTGAGGAGCAGGGTGCCCGGCCGAGCACGCCTGCCGGGCAGAGCTTTGCTGCCAGGAAGGGGCCGCAGAGCCACGCGAACAGCGGCCAGGGTCCGCCGCCGGAGGCTTCCCGGCTCCAGGGGGACTCGGACCAGGGGAGGAGACGCCGCAGGCACCAGCCATGCCATTATACGCTTTATTGATGCTGTTTTGAAGAAAGCTAATCAATATATTAGATTTCCCAAAGAAAGAAAACACCAGCTGCCAGCAGCGCGTAACTCCTCCGCCGCGCTGCATTTCTCCATCGAGCCCAGGAGCCGCACGTGGCTGCGCGAGGCGGGGTCAGGTTCAAGAGGAGACCTCCCGCTCGCCGGGGTCAGGCCAGGGCCACGGCCAGGCTCTGTGCCGGGGTCCCCTGAGCCCTGATGGGATGAGATAAAGCCATGAACCCCCCCCAAAATCCTGCTCCGCCTCCCTGCAGGCGCCGAGCCCAGGGGCAGCCCAGCACCCTGCAGGACAAAGCCAGGGGACTCAGCATGAGGCAAAGACATCCCTTGCAAGCCACATCTGCGCCGATGGGTCCCAAAATGTGTCCACAGGTCATCAGTGGGGTGCCCCACGGACAGCCTCACCTTTCTGGCCCAGGAGCCCCCCACAAATGGCTCCAAAACGCAACAAGAACCGGGGATCCATGCTGGACCTCCGGCACCGCCCGGGAGGATGAACGACGTCATGGGGAATCGATCGGTGTTTTAACAGAATTAGATCATTCGGAGGTTTGAGGAGCTGTTTGCAACACCCCAATGTTATGCAGATTTGTAGTCAAAAGCCTAAAGCAGGGCGCATTTAAACAAGGCAGAGTAAATGTCCCACATTTCCCCAGGATTATCTGAAGCATATCAGATATAATCCAATGATCTGTAAAGTGATTATACCCAACTGAATATAAGAGATCTCTTCTGGTAATGCAATATTTCATCCAGCTGCAGACATTAGGAGGAGGCAAACAAAGGAGGAGATTTAATAAGTGGAAATAAAACTATAGGCAGAGATAGTTTTAAATTTTTTTTTTTGTATTGCATCTAATTGCAATCAACAACAGACATCTGACACAGTGACAGCATCAGCAAAATTGCTGCTGAGAGCACAGAATCTTTGTCTAAAAATAATCAGACATTCAGTGCGCCACTGTTTGTTATAATGGTAATCGATGCTGGAGGCTTTGAATTCCATCAATTTATAGATCTGCTCTGTTCTGCCTGGTGATTGTGTTCTGCACACATCTACTCCCTCTCAGCACAGGCAGCGCCGGGGCACTGTGTGATTAAGATAAGCTCAGATTCCTTTCATACATTCCTTATCAGCTCTAATTCTCCACCAGGCAGAGATGTTCGCAGCAGTTAAAGATTAGTTCAGCTTCTCAGACGCCAAATTTGAGGGTATTGATCAATAAATCAAATCAGAGCAATCAATTGCCCAATCAGAAGAGTCTAGCCGATGCATTATTACTGGCGCCTTCGAACCGGGGCTTTCATGGGTTTCATCAAAACACTGCTTGCCTGGCTTCCCGCCAGCTCCCGGGCTGGCTAATAGACTCCGCAGCAGAGGAGCTCCAGCCCAGCAGAAGAGCAATAAATTTCTCATCAAACAGCCGATAGAGAAACAAGATGAACATCTGTTTTGCTGCAATGAAACTCCTGTGTTCTTCAGGATCTGCAAACCAGGTCTGACAGACCACCCCAAAGGCAGCTTTGCCTTCCGCAAAGCAGCAAAGCAGAATATTTGCCAGTTATTTCAATCAGGTAATTTAAGAAGACTTTGCATTCGCCTCTCCGCAGCTGCTGGAGCTTTACAGACAGGATTCCAGCTCAGTCAATAATAAAAGCCATCCTGGGACCCTGTACTATGAAGGCAATTTTATGATACCCATTATGTGGCAATGTAACTTCATTAAAAGCTGTTTATTCCCTCTAAGCATTTTAAGCACTTTCCCTCACCCATAAAGCAGAGCCTCCCGGTGCACCGGGAAGGTTATTTTTTACAAAGAGCCATTTTCTGGCGTTTCCTCCTCGGATCACTCCCACCAGGGGCACCCTGGGGTGCCAGGCACTCGTCGGGGCACGGTGCCCACGCGCCGCCCCAAAACCCATCCCCTGCCCACATCCACCCAACGTGGGGCAAAATCCTCTCCCACCACCCTGGTGTCCCCTCTGCCATCGATGGCTTTTGTTTGCAATGCCCACGCCAGCTGCAGGGCACCCCGAGTGCCTTTCCCACGGGCAGGGAAGGAGGAGCCCATCACGCCAGCATTTTCCCATCACGCCAGCATTTTCCAAGCGCTTCTCGTAAAGGCGGAGAAGGAAAAATAAAGGCGGGTGGAAAATCATCACAGAGCCGAGCCGCCCGGCCAGGCGGCTGTGGTGCCGGGTGCCTGCTCGGAGAGGCAGCCGTATATTATGTTTATTGTGCACTCAAGATGAGCTACGATTCCTGGAGCTCTATTTAGGTGACATTTATTAGGCCAGCTTGTTTTATAAATTAACGCGGACAGGGGCCCCTAAAATTGGCTGGCGTCACCCACCCGTCCGCTGCACGGAGGGGCTGGTTGGGGAGGCTGGGGGTGCCCGGCCCCTCCACACAACCGTTTGCTCTCCCTCTGGGGGCAATTTGGGGTGGCTCAGCTCTGAAAGCCTAATTTCCCAGCCTGGCTTTATAACCCAGCACCTGGAAACTGAGCCGTGATCGTGGCAACATGGGAACGCCGTATTTCAGAAATCAGACCTGTCCTGCAGAACTGCACCCCGAGGCGTGCAAGAGACACCATTAGGTCCTTAAAAACAAGCCAGCAACCCCAAATCTCAACCTTAATGCTCCTTATTTCCATTTGCAATTTCCCATGTTAACAAAACAACAAGAGGCAATAGTTCGGCCCCATCCCGGCACAAGCTGGGGGTGAGGCTGCTGCTGGCTTCCCCACACAATAATTTAATGAGCATTCTTCATTTTTCATCCCTCTCGCATCTCCTTGGGTCAATATTACCCCCAAACACCTCCAGGACTGTGCTGGACGGACGCAGCTCCATCCTCAGCAATGCAAAACCGTGGCCACTGGGATCCCCATCGGCAACAACCTCGGTGTTTCCAGGAGGAGGAGACCCTTCCAAACCCACGTGCCTTCCCACAGCTCCCCCAGCAGACTCAGTGGCTTCGCAGAGGACCACAGGGAGCGGCGTGCTCCCACGTATCACCACTGTGTGCTTCGTGCCAGCGTGCAACGGGTCGATCCTCTCCCGCCTCCAGCACGTGCACAGATGTACACGGGATCCTGCTAATGGCTCCGTATTTCCTTAAACAAGAGCCCGGAGTGGGCAGGGAAAAAAAACAGAATTACTAGAATACATTTTAATTGATTTACAACGGCACTTAGTAACAGTGATAAAAGAAAAACTTGTTTTATTGGACCTCCTGCTAATGAGCTGGACTGACTCCGGTGGAGAACGGTCTGCCTTGCACCGCGGCACAACCCCGACCTTCACGTGGCCAAGAACAGCTTTTATACACAAAAAGTCCTTTAGAGCAATCAGAGACAAACGATGCCAAGTGTCTGCCAAGGACAGACAGGCTGCTCCGAGCACCCAGCGTTACCACTGACATCCAAAACGCCCAAACCTCGGCGATTTCCACACAAATGGGATAAACCAGCCTCCGCGGCGACGTGGAGCATCTCTCCTTCCCGTCCATAAACAAGCCTTTATTGCAACTTTGATGTATCCTTCCCCTAACGACTTTTAAGGGCAGCAGATAAAGTCGAAAGAAGCACACGAGAACCCAACAAATGTTTAATATTCAATAAATGTGTCAATTTTACATACGGAGGCAAATGGGTCTTTATTGAAGAATTGGTAAACTTCCTCGGAGGAAAGTAAGTGCATTTTAGCCTTCAAGGGGTCCCTGATGAATAGAAATGGAATGTGATTTGTGATAAAACTCAGCTGCTCTATAAAAGACGTTAAATAAATGTTGCTGTTTCACTAGGGATATACAGAATTGATTGCATTATAGACTGATTCCGAGATGCACGCTCCCCGCGAGCTATCCACTCGCTCCTGCGTGCGGCGCCGCGCGGCACAGCCCGGCCCCGCTACCTCTGCGCCATCCCCCTGGTGCCTGCTCAGAATTTTCTGGAAATGCTCTAAAAGCCCCAGTTCCCCGCGTTTTTGTCTGGGGAACCGTGGGGCCGGATCCGTCCCAGCTGGGGGAAATGTTGCGGTCTCGGAGCGGGGACACAGCACGGGCTGCTCGCGTCCTCCCGAAATGCTCCCCTGTTATCTGCATCAATCCAGCCAGCAGGGAGAGGGCACTTCTGGAATCACCGTTAGACACAATAAAAAAAACAATTAAAAAGATCTCCACCCCCAGAAACTGAAGGCTGGCACCAAGATTGAGCCAAGTCCCCGTCCCCACCCCGAGCATCCTGACCGGGATGAGACCGGAGGAGGAGAAACCCGGGGCAGCCAAGCAACCAAACAGACAAACGGGAGGCTGGCGGTGCCACCGCAGCGAGCACAAACTGGGATATAATTGCGCTGCTGCTCCATCATCTTTAATCAATAACATCCAGGGCTGCCACCGCGCGCGCAGCCCAAATCCCAGCCTCCGCCAAGAAACAGCATGTTGTTAAAAAGCCCCATCGCTTTTCCCAGCTAATAGGTGGCTCGTTCCCTCAACCCCGCTGGTTTTTTAAAATGAACCCAAATTCCAATAATTGTTTAATGTTTATTTGCGTTTAGCTCTGGCTCACCTACCCTGCCTCTTGATGTCGGAAATTGATATTTTGCTCAGGTGGCTGGAAAAAAAATAATTAGGAAAGGGTTTGTTACGTAGCATCAGAGTCGGAAACAATCTTAAAAACCTGGCAGGAGCCGGTACGGGCGCACCGTGGCCTCTTGGCCCCGTAAATTCGTGTTTGCCCTGACGCTGGCTGCAGCCATGCCCTCGTCCCCGCGGGAGCGACCCCATCCCCGTGCGGCCGAGCTCCTTCCCCGCTCCCTCCGAGCCGGGCTCAGGGCGCTCCTGGAAAAGTACACGAGAGCAGCAGGCAGCTCCTGCCGGAGATCCATCACGTCGGATTAGCAACTTACTTTCTTATTAGCTATTTTCCATCCTATCATATTAATATTTGTTTTCGCTAATACAATGCAGGAGTCTTATCATATTAGCAACTTTCACATCACATTAGTGAAAACAAATACTAATACAATACAATACTAATATGACAGGATCTGATGGGAAATTGCTAATACAATAAGACTCCCCTAGCATTTCAGTGCAGAAACCACACGAGTCCCAGTTACGGCTCGCTCTGGACACGGCACATGACCGATATTCCCAAAAACAGCCCCGGACGCCGCATCTGAGGGTGCAGGTCCCACCTCAAGTCTCCCAGCCCCTCGCTGCGAGCCCTGGGCTTGAAAGCAAAGGGCAAGAGGATTTTCCTCAAGGAAGGAAGGGGCAGACGAGGGGTTGGGGACTCCGAGGGGACTCCAGGGCTGGAGCTGGTCCCATCCTGGCACCGGTGCGCCCTGCGCCGCCCTGGCCAAGTGTGCCACCGGCAGCACCGAAAATAGCTCCTGAAACGGGAGGAGCAGCCAAAGCGTTTCCTTCAAGCGATGCCGAGGTTCGGCGCGCTCAGCAATTTTCTATTCTCTCGGCAATTTTCTGTTCTACTGAATTAGTAGTTTGTATTGAATTAGTATTCATTTCCTCTAATATGATATATAAGCGTGATCGCGTCGGTGACTTTGGCATCGCATTAGGCTCCGCGACGGGAGCGTAGCCCTGCCCCAGCTGCTTTCATAGGGGAGCACCGGGGTGAAGGAGGAGCTGCTGGTGGGAAGGCTCCGAGTGTGGGGCCAGATCCTGCCCTCACCACCCAGCCACTGCCCTCAGCCACCCCACAGACCACCCAGCCCCTTGCCCCAGCTCCGAGCTGGCACCGCACCGTGGGATGGGGACGCAGGCTGGATTGCACCAAGCGCCCCAGAAGTCCCCATGGGCTCCAGGGAGCTTTTCCCTTTTGCATCAAACTGAGCTGGGCTCGGAGCACCAAGCAAGGCTGAATTACTGAGGAGGTGGCTTGGAGCTTGCAGCAGCTCCCCTGTGAGATAACATCCCAGCTGTGTGTCCCAAAAGGGCTGCAGACGCACCACCAGGCGGAGGGAAAAGCATCCACAGCATCCGCAGGCTGAAATTCACCTGAAGCCGAATTTTCCACATGGCAAAATCCCTGCATCACCTAGGAATTCGGACAGGGCAGCCCTCGATTTGCTGATGAAGTCGCAAAGATTGCAAGAAAGAAAATCCTGCAAGAAAACCCCGCACAAATAAAAGAGTTGTGGCACCACAAGGGTTGTTAGGTGTCGGTCAGCAGTCCCGGTGTGCGACAGGCACGTCGTACACGTGTGTGTGTGTGTGCAGCACCTGCCTGCTGGTGCCCATGCACACATCCTGGTGAACTCCAGCACACAAACCCATGCCAGAGCCGGGAAGTTTCCCGGAGCAAAGAGCTCCCAGCCAGGCGCCGAGGTGCAGCGCCCGCAGCCGCGCGCACCCCGCGTGCTCGAAAACCCTAAGAAAATCCCGAGTCTTCACTGTCAGTGCTGTATATCACTTTGAGATATATACCATATTAGCAAAAAGAACTGAATTATATTGCATTCATGATGCAATTAAACACTTCACTAGGAATCAATGTAAAACTGATGAGGCCTGAAAGTAGTGCATATGGCTTAGAACATTATAAAACATTACCTTCACTCAAATCCTTTTCAGTAGCAATTTAAATCTTCTTACAGTTACTGCTGCCAATGGTAAACCATCTACTGATTCATAACAGTGCATGGGAACGAATGAATTTTTTTAAAAATTTATTCAACTACTAAATTACCCATGAAACCGGAATAGCTGACAGGAGTAATCTGAATTATTATTAGCTCTGCAAGTATTCTGCATTAGCCAATTTAAAACCACGGCTCACAGGCAGAAACCAGTTAGTACAGGCAGGGTGTTAAATGACTGCCATAGTTCTTCATTTTACTGCTGCTTACGTTTAAAGGTCAAGAGATAAAAATTACATATGACTGCAAACACAGAAAGGGTGTTTATCTTTTTTTTTTCTATGAATCAGGTCAAGCATAAACTTTAAAAACATTTGGAGATGCAATCGTAGGAACTGCGACACCTCTGAAGCAGCCCAGGCTTTGCGGGGGCCTCGCAGAGGTGCTGGGGGGGTTCCTGTTCCTCCTTCTCCCTCGGTTTTGGGTTTTCCTTATGATCCAAGCGAAAAGGGAGAAGACCCAGATGGGTCGGGATTTCGGGGCTCTGCTCCATCAGCCTCATCCCAAGAACGGGCACAGCCGCCGTCACCCCGAGCTGTGCCTTTGGGGACAAGGACCCGAGAATCCCGAGCCAGGGAGGGACCTGGGGATGGCAGGAGGGGGCCCTGACCTGTCCCCCTGCCCACCAGCATCCCGATGGGATGAGGAAGAGGAGGAGGGCAGGAGGGGAGGAAGAGTGCCGTGGCGGCGCGGCGAGGGGGCGGCGTCTCTCTGAGCGCACACAGCACTGCATCATCCTTTCTCTTCCTATTTTCGGTTTTATTAGCAAAGCAGCACAATGTTTATACTAGTGGGTATTACATTTGCCAGAACAATTACAGTATGACAAATGGCACATCAATGTAATCCATCAACCCGGCCGAGACAGGAATCCTTTATCCGAGGCTGCCATTAATTCCCAGCCCGCTCCCCGGGGTCCCATGCGTCAGTAGCCGTGACAACCCGGGGGACGCGGTGGCATCTCGCCGGCGGGGACGGGCACCCCGGCGGGGCACAGGGACCTCACCCTCGGCGCCGCCACGGCCGCCCCTCTCTGAGCAGGGCCTTCTTGGCATCCAGACCCCGCGGGAGCCCAAACTCAGCCTGGAGATAGCAGTGGCAGCTGTGGATTCGCCAGTGTCTCGTAGCACGCCTGTGCTCGCGCCCCTCGATCTCCCTGGAGGATGAGAGTCTCAGATCTCTTGCTCTGGCAGCCCGAGGCCGATGTTGGTGGAAGTTTGCAGAAGTTAATCTCTCTGCAATGCATACGTCTGCGGTAATTGGGTTAAAATTGACCAAAGGTGTCAAATGGTTTGGAGGGAGAGGGGATGCTGGGCACCTCAGCTCCGCGGGAGCCAGGCTCAAAATGCCACCAGGTTGCTCGGAGCTGCTGCGGGCATCCTGCTCCACATGAGAAGAGAATCACAGATTTAGGGAAAAATGCAGCTCGGGAGGGACCAGCCCAAGCCACCCCCCAAGCTGGATCATTTTGAACCACATCCCGCTGGGGTTTGGAGACCCCCAAGGATGGAGGTGGAAGTGGATGCATTGGGACCGGCTGCCCAGGGGTTGTGGGTTCTCCTCCCTGGAGATCCCCCAGTGCTGCTGGGACATGGTGCTGGGCACCCTGCTCTGCGTGGCCGTGCTGGGGCAGGGTGCGACCAGAGGGACCAGGAGGTCCCTGCACACCTCAGCCATTATGGGATGCTGAGGTCCCCACCATCTTCCCGCTGCCCATCGCTCTCCGCAGCCCTTCCCCACCTGGTTCAGCCTGCCGTGGGTTTGAGGTCGCGAGCGGCCGTTTCTTTCCCCCCAAAATAAACAAATTCCACCTTGCAAGAACTTCAGGGGTGCGGTGTGCCCTGCAGCTAATGAAATGAGCCAGTGGCTGCTACTCGGAAGCCAAAAGCAGGAGGAAAATCAAAGGCTCCTAATGGACACGCGCTCCGATGTGTAACAACACGAGCACCCGGGGGGCTGCTCCCTGCCAAATCAATCTGGCTGCGGCCCAGGGACGCGGGCAGACAGACCAAACTACCTCACCTGTTTCATTAAGCCATTACCAGAATCATCTTATCCCCATTTATAATGTTCGATACATGCTCTGAAGACTTCCCTCGTACCGTAATTAGACAGAACGCTTAGACGGATGGATTAAATTGGGATGGCGTTTTGTGTGACTCCGCTGCATTTCACGGGGGCCTCTCCTGATTTGAAAAATGGGGAAAAAAATCACAAATCCCCTCTGGCTGCAGGTGATCCAGGTAACTACAAGTGCTGCTTTCTGATAATTCAATCCCTTCGATAATTCTCCCATCTTCTTGGCAGTAACTGCAGCAGTCGCCACGATAAATCCCCTTCCTTCTGTCCTCTCCCATGTTGGGCAATGTGCGGGGCCAGGGACGGCCTCATCCAGCGGCCCCATCAGCCCGGATCCTGTAAATCATCTCAGAGCCATCCCCGCAATTTATAGGTAGGGTATTAAACATTATGGCCACTGACGGCATCAAATTACACTTGAAAAATTGAGTTCTGCCGGAAAATGAATTTAAAACCTAAATTAAATTAAAACCTAACTAAATTAAAATTAGGTTTCTAAACTAAAATGACTTTTTAATATTTTCACGAGGAAAAAAAAAAAAAAACCCTTCTGTCAACTAATAAAATCTGCCAGTGTCTTTTACAGCTGACAAGCCCTGTCTGAGAGCAGCTCTGGTGCTGCTGCATAACAAATAACCGGCACGGACACGGGGCCGTGAGCTCCGCCGCATCCTCCAACGGGGGCTGGGAAAGGACAGCAACGCCCCCAAGCAATTAACAAATGATGCTAATTAGCGGGAGCTGAGGGAAGCGGCCGGATGGGGCAAACCCAACCCCGTGCGGAGGGCATGTCTCGGCGGTGTGCCCGTGGGATGCTCAGGGACCAGTCTTGGCGAAGGCTCCCCAACGCGGTTTTCTCCCTGCTCGAGGCTCCCAGACGTTGGCTGCAGCCTCCTGAAGTCTATCCCCGGTCATTAATGGCGGTAATTAATTCATCCTGCTTTTTAAATAGCGTTCGATGCATGAGCCTGCCCGCTCACGTCTTGATCTCTCGTTGTCACAGCTTTGATAGAAGAGATGCATAAACGGCTTGGGTGACCATACATCTATCGATTATCAGGGCAGATTTAGCACAAGCGCCCTAACAGGACACATCCAAACGAGCTGCAGGAGCCGGGAGAGATCAAGCATATGGCAAACGGGGCCGTGGAGCCTCCTCGGGTACCTCCTGGTGCCAGGACTCGGAGGAATTTGGTCCCACTGGACCGATGGAGATGTGGCACAGGGGGGACCCCATAGCCCGAGCCCCATCCTGGAGCAGCAGCAGCTCCACAGCGCTTTCCAAAGGGCCTTTTTTATCTCCCCATATTATTTATTGCTCCGTTACATCGGCAGCTCCCTCTGCGGGGAACTTTCCCTCCGCTCGCCGCGGCTTTGCCAGATCCCAGACTCGGGGGCTCGCCTGCCAGACGCCGAACCCAGAGTCCTCTTTCAACAACATTAATTATCTCTGGCTTTCCATAACAAAAAAAAAAAATATCTTGACCCCACTGGCTGCCAATAGCGGGGAAGCGTGCAGAGGAAAAGGCTTTTATCTTTGCATCTCAGAGAAGAGCCTCGTGTTTGATCAGTCGGGGTGTTTTTTTTTCCCTCTTTGTACATTTTGAACTTTAAAGACTGATTAATTCCTCCTATGGCGGTAAACTGCTGCGTACGCTCTCGAGCGTTGACTTGATTTTCCTTCTATTAAAAAATAAATTAATATCTTCCTAAGAAATTACAAGAGCTTAGCGCATCTTCACTCCGTAAGCAAGTTGCAAAGAGCCTCGGGCTGAATAATGGGGCAGGGGGAGGGGAATGGGGCAGGTTGAAAAGATTTCTTTATTTTAAATTAAAGTTAAGGACTAAAGGCATCAGGCTCTCGCAAGTTATTGTGAAAGCCTTTTTAAAAGCCCCAAGTGGATAGGCCATAGTCTCCTAAATGGCTAAATTTAGAAGCAGAAACGCTCCAGACCTCCACATAGCCCAGGCTCAACCGGGACGAGGGGTTGGGATTTATTTTTTTTTTCCTTCTATTTTTTATGACCACTGCTTCACAAAACCTGAACAAGACTGGAAGTAGTTTCTGTAAGCCCCGGGCACACAAAGCCTGGCTCTCCTGCGCTCGGCTATCAATAGGGTAACAAATAACCGCCTGTCCCTGCTGCCCGTCAGCACAAAGGCTGAAAGTCAGGAGAAAAAGATTGTAGCCATTAAGTTCAAAAGTTAATTTCTCTGGCTAGGAAGAAAATATCCACTCATGCACCATCGCTGATATCGACAGTCCAGATCAAAGATTCCATTTATTGTAATTTATTCCACACTTTTTCATTTCGCCAAATTATCTTAACCCTTACCTCTTACCACGCATCAATCAGCTTGCTGCAAGAAACTCCGAGCTGTTTACAGAAAATATGGTTCCCATTTTATTCTCTACCTTGCAGTTCAAGCTCCATAATCGTGTCTAACAAATAAAGAATTTGACTGAGTTTGCAGCTCCTTTGGATGATAAATGCTCCCAGATTTATGGTAGTTATTCATGCAAGGACTACATTACATGTAAATCAATACCATAAAGAACAATTTGCTAAAAATATAAATACCATGTTTAGGCTTCAATGATGTCAGCAAAGTGGGATTCCTGTGTCTGCATGTGAAATAGCTGCACCTCTCCAAGTGACCAAGCAAAGAGCAAAATACACTTGGTGCTAGCCCACCCTAAAAACAAGAGGCGATGGCAACACGCGCTCTGCTGAAGGAGTGGGACCACAGCCTTGAGGGGCTGGGAGGCGTGTTCTTGATCCACGTGAACGCTCTGTTACAGAAATCCCAAATAATCCTACTAAAAAGTCAAAAGTGCAAACCCAAACCCATGTGCAAGGAGATATCGGTCTCCATCGGAGGCCGAGCCTTGTCCTCCCGCCCACCTCCAGCTACAAACCACAGCTGGGACCGGCAGCGCTGCGCCTGGTGACACCAGCCCCAGGACCATGGGAGGGGGGGAGGTTGAAATAAATCTTCCAAAAGGACCCCAGGTCCTTGCCTCTGCAACCCAAAGCCACCACAGCGAGTCCGTCACCCATCCAGGGGACAGAGCTTGATGCCCCCAAAACACACACCACCAACTACGTCCCGTGGGCGCGATGTGCACAAGTTCCTGGGGATGTGGGACGATGGAACTGGGGAGAAAGTGGGCGTTTTGGGGTTTATTTGTGTTGAGCTTTTTGGCTCCCTGTTCTACAAGGGAGAAGGGACAAGAGGGCGATGTCCCACCCAGCCACCCGAGCCGCATCCCCCTGTGCTCGCCACAAGGCCACGGCTCCTGTGGGTCCTCCCCGCTCTCCTTGCCAGGATCCTCTGGGGCAGGCACCTCGCCCACCACGAGGGCAGCAAAGAGCAGTTGCAAATTGGGCAGAAACATGGTCAAAACGTGCTCCCCTTTGCCACACCGTGCCACCGATCCCGCGGCACGGCAGGCACAGAGAGCAGGACCCCCAGGACCGAGGGCTGCCGCCGAAGAGAGACATCTCTGGCTGTAACTACATAACTCAGAATAAGAAGACAAAGCTGGAACACAGCGCAATTAATGCAGGAAGCATCGATTTCTGCCCAGCACCAAGCTGCCTCATTAATTCCAGGTGCTCCTACGAGCCGCTTCCAGCACAGGCTGGACGCTGCGACGGGAGGCAAGCGGGAGAATATGGGATGGAGAAACCCCTCCGTGTGTGCCCTCAGCCCTGCCAACAAGGAACCGGCAGTGGGATGTGGGAAGAGACCCCCGAGGGTGGATTTTGGGAGCTCCCCCCCCCGGTGTCCCCACCATCCCAGGGACAAGGGCTTCGCGTCTCGCTCAGCGCTGAGTCCCCCCTGCCGCAACGAATGCCAAAGCTGGTTTGCACTTGATGGAGCCTGACAAGAGCAACAATCACAGATTAGTACGGAAACTTCTTGCTTTTCAACAAAGGTTAATAAATAGTGACAGCATTAAGTCTATTCTGATTAACTATGCTGAAAGATATTATTGCCGTTTGTAACGCGGGATCATTATTGGATTAAGCGCAGTGTGTAAAAATGAAATGTGAGGTTTAATCTCCAGCGCAGGCTCGCCGCGCTCTGATGCAGCCCATGCAGCTCTCAGAGCCTCCTTGTATTAAATTCGGTGACTTGCTCTGCCGACAGATACCATCTCCCACGCGCTGCCTTTCAAGTTGGTCGGATTTTGCATTCCTCGACCGGCACTGCCGCTGCAATTTGCCGTGAGAAGGAGCCACGTGTCCTGGCTGAGATCAAGCCCCAGGCCCCATCATCTCCCAGTGCAGTACTTGCAGCAGTACTCAACATCCCCCGCATCCCATGGGGGGACAGGGACTGGGACAGGGACAGGGGACACGGCGCTCCCCACGGCACGTCCCGCGCCCCGCTGCTGGGACACCTGGGGGGCAGATGTCTGCAGGGAAAATCTTTCTAAAACAGCCACTAACAGCAAAATTTCCAAAGCGAGAAGACCAACATAGAGAGACAACGTCCATGCAGAGGAGGGGGAAGAGGAGGAGGTGCAGAATCCTGATTATTTGCCATAACCTGCTAATTTTGGTGTGTCACATCAATTCTCTTCAGCTGCTCATGCAGCGTTTGCTTACGAGCCTGGAGCTCAGACAGGTGTTGTGGCTTTTAGTTGGACACACTCGGCCCAAATTCACCTGCCACCAGCCTGCCTAATGCCAACATAGCTACACCAGGGAGGAATTCGATCCATTTTTACTCAAATTGGGAAAGAAATGGCCCCACGCAGCCCCGGCACCTCCCGCGGCTCCCCCCACACTGCGCGTCTTCTTTCACCGAGAATGCCACAGCAGTGAAAAACAGGATTCATTTCCTCCAGAAAAAGGCATTTCTGAAGATGTCCTCGCTTGAAACACTGGGAAAACCAATTCTGAACACCTCCCAGAAGAAAACATTCTTTTTTTATCATTATTTTTTTTAGTTTAGCAGCTCATGTTTATCGTTCCTGCCATTAGTATTACGCCTACATTATTTCGCTCCACGGCACGAGGACTACTTTATAACATGACATAATAGCTTAACTATTCAATTATTGCATATTTTCTTATTTTTAAAATCGTTAAGAGCAGCTGCTACTTAGTCCTGATTGAAACCCCTTATCTCCTTCCCCAGATCAAAGGGGTGGCTGCTTGTGGTAATGGAAACGGTTTGACACCTCGATCAAAGCCTCTGCTGTTTGTGCTGTCGGAAAAGTGTTTGACACTTGTGTCAAAGCGTCAAACTATTTCATTACAGTGCCAACCGGAGACACTTTGACTACGGGAGATAAGATGTTTCAATCAATCAGCATCCACAAATGGCCTCCCCCTCTGATTAAAAAAAATAAAATAATAAGGTGGTTCTGGCTAGAGTTTGCAACGCGGCCGCGGGGCGTTGTAGCTGCTGGCGCGCAACGAAGCACTGCAGTAAAGAGGAATGGCACAAAAACAAATGCGAAAGCCAAGAAAACAGAATTTGAAACAAAAATCCCAAAAGTTTAATAAAAAAATAAAAACATGCCATTTTTTGGAAGCACTGAGACATCCCACCTCTACGAACCCAGAGCAGCAGCCGGGTGCTGCCGGGGCTCCCAGCAGAGCCGCTGGGGCGAGGATGCAGGGACCCAGCCCTGCCATCGCCACCACGTCCAGGGGAGGTGGCACCGACATGCCCACGGAGCAAAAAGATTTGCAAAATTTAGTTAGAAAGGAAGATCTCCAACGTCATCACCTCCATCTGCCCTGACAAACCCATGTAGTGGCTGCTGGGGGTCAAAGATGGGAAGGTGACGTGGGACCAGGGACGGTGACGTGGGACCAGGGATGGGGACATGGGACCAGGGATGCCTGGAGGCAGCACTGGTGTCCCCACGCTGTGCTGTCCCACCAGTCCCACCCGTGTCAATGCTGCCACCCTAATGCCACCAGGGCCACTGGCTCCAAGCCTGGCTGTGAGTTATCCACTGAGCAAGCGCTGCTCGTTTAACCATTTAATTGCATAGCGGCCTCCGGCACATTCACTGCTGATTTTCCCAAACTCACTGGCTAGCACCCAAAATGAACCGTATTCCTCAGGCTCGACCATTTGGGACTTTGACGAGGAGGAGGAAAGTGGCACAGTGGGGTCTGGCTGGGGCAGGAGAGCTGCATGTGAGGATGGGGATAGGAACGGGGTTGGGGATGGGGATGGGGACGGGGACGGGGACAGGGACAGCTCCTGACCCAGTCTCTGGGGTGCGGCTGCAAAGCCTCTGCGCTCTCCTCCCTGCAAACTCCCCCTGCAAAATTGGTTTTTAGCAAAGCCACTTATCACCTTAACCATCTATCGATCCCCTGACTCCCGGCCAGCGCTCCCAGGATCCGAGGAAAGGCAGAAAAACACGGCTGTGAGGGAGCATTCGGGGCAACTCCGCTCCGGCCGCCCCTCGCCTGGGGGAACCCTGCAGCTGGGCTGGGGGAAACGAGCAGGCGAGGACTGGCACAGATGACCCATCTCACTGCCACCTGGGCCCCTGGGCCAAATCCTGCCCTCTGAGGCGGCTGCAGGCGGTCAATATATCGACGGGAAGCTCGGGCAGGCGGCCAGAGTGGGTGTGTGCCCGATCCGACGGCACCCTGCGCCACTCCGGCTGCTGCTCAACCCCAAATTTCACAGCAAACAAAACAGAAGGCAGGAAAACCAAATGAAACCGTTTATGCTTTTGCCAGGAAAATGGAAAAGAGCGCAAGAAGGAAGCTGGAGATTATCCGTGGGGACCTCTGCTGATGGAAACACAAGGGTTTGGAGAGCTCAAGGTAAAAATCCCAATTTGCATTGGGTCCTACCCACCTTGAGCTCTGGAAGCTCGGGAGATTGGTTTCGAACCAGCAATATGCACATCATTCACTTGGCTCTTCTTTTTAAGATAGATTTGTTGCCTGGATTTTAGAGCTGCTCCCCAGACACGTTCTCACCCCCAACCCCATGGGGCTGTGGCAGAGGTGATGCAGCGCGGGGAGCCCGGGGAGCTCCCGTGGGACGATCGCAACAGAGAATAAAAACTAAAATCACCTGAGCCCCATTCTGCAGGAAAACAACCCTATCTCCGGCACACTGCCTAACCCCAAGCCGTGCAGCCAAGAAAGTCACAAGGTCTTTGAAAAAGAGCCTTCCTTCTTCCCCTGGGTGACAGCCACGCAGCAGAGGAGACGGAGCCACCGGGACGCGCTCGAGCACCAGGAGCAAGCCCAGCCCAGCTGGGATGCAGCCAACACCGAGCCGAGGATGTCCGAGCACCCCAAAATGTCATGGGGGGGTCTCAGAGACACCTTCCTTCATCTGCTGGGGACAGGACATCCCATGGGAAGACACAGCAGTGAAGGCGAGGAGCACGCTGCAGAGCACAGCCCCCGGCCCCGCACGCTTCCCAGCAGCATCGATCTCCCCGCGGTAGCAGCCAGTATAATTTTGCTTGGCTTCAAATACCTGGCGATCATGAATTCTTTGGCCACAAGGTTATAAAGCATTCTCTAAAACATGAGAAAAAGATTAAGCCTGCTTATAGTTAATAATATACTGTATACTGTCTATCAAGCTGGCTGTTTGCTATTGAGAGCCTACTATTAGACACTTATTTAAAAGGCCTTTCAAGGCTTCCGAAGAAAGTGCAGTTATGCATTTTTTTTTTCTGGCAAGAACTACTATAGATAAACATCAATTCGCTCCTGCAGATCACAGTCGCAGTAAATAAATTTTTCAGGAAGCTAAGTTCCATACAAAGACTTCTCAAAGCTCCCATTTCACACAACATCAATGTTTGGCCTCTGAGAAATAAAAGCTCTGAGGTTGCTTTATCCAAAGCTAAATTATCAATTGTAGCTGCTTAAAAAAAAAAATAAAAAATAGGGCATTGCAATGAGAAACCAGCGTGGGGACGGCAAGGAGACAACACCATTTGTAGACAGCGTGGCCGTTCAGAGACAAAATGGGGAAAGACAGAGATTTTGCTGGCAATTGATCGGGTCTTTTGCCTCTGCAAAGGCTTCAGCAGCCCAAAACTTCTGGGTGAACGGCGCTGCAGCCGTGCAGCGGGCGGCATTACCGGCTGGCATGCCAACAACCAGCTCCGGGCAGGCTCAGCAGCCAGCACTCGTGCTATTTTCTTTTATGGCTTTTTCAAGTAGCGGGCTGGGATTATCCATTACGGAGTATTTGTCACCAAAAAACCCCACGCCGGCTGTAACACTAAAAGCGGCGGCTCCTTGGCTTGCAGCTGAGCGGGAAGGATGTGCAGCCCAAAGGGGACCCCCGGTGCCTCTCCAAGCAGCTCGCCCTTGCAGAGGGCAGAGGTGGGGGCCGTGGCACCCTGCATCCCGTATCCCACATGCCACATCCCATCCCGTATCCCACGGTGGTTCTGCACCTGCGGCTGTGCCGCACATGCCTTGTAGCAGCCCCGGGACCTGCTGGCGCTGTCGGAGCCAGGAGCGTGCTAAGGCTCAGGACGCTCCATCTGCTCCGTGTTGGAAGGGATGCTGGGCTCTGTTATTCTGTAATTATTAGCCAAAAATAAGGGATGAATGCAGAAACCCTTCCAGGCGGAGGTAATGCATGCTGGTAGGAAGGGATGGGTAAGGAAAAGATGCCTTCTGCCAAAATGCGACCCGCGTGTCCCTCGAGGCTGTGCCTAACATACCCGAATACCCCAAGCTGTAGGAGCCTCGTACCTGGAAGAATGGCTTAAAACTCCCAGGGGAAGGAGGACAAGATTACGTGCTGGTCTCGGTGACTCCAGCTGAAATTAGTGCAGCCTGCTCCTGACACAAGAGGTTGTACCTGCCAGCCTTGGGACTGCCACCAGCACGGCTTCGCAGACCCAAATTAACCCGGAGCTGCGAAGCAGCAACCTTCCTTCATTCCCTTAAATTGCAAATTAAGGAGCACGGCGACACTCCCCACCGCGCCGCTGCCACCCGCTCCCCTCGCGGGGGGCACCCCGGCACCCGCAGCACGTTTTTGGGGTCATTCCTGCCCGAGCAAGGACACCAAAGCCCAGGCACCGATCCGCGCTTCATTTACTTACTTCATTGCTAAACACAAAGGCAATTAGGAGAGTTAATAAGTCACCAGAGGAGCCGCTGCCTTTCTCAGGCCTAAAAACCAGGCACGTCCCTGCTACCTGCCAAAGGGCACCCACGATGGATCATCGCAATCCGTGCTTTCTGAGCGGTTATTAAACATAAAACCCAGGCCAGCTGCCCCCCCTACTCTTTGTGAAAATGTTTTGCTTTCAACCATTCTCAGAAAACAACCAGTGGATACTCGACAGAGAAGCACATCCTCCATCACTAAAATAAACTTAATTTGAAAGTCGTGAACTCGTGACGCCCATTGCTCTCCTGAAAATAAACCCGCCGGGGATGATATAAGATGCATATTTAACCTTCTGATGTTGCTCATGTTTTTAGCAGAAACCGATCCATCACCCACCCCGGCTGCTGCCACCACGGCTGTCCCCAAGTCCCGCAGCTGTATTTCCAGAGCCACAGAGCTGTGATCTTAACCGATCCACGGCGAGAGGGGAAATATTTGTTTGGGTGAAGGAGACGGCCAGGAGGCACAAGTTTTGAAAGTAAAATCTTAGAGCCCCCAGGGAAAAGCCATGCAAACTGCCATTACGACCAACTTCTCTATATCAATACCTGCCAGCAACGGAGCTTCCCAATGATCCGTCAGCGCTCACCAAACGACCCCAAAGTAATCCTTAATCCAGTGCCATGGCTTGCAAAGTTTTATTTATGAGACTTTTACCTTTTCGGTTACTGAAAAGGAGTGAGGGAGGGAGGTGGGAGTTTAATTTTCTGGCAGGCCCATTATGCTTGTTGTTAATGCTCCCTCCGGGCCAAAATTTTGACACACCAGCTTCAAATTAGGAGAAAATGTATTTTATGCATGCTTGTACAAAAGGAAACGCACGTGAGCGTTATGATACAACGCAGCACACCGAGCTTGGGGTGCCTTTTGCACCTCAAGCACTCAAAAAAAAAAGGGTAAAGATAGCATCTCTACCCCGAATTTAACTTTGAGTGGGAATTCTGCTCTTGTAGAATTAAGGGCAGTGATGAAATCAACCGAGTGACTCCCTTTGAAGGCTTCTTGCACCCAGGGTGTGGGCTGGAGACCTTCTGGCTGGGGCTTGTTGCTGCTCCTCGAATGGCAGAGACCCCTGAGCCCTTGGGGACGTCCCCAAGGAGTGGCACAGTCCCTGCGGGGGCCCTCCTATGGTAGGCAAAATCTGCTCGCTGGGAAGTGTTTTTCCATCGATAACAGAGCTAAACCAAGCTGTTGGCAAGCCCTCTCCTCTCCTGAGGAGCACCACGGATTTGGGAGCTGGCTGGCAGCAGAAGCTTGTATGGTGGGCAATGCAGGTGACTTCTTTTGGGGACAGGGGGCGGGGGAGGGGGGGGGGGGGGGGGAGGCAGCACCGCGCCAAGCTGTGTACGAGTGCGAGCAAACAGTCCTGTAAATAAAGAGCACCTCCGCCCTGTCTCCACAATGCTACCCTTATTGAGTGAGTCAGATGTTCTGCTGATTAAAAATTGATCCATTTCAAAATCTAATCAACAGAATAGGATTCTTTCATATGTTATCAAGGCAGCTGCTGACAACAAAAACCAAACCTGTTATTAACCCATGAACCCCAATGACCTGAACCTGGCTGGGCTCTGGAACCGTAAATTATTCAGTATAGTCCAAGAGCAATCCCGTAAGCCTGATGAATTTACGCACTGACTGGAGCCTTTGTGGGTTAAAGCCAATATCACAGCCCCACGGGTCCCCGGGGACGCGGTTCATGACACGCTGCCATTCTGTGTCATGCCTGTGAATACATTACCGGCGTCTGCTCAGCTTCGCCTTTCAAATGTCTACTTCTTTTCTTTTTTTTTTAATTTTTTTTTCCCCATATAAAACGACTTTACGGGTCCGCACGGCACCGGAGGGAGCGGCCGCAGCGCTGGAAGAGCCTCGTGCAGCAGTGCTGCAGGGCTGGGAGCCCAAAAGTCCCACGGACGTGCCACGCAGCCAGGTCTTGGCACAAGTCTTTGCTTTGGAGCAAAATCTGAAGAAACGAGAGATGAAGACCAAATGCTTCGCATCCCTGCTCTGAGATGTTGCTCTCCGGGGCGGTGATGCTTCTCCGCCGCCATGCCTTGCCCCGGGCACCGCCGCCTGCATGCCTCCAGCTCGGGATGCTCTCCAGGGCAAAGCCCCTGCCCTCGGCACCGCTGCACATTTTTTATTTTCCATCGCCAGCCCGCCGAGGTCCCAACCCCGGTGCCAGGCGGCTGCGTCATTCACCCGGCGTAGGAGGCTTCGACCAGAATGGGAAAAAGTTGGCGCCGCATAAACCGAGCTGGAAGCCGGTGACTCTTCCCTTAAATACTAATATATTTATAAGTTCAACGACTCTCTGACCTCCCCTTAGAGCCAAAACGACCCCCGGGGAGCCCCCTCAGAGATGCCGCTATCGATCCCGTCTGGCTGCCATCTCGCGGCGAGCATCGAAACCCCTCCAGCCCCATGGAAAAGCCCTCGGTAGCCCCCTGGGTAAATGAGGGACAACAGGGTCCTGTGCTTCCCTGATCTGGGCTCCAACAGTGCCTGCCGAGCCCCTCTCTCCCCACCTAAAACCTCGGGGATGCAATTCTGCCTACAGCAGCAGAGCCACGAGACGTGGGGCTTTCTCCTGCGACCTGCTGGATGCGGGCATTTCAGTCCTGGTGCAATGAAAGAGCTCAGGGAAAGGACCGGCTCCGTCCAGAAGCTCAGATGCACCACGGCTCTCAACAGGGCGGGAGAAACACCAGGTATTGACTTTTTTTTCCCATGCAAGTCCAGCAGCGCTCTAAAACCAACCCATAGAGCAGCAGCAGCAAGTGGGTACCAGCGCTGCCAGCAAAAACACAAGCATTTTCGTGCTGTTTTGTGTGTTGTTTTTTTTAAAGCCTTCCTGGTTAAAGCCTTCTGGCTTGACATCACCAAGCATTGCATCTCTCCGAGGGATGCTCCGAATCTGATTCTGCAGCTCTGCAGCCCCTGGCTATGGGGTTACCTCCATTGAAACGTGGCTGGGGGGTCCCTGATGAGACCCCCCCGATATTCCGCATCTTGTCGGGAAGCAGGGCCTGGGGGAAAAGCCCAGGGCAGGATGTGGCCGGGGGCTTCTGCTCAGCTTCACAGCCGCCCTCCAGCGCGGGCACTGCAGCGATGTGTGCGAAAAACCACAGGTCCTCTGCTCCATCATCATCGCCGCTGGGGAGGAAGGCTCGCCCACAATCGCTGCTGCCAGGGCAGGCGGGATCGGCCCCTCGGCTCCCTCCTCGCTACCTAATAATCACACTTGTGCGAAGCTGTTGCCGTACATAACGAAAAGAGAAAACATCCTTGGAGAGCCTAACAATCAGACAATTTTTAAGATCATGGAGCATTAAACCATTCCCAGTAGGGTTTACTAATCAAACAGCCAAATCCTTCATAACCAACCAATCCCTACAGAGCAATTAAATCCTTCCCCTTTAAAACACTTGGCACACTGTCTGGGGACGAAAAGAAAAATTTGCAAAATTCATTTGATAAATTAACCAGGGAAAAGAAAGAAGTGAATCAAGCTTTGTTCTTTTCATTTTTTTTAATTATGGAATTCACAATGCCTGAATAATGTTTAATAAGAACTATGAAAAATTCCTAACAGTATTACAACACAACACAAAAGAATTAACCTGGTTACCGTGAAAAATTGCATATTTAATTAAGAACAGAGAGTTCAAAACTATCCAGAGATTTCAAAAGTACTGCTGCCTAAGGGGCTAAATTACACGCTCGCAGTGCTGCTAACAGGGCTGGAGCGCGCAATCATTACCCAAGTGTCCCCATTAAGTGACAATGGGCAGATGACATCAAATTCATTTCAAAAGCAACAGGAACTGAAGCATTCACTTGGGTAGTGGAAGGCAAAGCGACTACCCTGCTGGTATAAACCAGACCCCTTGTTGATAAAGGCAATAATTAAAGAATAATGTTAATTAGCTGCTTTTATTTGAAGGAGCGGCGCGGCGGCCCCGGCTCCGCTGCCTCCACGGCGCGCGCCGTGCTCACGCGGCGGGGAACTGCATGGGCAAAGACATGTCCCCCGGACGGCCGCACCAATTGCTGCTTTTGGGGCCAAAAAACGGTGTTTTGGCAAACCCAAAGTGCCGGGGACAACGAGGCAGGAGGCTCGCGGGGCTGCAGGGCAGGTGGTCCCCAGGAGCATCGCTCCCAGCCCCGGCCCCAAAGGCATGGTGGGGAAAGCCAACGTGTCCCACGGGGGGATTTTGGCAACGCTGCTCCTCCAACCCGTGTCCCTCCATCCCTTGCTGAGAAGATGGGGGAAGAGCTGGGTAATCATTACCCAGCTCCGGCGATGAAGCAATGTTTGCAAAATGCTCCGGGAGCCGTGGCTGAACGCCGTCTGCCCCGCCAGAGGGGCACGATTATTAATAAAGACCGTTAATAAAGACCACGACGATGAATAAAGACCGAATGTCCTCAGCAATAATGCAGCAGCTGGGTGGCTCCCCAGATCCCACGAAGACGAGCAGCCGTGCTTACGCTGCACATTACGAGACCCGCTGCCAGCACCAGGTAATACTTTATGATGTTATCCTGACGGAGGAAAACAAAGGGAGCCCGAGGTCCTGACTTCAGTGTAAAACTGCAGGAGCGTTACCAAAGGCAACCGTAGCATGCTCAGAGCGGCTGACGCACGGCGCAGTTCCCACTAGAGTAATATTTACACGGGGTTCAAATTGGTTATTTACTTTTTTAGAAATCCGTGTTGCAGAAGAACTAGCTAGCACGCACACACCGAGCAATTAATATTAAAACAGCCGCGCATTAGCAGCAAGTCACTTAAACTGCAGCTAAATCAATGCTCCGGGGTCCTGTTGCAGCTTTGGGGAAATCATTAAATGTTACACCAAACTAGTCAAAAAAATAATTACACAGCAAGGCCATATTAAAAAGCACTGAAACCACTCTGGAACAAGGCCTCGGTATGTGCATATGCGCCAGCGCCTGCGTGCGTGGGACCGGGAAGCTCGACTGAGAAGAAATTCCCCATTTCCACCGTGCCTGCACAGCCTCCTGCCCGGCTGCATACACCTTCCTGGGGCTTCTCACCCCAAAACCCTGGCTTGCAGGAATCCTCCATGCCTGTCAGTGGGGAAACTGAGGCACAAAGGCACAAGGCAGTGATGGAGCACGGTGCTGATGCTGGCAGGGTTTGTTCCTCCCACCCAGGTTTTGCTGCCGCTGCAAGATGTGCCGAAAACTGCAGGAAAGCATGAGCCACAAAACCAGGTAATTAGAGAACTCTCCATCATGGATGCTAACGCAACACGCACCAGAAAGTGTTACGGAAGGGGAAAACTTTTTAATAAAGTCTGCAAGTATATATTCCTCCTTTATCAACCTCAAGATTTATTGACCGGAGAAGCCATATTGACTGAATAAATCTTGATAATGACCCCAGCAGAAGTCAATACCTGCTTATTATCTCCCAAGTTGGGGAATTACATCTTCCTATAATAGGAGCAGGATGGTACAAAATGTTCTGAGAAACTTCCCGGAGCCTTTCTGGGGAAATGGATGCCCTCGACGTGCCTGTTACCATCCCAGAGGGAGCCTTCCCGGCCATCAGCCGTGCCGCTGATCGCTCTGCACCTTGAGGAACACCGCGTTTGAACCCTAAATTGATTTAGCTCAGAGTAAGGCTTAGCCCCGGGATGCTTCAGCCCCCAACTTCCCTTTGTCGAGTTGGAGCGGCAATTCCCAGGGAAATTCCCTGAAATTCAGGACCGGGGACTTGGCCGTACAGCAACATAACTGCACGATGCCCACGGGATATGGGGCTGCCCCCAGGATCCCACACCCCCTGCTCTCCCCCGGGTGGCAAAACCAGAAGGAGGGGAAAACTGAGGGGCACACCAGCCCCAGAGCCACAATCTCACCGCCGAGCCAAGCCAGGACTTGTGCATTCAGAGACGGCGTTTCGTTTGCCAACCGGTAACTTGACGTTCAGCGGAGAAAACAGCAGCTCGGGGACCGGAGCACACAATTATGCCTGCATTTTTATGTGGAGTCTCTGCAGACAGCAAGAAAAATTAACTGGAGGGAGCCGCTACTGTGCCAACATATGGAGGGAGATGAATAGCTAGTTCTCCATGCTCCGCTGAGGTTATCTAGTTAAGCAAGTACCTCCTAAAGGACTCGCAGGCTGGGAGTGTGCTGTTTGCTTAATCTGGTCATAAATAATAATTCGGATCGCCAAACGTTTTAGCATTCAGCTCCACCTGCACGCAACCGCCCTGCCGCGACGCGCCAGGCTCTGAGAGCCCCTCCAGCCCGCGCCGCTCGCCCCGGCCGGGTGCCCAGTGCTCCCAGTCCAGCCCCACGGCCACCAGTCCGGGTGACCAGTAGGGCTGCGACCCTTCTCTGCAATCCCATGGGAACAAATTATATTTTAATCCATGTCCCCTATTCGCCTCGTGGTCACAATCTCCACCCCCCCCCCAAGGCCACGGAGACAATCCACTAAACTGGATCAGGAGGCCAGCGCACATATCTCTAATGGGCTGCGGCACACACACAATTAATTAATGGATTTATTAATTAGGGAAGAAGTCACTCTTCGGGCTGGAATTGGGGTCACCGGTTTCTAAAGTGAGAGCCGCAGAGCTAAAGATAAACTCTCATTTTCTGCAGTTCTCTTCTCGTCTGGCAGCGTCTCAATTATTCAGCCACAAGGTAAAAAAAAAAAAAAAAAAAAAAAAACACGTTACACCTCAGGAACTCCGGGCTCTGATTTTCTGCCCGTGGCGAGGCCGAGGGCCAGCGGCAAGTGGGGCCAGAAGTGGTGTGAGGCCACCAAGGCTTCAGAGGGGCAGACAGGAGCATCAGCTGCCCACGGGTGGCTGTGATGTCCGGCTGGACGTCCACGGTGCCACACCATAGGGACAGTGGCTGCTGTACACCTTGAGCTACAAGGAAACAGGGCTTCTGGGTGAAAGAGAGAAATGCCAACAGTGTCCCTGCCAAAAGATGAGCTGCAGGGCACAGCAGAGACAGCAGAGAACCCCCACGGGAGAGCACCGCTACCACTGCCCTGGGCACCGGGAAGGTTTCCAGGGGAGCGCACGGCTATCGGGCACCAGGGAACCCAGGCACAAGACGGACGCCTGCAGAGAACCAGGCTTCGTTATTTCCACTGCTGCTAAATTTGCATTAATTTTCCAAACACCGTCATTCTCCAGCCCACGTCCCACCTGCCTGGTGCACGGGGAGAAGCTGGAGCCACCAGGAAGCCCCAAATGTGTCAACCACCCAGCAGCGCCCCGAGCCAGCCCCGCACGGGCACAGGATTCACCCACCCAGCAAAACCCTGAGATCTCCGTGTGGGAAGGAACGCCGACGCTTACGAGGGATGGGAAGCATCATCCCCTTTCCCACCGAGGAGCTTATCATCCCTTGACAACACAGCTGAGCACCCGACAGACCCACCGCAACCACAGCGTGGTGGGGAAGAGCCACAGCGGGGGCTTCCCTGGCCTCCAGCACCGTCCCCGGGCTCTCCGTGCCCCGGCTCCCCCCTCCCCCCTTGGGCACGGTGACCCCCGGCACCTGCCCACCCTTCATCGCCCGCTTCTCGCTGCAGAGGACACCTCTGCCAAGTGGGGTGAGCACAGATTTACCTCCATGCCACGAGGAACTGGTGCCCATTGCTGGGTTAGACCCACCAGCACCAATGTGCCATACCCCAGGTGAATTTTGACCTGGGCCTCCGATGGGCTATGAGCACAACAGAAGCTGGTTCAGCAGCACGGAGAGCCTGAGGCTGCGGGCAGGGCTCTGGAGATGCTGGAGGAACCCGGGAGATCCCACAGCTCTCTCCTTTATAGCCCCAAAACCACGCAGGCCCGGGGGCGTGAGGAGGTGAAGCTCCCCTGCTCAGAGCCCAAAGCAGCGCCGCCAAGTTTATCAGTCCAAGCTTCGGGAATTAAGCTTCAGCCAAGAGGACTGATAGCTTATTTACTGCTGTCATCTATATAAAGAAGAATTTTGACACATTGTTAAATGATAGCACATTTAGATAAGTCAAGCTGTCATATCATTTAATGGATGTCTAAACTCCCTCTGTAGCTGATATGTAAAATTTATGCACTTCAGAATATCATAAGGTTATAATATTTTAATCACATCCACATCTTTTTTTTTTTTCTTTCCTCCCCCTAAACTTGGAGAAGACGCCAGCCACCGCAGCGCACGCGAGGCTGCCGGCGCGCCGCGATCCGGCAGGGGCAGCGCCGAAGTTTCTGCCCAAGTCCCCGCCAAGTCTGCTCCTCCGCGCGGCGCAGGCACGCAGCGAGCGGGTGCATTGCAGGGAATAAAGCGAGCAGCGTTTTCTTTGACGAAGCCAACGCCGGAGCCATGTAGCCAGAGCTAATCTGCATAATGAGATGTGGAGACATTTATAAAAGATGGCTATAATAGGTCTCTCTCCCCTCACTTGCCGTTGTATTTATTATCCCAAATCAGCAGCTCACAACTCTTCCCTTTTTTTTTTTTTGCTGTTTTAACACGGAGTGGGTTAGATTAAAGCAGCATCCGGAATGCGGCGCGTGTAATCTGTACAGCGCTAAACCGAACATAATAAAACAAGAGCAAATTAAAGCACGGGAAAAAAACACAAGGTATGAAGCCTGTTATGACTATTACACACAAGAAAGCTGTAAAAAAATACTGCATTAGCAATGTACACAATAAAACAATCTCATAACCCAGTGAAATATGTCTGGTATTATCTTTGATAGAATTTTATCTCTTCTCATTTCCGAGACTATTTGCTGTAAAAAGGCTCGATGCCGTTTCGATCAAAGTGCTACCGAGGAGCACATTATCTACATGTTTTACATATGCCCACCATTCATCAGGGCTGCTCAAACTCTGCCATTCCCAGCAAGCCCTAGGCCAGCAGAGCTGCTTAGACACACACATTAAAGAGAAAGAAAAAAGGAGAAAGAAAAAAAAAAAAAAAAAAAGAAAAGCTCGCAGAAGAATAAATGGATTGTTTCACTTCTTTTTTTTTTTTTCCTTTTAAATAGAGGGCATCAGGCCGAGCTGGCACAAGGTCACCTTTCCCACCGGGAGCCCGGGGAGGCGGCAGCACCGCTGCCTGGACACAGGTCCCCCGCCAGCACCGCTGCCGTCCCCGCTCAGCGCCCACCTCCCCAGCTCCCCGCCACGCAAAGTTGCCCCCGCCGCCCGCCCCGCTCCGTCGACCCCATGGAAAAGTGGCTGCCAATATTTGCCTTGAATTCCAGGTTCTGCACCCACCCGGGGAAAAACTCATCGGCGTGATGTACCGAGGAATGCTTTCGTAGCCGGAGCGCTTACAGCCCTAATCCCTTTCCCACCACAATGCCATACGCGAGCAGTCGCGGCGAGCCGGCTCTCCGTGCTACCTGCATTACTTTTAGGGTCGGCTATCACAGACGCAGCCCGTAAGCTGCTTAAAAGCCAAAACGCATTAAATGCTGGCACTGTTGATACGGCACCGGAGCCCCCGTAAATCGCATTTAGATTTCTTTACACCCACCACCCCCCTCCGTGAAGCGTGCTGCGTTTTTAAACTCCGTGACACCCTACGGGGACAAAACCCTTTCAATAACCGCGTAAAGGAGCATTTCGGCTCTCGCAGCGGATCCAGGTTCGGTTTCGTCCCCTTCGGTGGCACGTTCGCAGCGCTATTGTGTTAACTGCCGGGCTCCCCGCCACCGAGGTGCCCCACCGAGGTGGCCGGCTGCAAGCATCCCCGCGTCCCTCCGCGGTCACCCAGCCCTCCCGCCCGTTAACAAAGGACTTACCGTTAATTTCACAGCCCGCCGGCACTACAGCTGGATACAGCATCCGTGACCTGCACGGAACCACAAAGGAGCTCTCCGGCGGCGCCCAGACAGCTGCGTCCATCCCGAGTCCGCCTCGCCGGCAGTCGCATCCCTACCCGGCACCTCGGAGCCTGACACCGGTCCCGGTAAACACCCCCCCCCCACCCCCCCCGCCCCGACCACACCGGCGCCGGCAAATCTGCAAGCTGCCTCCTCCAGCCCCGAATAACAATAGGAGCGCAGGGGGGGCTCCGGCCGGCCCCGGGCACGTCTCCTCCTCCTCCTCCTCTTCCTCCTCCTCCTCCTCCTCCTCCTCTCTCCCCGGTGCTACGATCGCGAACCGAGCCCCCCCCCCCCCCAACCCCCCCCCCTTTCCCGGCCCGGAGCGGGGGCCGCGGCCGCTCCACCGGGCACCTGCGACTCCGCCCGGCCGGGCCGGGCCGGGGGGGGGGGCGAAACTTGGCGGCGGGGCTGCCGGGGTGGGGGTGGCGGGGGGGTCTCCCCGCCGGTGTCCGCCCGCCCCCCCCCCCCCGTTCTCTCCCCGTCTCTCCCCGAAGTTCAGCCGCCGCCCGCCCAACTTGCCGCCCGCCCCGGGGCCGCCGCCGTCCCGCCGGGGCGGGGCGCGGGGCCGTCCCCCCCCCACCTCCCCCGGTGCCGGCTGTCACCTTGGCGGCGGGGCGGGGGCCGGGCGGCTCCATGCCGCCCGCTGCTGCTGCTGCTGCTCCGTGCTCCCGGCGGCACCGAACAAAGAGCGGAGACGGAGACGGCGGCGGAGACGGCGGGGATCAATTCCTGATACCTATCGATGGGGAAGGGCGGGCGGAGGGAGGGGACGGCAGAGCAGCGGGGGAGGGCTGGGGGAGGCCGCCCGCCCGCCCCCCCCCCCCCCCTCCCCTCAACCCCCCCCCCTCCCGCCGCCGCACGCCGGGGCTGAGGCGCTCGGGGGCCGCCGCCGCCGCCACCAACCTGGAGCCGGCGGACATCAAACCGCGGCCGGCACCGGCACCGCGCTCCCACCTCGGCGGCCATCTTGGGGCACAGCGCCGGGGCCCCGAGCCCGCCTGCACCGGCTGCGGCCGCTGACATCGCCTCGGCCCGGCCCGGCCCCGCTCCTCACGGGGCAAGGGGGGGGGAGGCCCCGCTGCTGCCCCCCGGGGAAGCCGCAGGGCCCCGGAGGAAAGTTTGGCGGTGTCGGTCCCGAGCTGGCCCCTGGGGGGGGGGGGAGAAAATCCCCGCCCGCCCTCAAGGCGCGCCCCCCCCCCCCCCCCCCCCCCGGCTGCTGCCCGTGGGCGGCGTGTGGTTTTGGTGCTGGAGCCGGTGGAAAATTTGTGTATAAATCCTGCTCTGCTCCCACCAAACCCACGAGGAGCTTCACATGGCTCACACCGGTTTCATGTCTGTTTCCCGCACGCCCAAGGGGGAACCGGGCGCCGTGGGGTGAAGCGGGGCCGGGGGGTGCTGGGGGTCACGGCGCTGCTGGCTGAGCTTTGGGGAGCGGAGGGGATGCTCCATCGCTGGCCAGGCAAGCGGGGCCTTTCAATAAATTCCTGCTGAGGAGCTGGCAGCGAGAGCCCGAGCACCAACAACAGCTCAGGAGGTGCCATAGGGCCAGCCCGTAGCCCGTGCCCTGCCCTGCAGGCACAAGTCAGGCCCACTCCCTTTTTTCTCGCTCCCCCGTGTCTCCCTGAGCCAGGAGCGGTGTCCAAGAGGAGAAGACAGACGCCCAGCGTGACCTTGGCACCATCCTGCAGCGTAAGCGGCGAGGAAATGGTCTCGTCCTTCTCCTCCTTCGTGCTCGGAGAAGCTCAGAGCCGCCTGCAATCCCACGATCGCAAAACGCCCGGGGCAGAAGAACGAGTGAAGAGAAAATCCAAGTTCAGAAAAATAAAAACGATTTGCAGGAGCCGAGGCAGTTGGCGTTAAGGAGAGCCTGGCGGTGCCCACGAGCACCGCCGGCCCCTCACCGGGGCTGCCTGGAAGGGGCTGCCACCAGCCCCTGGTGCCGGGCCACGAGGGGACCAGCGAGCCCCTGGCCAGGAGGGCAAACTCTGCGCTGAAACCATAACCCCGCTGACACCAACACCACAACGAATGGAGGCGCCCAGGGCCCAGCGCAGGGTGCCCCTCATGACCCCTTTTTGGGTGCACACAGGTCGAGGCCCAGTTTTCCTCTCCATCCCTCCCTCAGGGCTGTGCACCGGGGTTTGGTTGTTTGCAGGGTGGCTCCGTGGACCCTGGGGGGACCCCAAACTCTCTTGCTGGGGTGAGAGCTGGCTCCTGCTTTACCAATGCCTCGTGGCATCCTCTCTGTGAAGGTGGCTGGGGATGGCTCGGTCTGCTCACAGGCTTTGGTTATCCACTGCTGGACACCGGCAGAGATGGGTGCTGGGCGAGGAGACCCTCCCCTGTACCCACAGAGCTGATCTGTGCCCACCACTCTCCTGCCAAGGGCACAGAGGAGCCCACTCATCAATCAGGAGTAAAAACCAGTGCGGCGTCTTCGGCGAGCAAACTCAATTGTGGGCTTCGGAGGAATGTTTCTGTTCGGCCAAATCATTCATAACTCGCTGGGAGCCGCGAGGAAGAGGAGAGGGGCTGTGCCCCGAGGCCAGCAGCGTGTCCCCAGCCACCTTGGGCACCCCGGGGACAGTGAGGGGACGCGGCCCTGCCACCCCGTGCCTCGCCTGTCCCCCCCGGCCCGGGCAGCGCCGCAGGGCGCAGGTTAATAAATCAGTTTGTCTCCAGAACGGCTCGCTTTGTGCGCCTGACAATAGCCCGATGTAAATGGCAGCCCCTCGCCTCCTCTTCTGAAAGGCTTTTAATTAAAATATGGCAGGAGATTTTCTGCATACTTAAAAATAAAAAAAAAAAAAAAGAAAAAAAGAAAATGTTGGATTTCAGCACGCTCCCATTTCAGGCGTTAATTTATTCTCGCCTTCCTGTCATTTGTGATCCCCCCGACAAGTCTTTGTGCAGTGATCTGGCCCCATCAGGCGACGAGGGCAGCGTGTGCCACACGCCAGCCTCCCCCCGCGGTGGGTGCTTCGTCCCCAGGGTGGGCAGGGGGACGCGGGGACCCGCACCGAGCCAAACCAGGGCCACCAGTGCCACCAGGGTCACATCAACTGATTTAAGCTGTTGTTTGATGGCGTGGCGGCCCGCTGCTGGAGGTGATTCCCTCCGCTTCGTAGCCAGCTGCCCTCTCCCCGCAGCCTGCCCCTCTCCTTCCCACCCCCTTTCTCCCCTACACCCCTCCTCAGCCCCTCCCTGCCCCTCTTCTTACCCCCTCCTCCTCATCCTCTCCCTGCCCCTCTCCCTTCCTCCCCCGTCCCTGTCCCTCTCCCTGCCCCTCTCCCTGCCCTTCTCCTCCTCATCCTCTCCCTACCCTCTCCCTTCCTCCCCCCGTCCCTGCCCCTCTCCCTTCCTCCTCACCCTCTCCCTGCCCCTCTCCTCCTCTCCCTGTCCCTCTCCCCTCCTCCCCCCATCCCCGCTCCTCTCCCTTCCTCCCCCATCCCTCTCCCATCCCCTCTCCTCCTCTTCCTCTCTCCCTGCCCCTCTCCCTTCCTCCCCCCGCCCCTGCCCCTCTCCCTGCCCCTCTCCTCCTCTCCCTCTCCCCGTCCCTCTCCCTCCCTCCCCCGTCCCTGCCCTCTCCCCGTCCCCTCCCCGCCCTCCCCCTGCAGCCCCCGGCCCCGCGCAGCGCCCGCCCCGCTCCCGTTACACCGGCGACACCTGGCGGCCACCGCGCCCCGCAGCGCGGGCAGGGAGACCGGGACGCGGGTGGGGGACACGGACACAGGGGGGACACACGGGGGGACACAGGGGACAACGGGGGGGGACACGGCTGCACAGCGCGGGGCTGAGAAGAGACCTAGAGAAGGGGTGAGGGTGTGACACCGCTGGGGACATGGGGGGGCACGGGGAAGGGGACATGGGGGGGACACCGGGGAGCACCCAGGGACACGGGGGGGACACCGCGTGGCATGCACCGAGCTGTGCCCGGCCTCAGCCCCCGGTGCCACCGGGGAGAGTGTGCCCGGACCCCTCTGCCGCAGCGGGGCCGGCCGCCTTTCTGCCAAGGCTCCTTATTTCCAGGCGCATCCCCGCTACAATTAGCACATGCTCTTTAATTAATTTTCCTCTTTTATTGCTTCGCCCGAAATTATCTCGACCATGGCGCCATTCGGCGTGCGCGCGGCGTATAGTGCTGCTATTTATGGCTTTCCCCTGCCGGTGCCACGGCTCGGGGGGCCGGGACGGCTGCCTCCTCCTGGGGCCTCATCCTGCGCTCGGAGCGGGGCGAGTCCCCAGGGAGGGCCAGCAGCCGCGTCCGCCCTTGGCCCCGTCACCTCTGGCTGCTTGGCCCTGCTCCAAAGGACATGGGGGGGTAGCCAAGGGCATGGGGACGCTCAGTGGCACAGCAGCTGGGCTCTGTCACCAGCCAGCACCAGGACACACAGGCCACCCTCCCTGTCCCCTTTGGTGGCCAGCACCAGGCAAGCGGTGGCCACCACCAACAGCCTCATGCTGAAGCACTGAGCTGCACAAAAATCCATCTTTCTACCCTTAATAAGCTTTCTCCCTTTAAAAATAATCATTACCAATAAACAAATATACCGGGCGGTGTATATACGCATCAAATTAAGTAGCTACAAGCATTTGTTATGTTTGATATAGCCTTGTTAACTGGAAAATCCTAGGTTTGGAATATGTATTGATTTCGGCGAGCATATATTATTTTACTGTAAGTACCAACAGCCATTGTAGTTAATATACAACAGTTTAATTTAAAATGCATTAGTTTAATAAAAATGCATAAAATAGGAGAGAATTGCATTAGCTTCAATGAAAAATTCAATTTCATAAATATTATCCAGTGTTAAAATGCATTGATTTCCCAGGAAAATGTATTGGTCAGAGGTAATTTACATTGGTTTGAATGGGAATGTACCGGTGTGTATACATATGTATTAGGTTAGTCAAATCTATCCGATTGCAGGAACAAAATAGTGGTTGGAGCAAAAGATATCCACAAGGGAACCGCGACGGCGGGGCATGGGCTGGCTTCAGGGTGCCCTCACCCTCTGGGCACACCCTAAATCGGCTCCCCCAGTGTCTGGGGTCCCCAGGACCGGGGGCTCCCCGTTATCGGCCACGGGCAGGACTTGGCTGGGGCGCAGGCATGCATCTCACTCAGGCAGAGCTCGCGCCGTGCGAGGAGCAGGGGGTTAATCAAATCCTTTTGACTCCATTTTTTATCGAGCTCAAGAGGGGCTGTCCTATTAATTAGCAAGGCTTTTTCATGTAAAACACAGGCTCCTTTGCAGATAAGCAGGGACGATGCTTGATTTTGCCATGGCACAGATAGGTGCATTATTCCCCGACACCCATTCACAGGCTGCAACCACTTTCCCATAGCTCTTTTGTTCACAACAGAGCGCTATATGTATAAATGCATATACACATATATTTAAAGGACTCTGTTTTTCCTGGTAAGTCCCCCAATACCCACAGCAGGGGAAGGAACAGAGGTGCCTGGAGCTGGCTCCTTCCCCAGGCAGGACCCTGCTCCCCGCTGGCGGGGCAGGATGTGGCCCATGCAGCACAGGACGACGTCTGGCAGCGAGAAGTGAGCAGCGGAGCAGATGCACCGTCTTACAAATCACGGCAGAAGCGTGCCCAGCCATCTGCACCCCATCCCCAGCCAGGGTTTCTGTGCTGCGCTCAGCCCCTGTGCCTGCAGTGTCCCTTCAAAGCCCCCCGCCACCCTCTGGACCCCCAGCAGCATGTCCCCCATCTGTCCCGATGGGGTCTGGCCTCTTTCAGGCTGGGCAGGCACAAAATGTGCTTCCCCCACACACCCCAAATATATTTTGGGGACTCTCCATGGCTCTGGGGCTGACCAGGGATGCCCCAGAAGGGTTGCAGAGACAGGGATGGGCAGCACCCAAGAGGCGCTGGAGGCTCCGCGGGCAACCGGTCCCGTTAAAACACTGCGCATCACTTCCCTGATGCTTATGGATTTTTCCTTAATGCCACAAATTAAGGTAATTGGGCTCGGCTGGCCGATGGATTCAGCTCAAGTTGGCAGGGGAGGGAGCGCCCGTGCCGTGATTGATCCCGCTCGTCCCCACCATGCCTGCATGCCCTGGGCTGCTCCTCACCCAGCTCTGCCCCTCTCCGCTCTTTCCCTTGCCTTTTGGTTCACACAGACCCCAAAAACCCGCCCTGAAATCCATCTCAGCCTCAGCTGAAGCCTCATCCAGGCCAGACGATTGCTGCTGGAGCGGATCGGAGGGGCGAGTGCCAGGGATCAGCGGCGGCATTCACGCCCTCTGGGGAACACGGGCAGCGTCTGGGCAGAGCCCGCAGATCTGGGATCCGCTTTCACAGTCCCTTTTGTTCCCAGCCGTGCCCCAGCCCTCCCACCAGCCTCAGCATGCCTAAAAATACCGAAGGAAAAGGCAAGGCCCCGAGCCACCAGCGGCTGGGACGGGAAAAGTTAATGGGTTGTGGGGTCAGGGCTGAGCAAGTGTTTGGCTTCAGCGAGGGACAGGTGCCCTGGTGGGGGGGGGGGGGGGGGGGACAGCCGGGAGCCCTGCGCTCCTCCTGCCTGGCTCTGTGGGAGCTCAGCATCCTCCGCCGGCCTCATCCTGACCCTTTGGGATGGGTGCTGCGTCTCAGCTGGCAGGGTGGCAGGGTCACAGGGTGACAAGGTGACAAGGTGGCAGGGTGGCAGGGATGGTCCCCTCCAGCCGGAGACACTGGGTGGCCGGGCAGCTGTTCTTGCTGCTTCTGGCTCTTTGGGCACCACAAATGATCGGGCCCCGCTGCTCCTTCTCTAGCTGCCGAGCAGGACCCGGTTTTGCCATGCAGATGCATTAACGAGGCACGAAAGCTCCATTTCTGGCAGAAATATCCACATCCCCTGGGCATGGGGGGGCTGTAGCCAAGGTGGTCCCTCCGTTGTGAGCAGCATGGGGACCTCAACAGCTTTCCACCCCAAAGAAAATGTCCATCAGAGGGAAGGCATGCAAGCAGGGCGTGGGAGCACAGCGCTGAGCCTCGTTCCCTGGGCCAAATCCCCCCAAAAAGCCCAGCAGAGGGGAAAAGCAGAGCCCCTGCCCTCCCCGAGTGACAAACACAGGTGGGTCCGGTCCCCGTGTGAGCGCCAGCGGGTCAGCATCCCCGCGTGGGAGCTGCGGGGCCTCCCGGCACCCCGCTAACCTTGAGAGCCTCCGTGTCTCGCATGTCACTCCAGGCAGTGACAACAAGCTGTTATTCCAGATTAGAGAGGGAGGCAGAGAGAAAGTCAGAGACAAGAGGGTTGGGGGCGGCTGGTTTACCTATTACAGCCAAAAGTGGGCAGGGGGCTATTTTTAGCCTGGAGTGAGCCGTATTTATTGTTTCGGCCCAGGGGAGAGGAGGGACTGCCTCTGAGGTTCCTCCTGCGGCACCACCAGCGCCCGAGCGAAGCCATGGTGAGCTCCGAGCTGCGGCGGGCAGGGGCAGAAGCTGTGGTGTTGGCTCTGCACCGGGATGGCTCCAAGGGGCAGGGAGCGGTGGAGGCGGCGGGGACCCAAGGATCCCTCCTGCCCCGCCGAGGGGATGAGCAGGGGGGCATCCTGCAGGGATCAGCGGGGAGAGGAGAGGGCAGAGAGGTGCTTCCCACATCAGCTGCAGGCAGCAGAGCTTTCTAGCTGGGACTTTGGGGGTGCAACCACCAGCTTTTCTCTTTCCCTTCCTCTGCGCAGCAAGGGGAAGGGCAGTTCTGCCCCCCGAATCCCTCCCGCTCCGTTCCCTCTTGGCAGAATCTCGTTTTGGACGGGGGAAGCCGCAGGGGTGTGCGTGACCAAAGGGAGGGGATGCTCGGCAGGCCAGCAGGGTCGGGCAGGGAGCAACTCTGTCCTCATCTCCCTAAAGGACCAGCCAAGGCATTTCTGGTTGTCTCAAACCCCTGTGCGGGAGGAGGCGGGTTTTTTAATAAGCAAATGTGTTAATAAGTGCTTTGTTCTTAGTGAGAGGCCCAGAGCGGTCAGGAGACACCTAAAAATTACCGCATGCTCCTGACCCTGCACCTGGGCAGATCCCGGCCAGTTCACCCACTGCTGCCTTTCCTGGGAAAGCGACTTCCCAGCTCCTCTTTGCTCTGACCTATTCAGCAAAATTCATCAGCAGAGCAAAGAGGGAGTTGTACTTGAAGCAGGACTCTTACAGCTCCGCAGCATCTCAGAGAACTGCAGGTGCTCCCAGCTCCTGAGCAGCACGGGGGGAAACCACCGAGCACCCAGGGACTAAAGCCCGGAGCTACCAGGAAGGACTTGTGACTAAGCACAGGGTAGATTCAGGCTTTTATTCCACACCATAAAAAGGCAGCGAGTTCGTGAGACATACTTGAACCCTGCAGGCACCCAAGAAAGCCAAGAAGAGGATCGAAGGTGCTAATTCCAACGTCTTCTCCATGTTCGAGCAGGCCCAGATCCAGGAATTCAAAGAGGTAGGTGGATTTGGTGGAAATGACCGAGGGGCCTCGATGCGATGTGACCTTCAGCTCCTTCCTGCGTGGTTCCAGCTCGGTGACAGCTGGTTTGCAATGAGAGGCAGCGTGCCTGTTTTTAGGTTGTTTTCTAAAAGTGAGAGAACAACTCAGCGACACCGTTAAACGTGGGATTGTCTCAGAGCTTCCTGGGAGCCCGTGCCCCGCAGAGAAGCCGGAGGCATCCAGGGGGTCTGGGGGACATCGTTCCAGCTAGCTCCCACCGGAGCTCTTCGAGACCTACCCCTGCCCAGCTGGCACTCGGGTACGTGCAGCACCCCGGGACGGGGATAACCGGTCCCAGGCTGGTGGCTCAGGCTCTCCTCCCTGCTTGGTCTCATCCTGGGGTGAGAGGGTTGTGGCCAAAGTGTAGGGTGTGCGTGGCATCAGGGTTGGGCTGCTGTGGGGAGGCATCACCCTAGGGTGCAGGGGACAGGATTGTTCCCTCGCCAGGTGATGACCCCCCGAGCCCCATCCTGTGCAGGGCTCAAGGCGTCCTGCTCCTACCCAGCTCGATGGGAGGAGGAGGAGGAGAAGGAGGAGGAGGAGCAGGAGGAGGGCACTAGCGCCTTTGACAAGGCTGACGGCTCTCCCTCTGCCTGTGCTCCCTGCCCTCCTCGTCTACTCCCAGGCGTTCACCATCATGGACCAAAACCGGGACGGCTTCATCGACAAGGCGGATCTGAGAGATACGTTTGCTGCGCTCGGTGAGCCCCTTTTAGGAACATCCCCTCCCCAGCACCTCTGACAGCATTAGACCCGCTAGATGAGAAACCAGCCAGGAGCCCCCATTTAGGCTCCAGTGGTTAACTGGATCTCGTGTCTGCTTTGCTGAAAACCTGACCCCAAACTTCTGTCAGACAGCGTGGTCATACGTGTGGTGAATGAGAGCGGCTCACAGAGCAGCTGGTGTTTAATCCCATAGGTACTAGAGAGAACCCGCTCCTGGATTATCCCGAGCCAAATGCTCCCTTTGTTCCCCACTGCTAAGAAGCACCTGGATGTTGCCATCCAGCAGCATCCCTGGGTTTATGGGCACGGGGGGGATTTGCAGGACCTGTGGGGAGCTGTGAAGTCGCAAGCTTGGCTCTCTCACCACTGAGGCCAGCGATGGGTCTGGGGAATCCCAAAGATCACCTGAACTCAGGTAAAAGGATGTAGGCTTTCAGTCCCCTTCATTCCTGACAAACGTAGCTGTCTGGGTACAGCTCCCACTGGCCTGATCATGACACCAGTGACAGGGTCACCAGGGCCAGGAGAACTGGTGGCTTTGGCCAAAAACATCTGATGAGGACTCAGACTGATCCGTGGGGCAGTGGGGCAGGGGAATGCCCCGTTTTTTCCCCCAGGAAAAGGCTCCTGTGGGTGTCCTTCAGCCCCCGATGCGCAGAGCGGAGCAGAGGTCTGCACGCTCGCAGCCGGACGTGCCGCTCACCCAGCACCGCTCTCCCCTAGGGCGCCTGAATGTGAAAAACGAGGAGATTGACGAGATGATAAAGGAGGCGCCCGGCCCCATCAACTTCACCGTGTTCCTCACCATGTTTGGGGAGAAACTCAAGGGTGAGAGCGTGCCCAGGGAGCTGGGGGGGTGGGCTCACACCGCCACCAACGTCCTGTCCCACCTGGGGAGGCCACCCAGCTCCTGGGGCCTCCATCACCCTGTGGGGTCACAGAGGCTCCTCGGAGGTCTCAGGTGGGAGCAGCCAAAGAAAGGCAGGTGGGGCTGATCTCAATATTGGTGCAGAGCCTGGGAATGGGACAGAGGGGATCAGAGCAAAGGCACTTCTGGCCTCCCCCCAACTCTCCCCCCACCTGCAGGAGGGCAGGAGCAGGTCTCCGTGCCTTAATTTCCCCAGGCGTTTACAACAAGCAAGCAGCTGTGATGTTCTTGTCCCCATGGAAAGAGGGGACAGATCCTGCAGTGCCTCTGAGCCTGCTAGCACCAAAGGTGGCACCAACAGCCACGCGGGGAAGGACACTGGGTACAGCATGACTGTGACCTGCCCGCCCTGCCCGGCTGCAGCCCCTATCACTTACGGCAGCTGAGGCATGCAGCCTTCCCCCAGATCTCCTGGAGGCTCTGCGGCCCCAAGGGCCTCCTCCTGGAGCTCTATAAATACACCCAAAAGATTAGATATGTGCCGGATGCCGGGGCGGAGGCGACACAGCCTGCTTGGTGGGCACACCATGACCACGCGTCTGTCTGCTCCTCCCCATGTCAGGGGATCCTGGCCAACACAAGAGGGCTGGGGGGGAGGACGTCAGCTTTCCAGCAGAGCCCCCCATTTCCCAAATCCCACAGTGTTTCCACAGGGGGGCTATGGGAAGCAGGAGGCTCCACCTGGCTGCTTCTTCCACTGCTTCCAGTGGTCACGGCCGTGTCACCCTCAGGTGCTGACCCGGAGGAGACGATCCTGAATGCATTCAAGGTGTTTGATCCGGAGGGCAAAGGGCTGAAATCCGCCTAGTGAGTGCAGGGGTGCTCGGGGGGGGCGGACGGCTCGCACCAAGACCTGCCCCGTGCTCACTGCACTCTCTTGTTTGCAGCATCAAAGAAATGCTGATGACGCAGGGTGAGAGGTTTTCCCAGGAAGAGGTATGTGCCCCTGCCACCCCTCCGCCAGCCCCATGCACCAAAAAGTCCCTGCTTGTGCCCAGGGGTTGAAGTGAGGTGGGTTGGTACTGGGTCCTCTTCCCTCTCCCTGCTGGGTCCCACTGCCCAGTTCAGGATCTGCTCACGCATCCGTTTCCCATGTGAGAGGTACACAGCTGAAGGGCAGGGCAGGCAAAGTCGAGTTTCCACGAAATCCCACTAAAGCAAGCAATGACGTCCTGCCAGAACCCCACTGGCCACCTCTCACCCCACAGCAGGGCACGAGAGAGCTGGGGTTTCTTTGCCCCTCTCATTTCCTTGGTCAGCACAGCTGTGGGATGGGGACCGGCGCTGAAGCCACACTTGTGCAAACCATCAGCCCCAGCTTTCCTCCTGGCCCCAGCCACAACCCCCTCCTGTGCTGCCTCTCCACCGTCTCTTTCCTGGCAGGTTGACCAGATGTTCGCTGCCTTCCCTCCAGATGTCTCTGGCAACCTCGATTACAAAAACCTCGTCCATGTCATTACACATGGTGAGGAGAAGGACTAGACCGTGCACATGGCCAGCGCTGGGGTTGGCTCTGCGGGATCACCTCTCTCCAGCTCACACCGGGGGTCCCTTTGCCCCTCTCCCTGGTCCTCTCCATGGCGAAGATTTGCTTATTGTGGGGAAAACAGCACTGAACAGCATCCACAATAAAGTGTATTTTGGTGAGAGGAAATCACTGGTGTGAGCAGTGCTTGGGTTTGCCTGGATGTATGGTGTGATGGTGCGTGGAGAGAGCTGTAATGATGCTGTGCCCTCCCAGGACAGCAGGGAACACCCAGCAAGTGGGATCATCCAGAACATCATCACCCAGAACCCCCCCATGACAAAACCACGTCGGGTTGTGCAGTGAGGAGAACCAGACCCAGCCTCTGCTCCCCCTCAGCACACACTGCCCGCCCTGCCCCGGTGGTGCTGGAGCCGTGGGCTGCAGGCGAGCAGCTGCTCCCTCCCCCAGCTGTGGGTGAAACCGTGCTGAAATATCACCCGCGGAGATTTGGGAGCCTGCGGAAGGCGTTGGGTTCCTTCCAGAGGGGACGGCAGCCGGAGCTGTGGCAGGACAGACACCGCATGGGCACAGGCGCAGAGTTTGGGGACAAGACTTTATTTATTCCAGCAGCACCAGGCTCTCACGCCTGGATGTCGTTTCGTCCCTTCTTGCCCGTGCTGCCGGCACTGCCCCGCTCCCTCTCACAGCTCTGGAGAACCAGCTCGCGCAGCCGCGCGTGGTCCAGCGGCGCCTCGACTGCCCGAGAAAATGGCCGCCCCCCTCACACACCGCCCCACGGCGCTTATATACCTGTCGGGGCGGGGCAGGCCGGCCGCAATTGGTCGGGCAGCACAGGTGTCAGCCGGGATTGGCTGGGCCGCCAGGAGGCCGTTGCGGATTGGCAGGCGGCACGGCCGTAGCCCCTCCTTCCCCGCCCCGCACACTCACAGGCGTCGGTGGCGTCGGCGGCACCCTCCAGGTCGGGAGGCTGCGGGCAGAAACGGGGCAGGTCTGTGCCCTGCAGGAGCTCGGTGCCACCCAGCAGCGGGTTGGTGAAGGTCTGGGATGTCAGCGAGCCGTCAGCCTCCAGATAGAGCAGGATGGATTCCTTCAGCAGGAGCTCGTTGGTCTTCTTCTCCACGAGAGCTGGGCGGGAGGGAGCACAGGGCAATGCAGGAGAGTGCCAAGAAATGGGGCTCCCCTGACAGGATTTCCCTCAGCTGGTGTTGGACAAGGGTCCCAAGGCTGGATCCCCTACCCAGAGCCAAGACAAGGGCTTGGGGACGTTTATGCAGCCAGGCTGGCTCCTGAATTGGCAGGGAATTTGACATCCCAAATTCACACTCAGCAGGGGACACGCACACATGATGGGTCAGGGGGGAAAAAACAGCTGAAAATTTAAAAAAATCAAGGAAAAGTGGACATACAAGGCACACACTGCATGGCGAGGCAGCCCCAACCCACCAAAAAACTGCATCAGGTTCAGGTCCGTGATCTGCCCATTATCACCAAGCTGCTCCTTGATCTTCATGGCATCACAGTCGATTTCTTTGAACAGGACCTCCATGGCAGATTTGAGCCGGCCCAGGACTTTACTGCTCTCTTTGCATCTCTCTTCGTACTCGTTGGCTTTCTCAGTCGTTTGACTTAGCTTCTCCTATCAGCATAGGCTCTGCTAGGTGTCACAACAGCCCCCTCCTCTCTCCCACCACCCCAGTGCTGGCTAGTTCCAGTATGGACACTGGAGACATCCCAGGAGTGGCTGTGGGATGCTCCCATCACTGTAGGGGAAAGGCCCCATAAAGGGGATCCCAAGCTCCCTATGTCACAGATGAGGCCCCAGGCTTTGAAAGACCAGGGCTGGCAGGAGCCTTTTTCTTCCCATGCCTCTCCAGATGTTTGCCAGAGCAGCATTGACAGGACCAGCCTCCCTAGGACACGTGCGGGGACAGACAGGCGCCTGCTGTCCTTGCAGGGGGAAAACCCAGCCATCCTACCTCCAGCTCCTTCAGGACGTGAAGGCTGCTGCTCTCTGCATTGTCCTGGTCGGTTGTGAAGAGCATGATTCCGTTCTGCATAAACACAAGCACATGGAGAGGGTAGAGTTAGTGGCTGACGGCCCAACAGACATGCACAACAGAGGCTGGAGACCATCCCTGTGCCCTGGGAGCAGGAACATCCCACCTGAGCCCCCTGGGGACCACCCCACAACAGGCAGCATTTCTTCTTGTTCCAGCCAGCCCTGCACACAGCTGAGGCGGCCCTTGGCCCTCCTGGAGCTCTTTTCTTTTGCAATATTTTTGCTGGGTGCACGGTGGCAGCATTGAGACAGTTTTAGCTCCGAGCAAGCAGCTTTCTGCCTACGGGAGTTGTATTTTTGGCTACCCTTTGCTTTCTCCTAAGCACACCCGTGTGAGCCAGGCCCTGGTGTGATTGATGCTGGATGCGTAGAGGATGAAAAACCCACCCCAGCCACAAGTATTCTCCGAAGCAGGCATGAAGGGCCTCGGAGCAGGACTGGAACAGACCTGCAGGTCCTTGATCCTCTGCTGCAGCTTCTCCATCTCATTGTTCAGCTCAGTGGCGTAGCTGAAGTAGGCAAAGTTCTTCCCTTCCTTTTCAATGAACCCATTCACCAGCTGGTCGATGTCCCCGTTCTCCGCCAGCTCCAGCAGCCTCTTGTAAGCCACCTCCCGGCTCTCGAAGCTCTCCCCTTGCCTCCGCTTTGCCTTCTGGGCTGCCTTCAAGGCTGAGGGGAGACAGAGAATCTGAGCCGTGCATGTCCCTACCAGTATAGTTTTTGTCTGTGGGTGTGGAGTTTAACAGGGACCTTGGGACAAAGGGGGAGCAGTGCTGGAGGGGCAACGAGCTCCTCTAATTTCTAATTTCCCCAGGAAATTAAGCAGGGAGCTCACAGTCTGCGTAGGAATGGGGCAAACTCATCAGGAACATTCCCTAGGAGGAAAAAAAAAGACCTAAAGCTGTGGAAACCAAGACACACGGTGCTCATATATCACTCTTCACCCTTTTCACCTCGTTTGGGGTTGGGAGCATTCCCCTGAGCTTCCCTGCCCTGAGGATGGTGAAGGAGGAGGGGAGATGCCATGCCTTTGGGCTGCAGTGCTACCAGCTGCTGAAAGCAGCCCCCTTCCACCCTGCAGACTCCTGGTTTGCGGTTTCAGTTACAGGGGGCTTCTCTCATGTGCTACCTTCTTTCTTTTTGGCCTCTTCCTCCAATTCAGAGCGATCCGTGAATTTGGCAAGCACAAAGGTTTTCAGCTTGTTCTCCTGGTCCCGGATGCGCTCCCGCTCCTGCACCTCGATGTTGTACTGGACGGTGTCTTTGCTGTGCCTTTCGTTCATGGCTGAAATCCTCGCCAGAGCCTCCACCCTGCACGTGGAGAGCTCTAAGTTACACCGTGCACAGGTGGAAAGCAGCACGGGTAGAAGGATTTGTATTCCTGACCCAACTTATTGCAGCCGGGTCACTCAGACCGCAGCTGGTTGACCTCTGCTCCTGGTTCCCAAGCAGGGGCAGTGCCCCCCATCCCAAAAAACGTCCGGGGTAGGTGGAATGAACAACACCCTGGCAGTACCGATCTCCCTTCACAGACACCCCTAGACCTTAGACAGCTCCCAGTCCTAGACAAGAGGGGCTGTAACCCATCTCTCTTCCCACTGACACCAGTCACAGAAATTGCCCTGGCCTCAGAGGGCTCGCGAGGCCACGCACCGCTGCTCGTATGCCTGCGTGGACTGCTCCACGGCGGCGTCCATCCTGCTCTTCTGCTGGTCCAGATGCTTACGGAGCTTTGCGTAGAAGTTGTCCAGGATGGCTTTCTGGATTCGAAGGTTTTCGATCTCTTCTCGGAGCTTGTTATTGGCGGTCAGGATGGTATCAAAACGGACGGTGACCTGGGGAGAGGGAAGCAAAAGGTTTGCGGCTGGTGCAGGGCTGGGTCTGTGCTGAAAGACCTTGACTGGGCCTAGGACAGACACGGCGCAAGAGATCTGAAGCAGGCCCTGCACTGTTCTCCTCCCAAGAATGATCTCAGCAGAGAGCTGGAGCTGGCATTGTCCAGGGCAAAGTGGCTCCAGGCAGCTCGGTTTTGTCACTAAACAGGTGCAGACCTTTGGGCTTCTTGGCTTGGAACACGTGCTACATTTGGGTCACGGAGCTTGAAGGAGCCTTTGAGACATTCTGGGATTATTCAGGCCATGGGAAAAAGCCACGTCCTTCGTACAGTTTGTGTGAACCAAATGCATCCGTACCGTTACCCTTCGTCCTGATCAAGAAGCATTTTGCACGCAGGCCCTAGCATGGCCCCACGTCGTGTCCAAATCTTTGCAAAATGTTTGCTTACATTGTTTAGACGCATCTCCAGGGTCTGAATCTGGTTTTGGAGCCATTTGCTACTGTTTGCTTGCTTCACCTTCGTTGCTATCAGGTTTTGCCTCACAATCTTTTTTTGCAGCTCCAGGATCTGCACGCACACAGAAAAAATAAATACATAATCTCCACCCCTGCATTCTGGATTCTTGTCAGGACACTCAGCCAAAGAAAATACCCTCTGTTGACCTGAGCTACAGCAACCACGTTATTAATGAGCTCACAGTTATGGAAGCATCTACAATCCCAAAGGATCCCATTCTGCACATGCAGAATGACTGGGACCACTTTATTCTCATGTCACCAAGGAAATGAAGCTGCCTCCAGAGGGAAATTCAGCGGGTGTTGAGCAAGGCACAGCAACACTTTGTAGGGTGGAAGAGGCAATGAGGACAGATTTTTGGTAGTGGTTCCCGTGCTGGCCACACAGCGATCTGCGCAGTCCTCCCTGGGAACGAGCGGAGGAAAATGTTTGCCAGAACTGGAGAGCTGCCAGCGGAAATAAATCCACAAGGCGAACGAAGCAGCTGGAGAACAATGAAGCCGGGGGCAGGTGGGAGAGCTGTGACTCAGCCACAAAATCCTGAAGTCCCGAACTGAAAGCTAACCCCGTTATGGAAAGCTCTGCAGCATCTCCAGCAACTGCAAATCCCCTGAGCGTGTTCCCTGACTTCTGTCACAGGGAACTAGCTCGGGGCAGAGGGCTGCAGGAACCTGTCACTTCTGTAGCACCGCATTTTCCCTGGCCCCCCACCCAGTGTTGACCAAACCAAAGCAGTCTGTCCTTCGGAGAAGCCGTAGGGCTTCTCAGATTTTGCTCAACCAACCCTTCCATTTTTTTGTCTCTTTTTCAGGGACAGAAAAAGTGAAGGGGAAAGCACAGGGATGTTGTGTGACCATCCAAGGGGAGCTGCAGACACTGGAGGGACAACAAGGACTGGAGCTGGACCTCAGTCTCCCAGCCAGTGCTGCTGACTCAAATGGGAGCCTGGCTGTATCCACTCATCCCTGTCCTGTTTCCTTTGCGCAGAGGCAGCTTTATATTCCAGGGCCTGAATTAAATGCTTTTTACATACTGGAGTAAATTCATTCCATGTCTCTGCTCTGCTGTATCGTGCTCGGCCAGGGACCTGTTCAGACGCTCTTACCTGGCTGTCCTGCTCAGCTAGCAGGGCTTTTCTGTCTCTGATCAGGCAGTCGTACTGATCCTTGGTCTGCAAGAGGCACTTGAGCTCCATACGATTTCTGTCATCCTGCATCACGTTTCTCAGGGAGTTGATCTGGCTCAGTATTAACGACATCCCTCTGTGTTCTTCCTTCAGCGACTCTATTTCTTTCCTACAGAAGAAGAACGAGAAACGGCATGAAGCACATCCCTCCTGCAGTGCTGGGGCAGGTCCTCACCCCTCTCATCCCAGCACCGGAGATCTCAGCATGAACCCCACGGAGCCCGGTGGGGTTGTGCTCACTCCTGGGCGTGTATCTGCTGCCTCATGTTGGCACCGAAACATTTCCTCTTCTCCGCTGAGATCTGAAACTGCTTCTGCAGTCTGCTGAACTCTGCCTCGACGCGACATTCCTTCTCCCTCACAGTGAAGTCTGAGAGCGTGCGCCTCAACCCAGACCCCCTCAGCTGCTACAGAAGGGGAAAAATATAAATAATAAAAAAAAAAGAAAGCTTGGTCACTGCAGCTCGTCTGGACGCAGGTTAATGCCACCACACCTCCAGTGGTGTGGCACACCCCCGCTGCTTCCTCCTAATGTATTCGTTGCCACCCAAAGCCCCGAGCCAGGCAGACTGCGTGAGTATTTCTGATCCTCTTCAGAGCAAAGTCCATTGTGCTTCAGTTTTTACCTTTGAGCGCTTCATTTTTCCCGTCTAACTCCACCGTTCGCTCTGCAGAGACCTCGACACGGGACGAGGGAGCCTTCCTGGGGACCAGCCTGGTTTCAAAGGGGAGAAATGAAATCTGGGGACAGGGATGGGGACAGGACAGTCACACTGATGCCACGGGCCGGCTCAGGGTCGTGGCGGCGCTGCCCTGCCCAGCCCCAAGCACCCGCTCGCATGTTTGGCACGCAAGGAAACCACCACAGATGGCTGCGCGATGGATAAAGGAGAGTTTTGTAGTGATGTCATCCCTAAAACACGCTCCTCTCGCCCAGTGGATAAGCAGGGGGAGAACAGATGGTTCGAGCTGTTCTACCCCGAGCCGTACCTGGGTTTCCATAGAAATCCCACTGAGGCTGGGCCCCCCTCCCCATGCCGGTGGGCAGAGCCCCCGGGGAGCCCGTGGGGCCATCAGCTCATGCACGGCTGCAGCCACGGAGGGCACAAGGGCTGATCCTGCAAACCCTCGCCCCCCAGCTGTGGCAGACACCCATGGGTGCTCCCCTGTCCCCCCCCCCCCCCCCCCCCCGATGCTCACCCTGCCGCAGGGCTCTGCGGTTCCTCTCCTGAGCCAAGGAAGCAGTTGGGGTTTTCCTGGGGAATATCCCTCCCTCCCAGTGGGAAGCACGGGAAGGATGAGACCCAGCACGGAGCGGGGAGGGCCAGCAGCCGGTCCTGAGCCTCCTGGAACCAGTGCTGGCCTGGTTGCCGCGGCGGCATCGCCGTACCGGAGCGCGGCTGGGGACCGCATGGGGACTCCAGCAAGGTGGATGGTTTGGAAACCATCCCTGAAAGCAGCCCTGAAGCGTGTGCTCTGATGTCCTTCCTGATCGTGTGTCCACAGCAGGCAGAAACCTTCATTTACCTGTTCTGTTTCCCTCTGAAGTGTTTAATTTTATCCCGTAACCTGGGAATTTGAAGCCTTTCGCTCTGACCAGAGGGCAGCACCTGGAGCCTGGCCATCCCCAGCAGCTCCCTGGGCTTTCTTCCTGATTTTTTTTTCCAGTTTTGCTTGGAGAGGCAGCTGCCACCATCTCACCAAGGTAGAGGTACCCCCTGTCAAAAGAGCCCAACAGCTGGCACTGCCAACACACCTGGGGAAGGACCCTGGGGACAGAGACTTGGGGGCAGCCAACGCGGGGGACAAATTCAGTATTCACACCTGCTCCTCTCCCTTCCGTGCAGGGAAGCACACAGCCTGACTCACAAGAACCATAAAAATCCCTTCCCTATAAGATGGAGAGCGTGGTCAGCTCCTTCCCAGGGCAGTTGGGTTGCTTCGTGAGGCTCAGATCCCCGGGGCAGAAGCACGAGATGGCACCGGAGGCTGCAGCCGGGCATTGCAGCCCTGTTTTTTGCAGCCCTGGTGTTGCTCAGCTCTGGGATGAAGTTGAGCACAGGGCATCCGCTCCCCAGTTCGTACATCTGCAGCCAGTGCAGTTAGTTCAAGTGATGAGCAAAACCCCCAAGCAGCTCATCGCTCCTGAGACTGCGCCTGCCCTTTATCCCGGAGACTTCGATAAGCTAATGAGCCAGCCACCAAGTTCCAGGCTAATTCACCGACAGGTAGGCTCTGAGGATGTGTTTAACTGGAAATTATTTTTACAGAAGAAAGCAGAACGTGGCACTGGATAATAAAAATCCCTACCAAGGGCAGAGCAGCCCTGGGAAGGCACCAGGGCCTGTGCAGCCACCCTGGGTCCAGGGAAAGCTCGCTGAGCTTTTCGTGCTGTTTCTGCATGATGGACACCTCCGTGGGGCAGTAACGACAGCATCTCGGGGATCCGATCCTCACTCATGTGGTTTCAGTTCTCCCTTCTCTCCAGTCGGTTTCCCTTCACCCTCAGCAGAGGCAAACCTCTGGTTCAGCACAAAGGCAGAGCTGCAGGGCTGGGCATTATGTTCCCCGAAACAACACTGCTGAGTGCCTCAAAAGCTGTCCTAGAGAGCCTGGTTTTCCTTGGCATGGGCTTGTCCAGCCCCAAAATACAGCCCCAAAATACAGCCCCAAAATATCATCCATCCTTGTGGTCCTTCTCGATGGACCAATTCTCAATTGTTTAAGCCACGAGCAAGTCAGTAAATTAAACTACTGAGGAGCAATCTGATTTGGTAGAGTCTGTATCTGTCACACTCATTGCAGAAGCATTTGTTTTACTAAAGGGAACTGTTTTCACCCAAACAGTGCTCGCTGTCAGACTCCTCTGAACCAGCGTGACTTCATTGTCTGGCCGGACCTTCAGGCTGTGGCTGAGAAGAATGGTAATTAGAGCAGGACGAGATCAGCTGTAGCATCTGAACGCAACGAGCCTCTATCTTCTGGAAGAAACCAAAGAAAAGTAACTTTTGGTGCAATTTTCCTTTTAACCCACCTTCCCTGACTTAATAGATACATTTAGCGTTAACTGACACGGAGAAATTATTCCTTCAGCTGCAGATTTGGTGTCTAATTAAGCCTGCTGAAACTGTTTTAAGGGCCGTATTCTCACCTGTGCAGCCAGCGTAAATCCTTCCTGATTTCGGTGATATTTACACAGATTTCCCCATTTCACACGGTCCGGTGAAATGGGGGCTCCGGGGGCTGCCAGGCTGGGCCGGTTCTCGTCTGAGCTCACCTGCCTGCGGGCGGCCCTACAACGCCAGGGAAAATCTCTGGGGTGAACTGCAGAATCAGGCCCGTATTTTCATGCAAATGTAATATATTCGTGTTACTTAATCCCTATTTATAACAAATCCAGAACTTAATTCTACTTAACCCGTCTTCGGTGTTTGACACATGAAATCTGTGAGTCAGAGGGCTATATATGGAACTGTCAAAACTTTCTTTCCCCCCCCCCCTCTAAAAGCCTGTATTAAATCACAAACTCCCAGCAGCAGCACTGGGAGCACCAGGAAGATGCTGGCATTACTAAGGCAGCACGGGATGGGGAGCTAGCTTCTCGGCCAGAAGCCCCATAACAAAATCAGGCAGAACAAGCCCCGAATTCAGACGCACAAGGTCCATTAGTGCCAAAAGGTCATGTACGTAGCAGGACGGGAGGGAGACGTCCCTGTGCGGGCACACGGCCCCACGTTTGAAGAGGAATTGGTGTGAAGTGAGGGGAGAGGAGGCTGCCAGCTGCACAGCTGTCAACCCTCTCCGCTCGGAGGAAACGGTCACCAAGCGTTTCCTGCAGATGTGCTTCTTCCGAATTGCTGACACCAGGCGAAACGCGGCTTCCAGCAGCGAGCTGACTCCCTCGTGACATTCCTCGGTGCTCTTATAGGGCGATTTTAGGAGCGAGCTCCCCGGGACTTGACTTTGGAAAAGCAAAGCTCTCTCCCCACCACTGGCTCAGCCCCTCCACGAAGCCTAATATCAGGGATTTGCTTCGGCAGCCATGCTGAATTACAGACATCTCTGACTGCAGAGGTGGCCGAGCCGAATTGCTGCTCAGGGGCTGCTGCTGCAGGTGGGCAAACACAGAATAAAAACAGCTGTGGACACGCTGTCTGAGCCACCTCTGTCTGAAAGCAGTGAAAGCCCTCTGAAAATCTCACTGCCCTTGGGTCAAACCGGCATCACAGCAAGCGCTCACACGCTGCGGGAAATTTTAGCTGCAGCAGTGGGAGAGAAGAGGTATCGGAGAGGCCAAGGACAGAGCGGTTTGCAGAAGCTGCTGTTGCTTGGGATCCTGCCTGCCCAGGCCCCAGGCTCTCTCTGCAGGGATTTTTTTTGGCTGTGATGTAGGCAAAGCTGTACCAAGTAAGGTTCTCAGCGGGGCTGCTGAACCCTTAACCGCTTTGGAGGGACACGGCCGTTTGGCAGCATAAAACCCGAGCAGGAGGCAAGTCCTGCTCCGGGTTTGGGATGCTCACTGCAAGAGCTCTGAAATGCCGGCGGGACGCTTGGCTAGGTCAGCCTAATAAATTCCCTCCATGACCTCGCAGGTCTCCCCAGAGAAGTCCATCGGCAGATGTGGAAATCCTCGATGCCAGATCCGGCTGGAGAGCACCAGGAAGACGGGCAGGAGGTGTCTGAGGACAGCAGGACATCGCTGTGGGGTCGGAAAGGGAAGCCCCTTCCCTGCCCATCCCCGTGGCTTTGTGTCAGCTCGGGGCTGAGCCGGGCAGCCTGGCAACAGGCAGTGGGTACAGCCGGTTTTAGAAGAGCTATTTCCAATAAATCACTGCTGATCACCATCCCGTGCAGTGCTCTGGATCAGGACTAACACGGTATTAGTTGAGCATGCTCTGGAAGTGGCTTAAGGCGAGTGAGGACTGGCCTATATAAGATCACTCAGGGAAACTATTTTGAATTAACATTTAAAGGCAATTAATTAAACTGCTGTATGGGTGTTCTGCACCATCTGCATTCGGTTTCTCTTATTTTATTTTTTTTCAAAATCAAATGAAGGCTGCTTGATTGCTGGGTAGGGCATGGGCACGGGAGGAAAGGATCCTGGGGGACCCCCAAACCCCAGAAAAAGCAGGACGCCAGGGTGAACCTGCCTTGAGGAACCATAGCCCTGCTCGTGCCCGGCGTGTTTTTCTGGGACAGTCCCAGACCTTTTTGTCTCCAAGACCTCGGCTTTACGGGAGAGGTTTGAGCACCCCAGGGTGTTCCCTTCTGACAGCAACCGCAGCACCGGGAAAGAAACCGGGTGCACCGACTGCTCTCCTTCTGGCTCGGTGATGCTAAAGCCCATGTAAATAGGTGGCAGTACGAGGCATGAGTGTGGCCAAAAGCCGGCAAATGACAGCCACGGATTACGAGGGCTGCCCCTGCCTGAGCGTGGCATGGCGGCCGTGTGGCAGGAGCAGAAAACCAGGGCAAGAGCAGCAGCAGGTCGGTGGCAGGGCAAGGCAGGGCTCCCTCGGCACAAGCCTCGCTGGAGAGAAACCATCCCGGCAGAGCTGCCTGCAGCCTTTTGCTTTGATTTAGGACGTGTCCCCTAGTAATTACCCTGCCTCGGCCCTTCCATTTTTCTGAGGCGATATTTCAGAGCAGCACGCACTGAGAATAGCCGCTTCCCCAGCCTACCGCCGGCACCTCAGCCCTTCCCCGAAGGAGGAACAGATTGTTCTGAACAGTCTGGTCCATTTGCCATTTATACGAGCTGGCTGGGCTTGCTGTTTATTGCCGCTCACTCAGCAGCTGATCTTTTGCAAGACGGGAGCCATCGGCTGCCTCCCCTCCTGCCAGCCCTTGCTCCATGCCCCTTGTCGCAAGTCCAAGGCTTTTTGAGGGACATGGGCTGGTTTTGGTAACAGGCGGTTGTTACTTAAGAGTTGGTCCAAATTAAAGCTTTATTAAGCAAATCCCAAGGGTTCAGGCTGAATGTTTCTCCTAGTGCAAGTCTGGAGTGTCTCCTGAGGAAACGCAGAGGTGATGCTAATGGAAGCCGGGTTACGAGGAGTCCTGCTGGGTGTTTTGCTTTGCGTCTTAGTGCACATCGATGGGGCTGGTTCAGAAGGAACCTGCACAGCTTGGAACCAGGCTGGAAGACGGAGACGGTTTTTCATCCTGCTGCTGTCAGGTTGGAAGACAGAGCTGGTTTCTCATCCTGCTGCTGACAGTGACCTGCCCACGCCTGGGCTGGGGGTGCAGGACCGTCCTGCCCCACCAGCCCCGTGTGCTCCCTGCTTTCACAGCAGCCCTTTGCCAGGAGGGACCCGCAGGGACAGCAGGGTGGCACAGCCAGGGAGGGCTGTGCTGGATAGGGCACAGGGACACGGGGATGCAGGGACACAGGGACACAAGGACACAAGGACACAGCCACCCCATGCCTGCTCGGGTGGGAGGAGAGGAGCAGGAGGCAGCAGAGCTGCACCAGTTGCTTGGCAACTCCCCTGCAGATCTCCATCCTGCCAAAAAACCTTTTTTCCATCATCGATGCCCCATCCTTCAGCCGTCCTTCCAGCTGCACCCGGCTTCCTCGAGCCTCCAAAGTTACTGGTCAAACCTGGCCTGAAAATCCACCTCGCTCTGCTGGGACTGCCCAGCACCTGCAGTCTTTGAGGGAAGGCTCCATCGCCAGGCTTCTCCTTCTTCACATCTGTGCTTCCACTTTCCGAAAAGCCCCAGTGCTCCATCAGTGGCCACACAGCTCCATCAGTGGCCATACAGCCCCATCAGTGGCCATACAGCCCCATCAGTGGCCATACAGCCCCATCAGTGGTCATACATCTCCATCAGTGGCCATACAGCCCCATCAGTGGCCATACATCCCCATCAGTGGCCATACATCCCCATCAGTGGCCATACAGCCCCATCAGTGGCCATACAGCCCCATCAGTGGCCATCCAGCCCCATCAGTGGCCATACAGCTCCACCAGTGGCCATATAGCTCCATCAGGGGCTGAGCACACGGGAGAAACAGTACCAGGACAAGTGCAACCCCGCTCAGAAATACGGGCGTGCGGCTTTTCACTGCCACCCTCCTGACCCAAGAGGTGCTGACACCAGCTCAGGACCTGCCCGCCCTGATGCTGGATTCGGGGCTGCTGCAGGGGGTGCTGCACTAATTCTGCTGTGGAACTGGGGGACCAGGATTTATTCCTGCTTCTGCTCAGCTTGCCTGTGCGCAGAGAGGAGGAAGAAAGAAGACGGGTCCAGGTGGCCCCTGGCATTTCACACCGACCAGCCCCGGGAGGCAGCACCCACCTCGCACAGCAGGACCACCGGGGTCGGCGCCGGGCCAGGCAGGCAGGATGAGGCTCACATCTCCCCGCACTGCCTTTCCCCCAGGAGATGCTCCCAGTGTTATCACCCGTCAGTGTCAGGAGCCGGTGGTGGTGGCAGCAGGTCCTGCAGGAGCCCAGCGTCACCGTCACCGTCGGGGCAGGATGAGGCATCCAAAAATCTCATCAGCCCCCCTGTGCCTCGGCATTAGCTGACTCGTGTGGGAGCTGATCATTCTGCTCGCAGCTAATGAAGGGGTGAGGTTCCTTGACGAAAACAACGCGGTCTCAGCCTGACAAAGCTTTGTTCTGGATTTTTTTTTTTTTCCGCTAGGAACAGTGGCTGGAATTTTCCTCTTGGCAGCGCTGACACAAGCCCTTCTCCTCCGGGGCGGGAGGGGAATGTGGCCCGCTGATATCACACGCCAAGTTTAGCTGGGGATAATGATATGCTGTTTGGGTTTCTATAGATTCGCAGGTCATTTCGCAAACATGAATTAATCTTGACAACGCAGCTGCAAGGAAACGGAGATTTTATTGTTCCTGGTTTAAAGAGGGGGAAACTGAGACACGGGGCGTAAACGCATTTCACAGGGGTGCAGAGAAAGCAGGCGATGAAGGCAGGGAGCAAACCAGGGTCCCGAAAGCTTTTCCGCTTCCTCGCAGAGCCGCAGAGCATCCTTCCCACACAAAGCCGCTTGCTTGCATCATTTTACACCAGCCCGAAATGTAACTCGGTTTTATATTTAGCTACCGGCTTCTGCAAAGGGACATTATATAACAGCCCTCGAGTGTGGCATTTTATAATTTACCAGCTCAACTTGTGCTGCTTCTAGAAACCCGCCTGTGCTCCCTGGCTCCGCACAGAGCCCTCTCCTGCCTCCCCCGGAGCTGAAAAAATATTCCAGCAGGCGCTCACCTGTGTAGCTGTAAGGCCACACAGGACGTCGGTCCCCCAGCCCCACGAGGCTCGTCATCTCTCCAGCAATTAGCGCTGTCGCCAGCTCCATTTTCATCATCAAACTCTTGCTCCTGCATAGGAAGGAAAGGAGGTAGGTAGATGCATCCGTGCTGGTGGAAAATCCTTTTCGGGTTGCAAAACCGTCTAATGGGCTCTGAAATCTCCTGGGGGAGGTTGAGAGCATCCCTACAGGCTCCGCAAGGCATCCTGCACACAGCTATGGAAAAAATCAGTGTCCCCAAAGCTGGGCATGTGGGGGTGACCTCCCGGGAAGGAGAGCACCTCCGATGAGCCTTAGGAAACAGCAGGAAGGGGCTGGTGTGTGACTCAGAGAGGGATGAGGAAATGTCCAGAAAGTTCAAATCCTGAGCTGGAAACACCATTTTACTAAAAATACACGTCCAGCCCGTTATGGTGCACGGGGCTGCCTCCAGCCCGGGAGGTTACGTTTCAGTCACATCACGGAGTATCCTCATCAAACAGGTGAAACAGGAGAGCATTAATTAATCACACGCCCAATGGTCCGTGCTCGAGAGGACCCGGCTGCAGCGAGCGAAGGATTTAAGGCATCGCTCCGTGCTCCCGCAGCCTGAAAGGTCCCAGAGCAGGACCACGAAAAGCAGGGAGATGTGTGAGGGACCAGACCCACGGGACAAAATCCACATTAACCAAAGGGCTATAAAAAGAAAAGGAAGAAGAGAAGCGAGCTTTTTGGCCCAGCACATGTGGCACACGAGGACCGGCCGCGTTCCCCTCATCCTGGCCGCTCGCACCCCTGCTATTTCCAATCCTTCCCGGTGCTGTGTGCTGCAGGCAGCTCAGCAGAGGGGTTTCACCGAGTGACTCACGGTGCTTCGCCTTTGGACTGCATTTCCTCCCCGCTTCCTCGTGCACATGCTACGTCTGGGCTGAGGGCTGCGGCCGGAGGGGATGGGGCAGCTCGCTCAGCTGCCTGTGCCTGGGAGGAGGCTGCGGCGCACACCCTCGGAAGTAAACAAGCGCATAATAAAGATAAATGCACCCCGATAAGAAATTTAAGTGCATTTATTTCTGGGAGGCGAGCTCCAGGTGAGCACCTCTTCCCCCATGGACCAGACCCCCAGGGCAAGAACATCCAGGGGAGCGCAGGAATGGGGTCGTGGATTCAAGGCTGTCCCTCCGCCTCCCGCTGAGTTCAGTTCCCTGCTTCACGGCGCAAAAAGCAGCAGGGGCAGGGCTGTGCATCCTGGTGGTGCGGGGACAGGAGTGAAGATCTTCCACCGAGCAAGCTGAAATCCCCCTCCGCTGGCTGCCCGGTTTGGCACAAAGCAAATAAATACATCCAGGACAAGGAGGGTGAGCAGCCAGAGGCTTCTTCCTCCACGCACCCCACTGGGGACAGCACCAGCGGGGACACGGAGCAGGGGCACGGAGCAGGGCCACCAGGCGGCGTGGCTCACGAGGGAGGATGACGCCCAGCTCGGGAGACTGTCACCCAAGCAACCTGAATTTAAAAGGTCACAGAAAGAAGGAGAACAGAGGGAATGGTGGCTGCCTGCCTTGCTTGAGCCCGAGACACGTGGGGAGAGCGCCGCGGGTCGCCGGGCCGGCACGTGCTGCGACTTTCCTTCCTTGGCCGGGGAAGGGCAGCGACCTTGCCGCCGGCTGCGCCTCCTGCGTGCCAAACTGCGGCCACAAAAGGGAGAAAAGTCTGGCTGAGAAACGCGGCTTACCTTTTTAGAGAAGACTAGAATCTGCTACGTTTCAGCTGAAACCCTTCCGAAGGGCCAGGTGGGACTTTTTCTATAGATATCTAAATAAAACCGTTTATTTAAAGAAAGAAAGAAAAAAAAAAGAAAGAAAAAAAGCTCTGGCATGAATCCCACACTGAGAAAGACATCTCACTGAAGTCGCACCACAAAAGGCGGTCGGTCCCACCAGCAGCTGCCCTTCGACTGCCTCCAGAAGGCACGGATCCGAAGCGAAGGTGAATGTCAGCTGGCAGCCCCGAGGCTCTCCGCTGACCGACATGCTACCGAGGGACAAACCCTCGGGAGAAGTGACGTTGGAGGCTGCAGTGTGGGGGTGCATGGGCTTGGCAGACCCCACAAGGGTTTCTCCACCTCTGTTCTTGCATCTTCTCCAGGTGCTTGCCCAGGAGGCCCACAGAAGCTGTGGTGGTTCGAGTACATCCCCCGGACAAAACCTTCAGCCACGCACAACCTCCCACAAACTATCTCCCTTCTAAAATGCAGCCCCTTGGCCATGAAATCTGCTTCTCCCCCAAGGCTGCCCTGCGGCCCCCACCCCGTGGGCAGTGCTGAGCCCACGAGCGCCGGGAGGTGCCAGGGGAGAGGCCGGGCTGGTCCTCACCGGGTGTGGGCACGTCGCGATTGCCCAAGGCAACAACAGCCTCCCCTCCCTGCCCACCGTTCCCCTCCCTGCCCCTCTCCCTTCCCCAAAACCCACCTTGATTTGTGTAGCCCCCATGAGGAATAAACCTAACCCAACCAAACTCAGAGCCCTGGAGAGCATCCCCTGGAGGGACGTGAGTTTGGGAACAGGATGCAATGGTACATTTGAACCTTAAATGCATCCTCGATCAACCAAAGCTCTTCTGGCTGCAGGGTGAACACTTTCCTTTTTTTTTTTTTTTTTTTTTTTTTTTTTTTTTTTTTTTTTCTTCTTTTTCAATGCAGGAAAGACTGCCTATGCCCAGAGAGCCATTTGTCGTGGGGCAGAAGCAGACCCCCAGCCTTAAGCCTCACCTCGCTACAGCCTCAAACTGGCCTTGAGCGCAGGGCTGAGCTTCTCCTGCTGCTCAAACCCACACAGCATGCCCCTAGTGCAAACAAGGCGTCTAGTTTTAAAAGGCAAAAGTCACGTGGAGTATAAAACACGGAGGGAAAGAAGGGGAAAAGTGAGCTCCCGAAGGGACTGGAACAACAGTGGCAACTTTCCAAGTCCCCCCTTTCTCCACACATTAATTTTTCTGACTCCCCGGTCTCACTTGCCGCCCCGCAGCCTACGTCTGTATGGAGGCATTTGCGTAAAAGCCCGATTTATTGGCTAACAACCACCATTGTGTACACAACTGTCCGCAGCCCTTGGATTTATCACCTCACCTCAACCCAAACTCTGGTGATTTAGCACCGGAGAAACCCAGGGGGATCCTGGCTCCACCGCTTTGGGTTTGTGCCGCAGGCTGGAGATGGGATCGCAGCTCCCCAGGCTGCAAAGCGAGGTCGCAGCGGCACCAAAAGCGCCGTGGGTGTTGCAGTGAGCACTGCCAGCGGGCTGCAAGCTGCCAGGTCTCCATCCTCACTGTGGTGCTGAGCCCCCAAAGGGCGCCGGGGGCTCTGCCCAGCTCCGGTGCCCACGCCACGGAGCTCTCACCCAGGAGCAGGAGGTTTTTATTCCTCGAGCCGCTCGGGGCCACCCGCATCACGGGTGCGGGGCTGTTGAGCCAACAAGACCACGGCTCAGCACAACTCCGGTTGAGGACTTCAAATGAATTAAATCTGATGCATACCTACGCCCTCAGCCGCATAATTACCGTTAATTATCCAGGCTTGAACTGCCCGGGGGGTGGGAGATGCTGCGCGGCACCCCAGCGGCCGTCCCACTGGACCACTCAACTGCAGACCTCGTCCATCCCCAGTCCCCAGGGATGCTGGCAGCAGAGGAAGCCCCGGGGCACAGCAGCCGCTCGCAGCAGCATGTCTGAGCGGTGTGGACAGACCAGAAGGGCATCCAGGGATCAAAGTTGGCTCCAGCCACGCTTTTCCTCCAAATCCTTTTGCACAGGTTTTAGCGCAACCTTACGTAACAGCAGCCCGGCTCCTGAAAATCTGCCAGCCTCGCTCAAAGCGAGCAGAAAGGAGGAGGTGAGAAGGGAAACAAATAAATAAGCACACGTGGCAGCTACCTCCCCAGCAGACCACGTTTTCAGACGCCGCACGTAAGCAGAAAGGCCAGGTGCAGGGCGGCAGGCAGTGGGACTGCTCGGGATTTTCAGGACCATCAGGGGAAACAAAAAAGAGCAGAAAATGAAGTCAGGTACCCCGACTGCCCTCTGAATGACTGTCATTTGTCCTGGGCCTGGGGAGGCTTTGGAGCACCAGCCGTTGGGAAGCCTGTGGGCACCTGCAGGGAGGATGTCCCACGTTTCATCTGCATTTCTAAAGCCCCAGGGCAGGCGGGGTACCCGACATGGGGAGTCTCTTCCTTGCTCCTGCCTCTCGTGTTCAGCGATGCGTCGCCCACAGAGGCAAAGCCGACGTTTGACCAAGAACAAATCAGCAGAGCCTCTTATTTCCACTTTCCCGCTCCCCTGGCAGCTCTCCTGGTCCTCCTTTCTCATCGGTTTTAATTAGAGAAGCAGCTCATCCATGAAGCCGAGTTCTGCCGGGGTAAGAGGAAGCGAAGAGAAAAAGCAAACCGTGTTCACCCCACCACGGACCAGCTGATAAAGGGCTGCGAACCCTTTGCTGGCTGTGCAGCTGACTGCCACGTACGTTTTTCCCTGTCCCCCTCCATGAATGGCTCAGCTGAACCCCACGGAGACCTGCACGAGCTTCCCAGCTGGTTATGAAACTCAGGCTCTGGCGGAGCGTGGAGGTTCCTGGCCGGCGAGGGAAGAAGACAGGGGCTCCTCTCCTTGCCAAAGCAGCGTCAACCGAGCCGCTGCGGCTGCTCTCCGCTAAAAGTAGGACAAATCCTCCTTCAGCCCCGTTTCGGCTCTTTTTCTGAGCAATAGATGGAGCAGACACTTGCCCAAGGGTGCTCAGTGCGGGTAGGACACACCGATCGGCTGCTTCCCCGAGTGGCTTTTGTGCCTGGCCCAGCCTGAAATGTCGGATTCAGATACAAAACTCACAGACAGGGTGTGATGTGCTGCGTTGTCTCAATCCGAATGGCTACAGCAGGAAAAATCCTACTGTGGTCTCTGCTACATCAGAATAAAAAGTGACTTAGGACATTTTTATAAGGGATGGATTTTACTGGTAGCATTTTTGCCACTACGAACCTTCCCAAACTCACCAGCTGAAGATTGTTCCATCCAGCAATGCCTTTCAGCAGAAACCCATGAAGTATGTCAACTTTGACCAAAAAAAAAAAAAAAAAATGAAGAAACGTAGGAGGGGAAGAACGGCAAATCACATTTTTCTCGTGTCAAAATAGCCTGTCTCAAGATTTTCTGAGCAGAATCCTTTAACGTATTTTAACAAAAAAAAGTGATTTTAACAAACTTGTGATGGACTTGTCATTGTTGCTGATAGGTTCCCTGGGTGGGAGGTGCAGATGGAAACCAGCTGTTGGGAGCGTAAAACGTTTGGCTCGGTGGAAATCAAGGCCTGGGTCCCACGTGCACGGTGTAGAGGGGATGAGAAGAGAGCGTGAGGAGCTCTCTGGAAGATATCCTGCCGCTGCCCCTCTGGGCATGGGGCTTTGCACGTGGCGGAGTCCTTGGAGGAGCAGCAGAAAGCCCCAAGCTCCTCACCACGTCCCGCACGGCGGAGCTGCCTGCCGGCAGTCTGCATGTTTTGGTGCTCAAGGGAGATCGCTGCGCTGCATGTTTGGTAAATAAAACATGACACTAAGAAAACACCTGACTCTGCGTCATCGACTCCCTGCCGAACAGGGCACGTACCCCTGCATCTCCAGATCCGCCTCGTGGCTTTGCCCTTCTGCTCTTTTACCTCACAAATCGCCGCTGCCTACCCCAAAACTCTGCAGCAGCTGAAATTTGGGGGTCAGCAAAATACTTTAGCCATCAGAGGCAAGAAGCACGCGTACAAAGTTAATCTGGATTGTAACAGCCTGATATCTGGATGCACGCAGTAGGAGTTATGAAAACATTGAAATCGTGGCTGAGCATCTAGTTAGGAAAAATAACATTTGACCCACGAGTCACACCATCTTTGTTTTTCCAGTGTTGAACAGACCGTGTAGATCTTTGTCTGAAATGTACACAAACACACTGAATTTCACGGACTTAGCAAATATGTAATCTAAGGAAGGGGAAGCGTGGGTGACTTGCATTTCTAAGGATCCGCCTACATACAGGAATAAAATAAGGAGCTTTTCATCATTAGCTGTATATATATACATGTATATATGTGTATATATAGGGTATCCACATCATGTTACACACATTGTATATGTATGTGCATGTGCATGTATTATGGGTATGTATATACAGAATAATTATGAAATGCTGCTTATTTTGCTGCTGTATGTAGGTGGGTATTATATATATGATATCTATATTTTTATACATAGCCAGATTATGAGCAACCGTACAATAAACAAAGTGGCATGCGCAAGAGATAGTGAGGACAAATCAGTGAGGAAAGATATTTTACACTGAGGCTTCCAAGGAATGTTACCCAAGCTGTGATTTATTTGTGGAATTTCAGGGGGGAGGGAGGAAAAGACACAAAGGTCTCAGAGCTGCGAGCAAGATAAATCGTACATCATCATGTATTTAGCAAACTAGAACACAAACTGTGGAGAAACACAGAAAGGGCGGGGATATGCGAACTGTGAGCTTCAGAATTATTGAACGCTTCAAGCCTGTGCGCAGAGTTTAAGGACAAAGGGATTTCCCTGATTGTTCCCCTTCTAGAAATAAATCATTATGGTGAGCAACACTGGAGAAGAAAATAGTTTCAGGTTATTTATAACACCTTGGCTGTGTCCCTTTTCTAATCGGAGAAGCTGCTGTGGGGCAAGGCTTGTTATTTTCAGCAGAGAAAAATTAGCTTATTAGAACGATAATTCTGCAGTGGTATTTTAACATCTCAGCCTTGTCTCGGAGTTTACCGCTGTTAGGTAAGGGCCCTTATTTTTTATGTCTACATAGCAAAAATGTAAATGCAAAAGACTGTGTGCAAAACCCACAGGCCCCCTCCGAACAGGACGCCAAGCACTCGCAGCGAGCGCTGGGACCTGGGTGCGGAGCCGTAGGGAGGCGGGTTGGTTATCGAGGTGATGACAGGGCCTTGACAGATCTGCCTTCATCTGTCACTTCCCTCCTTTTCCCTCGGCTATGCCTCTTTTAACGCGAACTGGCGGTGCTTTGGACCTTGCTTGATTTGGTTCATCAAGTGAGATGCATTCCTTGCCCTGACCAGTTTCGTTTGAAGGGCCAGATCCTTCCTTTCAGATGTATGATGATCCAATGAATTCCCATACCTATAGGAGCAAACGTCCTGGGTGGCATTCTGGAAGGTGCTGAGCTCTCCCCCTCCACCCTGTTTCCCAGAGCATTAACAGGAGTGAAGGGGACTCAGCACCCCGCAAAAGGTGCTCTGGTCGTCACAGGACTCATCCCTGGAGGGGTGCCAGGGGAGAGGGGGTGACAGCTGAAGGACACGATAAGATGTAAGACATTTCCAGCAAGGGAAACAAGGATGGGAAGGTTTCTCAGGAAACACAGGACCAATTTCCCTTTTTGAATAATTTAGTTAAATCCAAGGGAATAACTCACTCTGCAAAATTTGAATGGATTTGCAAGAGAAAGAAAGCATTCGGTGCAAAAGAGCTGGGAGGCCATTCCCTGGGAAGGTGCAGCACAAAAATAGATGTAAATCTGCAAGTGCTGTCACGTTGAAGTAAATCTGAAGTAACTCTATTGTCTTCAACGGGGTTACTTTGGGCTTACACCAGCGTGACTGAGATTAGCGTATCGGCTGGGGCGTGCTCATTACGATAAGCGTTGGCTCGGGGAAGTCGAGCGTTTTGAAGCTTCGTTTTGCAGCACACTAAACCCCAGAGTTTCGGGTAGTGTCTGGCCATGTCCTCTTATCTCCTTCCTCCCGCCAGACCTAAGGTGTGCTGAGACGGCGACTCCTTCATGTTATCGCCCTCGGGGACCTGAACTCTGCTCCGGCGCCGCCATGGCAGCCAGCAGTTATGGATGTTATATAACTGTCACCATGAGGCATCCGGCATGCACGGTGGCAGCAATTGGCGCAGGGAGGGGAGAAGAGGTTGACGCAGCCATCCCTGCAAGTTAAAGCAGGAGGAAATAAAGCAATTAAACGATAGTCCATCAGAGATGCAACCCGAACAGGGGGAAAGGCCCACACAGCCCATCTCCCTTGCAGATGCATTCCAATTTACGAGAGGAGCCTCATTTAATTGCTTGTAGCCAAGCCTTTGCTATACTCAGGACAAAATAATAACAGAAACGTGAAATAAAATGGCCAGACGCTCTTGAAGGAGCATGCCAATTTCTCTGGCCAGGCTCCCTATGAATTTCCAAGCGCTGTACGTGTGCACTTTGTAGTTGGACGGGGAGAGGCGTGTGTCTGAGGTTACACAGAGCTGTCAGCTGGTGCACCTGCTGGGGGAGATGCCAGCTGCCGGCGTGTTTTGGGTGACATTCATCCTATTTTAGGACCGGGGAGCGGCTGGTCTGTGGTAGGCACCTGCACCCCTCATGGGTCACGGGCACGTGGCGCCATGCGGCGGCAGCCCTAACAGGAGACACACCCCAACCTCCCTCCACCGGGACACACAGAACGGCCTGCAGCTCCCCACCACGGCCCGGTTCCGACAGACCGAGGCCGGGCCGGTCACAGTGCCCCCACAACACCGGGAACGGGCTGCAGCCCCGCACTATTTCACCGCCCGCCGGCGGAAGGATCCGGTGAGGGCGGTCAGTGCGCGCCCCGCCTCCGCCGCGCTCTTCCCGCCCGGCCTATAAAGGGCTTCCGGTGAGCCGCCGCGCGCTCGCGGTATCCGTGCGCCGGCCGAGCCCGCTGAGGGGACGGCGGCCATTTTGTGGGGCGCCGGGGCTCTGCCGAGGGGGGAGGCGGCGGCGGGGGGCTCGGAGCTGAGAGGAGAGGAGAAGGCGGGGGAGCGGGCAGGGGCCGGCGGCACGGGGCGAGCGGAGGAGCCGGGCCCTGCCGAGCGGCGAGCGGAGGGAGGGGAGCGGCGGGAAGGGGTCCGCCGGGCCGCTGCGAGGCGATGGCGGATATAGACAAGCTCAACATCGACAGCATCATCCAACGGCTGCTGGAGGGTGAGGGGCGGCGGCGGCGGGGGGGACAGGAGGTGGGGGGCGACCGGCACCGGGCCCCCGAGCCCGCCCGGCAGTGGCCTCCGGCGGGGCCCCCCTCGGTCCCCACTCGGCCACGGCCGCCGTCCCGGTTTGGGGGGGCCCAAAATTGGGGGCGAGGGGCTCTGAGGCCTCCCGGGGGTCCCCACGGGTCTTGGAGCTCCGCTGCCCCTGGCCCCCGAGCAGCGCGGGGTCCTGCCGGCCTCCCCTTACAGCTGGCGGGGGGCTGCTCCTTTTTGTCGTGGCGAAGCGTTTCAGGATGCTCCTGGCCTTTCTTTTGGGTTTTTTCCCCCCTATTTTTCGCTTGCACGCACGTGGGGTTGCGCTTGGCTGGGCAGTCGTGGGGCTCTGGAAGTCGGAGCTGGGGAGTTTAAAGAGCCTGTCGGGGCAGCTCCTCAGAAAGTCTGGAGGGGAATTCCACGGGCTTTAGGACGTCGTGGCTTTAGCGTTGATTAGTTGCTGCATTAATACTACTATTGGGCTCTGAATTCGTAACATATGGTAGCTTACTTAGGTGTCAGTTGAGGGTTGGGTTATGCTGTTCCAGACAGTACGTGGAAGGACTTATTGTCTTGTTAGCACCTAGGGTTGAAAAAGATTGCATGGAAGCTTCTAAATCAAAGGGAAACCTACAAGTTCCAGGGGGTGTCTTCAGCATCTCCCTTTTGGTTGCAGGGGTCAGCACCAGGCTGCAGTTGTCATCTGATCCGTGTTGGAAGTAGAATGTGACACATTTTCTTAAGGCATCAAGGAAGGAATTATTTACGGAAGGGAGCTAGCCTGATCCAGCCAAATTTCATGTGTGTTGGGGCAGGCATCTCATCAGCACTTGAAAAGGTTGATGGGGAGTTTAACGTTATTTCCATTTGGCACAAAGTCATCTAAGATGATGTTGAAGCAAACAGTGAGGAAATGTCTTTCAGCTATGTTATACTTTTTCCTTCTTATAAAATTTTGCTCAGTGTAATGGCCTGGAGAGCAAAAGGACAGGCAGAGGGACAGTAGTGCTACCACAGAAATTACTCAGAATTAAGAATCCAATAGGTGTATTATGGGATTACTGAGCTAGAATAAGTAAAAGTAAGTAGGGCTTTTTCTCTGATCCGTTTTGGTTTGCCTGTTACCAATTTAAACTACCCTGGCTTAAATTATTTAAAGGCTTCCCTTCATAAATTTAGACCAGGATTTTCCTGAAACTCTAGTAGCACACTTTGTAGGTGTCAAGTCCTATATGTCATATGTCTGGTGCCTTATTAATACATGCTCAGTTTTACTGCAGATAGTATATTTCATACCTGATTAGATCTAGTGCAACTCATGCGGTTTTCTCAGTGTAAGTTGCTAATATTAAAGACATGGAACAATGTAAGCATAGAAAGAAATCCGAGTGATTTTGAATGATGATTCTTGTTTAAAGTTTCAGAAAGTAATAAGAGGTACTATGTTAATATGTTATGGTCTTACCCGGCTTATAGCAGTATTACACGTTTGGAGGAGATGGGAGCTCGTAAGTAAGGCTTCAGAAGGCTTACTGACACCATCTTTTAAGAGATGGTCATGTAGCTAAAGATGCTATTACTTCAGGTTGCATCAGCTGCCAGAGCTGAAATTAATTTTTTATTGACATTTCAGCTGGGATTTCAGATTTCTTGAGGCAATGGTCGTCTTTCAGTTTTTAAAATGATTACCTATGTTAGTAGCCTGTGCTAGTGTGTATTTTGTGTATTGCTTATTAAATGTCCATTTTAAACTTCTTTCTCAGACAGTGATGATTGACCTTTGTGGTAGTCTTTTTACTTTTTTTTCCCCAGAAAGGGCAAAGCAGTGCTGCATTTTTGCAAGCACCGCATTTTGCATAGAGTGATAAATTGTGTGAATTACTGTGCAGGCACCATTCTCTGGTGGTTTAAAATTTGACTCATCCTTTCCCTGGAATTATTAAGGTGCAGCTAGGTAGGTGACAAGACTGAGCTTCTGAAGTGCGGCTCTGCATGGTATTAAACTGGGGGGCAGAATCTGAAGTGTGTGTGAGGTTTCTAATCCGGTTTGGAACAAGCAAAGAAATTTAAGATGCATTTCTGCATTATGTGGCCTTGTTTTCAGTGCAGTGCTGGTAGAACAACTGCAGGGTGTTAGTTATATGAAGCCTGAAGCGTCTGTACCAGAATTGTTTCAAGTGATAACCTTTTCAGGCAAGGTTGCACACAGATTATACTCATAGTCAAGCACTACAACACAGCACAATCTGCTTTAATATCAGTTTAATAACAAACTGAATTGCCCAAATCTTTGTGCAAGTTTTAATTTTCAGAGCAATTTGATATTTTATTATAAACATCTTTAAAATGTATACTTAATTTTTTTATAACAGCTAATTTTAGGTGATTCATCTAATATAATGTGAAGGATATAAACTGGTACTATGGCTTTATGCCTTCTTCCCCTTTAAAGGGTAAAAAAAGGTATTATGGAGCTAGTTTTAAATATATTCTCTCACTAATTTATTTCAAATTTATTTCATAAACTGTTTTATAATAGCCGTAGCATTGCAGTATTGGAGGAGACCAAGTGAGCTGTGCTGGTAGTGAATCTAGTTAATGGTCTAGGTGAGGTGGTTAAATGGTAAATAATTTGTTCTCCCTTTTGTTCTTAATACAGGGTATCAGTAAAGTATTTGTGATGGAGTTGTACTTGCTTTCTGTCTTGACATCTTTTATGACAACTGAAGCAATGGCTTTGGTCAAATTACGTTATTCGTACTGTTTCCCTCAAGGAGTTGATGCAATCTAACCCACATTAAGCTAGTTAGCTGAAATGATTAGAGTATTCTTTAAAGGCCTAGAAGTGTATGTTTAGCTTCTTGTTCTTAAGTAAATATTTGGAGAGTCTTTCTTGCTCTGAGTGTTTATAGTACAGAGCCATTTGGCTTTGAAATGTCACAAAAACCATTTTCCAGTAACATTGTTCTCCACCTTGGGGAGCAGTTCAATGAAAACATTCAGCGTACCATTTTTTTTTGCTGTAACTTATGTTTTGCTTGACTTCTTTACTAATGAGGGCTGTACATTTTCATGAGAACAGGTTGTCTAATTTCGTTGCTTTTATAGTAATTTTCCTAACAACAATCTTCTCAAGAGTAAGGCTTTTAAAGTATACCAAATGACAGTATCCTGCAGTGAGTATTGAGATGTTTCCTAAGTGTATTTGATAGTGGGTAAAAGCCCAAATATTTACAGAACTAACTTGACCGAGGAATAAGTAGGGGCAAACTTAGGGGCAAGCTATTCTAGAAGGGATGTTGTAGGCAATAGCTAAATATTCTGGGCCTTTTATCTGCTAAACCAAACCTGCTGCTAGATGAGAAGCAGGAAAAGCTCCCTGTAAGATGAAAAATCGGTGTCATCTGTATAGTCGTGGAAAGGCTCCCAGGAAATGGCAGAATTCCCGCTCAGCTCCGGGCAAAGGATCAGTGAGGAGAAATCCCGAGATTCCCAGGTGTGAGCGTGGCTTCCCTTCTGTGTCATGTCAGATGATGTTCCTGGAACTAGAGCCCCGTATCCGTTTCCTTCACCGACTGTTGGCAGCTTTTCGTGTATAATGTAAATAGGGTCTGATTTGAAACTGGAGCGCATAGTAATGTCTCTGGAAAAGCAGATTGAAATGTCCTAGCCTTACCATGGTAACAAATAACAGGGTAAAATAACAGCTAGCATACGTTAGTGGAGCCCAAGTTGAAGTAAGTTTCTGAAAATCTTTTCTGTGTTCCAGCCTCTGCAATTGCTGTTAAAGGAAAAGAAGTAATGAAGAGAGGCTTCTTCGGATAAAGCCATGCAAGGCCAGGATGGTGATAGCCTTTTTGAAAGCTGAAATCCTGTTTAGTGCACTAAAATCAGCAAAAAGACTCTAAATCCTCAAACTTCCCTGTTTATACACCCACAGACTTCTATTCCTGGTGAAGCTTGTTGTATAGCTGATGAGGAGGTACTCTTTAATTTGCATTAAATGGTGAACGAAGATCATCCAGTTATCAAAAATAGTTAAGCCGAAGAGTATAGATAAAACTGCTGGAAAGAGGAAAAAATATTTCTTAAAGTTCAGCTCTCCAACTTCTATTCCTTTGTGCTTAATACAACATTGATTGGATCTGTAGGATTGCTTTCCATTTAGCTGATTGTCCCAAATGCTAATCTGAAATTTGGTTGGATTTCACTTTTTGGTGAGCTGGGATGTTTCTAATAGACAAGTAGCACTCATTGACCTCAAACCATGTACGTTCCAGTAGCTCAGTGTTACTTAGCGTAGCTCAGTGTAGCTGAGGAGTTGCTTTTCGGTTTTGATTTTGAATTTGAAATGAGCTGATCAAAGTGGATGCTGTCTGAAGTAAACTAAAACCTTTTTGACATCAGCCACTTCCAAGTTATTTATTCCCTTTCTGTCTATCGTGTAAAATGGAATGTGAAACTGTCATCGGGAACTGCCAAAAGCAAGATAAAAACAACCTGCGGTATTTTTGGAAACTCCTCTAGGATTGCAGGCATCTTAACGTAAAATACGGTAAAATCGAAAGTCTTGTTTAATAAGCTAGGAGTCAACCAAGCTGCCGATGGACTATTTTCTTTAAAATATTTTCTGTACGAGAACTCAAGTCTAGCACTTCAGCTGACGGCATTTGTAGGGTAATACTGAAGCATGGATCACTGAAATTTCTACCACTTTGAATATTCTATTTCTGAATATCCTTTTGGAAGGGTTGCTCCCTTTCACAGGTAATACACTCATTTTGATGAGAGCCTTTCCCTTTGTGAAAGGATTGCATGGCACCAGACTGAACGCTGGAAGGTGCTAGAGATGGAGCGTGCTGTACAGCCTGTACGTTCTGGATCCCACAGTTCTGACCCATCTGTCCTTCAGACAGAACTGTGGAAAAGTTACCCTAAATGTCAGGCTGTGTTGGAAGCCCTGGCAGCCGCAGCTATGCTTTGTCCTGGCTCTTTGCTTGCACCGAAGTGACTTGGGGGTGGTGAATTCTTGCTCTTCCTTGTACACTTCTTTCTCCCTCTGCTGGGCGGCCGTCATACTGCGCCCGCGTCCTCCTTTGGGGTTGGGGTTGGTGCTTTCTAGCAGTTCTCCTTATCTTGGAAAGTGCAGCTTTAATTTTAATAGTTGAAACCTATCGATTTGTGTTTTGGACAGGCTGTGAAGGATCTGTGTTGAAGCTTGTAACCCTCGGAAATAAGGTCTGGAATAGCACATCGTGAAGAGATAAGAGCACGCAGTTGTCATTGCCCCCGAGCTGTGGCTTGGCCCTGTGCTCGGTGTATTTAAAAAACAAAAAGCTCTGTCAGTACTGGCTAAAGGCTTTGTGCTTTTGACTGGACAACAGATGGATTGCTCTCCCTTAAAGGTTTCCTGCGCTGGTTTTACAGAGCACAGCTGTAGAAGCTGGGATATTTTCTAGCTCGGTCATTGTGACTTGGAAGAGTACCTCTTCAGAGATCGTCCTGGCCTCAGGGGGAGATCTTTTCTGTAGCCTTTTCCAGCCAGTGGAAATCTTTTTCCCCAGACTTCTTATACTTGCCCACTGGAGGAAGGTTTTACTTGTTAGAAGGCCGCCTGGGCTGGCCGTTGAAATTCAAGCTCTCAAAATGATTAAGAACAAGAGCGGCTCTGCCTAAAGGAGGAAGGGAATATGTTACTGTCTGGAAACAGTGCAGCAGTATGTTGAGACGAGATATAAATAAAATATTTGAAATGGGCTGACTTCTTCCCTCAACTGATTAATCTTTAGCTTGTTTCGCTGTCAGTTCCAGCCTGTCATTTCTGAGAGGTTATTTTTTATGCACTGAAAGAACAAATGGGCATGTACGGTGCTATTGAGCTGCTCTTTTGACTTTGACCAAGCTGCCAATTAGTATTGTACTGTCTGATCTCTACAAGCTGCCTTGTTTTGGTCCAAAGCAGAGAGAAGAAACTGTAAACACCGCGTTTTTCATAGTATCTTTGCCCTTCTTAGTGGGACTAAGTCATTTGGAGACTCAGAGAAACCTCCTAAGTGTTCATTCAGGCTGAGTATCCTGCATTTCCTTGCCAGCTCTTTCGCTGTGGATGAGAAAATCCTTGCACTAAAAATACAGATTTCTCAAACCACCATGCACTCCTGCATATTTGATTCTTCTGAAGCTGAAAATATTTTTTTCCAGCTTTTCAGGATATAGGTCAGTGTTAGAAGAAATTGAACACGCATTTTTTCCTGCGCTGGTTCCGTGTTGGATGAAAGTGGCCAAAATGGCACTGGCAGGCAGCGTGATACAGAACTGAACCAAATTTTCCTGTTTTTCTGCCATCCTGACATCCCTGCTAGTGAGTTTATGTAAACTGCAGCAAAGCATTTCATCACGTCAAGCTTTTCTACAACTAAATGACTAAAACTGCATGAAGATTATACTGGTTCAATGAAAATATATCAGAAACCTAGGAAACTTGAATCTGAAGTAGTCGGTTCTCAGATTTTCATTTAATCCTCAGCAGAAATGAATGCATATGCTTTATTCATGAGCTCGAGTGACTCAGTGCATTGCTTACATTCCGTATATTTTTTTTATACTTTTTAATTTATGGATGTGAGATGCAGGGTTTGATTTTTAGCAATTTCCAACAAGACCAAATCACGGAAAGTTGAGTTTTTGCTATCTGAGAAGGTTAAATACAAGTATAGTACCTCTTTTAAAAAAAAAAGTTAATTCTGATATTTAAGAGAGGAGAAATTGATCTTTATAATTTAACCAGCTGATCACTTTTTTCTCGAAATTTGTTCTTTACTGCTTCTGGATATTTGGCGTGTTCAGTAACTTGTTCATTGCTCCCAAGCACAAGGAAAATTACCGGATGGCTGAAAAAATGACTGCAGAGATGAAAAGACTCGAGCGTGATAAACTGCTGTGACAAAGATTTAACTTCCATTTATGTGCTTCATTACTTCTAATATTTTAATGGAATACTTGAAGTTTCGTGGTAATTTCTGTGTCACCACAGAACGAATGCCGGGGTGAGCGGTAATACATGGCTGTGAGTAACAGCAGCAAGTATTGCCCGAGAGATAACGGTGTTAGAGCTGGGACATCTGACCACACACCTCCCTGTCACTGTCACTGCAGGTTGTAATTTGAGCTGAAGCTTGTTTGAAGAAAGGCTGCGTGTTTTTTGGTGCTGTCAGTGGTTCTGCAGTACGGACAGTGCCAGCACGGCTCGGGTCTCTGGGATGGGAGTTGGTGTGCAGCAGGGAACTGGCTGGGTGATGACACCAAGTGCTAATAGAGCTGGAGTCCAGTGGCACGTGGTTTTATGGCTGGATATTGCACAAGCACTGTTTATTCTTGGCTAGAGAGTACACCAAACAATGCCTTCTACTCTCGATCAAAGGCACAAAAGAACACTTAAGTGCTAATAAGAAATTGTGAGCCCTCTGCAACACGATTGTCTTTCTCTTCCGAAGCCTTCTTCCCTACTGGAATTCTCACTTCTTGATTTCATGAACTGCAGGGTCTGCGGTGACAGTAACAGCGTAATGGGTTATTCCATTTACTCTTAACCTACCCCTCACAAACGCTGCTGCGTGCAATTTAGCTATAGTAACAGAATCGCTGCCGTAGAAATGGCCTTTGTCTTTCTGGGCAACAGAAATTGGGGGCAAGGGGGTGTTAGTGTCAAATAAATGGGGAATGGAGGGGAAACTTCTGATGGCTGTAGGAACTTGTTTGGGCCAAGCTGGTGTCCTTGTTCCGTGTCCAAGCTTTGACAGGATGTGAAGGGAACCAAACATTGAGAATTGTTGCAGTGGAGGTGGTAGAAGAAGAGAAGGATTGAAAAAACGTGGTCTGAGCCGGGAGATAAATCTCCTACCAGCTTGTCTTTTGCTGTGTTTGGGGGGGGATGACAAGGAGTGGAGGAGGGACCCAGAAAAAGTGGTACATGGTTTAGTAAGGTGAATTTCTTCGGGCTCTGTCTCAGCAATTTATGAAACAGCTCAGTTAAAATAGACAAAAAGCTAGAATCTCCCTTCCTGAAATACAGGAGCGATTTCCTTCCCGATTAAATCCTTTGCAGCTTTGAGACAGTTCTCCCTCTGTAAAGGGCACCTAAAAGGAACCTGGAGAGCGGCTTTTTACAAGTGATAGGACAAGGGGTAATGGCTTTAAAAAAAGAACAAGGGGAGATTTGTTAGACACTAGACATGCTTTGTTGTAAAATTCGTCAATTTGGTGGCTTCAGTTTTAATGCATTTAAAAAATGATTCCCAAGAAGAGTCCTAGTAATGAGGCTTTGAGTTTTGTTTACATACTTGACAAAAAAGAGCCTGGTGGTGTTATGTGGGCCTTCTCCTGAACTCCTTCTGGAGTCCTCATTCTAACTTGGGCTCCCAATTCTGCTGTGCAAGCGTAACTGGTGGGAGAGGAAGTTCTGTCGCTGTTCCAGCCCCCTTTTTCTTCGCTCCTTTCCTCATGTCATTCCGCACCACCTCTTACCCTCATTGGCACCATGAGCATCAATTTGGCGTAGCTGAGAGGTGGGAAAGCCTGAGGATGGGTTTTACAGGAACCTTCTAAAATAAATGTAGTCACAGTCCTGATCCATATGGAATAGGAAGTATATTTGGAGGGTTCCCACCTCTCCCTCTGGTTGTCAAATGTTTAATGTATTCAGCTGTTCCTCTGGCTCTGGTGTTCCTGAGGAACTGAAACTTGTCGGGGAGGGGTAAGAGGTGTTAAAAAGAGTAGTAAAAAGGTAAAGTACTGGCTTGAAATGTTGGTGACTGTTCTGTAGTACTAATTATTTCTGCAGCGCGCTCTGTAACGTTGAGGCAGTTTTTAGGAACGCAGTTATTTGTCTGACTGTCCTATTTAGGTTGTAAAACAGCCATTAAGGATGTGTCGGGCCATTAGATTTTGACAGGTCCTGCTTTGTGGAGGCGCCTTCTGGTGGGGGACTGCAGATGCTGTGCTATCTTCAGGTTCATTGTAACCGAGAACTTCTCACCTAGATGAACAGGGACTTTTTTTTTAATGAATTCTGGGGCTCAAGCTGTTTTACTTTTCAGCCTAATCTGTGCCCTGACCGCTTTAACATGTCAATATATTTAGCTTAACCTCTGGTGGTGGTGGTGAGGTGATGACAAGCGTCTTTATATGGCTGACATTCCCATGTACGCTTATCCTGCTTTACTTTAAACTTATTTTAAGAGTTCAGAGTCATTTGGAGGAGAAAGCAAATGGCAGTTTAACAGCTCAGCATAAACAGAATACTTTTAAAATATTTTTCAGTCCTAATAGCACAATTGTTATAGTTTAATTCCGTGTTAGTGGCATTTAGTCAGGCTCTTAAAGTAACAATAGGAATACTGTTGACATGGATAACTGATGTCTAACTTCTTCCAACAGTGAGAGGATCGAAACCAGGTAAAAATGTCCAACTTCAAGAGAACGAAATTAGAGGACTGTGCTTGAAATCCAGAGAGATCTTTCTCAGTCAGCCTATTCTACTAGAACTTGAAGCTCCACTGAAAATATGTGGTAAGTACGGTGATTTGGTGCTTGGTCGGGGTGTGGGGGTGGATTTTGGATATCTGCAGATGTTAAGCAGAGAACAAATGCCAGTTGCTACTTTCACTTACTATGAAATGGGCAGATGTTTGTAGTGAAAGGGAAAATAAGGTTGGGCTGAATGTTTTGGGTGGAGGAATGGGGAAGGGGCAATGAACATGGGAATCGGAGTTGGGACCAAAAAATCCCAAACCAAAAAGTAACTGGTCTAGTTTCATCAAGTCTCTTGACCAGGGTTCAGAAGTTTTGGAAAGGAGTTTTTGTATCATTGAATGTTCAGCCTGATCAAGGAGAATCCAAGAACCACAGTAGCTTTTTTGTAGCTGCTATTCAGAGTTGAACCATGGTTTCAACACCATTTTAAAATCTTGCTGGAAACTTAAATTTCTGTACCATCGCCAGGACTGACTTTCTGGTTTGGTTTCACCACACTTAGTGGTGGTGCTGATTTTGCATGCTTGTGCATGTCTAGTTGTGCTAAAAGAACGAAGAACGTCAAAATACACCCCTCAATAAATCCTGCTCCAACACTGAGGATTTACTTCAGACTGAAGTAGTTTGTTCAATATTTATAACATGTGGTAGACTAAAAGCAAGATTGTGTTCTGCGTGCCAGAAACAAAACTGTGATTTAAACCAAAGGCAAAAATACGAATTTATTTTGGTACAACGTCACTGTTATAATTTGAAATACTGGGTGTGGCGAGAAAATAAGCGGTGGTGCAGAGGAAAGTAAATTCCCTGGTTTTCAGTCAGTGTCACTACTGATGTGTGAAGGTATCGAGAATGAAGTAAAAGTCCCTAATGTCACAGCCACCAGTCAAGGAAAGGAATTAACTGGATGCCAAATTGTTGTGCGAGCACAGAGCTGACCTCTTGGAGTCTTAAATTTGTTTCACATGTGTAGGAATATTTTTGAGTAGATGGATACTTAGTCTTAATGCATACTTAGTCATTGTATTGCATAGAGGTCAAAATTTTGAGTGATAATTTGGTCTGTATTAAGACGAACTATGTAATCTTCAAGAATGTTGCAGGCAATCTCTAACTGCGAGTTTTTTCTGATGCTTCACTTATTTGCTGTTTCTCTAGAATTAATCAAAAAATGTTGTGAAATGTCACTTGTGTTGTTTCTCCACACTCTTTGCAGGTGACATCCACGGACAATACTATGACTTGCTTCGACTCTTTGAATACGGAGGCTTTCCACCAGAAAGCAACTACCTGTTCCTCGGTGATTATGTTGACAGAGGAAAGCAGTCTTTAGAAACAATTTGTCTTCTACTGGCCTACAAAATTAAATATCCAGAGAATTTTTTCCTTCTCCGAGGGAACCACGAATGTGCCAGCATTAATAGAATTTATGGGTTTTATGATGAATGTAAGTAATTACGGACAAATGTGAGTATCTTTTGGCTTGGGAAAGCAGGTGTTTGATGTCTTCTAGTCTTCCGGCATCGGATCACTCTTTCCTAACTTGCTGTTATCTCTGCACACTTCAGTAGCCCTGTGGCCTATTTTAGCAAGGGGAGTGTTTTCATTTACTCTGTTACAGCCTGATCCTCACAGAACAGCCTGTAAATGGGTAATTTTGTTAACTGGCCAATGTGTTAAGTTCTCACTGGTACACATTTGTGAAGTTCTTACGGTTGTCTTACCAGATGAGAATTTTACTCTGCTTTACGGTTTGCATGTTTCTTTCATCTGTAACAATGTGTACCTGTTATAACTTAGAGATTGCACTGGTCTTTATTGTGATTGTTACAGTGCTTGCAGTCTAGTTCATACTAAGTCCTATAACTTTGTAATGTTTAAAAAAAAAAAGGCAAATGTTTGTCCTTCTCTGGAATACCTGAGACTGAATGCAGTCCTACAGTATTTTGCCCTGCTGCTTTGGCCAAAAACAGCGTTTCCTTTCTTCCTTTAATAAATGGGGCAAAGCATATGTGAAGCCTTCAGTATGATACATGATCGGATTAAATACCAGCTACTTGCTCTTTCTGTAGGTGGTTTCAGCTGTAAATGTTACTTGAACCAGTGCATCAGCCTTTTAATGAAGAAATAGGCTTGTGTTTATTTGGCATCACAAGCGCTCCTTTTGAACAAATGTAACGTTGCTATGCACTTAACGTACCAGCTCTGTCACCGCAGAGTGCATTAAGGTCTGCGATGGAAGCTATACGTAGACCTTACGGTATCGTAATAAGTAATTTTGCTGTAAAGTAGATGTGTAATGTTCGTATGTTTCAAAAGATGTGAGCTAAACCAGATAGTGTGGAGGAGATTAAACTATTACGTTGATTGTGCACTGAAGCATCCTCCCAAGTTCTGTTGTGGGACATGCTTGGCTTGTACCTTACAAAATGTACTCTGTCTCATTCTCCTTTTTCAACAAGGAAACAAAGATGTGCGGCATTTGACTTGACTCCTCTAAGATTAATCACAGGCTTAGTCACATATCGCAAATACGTTCAGGGCTCATATCTGTTGGGAGAGTTGCTTGGAAAGTGAAACTAGCAGCTTCATTTTTTCAGGCCTGTTTCTGTGCCTAGAGAGGTTTTATGCAGTAAAGTACTTGCAGAAATTTAAGGAAAATCTGCTTTCCAGGAAATGCTGTCTATCCCTGAAGAAAACAGCAAATGGCGTAATTTTCTGAAATGGATCACATTCTCCAAGGGAGTTGAGACTGGAGGGTCTGGCTGCCAAGAGTAGAATGTCATTCTCTTGAACAGATGCGTGCTATCCTCAGAGCCATTTCAAAGCTGTGTCTGTCACATGGAAAAAGACCTTGCAACTTTTCTTATCAGCAGTAAAGTACATCAGCGGGTATCAGGGAAGATAAAATGTGTATCGGCCTTATTGCTGAGTTCTTGCAAGTCTTAGTTCAAGGCAGCCATGGTAGACTGTAGTTGTGTTAGAGAAGTACACTGACTGTTCTTTTCTCCCCAAATCTTTTCTAGGTAAGAGAAGATATAATATTAAGCTGTGGAAAACTTTCACAGACTGTTTTAACTGTTTACCAATTGCAGCTATTGTAGATGAGAAAATATTCTGCTGTCATGGAGGTAAGTTCTTTAGTTGATATTCTAAGAAAATGTAATACTCTGGTATAAATATTGGCAATTTCATGTTTATCTTGTATGCTTTTCAGCTGCTGAAAAACACTGATTTTTTGTCTTGCACTTCTTTACCAAAGACTTCTTTACCAAAGCTTTGAAACTTTAGGGATTTTCCCCTGCCTCGGTTCATGTATGAGGTAGGCTTGAGAGCTTGATCAGTGTCAGTTTTGTGAATCGTTGGGCTGGCAGTTTGACTGCAGATACAATTGTCTGCATTTAGTATGCAGACAATTGGAGAAATGCAGAAAATGGTATAAGATCTATGTGATGTTGTATTTCATCTTACTAGGCCTGATCTTTAAAATAAACATGTCCTGTTGTTTTTAGCATTAATGCCTCTTTCACTTGATAGCTCTTTTAACAGACACTTGCAAATTGTTGAGGTTGTAATCCTCTAAAACGGGAAAATGGCTTTGCTTATCTTGCTCCCGGTAAACCTTCTAAAAAGTCTTTTATACAAACTTCAAAATAAATGCTGGATTAAAAAATACCAGTTAACATTGCCATTGTACTACATAAAATTGTGGTGGTGAATGTGTTTGGATACAAGTTTTTTTTGTCTTGAGTTGTGTCAATCTTACAGTGCGAAGTTGGACTGAAATGTGAGCTGCGTGTCTTTACTCTGACCAGGTTTGTCACCAGACCTTCAGTCGATGGAACAGATAAGACGAATTATGCGCCCCACTGATGTACCTGATCAAGGTCTTCTTTGTGATCTCCTGTGGTCTGACCCTGACAAAGATGTCCTAGGATGGGGTGAAAATGACAGAGGAGTGTCCTTCACATTTGGTGCTGAAGTGGTTGCTAAGTTTCTCCACAAACATGATTTGGATCTCATATGTAGAGCTCATCAGGTATTTTCATTTTGTGCATTAAACCAAGGAGTATTTTAAGTTGAAAGGGACCTGAAGTGGTCATCTGGTCTCTACACACGTACTCAACACAGGGCAAACCGATATAAGACCAAATCGCTTAGGATCTTGTCCAGCCAGGCTTTAAATATCCACAAGGACAGATTCCACCATCTCTGGGCAGCTTGTCCCACTGTTTAAAAGCCCTCGTATGTTTTTGTTTAATACGTGTAAACCGTGGGTCTGATACTTAAACAAGGTTGTCTTGAACTTAGTGTAATTCTGTTTTATTGCTAATGGACCTTGTTGCCAAAATGGATCCTGTGATGCTCTTCCTGTTTTGGGGTAAAAGTTTGGAGCTGGTGCTCCTTAGCTGTAACCAGTTTTTCAGCTGCTGGTTCGATTAAAGCTGCTTTGTACCTTGTCTGGAAGAAATTGCCCAGTGTAATTTCTGCTTTTGTCTCCAAAGGTTGTTGAAGATGGATACGAGTTTTTTGCAAAAAGGCAATTGGTAACTCTCTTTTCCGCCCCAAATTACTGTGGAGAATTTGACAATGCAGGTGCCATGATGAGTGTGGATGAAACTTTAATGTGCTCTTTTCAGGTATTGTATTTGGCAACTTTCTCCTACTTAGTGCAGTCACACTTTAAAGTTCCTGTTCTCGATTTATGCTGTACTGTTACAAACCATAATGCTTGCTTCAAATAGATCTTCACAGCTATTAAATGTAGACAGAGCTGTTTGCATTCATGTCTTTAAAAACGTGATAAGCCCTTAGTGATGTGAGTAGATGAACCGTTTTACCTTGGAATTAAATCATCCAAGCAAAGTTATCAGCTGTTTTCCTGCTTCCGTCGGCATGGGCTCTCAGATCAGCTGCTCTGAGCAGGAAACTCATTTATTTCTTGGCTTCCTTATGACCTGTCCAGCTGATCTGTGTCATACCTTACCCTGCTGAATGGATTGTTTGAGGGTAAGAAAACTAAATTATTTGCTTAATGACTGAATTCTCTCTTTCAGATTTTGAAACCTGCAGAGAAAAAGAAGCCCAATGCTAGCAGACCTGTAACGCCTCCCAGGGGTATGATCACAAAACAAGCAAAGAAATAGTCAATGTGGCACTGCCTTGTTCGGACTTGTATTATAGTATATAACCTCCATTTTTAAAACTGTAATGTGTACTGTTCAGCTTGCTCAAAATAGATAATGTGTTTGTGGTTTCCCTTTTGATTTGATGAATGGCATTTGCTGGTTGTAACAGCAAATGAAAGATTTTTCTCCCTCTCAGAAAAGGTTTTAAACTTTCCTTTCGTTGGTGTTACAGCTGTACACTCCGCAGCATCTTATCCTGTCATTATGGGTAATTGTACAACTGACTTTCTGAATCTGTACAATGAGTAGTGTAAATGCTTGTTTTCTTTAGGATCTAAAGAGGGCACTAGTGTGCTGTGAGAGTAGAAATTTGTTACTGTTGGAAATGACATACTGTTTATACAAACCACTGTGAACTTTTTTTACGTTGAAATTTGTTTTAAAGGGATTGCTTTTCTTTTAATGTCTTGTCATGTACACATCAGTTTTATTGCTGTCAACATTAGAAATAACCTTCAACCTTCCCAGCATCACTGGTATGATGTATATTTAATGAAAACACACCTCCCTCTCCATATACTTTAAATGTCAATTAAAGCCATTATTTTAAGTTTCTTTCCTGAAGCCAAAGTTCGTTTAGAAAACTGTACGTACACAACCCACCACCCACCCTGAGCTGGCAGGGCCTTCCATTCATGCCTTCCTCTCGGAGATAAAAAGGAAGTCTCGACTTGAAATAGCAAGTAGAAATGCTGTGCTGTTAGTTCTGTTCATGGCAAAAGTAAACACATTTTTGTACAGTTTCTGTACGTTCTATCACGTGGACCTTTTTACAGTTGCATCAGTCCTATGGCAGCCAGGGTCAGAAGGCTGGAAGTTAAGGTAATGGTTCTAAGATCTGCCTGAATGGTTTTGTGCATTTTGGCCTAGAGACTTTGTTTTACAAAGAAACCTAGAAAATAGCTTGATGAGCCAACCAGAGGCATTGATCTTAAGCACCAGTTTATACAAATCTCTCACGGTATCTTGTTTTTTAAAAACTGTTAATCTTTTTTGAACAGATGACAGTGTACAATACCATGTAGTGAAAATCACTTATTAAATGAAGAAATTGTTAAATCTTCTGTGTCGGTTTATCACAACTACTATCACTCCTGCTATCAGAGGACCTGACTTAGAGAAATAAATCGGTCTGGAAATCCACACATTCTCAGTTTGGATTTGTCTGAGCTGCAAGCACTTGAGGTGTGCTTTTAAACAGCGTTGGATTCAGATCTGGTTCCGAAGCTTTAATGTGCGTGCTGCCCCGAGACACCAGCACCCTTCCACCAGAGGGAGGTGAGGGCACAGGCACTCAGCTCCCAGACTGCTTCGAGCACTGCCGTGGGTCTGTACAACTGTCTAGCAGACAAGCCAGAGCTCCGTGTTTCAGCATCTGGTATATACCGATCCTGCTGTCTGAGCTTGTGGTTTTTGCAGCCTCTGATCAGGGCAGCTGCGGGTCAAGGCTTTTGAGAAGCGCCCAGGCAGTGGTTCCCAGAGATGCGTGCGTGGGAGGACTCGCTCAGCTTGGCTAGTGTTTATCGTCCTGCTGCGTGTTTGGAGTGAGTTGAGCCTAGAACAGAAGTACCGTTTTGTAGAGACCATTGACTTAACGAAGGTTGTAGTTGAGGACGAGACCAATTTCCTCTGGTTCTTGAATTCAAGAACTGTAAATTCTTGGTGAAGAAAGGTCAGTAAACTTTACCACTGCTGCTCTTACTTTAGCAAGACTTGGTATACACGTCAGCTAAAGCAGCTTGCGATTAGAGGGGATGCATAAGGTATAATGCCAGCTGTGGGCACATGGCTGTCCTGCCCTGGATAGGAATACACTGCTGGTATACGTTCCTTCATCTGCCACCTCCTCTCGTGTACCTTGTGGAAATACTGCCAGGATTTTCAGAAGGCGAGTGAAGTGGCTTATTTCATATCACCAGGCTGTTCTAAAACTGCTGCGGTAATGAGCTGCAAGGTGCTCAGGGTCTGGTTAGTGTTCAGTTTTGTCACTGAAAGGTCTGGTCCAGATAAACCAGCTCTGTTCTGGCACTTTAGTTAGCAGATGAGTTTCTGTTCCCTTTTCCTGGAGTAAGCTGAGTTTTCGCGATGAAAATTCATCTGGGTAGTTTCTAGCCATTGATTTTTTACATTTATTTTATTTCTCTGCTAAACCGAAACCTTTTTTCTACTCTGAAGATCTTTTTCTTCTAAAACATTAATCAAACCATGTCATGGTACCTTTTGATGAGCTCATTAGATCAGGTGTCAGATTGCCTGGTGCGCGGCTTTCTTACAGATTTACTTTCACCCCCCCCAAATCACATTTGTGGTATTCTTTATAGCTTTATATTCTTCTGTCACCTTGTAAAATAGTCACCTGCATGTCTTTTATTGATTTAGCTAATAGAACTGGTTCCATATGGTCTCGTACTTGACTCGTAGCTAAAGGAACGCACTAACCCATCTCTGCAACAGCCTTCATTAGCCACCCATTCTGCGTGTCACCGCGTCACACCTTTTTCCTCTTTCTGCCCTCAGATGTGGTTTTAGTAACACGGCTGCCTATTCTGGGCTCTGTTTTCTGCTTGACTGCATTCCTCTGCGCTGCTTCATGCACCGTGGGCTCAGCAGCTGCTCGGAGCAAAGGAAGTCCCACAGCATGATACTGGAGGTGGAGAGAGGTTCCTGTACCGCTGCCATGAGGCAGGGAGGAGGGAATGTGCTGGTCTTGTTATGGGCTGTGATCAAAACTTCACAGGCACGGGGTGTTTCATGCCCATTACGCTGGGCCTGCTGTTCGGGCTGGGCTTTTTGATCATTGGAGGGAGAGAATGAGCAGCAGCTGCTGATATCCCATTGTTTTTTCGTAATGATACTTGTATGAACAGCTAGTTTACACACCGAATTTAACAGAACATAAACTTCCTGTGAGGCCCTTCCCACAGCCCATCCACCCTTACCTCTGGAGCAAGCTGCAAGGGGGGAGCTGGAGCAGGGTGGGTACCAGACCTTGCTGAAGATCACACAAGGTAGCAGGAAAGTTGTAATGAACCCAGGTTCTCTTGAATCCTCATCTTGTGCCTTTTGCAGTAGGCCAGTATAGTTTAATTTAAATACGTTAATTAATAGTCTGGAGAAGAGTGGTAATCGGGAACATCTCAGGTACTACTGATGTGGATGTTGTTCTAGACAGTGGGGTGGATGTTTCTCTCATTTTCCCGAAGTGGTGCAGGAGCTCCCTGTGCGCTGCACCGTTGGCTCACGAGGCGCCATGTAAAGCAGCTCTTATTCAAAGCAGGGGCTTGCAAAGTGTGACCCTAAGCACGTTCTCCTTGGGGTCCTTGGGGACTTGGGGCAGCTGTTCAGTTCACAAGGTGATGCTTGAGCTCTTTGCAAGTGCTCAGGTTGGAGAAAAAAAAAAAAAAAAAACTTCCCATCTCTACTGAAGAGAGGACTTGCACTTTGTCCTCAGAAAACATTTTTAAGCAGCTTTCTGGCCCCTTACTTTCACGTGCATTTGCTTTTAAAGTTTAAGAAAGCTTTTTCTTTGTAAGATGCAGTCCAGCCGCTTCCTCATTCCCCTGGCCACTTTCTATCCCCGTTCCCTTTGCAAGTGGCCAGCGCCGACACCCAGCCGCAGCGGCCCTGCAGGTGGTGGAACACAGCCTCCTGCCTCGGGGCACGGCTCTGTCAGGGGCCTTGGGCTTTCTGTAGCTGGCACGCAGCGCCCTGACACCAGCATCCCAGCGCTGAGAGGCTCATAACTGCGATTAACCTACAGAAAAGCGTCCTGTTACTATAAAAGGAGGCGTGAGAAACAGTAAAGAAACTCACGATTTATTCGAGTGACCGCCTTCAACAAAAGCCACTGCGCATGGGCACCAGCCGGGTCCTCGCCTGAGCTTCCACCAGCAGCATCTCCTCCAGCATCGACAGGCCTCCAGTGCAGCCCCCGGAGCTCTTTGTAAGCATACTGGTTTCTGGGTTATTTATTTATGTAAGTTCTGGCTTCGTATCTGTGATCACCCCCGTAGTTGACCCAGCTCACGGGGAGCAGCAGCTGGCTGTGTGCTCGCTTAAAAGCTGCCGAGCTCTCAGCGGGGAGTTCTGCAGTTTGCAAGTCCAGGCCAGAGCTGGTGCCTTCTTCCACTGGCTGATGGTGGTGGTGTTTTCGGGAGTCAGCTGAGGCCAAAACGCCTAAATGAGCTGGAAACTCCCAGCGTAAAGCTCCTCCTCCCTGCCCTGCTGCAGCCTTGCTCCTCCGCTGTCCCGCGCTGCCCGCGCCAGGCTGAGCTCTGCAAGTAGGTGCTTGGGGGAAGGTTTTGGGGTTGGGGCTCTGGGGCTCTGCGTGGGCATTGCCCACACGCATCCCCCGAGAGGAGCACGCGGGTGGGCCTCGGTGCTGGGGGCGAGAAAACTTTCCTGTTCCGGGAAAAGTTTTAGGCAGTTTCCAGGAGGAAATCCCTTTCAAGAAGCAGGTATCTTCAGGCTTTAAAAGTGTAAAAACGAAGAGCCAGCCCTTCGGGAGGGAAGGGCTGGAAAGGCTTCAGGAAATGTTTCAGGCTTCTCGCAGCGCAGAGCTCCCCGATCCTTTTTTCAGCGGAGTTTGCTCAGTGCACTTCCCAAAACAGCTCGTGTCTGAAGGAACGAGGGATCCCTGAATAGGAAGCCTTGTGCTGGAACACAAGCCTATAAACGGAGACGGGTTAATCGCGGCCTGATTTCTCAGGCTTCCACCTCTGTAATCCTGAAGCCAGGTCCCTCACTGCTCGCAGGGTCTGATCCGTGCCCCGCTCCGTGGCTGAGCTCTGATCTCAGGCTTCCCTTCCACGCCCGCCTTGAACGGCGGCTTCTCGCGAAACCAGTGCGGGACTGACCAAACCCAGATTTTTGCCTATAAAAAAATAACAAAGCTAACATCCAGCCGGCGTCTCCTGTTCAGGCAGCTCCCACTAACGGACACGTCGGAGCTGAGCTGGGGAAAAAGCTGCGCAAGCGGCAAAATGTCGGCACGGGGGGAGCGGGGCCCGGGCAGGGGGCGGCGGTGGCCCGGGAAGGAGCAGCGAGGAGCGGGGCTGGCTGGAGCTGGGCCCCCGGGGCAGCCTCGGCTCAGCAGTGCTGGGAGAGCCGGGAGGGGGCCGTGGTTCTCTGCTGGTGTCGGGAGCGGTTTTGGGGCAGGGTTTGTGGCTGGGTTGCCCAGAAGAGGAAGGGGGAAGCCGGCGGGGCTGTGGAAGGGGAGCGCGGGTGTGAATGGAGCCTCGCCCGCAGCCGTTCTCAGCAGAGAGCCGCAGCTGAATCATCTGCGGGTTTGGGGTGGGAGCTGCCCCTCGCTGGGTGCCCGTGGGGATGGGGATGGGCTGGGGAAGGGGAGGTCGGGCGTGGGGATGTTTTCTGCAGGAGGTGGGGAGCATCGCCCGCCGCGCTGGTAGGGGGGCCCCAACGACGCTGCTGCGAAGGCCGAGATAATCAGGGGGCCACGATGTTAAGGAAGGGAAATGGAGGCCACTTGGCGTGGGGTGGTGGCTCTGGGTTTGTTGGTCGTGGAGCTGCTGCAAACAGCAGCACGGTGGCTGAGGAAGCAAACGGAGGTCAGGAAACCGCCTGCCTCCAGCCTCCATCGATCCACGTCTAACACAAACACGCCAGCTCCTTCCGACAGAAAATCGACAGCCGCCTCCTCTTGCATCACGAGATGCGAGATAAGGGCCGGCGTTTTCGTCCTGCAATTGATGTTTTGGGGATGTTTGCAAATAGCTACTGAGGAAGCTCCGCAGCGCTCAGCACCCCCGGGAGGGCGGCGGAGGCTCACACCGTGGGAGGTGATGCAAAGTGAGAGGCAGCACCGTGTAGCAACTTCCCGTCAGCAGGGCCAGTCCATGGGCTTCGTCTTCTCAGCCAAGTGTCACGCTCTCTTGTCACGCTCGCTGCGGTGGCACAGGGGACATCTCGTGTCCCCGACCAGCCCCGCTGTCCCCGGGGAGCTGAGGCTCTGCTCTTGTCCTGCAGGTGCCGGCAGGGGGATGCCCGCTTGAGCCGGAGCCATGTCCAGGTACCTGAAGCACTTCACGGTGGTGGGGGACGACCCCGTGCAGTGGAGCAACGACTATCAGAAATGGGAGGAGGAGGAAGAAGAGCATGGGGGGAAGCAGACAGACTCGGAGATCAAACTGGAGCCCTCCCGGATCCACGTCTCCTTCCAGGATGTGATGAAGACGCTCTTCAGCTCGCACAGGTTTCAGGTGAGGTAGAACAAATGTAGGAAAGAGGGTGAGGCTTGGCCCAAAGGTGCCCATGAGGGCAGAACCGATGTGCGACGAGGCCAAGGGCTGGGAATGGTACTGAGCTCATGAGTGCCACGCACTGGAGTGAGCACAGATGTCCCCTGAGCGGCGATGAGCCTCGTGGTGGCACAGAGACACAGGGCAGGGTCCAGCTGGGCCCCCTGGGGAGACACGTGCAGGGCGAGGGTGGCTCTGGGGGACGTTTTGCTGAAGGCAGCTCCTCATGCCGATTTGCTGCACCGGGACGGGTTCATATCAGTTCTTTGCCAACAGATCCTGGTTGTCTGCTTGGTCATCGTGGATGCCTTGCTGGTCCTCGGGGAATTGCTTATGGACTTGAAGATCATCCATCCGGACAAACATCACATAGCCCCAAAGGTAAAACACAAGGAGGAGGCAATGGGAGCTGCTATTTCCCTCTCTTTGGTGGTCCAAAGCCTGCTGGAGGCCCTCAAGAGGTGTTTCCAGCCTGCCCCACTCACAGGCAGGTGGGAAGGGGTTCCTAGCCCTAAACCCATGCTCTCTCTTCCCAGGTCTTTCACTACCTCTCCCTTTCCATTTTAACCATCTTCCTGGTCGAGGTGAGCTTTAAAGTCTTTGTCTATGGCCGGGAGTTCTTCCACCACAAGTTCGAAGTGCTGGACGGCGTCGTCGTCATCGTGTCGTTCATCCTCGACCTCGTCCTCCTCTTTCGGGAGCACGAGTTTGAAGCTGTCGGGCTCCTGATACTGCTGCGGCTGTGGCGCGTGGCCAGGATTATCAACGGTAGGCACGTGGCGGCGGCCGTGGCGCGTGGGCTGGGTTTGTCTGAATTACCCGGGCTCGCCTTTCCGTTTCCCCTCTCAAAGCGAGAGAGCAGGGCCCTGTTCTCCCAGCGAACTCCCGGTTTTCCCTGGGCGTATTTCATTGCTGGAGCGTGGCCTCAATGGGGCTGTGACTTCTCTGGAGCAGCAGCAACCTGCTGCTCGCGTGGGCGCGATGCCTCGGTGACGGGCTCTTGGAGAGCCCCGGCTCTGACCCAGCAGTGCATTCCCCCACGAGCACCCCAGACGCCGTTCTTGCATCGTGCCCTCCGGAAGGGGGATGACGCACACCGTGCCTTTGCGTCGTAGGATCCTCTTGGCTGTGTTTTAACAGGGAGCAAGGTGAACTTCTGCGGCGGAGCGTGGGTTGGAGTGCTCTGACGTTCTGCCGCGGCTGTCATCCCCCCAGGGATGCTGGAGGGAACGTCCTGATCTTACTTTGGGTCTTCCTCGCTTGGATTCAAAGCACTCTCTATAACAATAGGAATACAAAATGTCCCCAAATCCGGCTTCACTGTTGTAATTGTGAATGGTTGTGGACAGTTGTAAATTCAGACATTTCTGAATTTGCTGTAGCTGGAACCATACCTTACCTTCTATGAAAAGGTTATTTGAGGATTTAAAAAAAATAACAAGGCTATGAGATTATCCCTAATTCCTACATAAAAGCGCAGTCCAAGTATAGTCCTGAGCCCTTTCTTTGGAGATACGAACCCCCAAACCACAGGCCTGCTGCCTGTAGCACTGGTCGCCCAGGCAGGTGTTTCTTTCTGGTGCCCGCTTTAATGCGTGTTGTTCTGTAAACAGCCAGAGGAGAGCTGTCAGGTAGGAGGAACGCGCTGTTCTCGATGCTCTTTCCAAGCAAATTTTTTTTTTCCCCCCTCAGAAAAGGGTGGGAAGAAATTGCTTTCACTGTGGGAGTTGAGTTCACGTGTAATAACCTAACAGTAAGGCGGTAGAGAAGTGACACCTCCACCGCAGTGAAGCTGCATTGCCCTTGCTGCAGAGCGGCACAAGGTGAAGCCAAAGCCGTAGGAGCCCGGTGAGGAGCGGGTTGGAGGGGTGCGATGTCCCCGTGCCCCCCGCGGGTGGTGGAGCGCCAGCCCCGGGCTGAGCCGTGCGCTGCTGTTGGAGCAGGTCCCCGCTACGTGAAACCTGCCAAAATGCGGCCCCCTCGCTGCAACAAAGCTGCCGGTTACATCCCCCCCAGGCTCTGCCAAGGGAGCGAATTCAGATTCAGGGTTTGAATGACAGTTTGAGTGATTAATTCAGCTCTGAGGCCAGACTGCCTCTTCCCAGCAGGGTATCGGTATCGGAATCCCTGGGGTGGCTAATTTAAAAACCTCCTCATTAAGGAAAGCACGTGGGAAAGGTGGTTTAAAGACAACAGAATGAGAGCTCGAGAGGAACAAGGTTAACTCCTTGAGCACAGACCCTGTGTACTGCTAACCTCCTGCTAGTGGCTGTTTTACATTGTAAAATGAATCCTCTGTGAATTGTCTCACAGGTATAATTTTATCCGTAAAGACCCGCTCTGAACAACAAGTGTCCAAGCTAAAGCAAGCAAACCTGAAACTTGTGACAAAGGTGGAACAACTTGAGCACAGCTGTGCAGAGAAGGTAAGAAAACACTTTTAATTTAACCACGATTTACCTGCCAGCTGCTCTTAAGGACAAGTTGGCCTGGGATCCTTTTGCAAGCCTGTTGCTCTCAGCTTGGTTTCCTCATCAGCAAGTTGTGGGGTAAGCTGGACCGAGGAACCGCAGCCTTGCCTGTCCTGCCTGCACTTCCCTGAGCTGCTTCTGTTGCAAAGGAATGATGGCTACCTCTGTCCTACTTTAGCCAGGTTGTCCTGTTTTGCTGCAGTGAAACACGCTTCAGCAATGCGAAGATCTGTGGGAACTTGGGAAACTATTTTAAGGTCAGAACTATATTGTTATGACTTTTTGTCTTCAACAGGAGCGAGAAATTGAGAGGCTTAACAAGATACTAAAACAGCACGGACTCATCAGTGAACAAAAATAGGAGGCCAGTTTTCCAAGGCAGGGAAGTCTGCGAGTGCAGTGTTGAAACGTACCAGTTTGACCTGAAAGGTTTTCATATCTGCTTGCTTTCTCTTGTATAGCACTGTCTATAAACGTTTCCTATTTGACTACACTTTGATTAGATGTTGGGATTGCAAAAACAGCTTTAGTGGAAAATGAAACACACACTCCCAGTAAACAGTGATTTCGTAAGACCTTTTTTGTACAGTTGTACAGTAAAAAATGCAAAATAATTTAATAAAGATGCAACTTTACAAACTATACATCTAGGAAGTACCACTCATTTCAAGTAGTTCCTTTTTTTTTTTGTGATAAAGTTCTTTGTAACATCTTGTAGAAACTTGTAGTACAAGTGATATGAATCCGGGCTTAAAAGGTCACTTCTCCACCAGCTGTTTGTTCATCGCTACGTCTCTTCTTTGCCAACCATTCGTTTCACGTTGTTGGTAGTTTCCTCATTTCTGTTGATGCTTGTGCCACTTCATTATTTATAAAACGTTCATTTCCAAAAATACCAACAGACCACTCCTTTAGCTGACAGTCAAATCAGCACCAAAATAGAGGCAAGCGCATGCCATCTTACGTCAAACAATACCTGATTCTCAACAGCAGATCTGAATTTTGATACTGTATTATCTCTTCTTCCATTTATGTGTTCATCTGCAGCCTGCTGAGCTACAAAGTCATCTCCTTCTACAGCTCATAAATCAACACATTAAAAGAATTAGACTATGTAAGAACAGACGTAGGTAAGTAGACTGCTAGGAACAGTTAAGATTCCAGAAAAAAAAAAAATTAGAAAACAAATTCTAAAGGACTAGGCTGATGTTTGAACACAATGTGAACTTTTTCAGGTACTAGAAAGTCCCTGGGGTGAGAGTATTTTCAAGTGGAAGAGTGAGATTTCAGTGAGTGGGAATTTCAAAAGGTGTTGACTGTAGCAGGCGTCTCCAATTGATTCCAGCCAGTGCCAGCTGGAAGGGTCACTGAGCTCTTCTGAAAGCATCACTTAACTGTTCAGATTTTTAAAAGAAAGGCAATTAATTAGTGGAAAATAGCTAGAAATATGTGGCTTATTCATCTATGGAAATAGATAAAGCGGAGGCCTTATCTAATAGCACATGATTACTTTAATTAACAATTTAGCTCTGCTGTTTGCAGAATAATGAAGCCTAGCTTCCTACGGAGCTGTGCTGTGTCCCTGTGCTCTTTCCCCTTCTGCCCACGTGCTGTGAGGCAGGTAGCTTGGACCGGCGCTAGGTCAGAGCATCCAGCATGATGGGAGGCTGGTGGCTCTACGTGCACCGACTGGCCAGCCTGCAGCCACCATCAGGTCATACTGCAACCTTTTCCCTCTCAGCAGAAGCGTAATTGGGAACTTCGCACTAATTCCTTTTTTTGTTGTTGTTTTTTTCCTCCCCTCTTCTCCCCCCCAACCCCCAGAAGCTTTTGAGAACCCTTGCAAGTGCTTACCCTTTCTCTGTTGGCCATTTTTGACCCAGCATGCCTATAATTTGGAAGAAACTGATGGGCCAACACAGTGACTGGATAAACCTCGCTTCTTTAAGAAATGGATTAAAAATCAGAAAAAGCAGAAACGCAGCTTTTTCTTTTTTGCTTTTTTTTTTTTCATGCACACTTACCTTAGACAAATGGAAAGAAAAAATCAAAAGGCAATTTGGCATTAATGGTGGGCCAAGCTTTATAGCCTGGCTCTGCAGGTGAAGAAATATCCGTGAAAACAACAGAGCTTAGTATAGGAATAGTCCTTTCCCTTCCTGAGGGAAGCTGCAATGAAAACACAAATGGGCATTAGCTTCACTCTTCTCTTTGTGTGACTGCTTTGTTGAAACTGGGTCATATTTTTTTGCTGTTATTTGTAATAAGAGTTTTTTTTCATGTATAGTTCCACATTTCTTTTCACGACTGATATATAAATTTTATTGAGAAATTTGGCAAACAGCCCACAGTTGTGTTTGAGTTGCAACAGAAACTGTTAGGTACAATATATTCTAATATGAAGTGCTACTTTTAGATAAAGAGATTAACAGGGTCACTGTTGCACAGCTGATAGCTAAACAAAACAAGCCATTCTTTTTATCTTAAATCTTGTAATTTAATTACATACCTGCTTCAATGTGGTGGTAGTGGTTGTTGCGGTAACATTTACTATTCTGGCTTGTGGATTGACTAGGGATCCATATTTAGTCCACTTCACTTCTATTTCAAGTGATACTGGTATTTGGCAGGAGCTCTGAAAAGTGTTATAAATTCTCTCATTGTCTGACTTGCACAGGAGTAACCGCATTACTTATTCATCTTATTAAATTTGGCAGAATGCCCCCAGAAAGCCTACTCCAGGAGGTTACCAGGGCACCTAAGCCACTGCCTGTGAAGGCAGTGCAGGTGTTTACAGCCTTGGCCCAGGGGTGTCCCTGAAGTTTCGCCACAGGCGACCAACTGACTCTGTAACTGCACGTTAGGCAGGATTGTTCTACACCAGCAGTGCAGGACTTTGGCTCTTAGTGACGGTGCTGAGCTGGCTCTTTTTAGCAGCAAGGCTTCTAAGAGATGACATTTCAGTAATGCTGTTGGCACAGGAGAATACCTTTAACTCCACCAAGATAATTTTGAAGCCTACAACCTTAAATATTTTTAGATACTTCTTTTTGAACTGTCGAGTTTCTGTTTACAGAAATCATTTGCTGTTTCGCTGCGAAAACAGGCAGGAAACCTCTAGACAAGCTGTCATGTAGGGGGTATTCAGCCTACTCTAACCAGAACTTCAACCCTCCCTTTACAGCAAGAGTAAAATTCCTCACTTTTGATTATTGCAGGAGGACCGTCCCCTAGTTTGTTTCTATATTTTTTTCCTGTAGGTCTGAGAAGCCTAAGCTGATTGTGCAGTAGAGGTACAGATCCTAGGAGAGAGGACAGTAAGAGTGATGGAGAGGGGAGGAGAGTTAACTTTCACCTGTTCTGAGTTTTGGAGGTGAATTATTGGCACCCAGTCATGCACATTCTGGGCTTGGGAATTTCCAAATGAGGCCACGTATTCAGGAAAGCTTTGTCCCTTCAGTAAATCTAGGAGGGCCTGAGTCAAGGGCTGGCATTTCACAGCTGCTGTAATTCTTCCAGGAGGAAAAAAAAAAAAATGTTAAAGCAAAATCCATTGGTTTGGCACAGTAGTAATTCCTCCTTGCTGTCACGCACTGTTCAAGCGTTCTGGCTACAGTTGCTGATGTACACAATCTCTTCAAGAGAAAGCACACTATTAATTAAATGACATTTCTTATAATTAAGTACTCCTACAGCTGTATGAACGTCCCGGGATCTGAGCAGATCCTAATGGGGCTAAAAGCACTGAATCAAAAAAAAAAAAAAAAAAAGTCCTCTTACCGTAACTTACAGCCTGATATCATGTTGTAACCAAATAGCACTGGGGTTCTGCCCCCCTGTGCTGTGAGGCAGTCCTGGTTGGATGTACTTTGCAGAATGGTGAGTTGACCGTATGCGTTGGTACTCTGAATGATGCCAGATGTAACACACAGTTAAAGGGAAATTCAATACTTGATGTGTATCATGAAGAAAGAATCCATAGTCAGATCCTTAAAATATATCTGAAAATATATCTGAAAATGCTGTAATAGCTTAAAACTCCTCTTACAATGTGAAGAAGCACTAGAGTGCATAATGAAGATCAAAATCTACTTCACAGCCAAAACGCACATTCACTTTTGGTAAAGAACAGATAAAATTTATAGATGTCTGAGCTATTAAGTCTTTGTGAAGACAGACCAGAACAAGTGATGAAAGCAAAATGCGATGAGGAAAGGATATCCTTGTGGCCTGAAACCTGCTCTTACAGGCAGTCCAGCAACATAACCAGGGTTGCCACTGAGAGGAACTGGCTTTGTATTTACCTGCAACACAGATTTACAGTATCAGTTCTTATCCTGTACTGGAATGCTTGGAAAACACAGAAATATCACAGTTATCTTAGGGTTATTAACTGTCTTGAACAATGACAGTAGCTTCTCTTTAAGATTGCAGCAGTTCTCTAATACTGGGGCAGGCTTTGCTTTTACTGGATACACTTGTGCAGAATCACAAGATGACTCTTCTAAAAGTGTAAAAATAACTTTGGAGGCCTTTAATGCCCAGTTCTGAAACGCTGCCTCATCAGTGTAGCCAAGGCAAGTTATATTTTACCCTGCTGCTAACAATTGTTCTGATTCAAGTTTAATAAGTTTTGTAATTAAATGTCTTTCAACAAGTCATCCATAACATCTCTAGCAGTTACCTGAGTAAAGCTGATTTCAAAGCTCTGTTGTACTGAAAGTGCTTCTTTGTTAATTGCCCCCAAGACAAAAGAAGCAGCTGCTTCTATTATTTCTCCTGCATCTGTGTATGTAATATGATAACTCACCTGAAAATTAAACATTTTAGATATTAATTAGAACAAGTAGATAAGAGTGTGAAACTAGAATAAAGGAATTTAAAACTACGTGAGTATTGTTTTCTTTCTTCCTTGCTTAAGAGACACTCAAACACATTGCAGAGATGTACCGTATCCTCAGTTGCAATAAGGATGGGCCCAGAAAACCAGAGGAACTGAACAGGAGGAGCTTTCCCGTAAAAGTTAAGAAGCATGGGTTGGAAATACTGCTTAGTTATTCTATTTTGCAAGTCATTGCCTGCCTGCGGAGAGAGACAGTTTCAAGACCACAAAAAAAGCTGTGGTCTGATCATGACAACACTTGCACAGAAGTTAGCAGCCGTGTTGGCAAGTGTAGAGGACGTGACTGTTACCAAATCAAGCCACTGATTAGCAATGGTCAAAAGCAGATCTAAGGTTGGAGCCTCTTCAAAACTGACTTCTTCCAGGTGGAATCCTAATGTTCATCTACTTAAGATAAAAGATGAGACAATTTGCACTGTGTACTCCTCTGTCTCTGCCACCACTGTGCCCCGTCATCTTCTCCCAAACATAAAGTGGATTCTAAACTCATTGTCTGTTATGTCATATACACAGAGCAGTAATAGAAAAGGATTTCATCGTCTGCGCATTATGTTGCATATACTTATTATTTTGTTGCAAAACACATTCTTTTATCCCAAAGTCAGCGTTTCCCCTGTGAATATTTGCTTTGGAGATGTCACAATATATGGAAACTGCAAGACCTCTCTCATGTCCTTGAAATTTGTGAATCAGAAGTGATTTGATGCACACATGCTTTCCATTAAACAAAAGGGAGAAAAAGAAGTGTCGTACCCACCCCAAGAACTACATTCATGCACAGTTCATCCAAAATCATAGGGTGCCTGAGGACATCCTTACTGTTAAGTAAAGTCCGCATTCCATTCAGAGACTGGATGACTACAGACTGGACAGTAATATTAACCTGAAAAACAAATTCATGTAATTTCTGAATATTATGTATAATTATTTTTGGCTTTTTCTCTATCATTTTATTTGTGACTGTTCTGCAGGGACAGCAGTCAAAAATCCTTTGAGCAATTGCTATGTTACATGTATCGCTGAAGTTTCTACAACAAAAGATTCTATTTTTAAGCAACTAAAATTAGCTAATACAGTTGTATATGGGGGCAACGTGTCAGGCTTAAGTGTCTGCAGATAGCATATTATCTTGCTGGTAGCATATTATCTTGGAGGTGCTCAGTATCATTACTGATTCAAAAATGTAGCAATTGTGCCATAAGGTCTTTATAGGGGATTTTTGCTTTATTTTTTGATGTAAAGATTAAGGCTAAAGTCACTGTTCTGATGAAGTCAGTGAAAAACTCCCACTGACTATAATAGAACAAGAATTTTACCCCCAGCTGTTCCAACTAAGTTAGAAAGATACTTACCATCTGACTTGATTTGGGCACCTAGAGGACAATAAAAGAACAATTTCAAACAACAGCAGAGGTATGAACTATTGCAAGTAGCAGTTAAGGCTTAATTGCTTTGCCTGTTTAACTCTCTATCATTACAATGAGTTTTGCACAGTGCAAGTCACTGGATATACACTACAGTATTCAGACTGTGTGAAAATAACTGCTATTTGGGGCTAACGGGCAAAATCTTAACAGTCCAAACTTCTTCTTTCCCTGACAGTAACGGGAAAATTTCGTAGTGACTACCATCAGTTTTGCACCAGGCCTAGCTTTGATAACACTCACAACAAATATGCAGGGCATTCAGTAAGTACTAGACAAATCTAGCAGTTCCCATTGACACTCGGCAACTCAGAACTAAGAAACACTGGAAAAGTTTGCTTGCATCAGGAAGAAGAAAGGCATCTCAGTTTGGCATGACTGCTGCTGTGTATCATTTTGTTTGGCCTATTGAGAACCTCAGAGAACACTGTTCCTATTACAGATCTGTGCAAAAACACTTGTAACTATTCATAGACTGCCAATTTAGAAAGTCTGCCAGGCTGTTCATACCCAAAGAAATGAAGAGCTTTTGTCGTCTCATTCTGATGGTAACGCGTCCATAATTTCATGGTCTCTAAGGAGAGAAATGAGAAGCAAGTATCCCTGTGTCGTTCTACAGTGCGTGGTTATGCGCAGTTGCCCTGTTGGAAAATTTCCACCGAATTTTCATGGAAAGGCAGAAATGTCAGACCCAGGTCATCAATCAGGGTTACAAAATACTAACAGAGAGCACCGTTTTGTTAAAGGTTTTACTTTGTGGCTTCCCAGTGAGCGCTTGATTTACATGCTTGGGAAGAGATCAAAAATTGCACTTTGACCATGCTATCCACAGCACAAAGCATCACACGGTTATGAGCATTTTGCTAGACATTTCCAACCACCTGAAATGCTTCTTGGGTCTGTTGGACGCGCCAGGGAAGAGAACAGGAATGAACTGCAACAATTACTGAGACCTTCATATCACTCAAGTTGGCCTGGCAGTGAGCGTGGGCTCATAATTGTTTTTTTTTTTTCTGACAGGAACACCTGTATGAGTCCTCTCACCGGAGGCTCATACCAGCAAGCCTCCCTGGCTTGAAATACTTTGCCATTTCTTTTGCCAGCAGCTCCACCTGCTGGCACTGGAAAGGCTCCCTGCTCTGCCCTGTGACCATCCTGTCCCCAAAGAAAAATCACTTTTCTATTGACATCTTCAGCTCCTTTTCAGAAGGGGAGATGCCTACAGACAAGCTTTAGTGTCTCTTTGACCTTCTCCAGTTCTTGCACTTCCTCCTTCAACATCCAATGTATTTCAGACATAAATCTGCACTATATTAAGCTGGGACAGTAATTGGCAATCAGCATGTGGGTAACACGTAATGTACTGTTCTAGTCAGGAAGGGGAATTAATCTTTTAATTAAAAACATTCAACTGCCTGGAGCTTATCCTGATGGATGTTTTTTCTTTTCTAGCTCTGCAACCACCAAAAACTCTAATGTTGGGTGCATGTGGAAACGTTCGACACCCTTCTGAAACAGAGTTTTATCCGCCTCTTCCACAGTAGAATGATCAAAAGCTAACATTTGTGAGCAACCCTTTGCTGATTTCAGTCATGTCCTCAACTATCAGGAGAATGGTCCCGCCTGTGAGAGTGTGAACTACTTAGCGGGCTTTACCTTACTATTGATAGCTTGGGAACCTGCTATCAGTGTTGAGTGAAGAGACTGGAAGGGGTCTTTCAGCTTATATAGGGTACTAATTAAATGAATTTAATTAATTACATAAATTAAAAAAAAAACATTTTAATGGTAGAGAGTATGGTGTTTCTTCGTGACCTCCAGCTTCTGGAAGGAGCTATCAGGTTAAGGTATTATATAGCTCAATTTCAATTTTGCATGCATGTTTGTTGGTTTTTTGTTTTTTTTTTGTCTTCCTCAACATCTGCATAGGGGACTTATGTACAAGTAAGATATTGTCCACCAGTTCAAAAAAGAATGAAAAAGTAAGCCTAGCTTTGAAAAATAGCCAGAGACTGGATTTGGTAGTAGGTTGGATAAGAACAAGTCTGCTCTCAGAGGGATATAAGGTGATGGTCCTTGAGATAGGAAGACCTACCACATATGTGTGATACTTCTGTATTAATGCCACTATTAAAAGTTGAGGTGTGTAAGAAAGCTGTATCTGCAGAAGATTCAGCCTCGTAGGTTTTTTAAGTACAAAGGTTTAAAACCCAGACTTGCTAGAATTACAAACCCTTGTAATAGGCTCCTTAGAAAAACTTAAACATGCACAAATGCATAAAACTGCTGCCATTGCACTAAGTGTTAGCTCAGTGACACAAGCTTGGATCTTCAAGACCATTATTTTTGTTGGCTAAGCAAAGAAGAGCAAATGTTTCTGTTACCTCAGCTTGAAAAAAAAAACAACAAAAAACTTTTCTAAAGTTTTTCTGTATGAAAGTTTGTTGCATAGGAAGATTTTTTTCGTAATACCCAATTTAAACATCCAGATGAAACACACTTATCTTTTAGGAAATAGAAATTAGGTAATTCTGGAGATGCAAAATGCTATGTAATATCGACAGTCAGCTATGTGATTGTTTCAAAAAATACTTACTGCTAAAATGCTGGAGTTGATATAGAACAGCATACTGACCGCTTGAATGTTGCTGCATTTTCCCACACTTACTGACCTAATGCATTTTGTAGCCTGGCTTACTAAAAACCCTGGAAAAGAGTCACAAAATATTGCTGAAGGGAATTAAAGAGTAATTACGGAAAACACAAATAAAAAGTGATATGAGAACATCAAATGAATGCAACAGTGAGGGTAAACGTAATTTCTATTGCAGATAAGGTTTCACGGGAGCTATAAAGAATGACATTTAGGTTCTCCTGAAATACTGAGACAAACTATTACTTCTTAAAAGCTTAATAATAGCTGCAGGATTTATGATGTCATTTCTGAGATTTTAAGATCTTTTCTTTCACAAGACTTCAGTTTTCCTACGCTCATTATCACTATTATACTACATTTAATAATAACAGTGGGACTCGGAAAATGCGGTCTTTTCTTTTTGTTTTTATTTTTTTCCTCTACAGATTTCTCAAGAAAATGTAGAGTTTAAGTCTGACTTGAGTTGCATTCAGGCTGTGAAAGGAACACCATTTTACCAAAGGGATATCTTACAAAGGTTGTCCAGTTAGGCCGTGCTTTGTGCAATACCCTCATGGTGTCACCCTTGTACTATTTTGTTAAATCAATTAAGCCAAATAAGATGTTTTATTGTTGGATAAACAGCCCATTAACAAGGTGTAACAACCAGTGATTTACGTATCAAACTGTGAATGTTTAATTTAGATGCAACACAACTTCCAATCTACGTCTAAGAAACCATCCATAGACACGGCAGCTATTTGAAAAACATTAATTCACAAATCTTCACCTGACTTACTTACACTGGTGTGTGTGTGACTGTTCACTGACTGATTGCGCTCAAGTCAGGACAGAATATTCTAGAGCAAATAAACTGGAATTCAAATGCATTTTCCAACCTGCAGGGTTCGCATCAGAGCACCGAGAGGAGACAACAGGACTAGGCAGCCTTAGGAATCCATCCACTGTCTGTACAGGAACACCATACTGCCAAATAAAATGACATGTTCAAGCAGATAGGTGCATTTCGGTTCTTTGAAGGTTTCAGAGCATTTGGATAACAACAAATCTGTATAACAGAAGTCCTTATTTACACTGCATCTGGCAACATCGTGTAACACTTTGTGCGTCAATTCTTAAGCCACCAACAGCTTTTTGTTTACAATAGCAAAACAGCTATTTATTTTTCACAGATCTTAAAAAATCTAGCTCACTTGTGAAGTAAGCCAACACAAAATGCTACATTTATTTTCACATTTCTGTATTTAAAGACCAAAATACAGTTTTTCTTTTTCAGAAGAACAGCAATTTTTTACAAGCAAATGCAAACAATGCTCGCTTGGTCTTTTATGAAGCAATTTAATACTAATTGAACCAGACAGTTACGTACCTCATATCTGTAAGTTTCATTTGCATCAGAAGGATTTGGAGCATCTGAGTCCAGAGTCCAGCTCTCAGGTTCAGCACTGAAAGCAGCACTTCCAAACTTTTTAAACAGTTCGTCAAAATTTTCAGGAGTAGGCATTTCAGGGGAAGGAAAGTACAGTGCTTGTTTATCTGCCAAAACATGTTAAAGGTTGAGGCGACTTTTAGGGTAAAAGATACGGAACAGTATTTAGTAACAATTTTTCCCTCAGGAGTTGGTACAAATCAGGTGACAGAAAACAGTAACAACGTAGCTTTACTTTAAGAGAAAAGCTAGGAGGTGTCTTAACTCATCCCTTCATCCTGATCCATGAGAGCACAAACTTAAACTTAAGGAAAGAGTAAGTTCCTTTCTTTCTTTCAAAATCACAGTTTTTAACAGGGATTTATTGGGGTTAGTAAATTCCTCAGCAAAACAGAACAGTAATTTTTTAATTTTATTTTTTAAGGAAAATGTCACTTCGCAACCTCTGAATTGCCAAAAGAAAAGAAAAAACTAGACGAAAAAATTTAACTAAGCCTCCTTAGAGGCAGAAAACTTCCAACAGAAAACACAAAGAATTAGAGTATGAGACACGTTCACAAATAAAAGTACTACAACATAAGGACTGCAAGCACAGAGAATAATCAATTTTCTGACAGGTTTAGTTACTTTTAATTTTAGTCTATTTCTGGAACCTAAAGAGCTTATAGAAATAAATGCATAAAGCTTAACATTGGCAACAACACTACTTACAGTTTGTAGCATGAATGCAGAAAACACTGGGATTGACGTGGTCAATTAATTGAAATACCCTTTCCGGTGGATTTGCTTTAACATCAAGTGAATATACGGCAGCTTTCTGACTACAAAGGCGGCTATCACCTCTGCAAACAGCAATAAAAAAATCCGTGATACATTTGGAGTTGGTATTGACCGTATTTTAGAGTTATCTTTGTGTACTGAGGAAGCATCAAAAAAGCATTATTTTTTTTAACACCACTTTTATAGCAACTGTGTCTCCTTAGAAGGCTTCTATTATTTTATATGGAGCGGTTAGTAATTATTAAATAATAAAGAGTTCTCCAACATGTTTTATCTAGCAGAGGAAACTGAGCAGCAACAAGAAATAAGGTAAGAGACATACTGAGGGAAGAGAACAGCCTGATAGCAATAATATTAGAGCTACAATGACTGGTTGGAGAGGATCCAGATTCCACAAATGAAGGGTGCACCATGGGCTAGGCAGCTCAGAAGCAATTTTATTTATACGGTGCAAGCAGGAAGGATGATCTTTAAGGTAGAATGATGGCACGCAGGCCAGAAAAAGGTAAGTTTCGTGACTATTGGAATATTGTGCACCTTTGGGGTGAGGTCCCACTTGACATGCATGTGCGAGAAGCAGCGGTGTGAGAACCAGGGAGGTGAAGGAACCAGTGCAGTCCAGGAAAAGTACTTGTGGATGTGCAGTGGGTTCACCAACATCCCAGAACTGCAACAGGCTGTACCATGAATGTGCCAGTCCCTGCCCTGAAGCGTACCAGTGTGCGCTACGTGTTAAAAAAACACAGCATTTCATGGGAAACGGGTACTTAGGCAGAGTCAGAGCAGTTAAGGGCAGACACTGAGAAATGACTTCTAGAAATGACCTCTTAAGCACAGAGTTAAATTTTTCTATGAGGCACTGCTTAGCAGAATCACACCCTACAACAAATGCCCGTTTTCCTCAGCGTTTCAGATACCAGATAACCTCTGACTGGTGATCGGCCAAAATCCTTTCAGTGCCTACCACAATTACGCAAATAAATCTAGATGTAAATACCGAGATCACAATACTTGCGGTCACTGGAAATTTTCATGCAAAATGAACATTTTACAGGAAAGAATTTTGGGGGAAAACCACAACTTCATTTTATGCCTTTCTAGCTGACAAAGACAGAACAGTCACCTAAGACAATTAAACTGTCATTCAGGGAGGCGTTGATTAGACCTTTCTGATATATATAAACGTCTATAAATGGGTAGAAGTAGTCATTGTGTGCGAGAACAATAAGAAATGGCAGTCTGCGATGACTGCTAATTCAAATTTCACAGCACCGAGAATAAACCCCAGCATTCAGATTGGCATAATTTATGCTGAAGGTGGGCTGAAGAGCTGCACTTATTGTTCTGAGAAGTCGCCAAGAGATTTCGCGTTACGATTTTAAAGTGAGCTTTCTTCGTTCCCTTTTGAGAAGATGGAGATGGGCTAAGGAGTTTTCAAATAAATTGTAAACAGCAAGGAAAGCACCATCGGCGTTACTTTGTTGATATAATGTTACCTACTTTTTACTGGTTTTAAAGATCAGCAGTGAGGCAGCAGGCTGGGACACTGACCTGTAAAACCAGGACCAGAGCAATGCTCACACTACTTCATTAAGCCCTGAACTGATCGTGTTTCTCGTTGATACTGTAAACCTTTATGAAGGAGGCTACTGAGAAGCTGCTGGCGGTGTACGGAGGTGGCCAGATGGTCGCACGGCATCAGCTTTCCTAACTTCCAGACACTGCATTATATCGACAAAAGGCTGATGATGCATCATTCTTTCCCTAACAGAAGGCTTTAACAGCTAAGCACCCCCCCACACACACAATAGGACAGTGCAAGAAAAAAGCAAGAAGCGTGAACTTACAAAAAAGGGAAGGAGAAACTGGGCTGGGAGGCCAATTTGCTGCTCTACCTGGCTGGGAACCAAAAGTTTAGGGGCTTAGAGCTGCAGGGACTGGTGAAGGGTAGGTAGGGGTTAGGACAGTGGGGCGTAGAGAGGCTGGGAATGTGTAAGAGGAGAAGACAGAGCCTGCACAAATGCATGCAGCAAATAAAACAGGATTTTGGATTTCAGATAGCTGCTTATTCACTTACGTGACGATAGGAACTGAACATGCAGTAAAGAGACTGAAATCTGCTGCGCTGCAGTCAGGGTCACAACAGCAATTTACATCGCACTGTGCCACCAACAGATCACAAGCGCACAGCTTGGCAACTGGGGAAAAGACTTAAATTAGAATTAGGTCTGGAACTTTGCACACCACAGCACGTTCCCTAACGCTTCCACTTGTCATCTTGCTTTGTTTGGGAAAACGGTCAAAAGTCTATATCCAAATTCATCTGATTTTGTTAAGTCATTTAAAAAAATCATTTTCTGCCACTTAGCAAATCTATTAGGAGCAAAATAAAATTAGGAGAAAAAAAAAAAAATTAAAAAAAAACAGCATACCAAAATCTGATGCTCTGAACTTTTACTTGTACTTTGCTTTTACTGAACATTTTTGAGACTTGCTGTTCCGTAATAAATCTAGACTTAAGAATAGCAGAGAACGTAGAAAACTAGGACCAGCACTCCACAAACAAGACTTTAAAAGAATGCTCATTTTCATAATTACAGCTTCTATTTCAGCTTGACTGTTGCCCATTTCTCTACAGCCTCCTGGATGCTCTCTGACCATCTGAACAGTATCCAGGCAGTTCCTGGAACCTCTGAGGTTCTGACTGTTCTGTCAGCTGAGTTTAGCACTGGAATCTTTGTATCACCTTGTAAACAAGAGAAGTTTAAACATGGATTAGATTTGAGGCTGTATCTCTGAGAGCAGGGATTTAAGTCCCTTTTCCCTAAGGAGGCACACACTGGGACAACGTGTTTAATTTGGCAAGTAATCTAGGGAAACTGAGCTGATGACAACACCACCGGGAAATAAAGTTAAATAAAAGTACACCTGCCAATCAGAAAACAGTGGGCAACACTTTCCCACGGCACAATTACAAAAAAATGTGATTTATATTGTCACAGCGCTATATATCCACCCAGCCAGGGCTGAATTTGGAGTCTTAGTGCAAACTGCTTGGTGCACCCAGCTTGGTGTGTGCGCTGAGCTCTCCAAACACAGGGTGAGCCTGGGGCTCCTCTACGAGGTCAGGCTCTGCCCTGGGGGCTCCGAGCAAGGTGCTGGGCGGGCAGGCAAACCCACTGAGCCCTCACTGCCAGCTCGTAGGACTGTGTGTGCCGCGATGAGCGTGCCCAGCGCCCGAAAACTGTGCAGGGGGTTGGTGATTCTGCCTCCCTGAGGGGGTTCTGAGGCACGGCTGGAACGGGGCGCTGCTGACAGAGATGCTGAGAGAACGTGGGGAAGCTGCCGGGCAGGCACCGCGCAGGCTTCTCCCAGCCCCGTGAGGCTGCAGTGGGGGCCGGAGGGGAGCCAAGGGCCCAGGCCGCGAGCGGGGCTTCCCTCAGGCCCAGGCCTGGGCGGCCGGTGCTGAGCGGCCCCCGCCCCGCCGCGCACCCACCGTCCGTGACCGGGGCCGGCCTGCTGCGGAGCCGCTCCCCGGCGGCAGCGCGGGTCTCCGGTGGCGCCGGGGGCTCGGGGCTGGGCTCCGCTGCCCGGAGCGGCGGAGACAGGAGGAGGAGGAGAAAGGCCCCGGGCCTCAGCGCCGCCATCATGGCGGCCGCCGCTGGGCCGTCTCTAGGCCGCCCCTAGCAACGGCGCGGTTGCTAGGGAGCGCGGGGCATCATGGGAGCGGCGCGGCATGGCGGAGCCAGCGCCCCGGCAGCCCCGGGGCATGGCGGGAGGGGGCGCCATGGCGGGCGGCGACGGGGTCAGGCCCTGAGGGGAGCCCGCTAGAACCAAGCCGAGGGCAGTGGTGTAAAGTAAATGAACTAAATATAAGCTATGTACGTAATTTGTGCAGAAATGCCACTGGAAGGCTGTATGCGAAAAACAAAGAAAAGTAGGGAATGGCTCCTTGTGAACTATAAAGTCCTGTGGTTAGTATAGTTTTGCAACTTTCTTTCTAATAGTCTGCTTTCCTTCAACTTCTGAAGTATTTATTTTTGAAAATGCCATGGGTCCTTTCAATTCTTAATGCTCAATGTGCATATTCATTAATTAACCTTGTTAGTAAGCTTGTAATATACACAGGCGTTTTTGTAATGATTTGACAGTAGGACAGACTGAATCAGAGTGATTAAATGACCAAAGTTCCTTACAGTTACCTTACAGATGTTAACATCCAGGCTTAGCTTCCAACTGAGAGAACTTTTTAAAACTTTCTGAAGTGTGTTTTCCACATTATCTGATCAAAACTGTCTACAACACTTGTTCTTGCAGCAGACTGACATCATTCGTGATATTGTGGGACTCCTTTTCGCTTCCCACAAAGGCCTTGTCAGGGCTGCCTGCAGCCATAATGGAGGCTGTCTGCCTATGTGTGGGGAAATTACGGAATCTTCAAAAAGCAATGTTTTTCATTGTCCTGCTGCAGAGAAGCATGTTGACTTTGCCAGTTTACTCACTTAGATTCGTGTGTTTGTAACTACATTCAGGACAGATGCTGGTGAGCCATTCTGAAAACTCCGTTGTCTTGGGCCCTGCTTAACAAAGCAAGTGGGCACAGGTTGTGGAAGTCTGCCGAGGGCCTGTTTGCAGCTAGCAGAGTTAAAAGACTTGCAGCTTCAAGAAGCAGGCGGCTTCAGGCAGGGAACAGTTCCCTATGTAAAGGAGGGTTGTTTTCCTGCCTATTAAAAAGCAGGTGAAGCTCTTTTCTTTTGTCACTGCTAAGGGAGTGAAGTTTCCACATCCTCTTGCTTGAGGGAAAGTAAAACAGATTTTGAAGTTTTATTTCTAATTGCTGTGGTGCTTGTCCTGGCTGGGAGAGGCAAGCCTGGAGGAAGGAACAGTTTGACCGTGTGGCTGTTCTCTCCTTTGCTGCCATGTAGCAGAGATCAGATGTCTCTTGGACGAGTCAGACTCAGGGGTTTACAGTCCCTTCAACTGCCTTGACTAAACTGCGCCCACCTGACGTGTGGGCCGGTAAGAAGTATAAAGATGTTTCTCCTACCAGTATGTCCTGCAAATTTTGAAAGTTGGAATTTAGTTTGCGGTCTTAGAGGGAAAGTGGTGGTTTATTGTTTATCATCAGTGGTCATATTCTGTCTTCTGTGTCACATGTTCATCTGCATTGTCATCAGTTGAGATAATTACTAATGAATCACCTCCACCTGCTAGTTTACGCATTTCTTACGGATTTAAAATGAGTAAGAAGAACCATGGATAACGCACATGGGAAAATATAATTTAATACATTCGTTTTGCATCCAGATTTACTTTGCAAAGCTGATGGTGTACAGCGGACCAGACTCCTGGGTGAAACCCAAGCCTTGCAGAAATCTGCGGGCTCATCCATCCCAAGCACAGATTGGACCCCGACTGCATGTGGGTAGGAGCTGGATGAGTAAGGAGGTATCATTTCTTACTGCATCTACCACTGAAACAGAATAGATCTGGGCAAATGTTCATTAGGAAAGTATAATGTAATTAATCCATTTTTCTCATGATGTTTTTCTTCAGAAGTTAGGGCTTTACTCAGACCAACATTTCCCCTAACCACATCACCAATACTGCCTGCAAAAGAAGAATAGGATGAATGCAGCTGTTGTGTCACTTCGGTTTCCCCTTTATTTATGCGTAAATGACAAACCCTGAATTCCCTGACTCTGGGATGTGATAGTTCAATAAAGTCATGAAGACCTTCCAGAAATACGCACACACAAACAGAATGTGGTAAGCTCCTGCAGAAAGAAACATAAGGAAAACAGAAAAAATATATACGACATAGAAAGTGCAAACCAAAAGCCAAGTATAAAAGAAACCATTTAAAAAACCCTACCACCACAAAAAATGCCCTTGTGTTAGACTTCTGAAGCAGGTTCCAAAAAGCAAACCCCAAAATGTGTAGGGCAAGATCAGAACATTAATAAATAATGTATGTTCTCCATCACAGAGATTTTAATTTATCCTATCAACATGAGTTAATTAATAATTAAAAAGGACACTGTGATACCCATGTGGGAAGTCCTATGAAATGAAAATTCAAGCCGTTTAAAATGTGGTAGATTGCTGTCTATTAAAAAACATGTTAAGGGATTTACTGTATTACTATCTTAATTTTACTTTAAGCAGCAAGACTTTGATGTGCGTTTAAACATTACAGTGTGGCATTTGCAATCCAAACGTTGCGGAATTAAATCCCATCAAGTATGGTAAAATCAGGGGAAATAACTGATTATACACAAACGAAATTAACACGGATATCTCTTATGAAATGCTAAGACGAAGCAAAAAGCATTACTTAAATTTCAGTTTCTCTCATCCAAGCATATTTTAGTGATTCAGTAAAATTAATTTTTAACTATGTAACTTTCACCATAGCCCCTTCCTTTTAAAATTATTTTAGATTTAAATAGTTTAATTACTTTTACACATAGAAAATTATTGCTGTTCCTCGGAAGAAAAGACACTAGAGCTTTCAGAGTAGCATACCAATATCTGTCCTGAAAGTACTTAAAAACATGCAAATCTAAGTGAGTAAACTGGCAAAGTCAACATGTTTCTCTGCAGCGAGGCAATGACAGAAGTTTTGCTCATGCACACATATCCTTTTGATTAAACAGTTTAATTTTATTTTTGGACATTTAAACTAACTCAGAGTAGGATTATCTTAATAACCATAGTCTTCATAAATTACAAAGGATGAAGCGTTCAAGCTGTCTGTAGGCTGAACCTGGACTGTTCTTTCTGAACACGCTATGTACAGATTTTTTAATCTTTAATTTTTTACAGTTTTAACAGATTCGGTTAGGTTTTGGTGTAAGGAAGTTTTAGTGATAAAAACTACTCAACAGACCTATGTATTGTGAAAGAGCTTCTGTAGGAAGTGGTATCATTCCTGGTACTTTAAACTTAAAATTAGAAGAAAATCCTTTGAGAAAACACCTTTGTATGTGCATTACTTTAAATATGTATTTAAATACACCTACTCTAAATAGGTCTTTTCAATTTGATGCCATTCAAAGCAATCTTACCACTGAGAAAAGCAACAGTCGCCATTAAACTACAATAGTCTGTATTTTATAGCAAAGCTGGTTAACTTGGGTGAGGTTCTAAAGGAATTGATGGAGAAACCGATACAGAAAATAAATCAGCTTTCCCAAGGTATCACAGACAGCTAACATTTGGGAGGCCCTGGTTGCCCACGCGGAGACAGTGGTCTTCTGTCTCTGCATCTTCCAAATTTGGTGACGTTGTCCTTTTCACAGTAGTTTCCTGTTTGATATTAACTAAGCTTTCTTAACTTCTTTGCAAGGCAAACATTGCTAACATTGCTTTTGCTCTATGACAGATCGCTTTAAAAATTCAAGTGGACAGGCATTTTTAATTAAAGTCAAAACAAAGTCAAATAAGCCTGAAATAAACTGCATTTTAGTTTAGCGCAGCATTAGCTCTTAAATAAATAGTGAGAAGCCTTGGAGCTCTGGGCTGTCTCTGTACAGCAGATGGCATTACAGGTAATATTTATCATACTCCAATCCCGAGGCTAAGATAGTAGGGAGGGAGTATTGACGTCAGCTACAAGTGAATCAGTCTTAATACAAGCCGAAAAACTGCTTGCGCCTTCAACAGTTGATTACATTGTACAGCATTTCTGCTTAGTGCTCCCCATTGCACTTATTAGTCTGTCTGAGCAAGCCTAGCAGGAAGAGTTCATTTTGTTTTGCAGCTTAAACGGACTGATGTAAATTGATCTTGGACTTTGAGGTGGGAAGATTCCACCCAGCTGCTGTAACCAGGGGAATGCCCTTTGCTCCAGTTTTTGTGCCAAATTTGTGCATTTGAGAATTTTAAACAAATACCACTTGGCAGGATATCGGCCCTCAGGGTACAAGAATAATAATGAGCGAGACAGCAGGGCACATACTGGGAGGGATTTACATGGATATCTATCGGCACTGATAGTGAACGGTGGGAGACACCAATCCTCTCATATTTAATTTAAAATGGTGGTTCTTTTTTTTTTTTCCTCACAGGAGCTGAGTGATCTTCTGAATGAAAACCAATAGCAGTTTTTCATCTGGATGAACCACAGGAGTGAAAGAGTTCAACAAATGTTAAGAATTATTACGTCAATGATGTTGTCTTCCTCGGCTGTCTGGGCCAACCTGAGTGGGTGACCAGGGACGAGGGATTATGAACTGCTCATGGCACGCCTAGGAGCCCTTGCTGAAACATGGAGTCACGCTCTGCCAAGGGTATTTGACAGCCTTGCTCTCACGCTAAGTTTCTCAATCTGTGAGGCATGGCTGGTTGACACAGCGCTACAGAGAGCGTCCCATCCTGCTCAGAAACACACCGTGATGAGGCGTGGGGAGCTCGTGTTTGGTTGGAAGCAAGGTGGGGGATTATAGATTGAGAAGGGATGCACTCGCAGCCAGTGTAGGACAGAACACCTTGCTCCATCCGGAGCTGTCTCGAGGCACCCAGCACTGTAGGCAGTATTGAAATCTGGTGCAATAAAGGAGAAGGGCCTAGGTCAGATTGGACTTAGCCTAGAAGGGACCTGGACAAGAAGGAGGAAGAAGGAATGAGTGAAGGAAGAGAATGACTCTCTGGAGGAAACTGAAAATATGCGCTTCCTTTTCCTGCTGTAGATATGGGAGGGGGTGAGACAGCAAGGTTTGCCGCTGAGAAAGGCCGCCCTGCGAGTACTCTTGTCATCTTACACACCCTGACGGGCCACGGCAGCAGCACACCCTTCCCTCCATCCAGCGTGCTTAGAAGATCAGCTATGCGGCAGTTTCCTAACTCACCAAGGCTGGGCTTGGGTCAGTCTTTGTGGTCCCTGCGCTTTCCTTCTCCTCATTTTGAATTACAAACGGGCAGATTATTTTTTAATAAGTTTGGATGCCATTTGAGCTTTAGGCTGAAATGTTTCATGCGTTGTTTCAGCCTTTAGCACTTCAAAGGAGAGGAATATTGTCTTTGTCAAGATACACAGCAGCTGAAACGCGTAGCGTGTGTTAATGTTATTATAATGACAGTGCTTCAGCAATGCTCCCAGTGGGCTGGGCTGTGTTGTACACCGCACAGCTTTTCCTTTCACTGGAGTCAGCTTGGGATTCAGGTTTCACACCTGCTTGGGCTGTAATGCCCGTGTATTGTTTTGCTATTTACATATATCTGGGTATATAATATAGTGGCGGCCTCGTTATGCGTGTGCATGCAGAGGCATTAAATAAATTTGCGTCTGTTTTTTACAGCTGCCTGCTGGGAGCTTCCAAAGTGGCATTTTGCAGGCCCAAAGGCTCAGGAAGGACGGAGCTGCAGCAGGTAAGGACCCAGGCCTGGGTTCCTGAAGGTGTCGATCCCTGAGGCTGTGAGGCACCGACACACCGTGCCTTTGTCTCACGTTCTCACGTGCAATTATCACAGTATGACTGAGGTTGGAAAAGACCTTCAAGACCATCTGGTCCAACCGTTCCCCTACCACCAATGTCACACACTAACGTGTCTCTAAGCACCTTTCCTTGAACACCCCCAGGGACGGTGACGCCACCACCTCCCTGCGCAACCCATCCCAATGCCTGACTGCTCTTTCTGAGGAGAACTGTCTCCTAATTTCCAACCTAAGCCTCCCATTTTTGTGTGTGTGCGGTGACTGTGTGCTGTGCCTTCATCCTCAGCGCTCAGTTGGCACCTGCTCCCCACATTTTCGCCAGTTATCCCCCAAAATCACAAATTTCGGGTGCCGCGGCTCTGGGGAAGCAGGAGGAGCTGCCCTTCTGGGGCCCGTTTTAGCGAGGAGGAGCTGCCCTCACGCACCCGGGCTGCACAACCGCAGCGCCCTGAGGTAATGACGGGAGTTACGGGGGGGGGGGCGCCCCCGCCTCACCCCCCCCAGCACCGCTGCGCCGCGGGGGCTGCCGGGAAGCGCGCGGTGTTATTGCCCCGCAGCATGCAAATGAGGCGCGGCGGGGAGCCAATGAGGAGGAGGAAGAAGACGGAGGGGGGGGGGGGGGCTGGCATGAGGGATGGGGGGGGGAGCTTTGCGCATGCGCCGTGCGGCGGGGCGGGGTTGACCTTCCCTCCTCAGGCCGCCCGGTCCCGAGCACGCGCGGGAGGGAAGATGGCGGCGGGCGGCGGGGCGCGGGGGCGGCGCTGCGGGCACCGGCGGCTCTGACCGGGAGGAGGCGGAGCCCGTGTCCCCGTGTGTCGTCCACCCCCCCCCCCCCCCCCCCCGCGGGGGGTTAGACGGCGAGGAGAGGAAGGCGTGAGGGCGCCGCCCCGGCTCGTGAGGGGCGTGAGGGCGGCGGGGGCCGGCCCCGGGGGGGGGGGTGGGGGGGGTGAGGGGCCGGGCCCGGGAGAGCCGGGGCGAGGCGAGGAGAAGCCGGCGTGAGGAGAAGCGAGGAGAAGCGGAGCCGGGCCGAGCCCAGCCGGCCGCCGGGGGAAGGAAGGAAGGAAGGAAGGCGCTGGCTCGCTGCGGCGGCCGCTCGCAGGGCAGGAGGCGGCTCCGCCGGTGGCTCCCCGCCGTGGTGGCCCTGGGCTGCTGGGCGCCCCGCGCCATGTTCTCGGTGCTGTCCTACGGCAGGCTGGTGGCCCGGGCGGTGCTGGGCGGCCTCTCGCAGACCGATTCCCGCGATTACAGCCTGGTGACGGCCAGCTGCGGCTTCGGGAAAGATTTCCGCAAGGGCATCCTCAAGAAAGGCATGTGCTACGGGGATGACGCCTGCTTCGTGGCCAGGCACCGCTCGGCCGATGTGCTCGGTGAGTACCGGGGGGCGCCGGGCCCAGCCGCACGCGTGGCGGCCGTGGCGCAGCTGGGCCGCGGACAAAGGGACGCAGCCCGGCCTCGCTTGCCACCTCTGTGTTACTTGACTCTCACCTTTTACGAGCCGAGCCTCTTTTTCGTGGATCAGGTACTTTGGTGTCTGCACAGTTCCTGCCAAAAAGGTGCTCCTGATCAAGCTGCCTAAATGAACGCTTTCTTCTGAATCCTGAAACGTAGGAAAGCATGAGGCTTCTGGTCATGCTCCTTTCTTCCCATTCTCTCTTTCTAGGCTCATACTATACGGCCCCCTTTCTCAGCATGCCGTTGGCACGGGGTGGTGCGAAGGCCGGGAGCCTAGGCCCTGCCTTTCACCTGTAGCTGCCTGCCAGGCCTGGTGGCTCCCAGGGCCAGACAAACTCCTTCCAGTGCCTTTCACTCTCTTTGTCTCCCTAAAACCTCGGCAAGCCCCATGAGGCATTTACATTTCCATGTAAAAGATCACTGAATCATGAGCTTCCTTATTCCAGCGTGTGCCGTGTCCTTGTCAAGTGAAAGGCAAAGTGACATTGAGACTGGTTTCAAATGTCAAACTTCAGTTTCGGTGTTTGTTGTGTCCTGATTGCTTGCTCTGGTTTGGCCTCATCTCTAAAATGAATCCTAACCAGTTCAAATTTTTACAAGCGGTGGATAATAGTAGATAATCAATGGAATCTGTAGTTTATGAGCGGCGTTGCCTTTGACAGTGCTTGACCTTTCTCCTGTGTAGTCAAGGTTGAATTTGGCTGACACTCTGGAAGAGTTAGCTTTTCAGTGGCAGGAGTAAATTTACCACAATTTCAACGTTAAAATAAAAAAAGTTTCTTTTCCTGTCACTTTAAATTAAAAAAGTGGTGGGGTTGCTCTGCAGTGCCTCCTGATGTGACAGTGCTTGGTGAGTCTTTGGAACCCAGTGCTGTCACTGTAACCTGCTTGCCATTTAATGTAGCTGAAACATTTTTGTCAGGAAGCTGGAGCTGGCTGCTAGGTAACAGTATTGCTGGTTATTCTGAAGGGAGCTGATACTCTAAGGGTGATGCTGCAGCTCTCCAGCAGGTGTGGGAAGCCCCCTGATGCATGTAGACATCCTGCATCTTTTCTCGTGCCTGTCCCAAAGGAACTTTTTCCATTAAAATCAGCTGTTGGGCAGCCGTGCTCCAGCATTGACCGAGGCTGGCTGCCTTTGAGCTCTTACTAGGCCAGCCCTGATAAATAGCTTAGCAATTGGTATCTGCCCTTAAAAGAAATGCAGAGCATGCTTTACACATAGATGGACTCTTTGCATGGTTAAGAGAGTGGATTTAGATCCATCTCATGGTATTTAGGGTTTTTGGCCATATTTGGCAATAACCATATGTGGACCTACAGCTTGTCGTGTCTCCCTGCTGGAATCAGCAGAGAGTTGCATTGCTGAGTTTGTCTTTGCATTAATTTTCATGGCAACTTGGTAACAAACAGTTACAACTCCGCTAAAGGCTCAAACAGCAAAGACAGCTTCAGGCAAGGATGTCTAGTATCAAGAGGAGAGTTTAAACAGAAAAGCTGCCCTCCCCCTGTGAAGCTATTTTCACGTTCCTTATTGCTTTTCTGCTCTTAATATGTACCACTAAACCCAAACCACTGTGTATTCTGCAAGCATTAACGCTCACGATGGTTTCTGATGCAATCTAACGTGATGCTTTTTCTTCATCAGTAGTTCTTAAGCTCGCGGACGTAGCAGTTTTCCCCTTGTTTCTGCATTGCTGTCATCTCTTTGCTCTCCCTTTCTCACCAAACCTTCAACCAAAGGAATTTCAGCACCAGTGTTTCCCTGCCCTCGATTCCTCTTGCTCTCGTTGCAGATCTGAGGTTCCTTAAGGGTTTTTTGTGTGTGTGTGTGAGCCTCATAAATCCTGTACTAACTTTATACTTGCCTAACTTTGCCCCTCAGCAAAACTACCTGGGCTGAACCTCCATGAAGCTTTACAAGCTTCGTTTTTTCAGCATTAGTTTAATGAAGAGGTCAAGTGGCTTTAGCGAAAGTGAATGCTGTGTGCAGTAATACTTGTAGAGAAAAGTAAATGTCAGGCGTACCGCTTGGAGTAGCCTGCCTTAGTAGTCATCAGTGACCACGCCGTACCAGATAATGGATTTAAAAGTCTTCTGTGCCCGTCTTTTCCAGAATAATATATGGAAAGCATGCCTGTGTGGGATGGGTTATGGGTGTGGTGTTCCAGTGAAAGAGCTACTCCCAGCCACTTGGCATGAGCGCTTGCTTGGGCATTCATTTTCGTAGGTCAAACAAAAGTTGACTAGGGCTCAAGAGGCAGCCTGTTTATAGTAGATACAACAATGCCAAGAACTTCTTTTGTCTTCTGTATACTGCATGATCTGAAGGTTGAAAATGCAAGTGTCTTCTAGTCTGTCCTTAGCCCTTCATTGTAAGAAAACTAGAAGGCTTATGAAGGTGCGTGTTATTTCCAACCCTCCTGTAGCTGCTAAAGGCTTGATAAGGCCTGTTACGGGTGTGCTTGAAGCCTTGGGTCTTTGTCTCTTTGACTTCTGGCCGGTACGTACCTGTTCAATTTGCATGTTTCTTCCCATCCTGAGCTTGGGGAGGAATAAGAAACTCAAATCCCTGGTGTTTCCTTTGGGATCGCTCCAAGAAAAGGAAATAGCTTTACTGTTAATGCTAATGTCTGGAGCTTCGTGATTCAGGCCTGTGTTTGCTTTCTTTCTCGTCCAGACCCTCAGAAAGCTACAGGATGGCAAGATCAAAATATCGAAATATCTTGCTGACCTGGTAGACATTTATGTACCTGTTCACATCTGGAACCATGCCTCTGTGACTTCAAAGGATATCAGTGTTTTTCAAAGCTGAAAAACAAAACTCTTCAGAAACTGACACCTTTGTTTCTTTCTAATTAGTGTATGAGTAGAGTTCTTGGTGCAGAGGGAGTAAAACATGACTTTAGAAAATGGACTTTAAAAAACATTTCACTTATTTAACGAAACAAGCTCCGACAGTTAATAAATGTTGAGCTCTTTCATGCTGGTGATCTCTTTCCGTTGTTGGGATCTGTCTTTTCTTGCTTATTCCTGCCTTATCAGGCTCCCGATCTCTTTACTATTTTTTTAATGGATTTTCCAAAGTGTGTGACTCATTACTGAAACGTTACAGCAACCGGCGTGCGTCTCGTGACAGCATCACTTCTGCAGTGTCTGCTGGGCAGGAGTTTGGGTGTAGCCTGTGTGACTTGACGACTCTTCCAAACTATTTCTGTCCCGCAGGAGTAGGAAAAAACTCTTTGGCAGCAGGGTGCTGTTTGTCCACCGCGAGTTAAAATTTGGCAGCTGTTCTATCTGCTGCAAGTCTTGAGGTTTTTTTGGGGAGGAGAAGGGGGAAATAGAGGGCAGCAACTCTAAACTGAAAGGAGTGGCACTGTGTTTGAAAATTAAGTTTGTCCTGGGAGGTATGTAAACCTCTAGAGTGATGAAGCCCCCAGAATGCTTTTAGTCTCGTTGAGAAAAGGAAACTGCAAAATGTAAAAGGATTTGTAGATGAAATGTCAGTGCTGTCCGGGCAACTACAGAGGAGGAAGGGATTCTTCCTCTGGTGCCTGAAGGTCACGTAAGACTACGTTAAGTGGTTTATTTGGTGTCGTACCTATTAAAGAGATTGCTGCTTGAACTTAGCACGCTAAAGGAGGCAAGTGGCCTGCTTGTTTCGGAGTGCTGTTTTACCTCCTCTCTTGGGAGAAATCGAGACATTTTAGAGGGTTTAATCAGTGATTTGGGAAAAAAAAAAATTGTATGTGTCATAATAGTCCAAACTATTTTTTTAACATGAGGAAAAATGTTGTCATTTGTAGAGCAACTGGAGGTTATTGAGAAACATCCCCACTAACAGTCATACTGATTCACTTGTCAGGGCAGCTAATCCAAATGTCAGCAGAGCTGTTCTTGAGTAGCATTTAACATAACCTCTTAGAAATGCAGCAGCTCGCTTTCAGAGAATGAAACTAAAATCTGATTATTCCAACAGATTATGTACCCCAGTTTCTGGATGGGCCTTGGACACGACGTATTCTCATCGGAATTCACGGCTGAACGCTTACTTTAATTGTAAGGGCTCCTGGTACTCGTTGATAGCGGCCGCTTTTCCATTCAACAGTAGATCTCACAGGTTGCTGCTTGAAAGAAAAAGCAGGCTCTGTCGGAGATCACAGAAGGAAATAAGCAAAGCAGAACACAGTACAGTAGGTGAGGCATTAACTGCAGCGAACGTTGCAAAAATCCACGACTTTGGTTCATCTGCACCACTGATATTGTGAGCCTGAAATTACCGGGGCTGTGAGCGCTTTGGAGCCTGGCTGATGTCTGTGCTGCGCTACCTGTCCCTTTCCAGCACTTAAATGCAAACTGCCAGGAGCATTTCAGCTCCAAAGCAGTGTTTTGGGGTTGCTCAACACCTTGAGAGGTCGAGTAGCTCTGGCTGCGGAGGGAAGTTTATACAGAACTCTCAGATTAAAAAAAAAAAAAAGTTTTTAACTCTCAAAATCGACTGAGCAGATCCACTGTAATGCTCAAAAGCCCACTGGGCAGATTTCTCAGACTCGAATACAACAGGTGGGAGAGATAGCTGGTAAAAATGCGTTTCCTGAACAGCTGTGTCCTGCAGCAGGAAAAAAAAAGATGTAAGGAACTGCTTCTTTTTCTTGGAAGTAGGTGCACAATGCAGTGCTTTCAAGTTTCTCCTTCAGTCTGTCTTCAACGCTTCTCACGTTGCCTCTTGCTTTTTGTTCCTCCTAATTGCCGGGCCATTTATTCTTCCAGTACCTTTGTAGTTAATGCAAGGGTGGTTAAGGACTGGCATGACTTAAAATATATAACGTGAATAACCACTTGGCTGTAACACGGTGATCCCGTACATGCTGCCAGTGACGCTGCTGGGGAGGTTCGTGCTGGGTCTGACCTGTGACTGCCTTTGGATGGGGAGCCTGCCTGGCTGCGGGACTTACCTGTCACTGATAAAACAAGAAATCTTATCGGGTTATCTCGATTCTGATATGTTGACAAATATTAGATGCTGTATTTCAGACTTGGGCAGTGCGGCAGATTGGGCTTTGTTACCATTTTTGTCTGTCTTCTGTATCTGATGCGAGATCATTCCAGTTGCAGAAATGCAACTTTTTTTTGATGTTCTTTTATCGGTGATTCATCGCTAATTCAGGTAAGGCTCTCAAGAAACTTAAAGTTCAGCAGGATGAGCGGAACATCTTACAAAGTTAATTGTCTTTTCATGCAAAGGCAGCTCCCGATGGCACACTTGTGCCTGCCTGGTGCTTCCGTGTGCCCGTTCTTCTTAGCTGAGAGGCAATATTTTGAAATTTTCTGAGAGATTCTTGGGACAGGGTGATACTTTTGGCTTCTGGCCGTGGGGAGCTTAGTTTGCCAGCCAGCCAGAACTTCCCCTCGTAAAGCTCTTTCTGTTAAACCGTTTGATTAATGTCAGGGTTTTGTTCTGAACTGCAAGCCTGTGGCGTTTTTATTTGCTCTGAATGAGACAGAACACCTGGATCTGACATAAAATAAAACATAAGTCAGCGTGCAGTGAAGAGCCCGTGTTGCCAGCCTCAGCACTCGCTGGCTGGTCCTGGGCTTCTGCAGCTAACCCTGCATGGGGCTGGCAGTCAAAACATTCAATTTGCATTTCAGCTGGCATTTTATCCCAGGTACTTTTAGCATTTCAAAAGCCTTTTTGTTAAATTTCGATGCCGGTATCTTCACGTGCTCAGTTTCAGCGCTGCAGCATCAGTCAGTGTGCCTTGTCGTGAAGCTTCCTTACAACTCTCTGTCCCCATGTACGACTCCTTAGGAGGCTCAGGAGCTGGTTTTGGGGCTGACACGTGCAGCCCGTGTTTAATCTGGCGGCAGTGGTTGTGTATTTTCCAGCAGAAGGCGACGGAGTTGTAGAGTTAACTCTCACTGACTCTGGGAGGTCTCCGTAATCTAGTTAACTACTGGAGAAGCTCATTTGAAGTAATTTATTGTGAAATTTTCAATGGCTTTATTTACAGTGGTTGTTCATCTGGCCGCAGGCATTTCACTATCTCGTGTGGACGTTTGTACACTTACTCTCTGCATAGGCTTAAGCAGGGAATATCCAAATATATATTCTGTATAGAATTTTCTGACTACCGAATGGCTTAGAAAAATCAAAGATTGTACATAGTTCAATTTCAGTATTCTTCTGTCAGCCATGCAGTTTGTTTTAAATACCCAGTGATTCGTATTTCCTAAGCTGGGTAAGTTAAATGTGGATGCTGGAGGGCAATACTTAATTTTTGGTGGTGAAATCTGAGAAGATCAAAACCTGAGTAACGTCTTTTACGTGTTAGAATAATAGCTATTTTGAATTTTTCCTTGTTTTGTTTTTCCTTCTATTAACACAGAGCTGCTCTAAATGAGTACAGTTTAGCATTATTTCTTCTTGGTGATGCTGCTGGTGTCAGTACCCGTGAATTCCCCTTGGGTGGTAGAGAAAGAACGAGCTAGGATGTAGGAATTGGTCCATTTTTGTGAGTCACACTTTCAGTTTTTGCTGCTTCTGGAGCTCGAAACATCTCATGTACTTCTGCCCCGTGATTGCTGCGTGTCAAATCTCACAAAGTTTTTTTCAAACTGTATTTCCATTTACGTGTTTTTTTCAGTAGCACTTCATTTAAAAGTCACATCCTCCTTTCCCATAAAATCGGTCAGTTCATATTGAGGATTTAAAGACGCTCTTTTTATTTAAAAACCATGCCGCAGGTAGGTCCTGATGGCAGCGGCGATCCCTGGCCCGGTGCCCGAGCAGGAGGAAGCGGCTGCCTGCTCGGGCGGCGTTCGTGCACCGCACTCCGGGAGCCAACAAGGTCACAGCTTAAATGAAATGAACCGACCTGTCTTCTTTTAGAAGTGCAGTAAAAAAAATCCAAACTGCAGGAACTCCGCGTTGGCCGACTTGGGCGAGGACGAGCAGTCGATGGTGGCGGTGAGGTGCCGGGGAGGCGGCGAGAGCTCGAGCGCTGACCTGCTCTGCTCCCGTGCTGGGGAAGGAACACGGCCACGACTGTCTCCTTGCTTCTTACAGGGACACTGCTCCCCTAAGAGTGGTGCGAAGCGAAGTCAGGACCTCCTGGTGGACCGCCTAGAGGAGGGCTGTTTGGGAAGGCAGCGTCAGGATGCTCTGCCGGCTGTTTGTAGCTTCCAGAAGGCAGGAAGGAAGGCAGGCGGAGCTGCTGCGTGGCTCAGGACAGCTTAAAGTGTGCTGCCACGAGTATGGATTCAGATTTCCTGCCTGAAGTGAGAAGTGAGCAAAGACGACTACGTGGCATGCTCTTATTTTCACTTTAAAATTGAAGTAGGCTTTGATAATTAACCTGACCGGGTGCTTTCTCTGGTGACTTGCTTTCCCGCTCTGTACACTAATGCTCTGGTGTTTCTGTGAAGTATTTCCCAAGAAGACTAAAGCCAAGATGGCATACTGAGCGTTTGAGGGGACTCTGTAACATCTCATGAGCTTGTTCTGTAACCACCTGAGGAACCAAAAGCAGTGTCTGGACAGTATCTGTCAAACACTGCCCTTTTGGTTAACCCTGCTAAGCCTGTCCCTGAAGTGACGCTTGCTGTAATCAGCTAGCAAAGTTACAGCAGGATTGTGCTCATTTCAAAGGGAAAAAAGCTGCTGGTGTGGTAGCTTAACGTAAAGCAAGCACTGTCACCCAAACTGATGCTCGGTTGCTATTTCAAGTTGCAGGTCAGCGAGGAAACACTTCTCTTGTTGATCTCTTACTCCAGACTTGTTTGAGCGGCGGCAGAAAGCAAAGGTTTAATCCAGCATTAACCTGGAGCTGCGGGACCAGGGAAGGCAGGCTGGTTCGGTCAAGCATCGCGGGGAAGCCAGGAAGCTTTAGCACCAGCTTCGTTCCAGGGACTGCTCCGAAGAGGGGAGCTCAGGGACCTGCCTCGCTGCTCTGTTCTTCTAAGAAAGCGACCGGACAAAGCAGGTGTCCGAAAGGTTGTGCACTATTTTTGGGAGAAATCTGATTAATGTTGATAGGCTGTTGGGAATCTGGATGTAACCTCCTGTCAGATTAGAGTTCGTGCCAAGGGTGGCTCTAAACCTTCCGTCTCAGTTTCAGATGGTGACCAACGTGAAGGGCATTTGCAGATGAGGCAAACTGAGTTTGACCACTTCGGTCACATTTTTGCGCCTTTGCTAATAGGGGTTTTCTTTCTGATACCTGAAAATCAGCACGGTCTGAGCTCAGAGACTGGCTCATCGCGCCTTTATCACAAACACGCTGTTTTAGCTTTATTTTCCTGCAGAAACCTGGGCTGGAAGTGGCCAGCCCCTTGCGTGCTGGAGATCAAAAAGATTTTTGGAAGGAATTCTGAGTAGAAATGTTTTGCTCACATAAATAATACTTATCTTAAAGCGGCGTTTTAACTTTAGCATTAAAGCTGATTGAAGAAGTTCAAATACTTTGAAGCCACATGGGCAGCAGAATATCGTTTACTGCCACTGGTCACAGTAGATAAAAATGAAGACAAAGCCCCATGCAAGCCCACGATACTTGCAACAAGTGTTGGAACAGGATAATTAAACCATATTTTTTCCTGATGGCCACTTACCTTCATTTTTTGTTACCCACCTACTTCAAAATAAATTTAAAAGCTCTTTTCATTACTTAAAGGTCAGTGATAATTTTCCTAACTTTGTGAATGTATCACGTATTAATTGTAGCATTTCTCAGTTGGGATTTTAGATGCGTTTTTTGTCCCCTTTTTGCTTAGAAATCCATTTCCCTCAGTTTTTGTTGGGATCAATGTCTCTTCATTCCTGCTGCCTAGCCCTTTATCGTTAGCTTGCCCAGTTCTTTTTTGCTATGCCCTGAAAAGATCTCCGATTGCAGCCTGATAGGTGTTAGTGCCACCACGCACACGTTTCCCCCGAGACGCCAGGGGTCAAAGTTTCTCCAGAAACTTTGCAGTTGGCTGAAAAACTGCTAAACTCTGCTCGAGGAAGCTGCAGTGGGGGCACTGCTGTTGTTCTAACAGGACGGTGTGCGCCTGGACAGAGCTCAGAATGCTGAGGGTCTGATGTGCAGCATCTACTGTGTTGCTCGCAGCCCGGTTCAGAGTTTCATCTGTTGTGATATTTGTCTGACAGATGCCCAAACTGATTTTCCTCTGTGTATGAGACAGCAAAAGCACTTTTCTTGCTCTTATTTCCACTGGTGATGGCATCAAACCACTATGATCGTGAGCATGGTGATCGATCCGACTGTTCATCCTAACCATGTTGTGTGCATCTTCAATATTTGCCTCTGGGGCTGCTCAGAATCTTCCTGAGCTTTGGCAGAGTTGGCCGAGTTTTGTGATGTCTGCGCCGTTTTGAATGACAACGGAAATCGGTGGGACCACGATCAGTTTTCATTCTCTTCCTTGGCTAAAGTTTCAAGCTACAAACTGTCCTTGCAGACACAGGTCCTAGCACTGTGTTGGTTTGTCTGTTGTTGCTTTTATTTACTTATTTATTTGAATGGAGATGTAGTTTCTGCAGAAATGGATGTTACTAAGTAGGAGAACATCCCTCCTGTGGGCAGGTAGCTCGAGGAGAAACTTTGGGGCGTTGAATAGTGGGGAAGATCTTTATCGTTTCAATCCTATTAAAAAAATCTTAATCACCTTCGCATTTAGAACTAATCATTGCTCTTTTCTTCCCTTTTAATGGGTTCACCAAAGGTTAATATGTTTGAATTCCTTCCAAAATTCCACATCAGTTTTTGAACTCCAGTGAAGTCAGCCGTCTGCTTGTGAAGTTCTCATCGTTTGACTTGCACCTTCTTTTCAGCAATTCTGACGGTGTATAGAGTTTTGTCTAGTAGCTGATATCAGAAATTATCTTTAAAATGCTTAGTAATTTATTTCCCTTAATCACAATTTTTTTTCAGGCAGGTGCCGTGTTGTCTTTTAGATGTTGAATGTCGTAAGTGATGTCAAAAATTAAAAACCTCGTTCTGGAAACCATTTCTGTTCACGTAACTCCTGTTTTCTGTTTTTTGTTTTGTTTTTCTAGGGGTAGCAGATGGTGTCGGTGGCTGGAGAGACTACGGGGTTGACCCTTCTCAATTCTCAGGGACTCTAATGCGAACATGTGAACGTTTAGTGAAAGAAGGACGGTTTGTACCAAGTAATCCTGTCGGGATTCTCACTGCAGGTTATTGTGAGCTGCTGCAGAACAAAGTACCTTTGCTTGGTAAGAGAGCAGAAACACGTGAATTGGATGTGTTGTGTGTTACCTTGACATTTTCTTAAATATCTGCAAATATATCTGCATATAAATACGTGTGTATAAAATATAGAATATTCAAGTCTTTGCGTGTGAAGGGTGGCAATTCACCAATGCTTGCAGAGTTTGAAAAATGAGTTTGGCAGTAGAGCATGCTATGGCACACACTCCTTGTATAAATAGCTCTTCTCCATTGAAACCTTGCAAGGGTTGTCTGTGGCTTTTTGTTTAAGCTGTGCAAGTAAAAATGTTTTCTGATGATGGCTGGATGCAGTTCTACTCGCTCCTTGCCCTACTGCTCCCGTTGCCTTTTATGCCCAACGAACTTTAAGCATAACAGCTTGACTTAAATAATTCATGTTGTATCATCACTGATACCCTGGATTTCTTATAATTCTTTGCAGGGGAATCATTACAGATTTTTTTTTTCTGAGAGCAAACAAAAGTAGATGCTTAGCGTGTTCTGTGTCAAACTTGATTTTAGGCAGTGCTTCCAGCTGCCTTGGAATGGTGAACAGATAGGGAGGCAAAGCGTGGCCTCAGCTGACAACCTTGAAAACGGAACACGCTTCTAAAGGGCTGGTGACCTCTTACGCACCAAGAAAGTGTTACCCTGGGTGATATGCATGCTTCTCACCTGACCTTAAACTTCTCTGCCAGAAGAGCGCTGCGTAAGCTATATTTAGCTCCTCTGCTGAGCTCAGGAACAGATGTTCTTGCATTATATGCCCAAAGAATAGGTTCAAATCTCAGAAGTGACCTTACGTGTCACCAAAATAGTGATGGTCGTTAATTCCATCAGGAGTTTGCGTGTCTGATAGTGCTCATTTGTGCAAGGAGATGCAGCTGGAAGCGACCCCCAAAGCGGGCCGCTGGTGAGAGCTCCCAGCGCTCCCTGCAGACAGAGGCAGCCCCGCGTGGCTTGACCTTTCGAGGTCTGAAACGCGGCGTGTGCTGAGTCACAAGATCCGCATTCCACACGCGGCCTCCTAGTTACACTGTGCTAATACAGTTAAAATGTGAAACTAATGATCCTCAGTGCTTCTCCTGGAAGAAAGTACTGCTACCAAGTGCGGTATTTTTAGAGGTAGGAAAAAAAAAAAACACACCTCTGGAGCTACCACAGCAACGAGCAGTTAGAATTTATTTGAAATAAAGTGGAGGGAGAGGACTTCATTAGGGAGGATTCATTAGGCATGAACTTTTCCTTCCTGTTGTGCTTTGTCTTCATGTTTAGTTCATCAGAATTGAATCTAGCAAATTATTTTTAAAATAAGACTGAAGTGGGAGGAAATTGTGCCATTTATTTAAAAGCTATTATCATCGCAGAGCAATCTTGGATGGTGTCATATATAAAGTATGAATCTTTCCTTAAATACTGCTTTGACTTACCATTCACCAAGAGTGGAGAAGGTCCTGTATATTCACTAGAGAACAAATTAAGTGCAGGGTTTTGCGGGGAACTCCCTGGACTGGAGGTGAAACATCCAGACCAGGTGATGCCTAGGGCCAGCTGGACTCGTCTCGTAGGCACCCTGATCATACGTTTAGCTCATCATAAGTCTGTGGTCTGTCCGAGACACAGATGTGCTTGGAAACTTCTGCTGGAAGAGCATTAGGATAGAAGATGAACCAGAAAACTGTTAGCAGGTGGCATGGGGAATTCTGATGGAGGCAGTCTGAAGTCAGGAAGAAATGCTGTAGCTGTATTTCAGACTCTTCAGGATTAAAGTTCTGGTGCTAGTGCTCCTGTTGGCAGAAATTAAGCAAGCACTGTTTTCTGCGAAGGACTTAGTCAGTGTATGGGTATCTCTGCTGTGCAGTTATTTCTGTGGTTTGCCACCGAAGTTGGCGGCTACCTCCCCGTGAAGGAATTGAGAATGCTGTGGTGCCTGCAGGCATGGCTGGGGTAACGCGGGGTATGGTTGACAAGTAGACACATTTCCGTTCTTCCTTTAATCTGGAACAGGATTTGTCTCCAAAACGTGTTTTCTTTAGACTTGTGGAGTTAGTGTCCTGAATGCTTGACGGGATTATTTTTTCAAACAAAGAAGGTAGCTCTGCAGAGCCAGACTGTAGTGAGAAGTGTGTTCATGTTCTGACAAGAGTAATGGAATGCTATCTGAAACTGCGTGCAACCAAGTATTTAATTGGAGTGGTTTATTTACAGCGGGGGAGTGAAAATGTGCGGAGAACACCTAGCATTGTGTGGATGCTACTGGAATTCGGTTTTCTTAATGCTTGCAGAATTTCAGTATGATAAGTGATTTCTATAAATCCAGTCTTATAGCAGAATGTGCTGACATACGTTGGGATGGAAAAGTGTAAATGAAGTGGAACAAAACAGGTATTTGTCAGCATGACGTGTTTACCAAAATCAAATCCAGAAAAGGAAGTTCTATAGAAGATCATAGCTTGTTGCAAAGATTTGTAGCATTTTGTTGTTTTTAGGGTATTTTTTTTTCTTGCATTAATGATGATAATTTCCATTTATCCTGATCTCTAAGCTTTGATAAATATCTGAATAGTTGGACTATGACTGAAGTCAGTGAAAGAATACGGGCTGTGTGTAAGGCTCGCTCCAGTTACCATATCCTGTTTGCTTTCAGGAAGCAGTACAGCTTGTATAGTAGTTCTGGACAGAACAAGTCATCGTTTACATACGGCCAACTTGGGAGATTCTGGATTTTTGGTAGTCAGAGGAGGAGAAGTAGTACATCGTTCTGATGAACAGCAGCATTACTTCAACACTCCGTTCCAACTGTCAATAGCTCCACCAGAAGCGGAAGGAGTTGTCTTAAGTGACAGGTAAGAAGGGAGGAGATCTTAAATTTTTAATCTGCGGATGTGATCAGCTCCCAAAAGGCTGTGTTTGTACTGCCTCAGAGCTCCTTGTACAATGCAGCATAGCATGTGGGATTTAAATGTGCCCAAGCAAAGGTTCTTATACCTGCCCTCCCGTCTTTAAGGTACCGTAAACACTTCTTACTGTGTACTTAATAAATTTTTTAGGCTGTTGCAACAGTCAAAACGTATTGGGTTTGTGCTTATTCATTCGATGTAGCGTGTTCCTGCAGTTTGTGGCGCGCACTAGGCATGTTCAGATCCATGGAACGACACTGCACGATAGAGCTGCTACAATGAAGGCTGCAGCCGGTGGTTGCGCCGACCGTCCTGCACGAGTGGCTTGTCTTATCAGCGGCTTTCCTTCCCAGTCCCTGTCTGTGCTCTCTTGAGACTGGTTTGGAGTACACTAATTTGGATATCTTGGCAGCGAGGTAGCAAGTGCTTGAAGAATAGAGCAGAGGGACATGTGACTGTAACTCGTGTTTCCAAGCCGCTGTGTTTCCAGCAGCATATTGTATTTGACCAAAACGAGCAAAACTCTTGTTTGGCGGAACACCAAGCTGGGAAATGAGAGTAATAGGAAAGGACAATCTGTTCACAGAAATGAGTTGTTTCAAAGACAGGCTTGTACTTGTGTCTTCCCCTAAGAATGTCAGGCTGATAAAATCCTGTGACTGTGTGAAGTCTAACCAGTAAAATAAAATAAAAGTGAAGAAAAAAAAAATCAGCTTTCAAATACCTATTAAAATACAGCTCTCAAATCAATGGTGATACAGTCATTAAAGTGATATCCCTCTTCTAAATACAGAAAGATGATAAAAGGATCTTAAAAGGGAGACCACAGTAAACAGAGAAAGCAACTTTAATTTTTGATTTTTAAATCTCAAGGCTTATGCCTTAAGGGTTGTAACTTCTAATGCCAAAATAGCTCTTTTTGAAAATGTTGCTTGAAAGCTGTTGAAACACCTGATCATTCTTGCATGTGGTTTTGTTACTTCATCCTAAGGCTGCAGGGAGGAAACCAGTGTAAAACCCTGAAATGAGAACCCTTAAATAATCTAGCCTCTTTATTAGGCTAAAATTAAATGATAGTTTGGAGTTCCAGAACTATTAAAATCTAAATAGTTCTGAAATTCTGTCTTGTTCAAAAAATAGCACGAGGGTAGTTGATAACATGATAACGTCCAGTGGAAGTCAGGAAAGCAAAGTAATCTGAGTCATCCCACATTAAGGAAAGTGCAAGATAAATGAGCTCCCACACTTCAGTTCTGAATCATGATTATAGCTTTCTGGCTAGTTTCTGTGCTGTTCTTGACATTAATTAGTACTTGTGCTTGTTGTCTAAATGCTTCTCCAGTATTTTTTTTAATTCACTGTCCCAGTTCAATGCTTAAATTCGGCTACATATGGGGATAGGCAGGCAATCTTAACTCTAACCTTCTTGAAGGTGCACAGCAAAAGGGCTGCTTCCCTCAGCTGATTTCTGGCATAGCCAAATGGCGTGGCATGCAGTCATTTCTGCCTTTTAAAGATCTGTGAAGAATCCTTACAAATGAAGGTTTTGTAGTTACATTGCTTCTGAGAATTGGACTCTGCAGCAGCATTGATGGCCAGTATGGATATTTTCTGCTGTAATGTAGTAAACGTAAGTAGACCAACCAGCTGCGGTCTCTTGGTAGCGATTTCCAGACATGCTTCATGTTCCGCTGCAATAGAAAGTGATTCAGAATCCTTAAGTGGCTTGGCTGTTCTGTTAGGAATTGTCCTTTCAAGTACAGCTCTCGTACATGTTTAAGATGGGCGAGAAGGAAGCCCTCAACTGCAATTCCACTTAATGGTTTCCATGGAGATACACTTGTGAAGCAGATTAGTTTGCAGGATTGTTCATCTGGGAATTGTAAATGCAAATCCTTTGTGTAATAGCTGGAACATTACCTGTTTGCAATCACAGATCTTTTGTTGTAGCTTTCTTGACAAGCTATCCTGGTGCAAAAGCTCCACAGTTGGTGATTATTTCTTTCCTTTCTAGCAAAACGTGTAACAATAGCGAATTACAGAAGCTGTTAGTGTGCTGGGCAGACATTGCTTGGTGCCTTAGTGAAAGCTGGAGGCCATTTCGTTGACATACCTGTCGTTTTCACAGCCCTGATGCTGCTGATAGTACTTCCTTTGATGTCCAACTCGGAGACATTATTTTGACTGCGACAGACGGACTGTTTGACAACATGCCCGACTACATGATCCTGCAGGAATTAAAAAAGCTGAAAGTAAGTGCGCGTGTATATTCTGCATCTCAGATCTTTTGCCCTCGTCATCCCTCGCTGTTACTACCAGTTCTTTCTGAGCGCGCAGCTTTGTGTTATGCGTGAAAGACCCGCCACAAAGTGCCGCCGTTTGGAGACTCACCAGCTAACACCACGTGTGAGCAGGGATGTTAGCCCCAAAGTGCTGTCTCTTGAACCAGCACCCAGGCTGAATGTAGAAGCAGCAACGTTGGCAGAAGTTTCCAGAGTAACAGCCAGGAACATGTCACTGATGAGTGCGATGCGAGGGAGACACTGGGGGGATAGGGAGAGGTGTTCAGCAGCGGGCACTGCCCTTGGCCAACTGCTCCCACGCTGCATTTTATCTGCGCTTGCAGGTTGTAGATTACATACGTGAAAATACAGCGTTCTCTTTCGGGCCGTTCGGTGGGTGGGGTGAGGCATGTACTTAAATAATTTGGAGGTTTTCTTAGGACTTACAAGACAGCAATTCTAAAGTAATCCGAGCTGTCCGAAGTGTGGGGGGGGTGTGTGTGTGCGTGGAACGTTTTGAACGTTCTGATAACAAAAATTCGCAGCGACTTTTCCAGATTAGTCACCACAAATACTTGTTTTAAATAGTAAAAATACATTAAACTATTTTAGTTGGGATGAGAGCATTTAGCTCAAGGCTATTTACTTACAGAAAGGAAAGCGTACTTAGGAGGTATCAATATGTATAACCTCCCCAGGGAAACTATTTTGATGTTATGAAATGCAAATAAGTCTCTGTAGAATTACAGTGTGGTTTTAAAAATACTTTGCCTGCTCTTATCCTGCAGGTACATAACCGAGAGGTGGGGTCAGACAGGGAGTGGGTCTTTGCAGACAAAATGTCTGAGGCCTGTGTCTGCATTCGAGGTGGACTCCTGTGTTTCCCCCTCTCTGCAGCCCCTTACTGCTTTCTGTCTTGGTGCGATGCTCAGGTCTGACATTGAAAAGCGTGTCGCTGCGCTGTGGAGCGGCGCGTGGGATCGTGCCACAGCACAAGCTGTCGCAGGATTTACCCTGGTTAGCAAAGGTAACAGCAGTGCCGAGGATGTGTCAGCGTGCTGCTGCGGTTTGAAGGGACCGGTGTGCTAGTCTGTGACCTGCGTGGCTGTTATTTAGGCTGTAGCTGCAGCACACTTCTGCTTGCAGTACGCCCACCTTCCCTTCCCTGCGCAGACAGCCGGGTAGGCTCGTAGACACTAGAGATTAAATTCTCTTCTGGAAAAAAAAATTGAGCTCCACCTATTGGTGTGTTTGGGAAAGGCACTGAAGTTCCCTGTGGGGTAGGAGGTTCAGCCAAAAGTTAATCGTGTAAGAGCCTGCTAAGTCCCCAGGCTGCAGGGAAGATTTTCTGAAATGACAATGGCGTGTCACGTTGGCTTGAATAAGAAAAATACTGGAGTAAAGCAAGAGATACTGGGGGGGGGGGGGGGGGAAAGACGTGAAATGCCATCTGTAAAAAGTTCTCTGTCTCGTTAAATTATTTCTCATCTGTCTTTCAAAGTGCTCCTTCTCCCCCAGGCATGCTCTTGTTGATTTGGGCAGGAGACTCAGGACTAAGACTTTCCAGTCAAGGTGTAAAACGTACTTAATTCAGCTGAGCCTACTTTGTGAGGGGAAAAAACAGCTCTTTCAGGGTGAACTGTTAGCATTAGCTATCACATCTGGTTCCCAAAGATGAGGCTGTTTAGTCTATTTTAAATATTAATCTTCTGAATTCTAAATGTTACGAATCATCCAAAAAAGAGAGTCTTACAGCTGCTGCTCTAGGCTTCAGTTGTGAAGATTTGCAGTTTTAACCCAAGTTTATTAACCCTGAGACATGGTTAGGCTTCCCTTTGGAACAGAAGGTGATAACCAGAGCCCTAATCTGCGAGAGAGGGCAGTCAGGGATCTGCAAAACCAACATGCATCAGCGAAACAACTAGCGATAGATTTCCTTATAAGAATAAACTTTGTTTCTCATTAATTTAGAACTCCAACTACGAGAGCATACAGCAGACTGCGAGAAGCATTGCTGAGCAAGCTCACGAGCTGGCATATGATCCCACTTACATGTCACCATTTGCACAGTTCGCATGTGACAATGGATTGAATGTGAGAGGTAAGATATTTTTTTCCCTCCTCCTCCCACTCTCGCTATCTTGAAGAAATCTTAAGCAAAGTTCTGTTCCCAAATCTGATAAGAGAAGAGTGTTCAGAAACGCGGTTGGCAGCAGAGCGCCAATGTAGCGCTCCTGGCTTGGTAAGGACCCCAGCTCCTGACGCAGGTCATCCCAGGCCCCAGCTAATCAGAAGCCTCCTGTGGGGAAGTAGCTGGAACGCAGAGAACTCTGCGCGCTGATTTTTATTTTTCACGGTTTAATCTAATACGTACGCTCTTGGCCCGAGAACCCAACCTGATACAAATTCTCCCGGCTCCCAGGAGAACTGCACTTGACCTGTTCTTAGGATTTGTGTGTGGGTGTGGGGTTTTTTGTTGTTAGTGTTTTTTTTTTAAAGTTTCCTATTCTGGATGCATTTTAGTCGAGATTCTGGCCACTGTTTGTTGGATTTTTGTTGTTCTTTCTGACCCTTGTACCATTAATGTGTCAGTCCTGATATCTGTTGGTTCTATATCCTGTGCTCTAGAAAGACACGAGCACCTGGCAGAGTTCAGAGTCCTGTCAACCTTTTTTTTTTTTTTAATTTTTATTTTTAAATAAGATGTTCTCATTTTTGTATCAAAAGGGTAGGATTTCCTGCAACACCCTAAACATCTTTCATAAAGGTAGATAGTGATTTTAAAGCTCGGGCTCCGTGTTGCTACAAAGCCCGGTCATTCAGTAACGAATTTTCTGAATCCAGAGGCCTCATTTGACCTTCTGGGTACCAAAATACCCCTGTGAGCTATTTCTGTAGAATTTGACTGCTGTAGCTACTGAGTTTTGAGAAGTGATTATCAAAAGGGTTAAGTAGCTTTTAGAAGGATGTAGAATCATTAAGGTTGGAGAAGACCTCCGAGATTAGGCTGGAGAAGATTCTAGAAGTGTTTGATTTTTACAGTCAATTCCTGAGATGATGCTTCCTGACTGCAGCTTGCCTGTAACAAAACAAAGACTTTTTTTTTGTAGATTTTTTTTCTCACATACGATTAAAAGAGGCTTTCTGCTCTACTGGCTAACAACGATGTTCAGGGTTCTGTGTAACTTCTACTAGTTTATCATCTCACTGTTGCTTAAAAGGAGAGCGCTTTTTTTACTAAATGTTATTGCTACCCTTAGTCGCACAGCTGAGAGGAGGCAGAGTTCTCGTGTCTGCACAATACATTTTTTGCATATTTAAACCAGTTTAAAAAGAGCTTTCCATAGGGGAACATGACAGGCTATAGGAGGACAACCCCGTGTGGTTTGACGTAATAGTTTTGTTCTTTCCATGTTGCAGGGGGAAAACCAGACGACATCACCGTCCTTCTTTCTATTGTAGCCGAGTACACAGACTGATCAGCCGAGTGCCAGCTTCTGATGTTTTCATTATCCCCGAGCTCCTCGCTTCACACGTACGGTCTCCTGCTGGCAGGATTGCTTTCTTCCTTTGCAGCTGATCTCAGCAGCCAGTTTTCGAGCTCGTTGCCTGTCTTGAGACACAACTGAAGAAATCCTTGTTAAGAACCACTCGTAGTACACTGGTCTTTGTCTGCCAGCAAGAAATGAAGAAGTTCAAGGCTTGAAGCATGTCTTTCAGAGCTTAGTAATTGTCCATAAAAGGGGGAGGATCAATCCCATATCGTTACCGCATTTGAAATGTGACTTACTTTCAGATGAGTAGAATTGGTTTATCATCTTTCAAATTAGATTCGATAGATAAAAACCTCTACAGGAGGGCATATTATTCTATCTACTAGAAACATTCACCGTTCATTAAAGGGTATGTTACAGAACACAGTTTCATAAGCATAGTCTTGTTACAGTGATAGCTGAGGTTTCGTGTTTCTAAGTTCTGGTTTTCAGGAGATTTATAACTGCTGTAAACTTTTTGCTCTTGCCATACGTGGTGTCAGCCTAGGAGCCTTTTCTAGTACAAAATTTCAAAAACATACTTAGGTCAAGTTATATGGATGCAAATGTGTTGTGATTTCAGGTGCTTAACTGTGATCTTAAAAGTTCTGCAGATCATTCGTCCATAATGGGCCTGATACCTGGATGTTTTGGCTGTGGATAACTTTATTTTTTTTTAAAGAAAAATTATAACTCTTGTCTCAAGAAGCCAAGATGGTCAAAGTTGAGATCCTTCGAGCATTTTAACCCATCTCACCAGCACAGGATGATATGGCGTAAATGCTACAGTGGGAGGCTGCGCAAAGAACAGATCAGCCTCAACTCTGAACATCTTCACTTTTGGTGGATAACTTTGTTGTTAACTAAACGTGATTTGTGTTAATATTGCCACTCTTGCTTGTGTAGAACAGCACATGCTGGACCAGTCTAAGCCCAGCTGACCCTTGTATTTCTGGCTCTCAACCACGCGCCTCTTTGCTTATGCTGTGGCAGCAGCAGTAAGTACATAAATGGAAACTATTAATGAATAATCGGCAAAACTTACATTTCAGTAACTAAAGTTTAGGGTTTTCAGAATGAACCTTAATGATGTTTACAGTTATCTAACAGCCACTTTGCAATATGACATTTCCTTTTGAATTACAGTAGCTCACAATTGTTCCCCCTGTTCCAGCAAGCTTTCCTTTCTTTTCCGAGGTTCATACAGATAGCTGATAGCTGTAAAGATATATATATTTTTGGTCAGTTTTTCATTAACTTTTTTGCTGGTAGAAGAGTATGTAGAAATAAATTAAAGCCATGTTTTTATATATATAAAAAGTCGGGTAATGTCGATGTTTAGGTGAGTGCAGTTAAACTTGGTCAGTAAGTAATCTTACCTGCTCTCAAAAGGAGATATTTACTACCTGGTTTATTGTATTAAAACTGTTTAAGTTTGAGGTTACCTCAACTTGTTTAAAGAATTTTTGTGGACTTGTACTGTATATTTGCGTAACTATGTCAAGCTTTTATTTAAGATCATTTAACATGTACCATGTACATGTCATTTTACTATATTTCAATGCATCGTGCTTGTAACAGGCATTTCATTTATAATAAGTGATTAATTTGGAAGCTCTTCGGTAATTTATCTGCTATTCCTAAATTGGCGTAATGTTAGCTCTCTATTTTAAATCACCTTGTAATTACTTGTCAAAATGCCTTAACTACCCTAACTTGACCAAAATACTATTTTGGTGAGGGTACGGGGAGGATTCTATTAATGAAGAAAAATTACCTAGTTTCGCGATACACGGAGCAGTGAGTGGTGAATAACTTTGCACAAATTGTCAGTCCTTGTTTTTTAAAACTGAACAAGCTGTATCTAGCTGTCTCGTTAGAAGGAATGTATTCATGCTGCAGTATAGGGCTTTCTTTCTAGCATTTGGGAGGGGTGCTGCTCTCTCAAATCTGGGTATCTTTACATTGTATTCTCCAGTATTTACTCTCGTGTTTCTTTATTAGAGCTGATTTGATCAATTGAACTCACCTTAAAACAATGCCCTTGTAGACCTGACCGTTTTGCACTCTGACCCCTTGCTCTCAGTACGCTCGTGCCCAACCTTCATTATTTTTTTCCCCCCACTTTCTAGAAGTACAAATTGAGAAATATTTGTGGATCAGATAAATGAGTATGGCAAAGGTGCTTACCCCCGAGTGAGATGTTGCATGCGCTGTACTCTGCCTCTGCTGGTCCGGGGTCTGGAACCCTGGATCAGGGAGATTCTGCCACCTTCTCAGAAGCTAAACTGTGCCGCCTGGTGGGTTTGAGTCTATGCCTTGCTGTCTGTGTTAAAGCAGTTCTTAGCTAAGCAGTATCTATAAAGCCATTTGCCTCATATCACGTCATGATTTTTTTTTTAAATAAAGAACAAATTTGGATTTTAATTTACAAATCATGAGTTTATCCCTCACTGGACACACCAAAGACCAGTAAAGCTTATAGCTTTTCCATCTGTTTATAAAGCAATACTGTATTATAAAGAATCGATATTTTTATCACATGCTTGTTTTTGTTTTTGTTCTTAAGAAGTGCACTCTAAACATATCAAACCTAATTTCTTCCTATGAACTTAAGCTGTCTGCGCACAACAAATTTTTGGAAGAGGGATCGACAGAGCCCATACTATCAAAATAACTTTAAATGATGCATGAAGCAGTAACACTTCCTAGGAATTAGTTTATTGTGACTATTCATAAGAGGAACGTACAAGAAAGGTGTTCTGCGTAATGGAAACACGCTTGAAGGGAGAACAGGCTGATTTCAGCTGCTGCCGAAGGTTTTTGTTAGCTGTCAGGAGCTGGTTGGTAGGGAGCAGTAATCTGAAGGAAAAGGAAGAGATTTTTAGATACCAGTACTACGGTACCACGACAGGTAATAGTGCTCGCGGGAGTTGGGATTTCTGCAGCAGTGTTACTGGGTATTTGGGTGAAAAAGGGCTAAGATGTGGTGAATTGGAAAACTCTGTGGTTCTGTGCTACTTTTATGGCTATCTTTGGGAGACCTCCAGCATACAGTTTCCCTCTAAATTTGCTTTCTTTGCGTTTCTAAAGAAGGTACAGCAGATAAATAGAAGGGAAGAAAAAGATTTTGGGACCAGACAGTTATGACTGAGTAAGGGAGAGGGGAGAGGTGTGAAGGTCTAGCAAAGCTGTAACGTATCTTGTGATGGAATCTCCATCTCTTGTAATGGACATCCTCTCGCCAGGGAGGAATCAGACTTCGTGTGTGTGTGTAGAAACCGACTGTATGAAGTAGTTCTTGCAAAGATAGCTGAAATAATGAAGCAAATCTGAGTCTGTATCTAATGAGGATGCTTTTTTGTTGTTGTTAAAATGAGACTATCATCTATGCTTACGTAAGAGGCAATTATGTGAATTTCATGTCTGAGGTATAACTTATGCAGGAATAGTTCTGTAAATACATTTAAATGAATTGTAAAGATATTTAATAAATATAGTATTTATACTAAAATGTGTTTTTTAAAGTAAAGTTGACTGCAAAAATTCTGTTCGTTGCTGCAGTGACGTTGCTGGTAGCACAGAGCTGCCCAGCCACTACTTAAGGTGTCTGGCTCTCGTTCAGAGCTCCGCGGTGTCCTCAAATCTGTCTGTAAGTGATGCCATGCCCCACTACACAGAACTCCTCTGTAAGAGTTTGGCAAGCAGAATAACTGTCTTTTAAATCAACCAAAGATTGGAAATGTCAGTATTTTGAGTGTGACTTTGGAAATACTACACGGTAATTTTCTCTGCAAGCTTGTTTAGCAGTGAGCAAATGTGTGCCCTGCTGTTGTACAGATCTCCAACTCTGTTCAATATAAATCACATTGATCCATTATCCTGCTGCACCAAAAAGCATTTGTGGACGTTCTCTCCCCAGGAAAGTGGCTGCAAGCAGTTTTGTGGCTTGTTGTTGAGATGTAGTGACCAGGGCCAGAGAGCCCCGTCACTGACTTCTGCTGGAGGAGGTGAGGGAAGGGAAAAGAACAACTCAAGGCTGAAACACAAGAACTCGTAAGCCGTGTTTTCAAATAATTTTTAATCACAATTTTTATTTCTTTAACCAAACTTGTCATAGAAATGCATTTATTCAGCTAAATACTACTACAAAATTTCTGTAAGAATACCAGCTGTTATATAGCAATAATGTATTTATTTGGCGGTGCTGCAGTAGGTGGGTTTCCTATTCAGAGCTTCTGACTTTACAACAGTAGCTTAATTTGTCTGAAGTGCTAACGCAGTTTGAATTCTCTTGTGAGACTGGAAAGCTGAACATGCAAAGCAATGTGTCTACAGAACACATATACAAATCTAAACGACCTAAATTTATATTATGACAGCAGCTACGGCTTTAAAATGATTAGTACTGGTGCTTAATGTAGAGAATAAACATTTAACTGGTACTGACATGGCAGGAAATGATAGAGTGCTCTGTACCAAGTAGTTCTGTCCTTTTGGTACATTCCCCTTGGAGGGGAAAAAAAAACAAACACACTTAAGTGGAATTTCCATCCACTTCCCAGACTTTGACAATAGATGTTAGTGAAATGCAATTTACCAAACAAGTAGCTTCCATCAAGTTCCAGCTTGCCTAAGAACTGCAGGACGTTTTTGTAACAGAATTAAACTTCTTTCTAAGGCTAGAAACTGCTCTACACCATGTCAAATACGCTTCTGTCTTTCAAGGCGGTCCACGTTAGTCTTGGATTCGTACACCTCATGTTACTAGAGAACTTGCGAGCTCTGCATGTTGCCAAAATCCTCTTCAGTGTCACTAGCTGTTGCTAAACTATGGGAGGTGTGATTGATGGCATCCTTCTTAGGAGAAACTGCTCCAAAGAACAAGAACTGAAACTGGAAAATGCAACATTTGCAAGAGTAAGACGTTATGCATGTGATACAGAATTTGGGGGTTAATTAATTATTTCTGACGCTTTTGCCATTTTCAAAATACATTTTAAAGTCTCTGTCAGTCTGTGGTGGTGTTTCCTAGTAAAGTATTTTCAGCATTATAGCTAAACATGGTGTTTTTGTCAGCTACGCTGCTATGAAAGCTGGTTCCATTGAAATGCCACTCAGTGAGTACCAACATGTAGTTGTAGCCCCTGGACTACATGCAGCATCCAGCTTTTAAATGACAGCTAAGGTATTTCACTGTTTTATAATACAACATAAATATGACCGGGAGTGTCCTTACCTTGTGATAATGAGCTTCTCTTGACTCTGCTTCCAGCACTGCTTGGTCATCTGGCTCGGGCATGGCTGTTCCCTCAAGATGTTTCAAAACGTTCCCCGAGTTCCACGTATTCTGTTTTGCCACAGGACTTGCAGGTGCCGCTGGCTCTGGGTTCTGTTCGTTTTCATTCTGCCGTGGCTTTTTGGAAGCAACTGCTTCTGCATTACAGTCCTTATCCATGGAGGAGTTTTCGGATTTGCCCATGTACGCCTTTGAGCTAGATCAGAGAGTGTAGGTCAGATTAGTAATTGGCCTCTGCGTGTCTTTGTTAAAGCGTCTTTGCCTGCTAATGGCAGGCGTTACAGCTTTACAACAGATTCAGCAAGTATCTTCCCCTCTTACTGCAACAGAACTCCATGGAGGTAAAGCTAATGAGAGGCTAGTGTGGAATGCTCTCCTTTGTGCCAAAAGCTTCAGTGCTGTTCACGATATTAAGAAATAATGCCAAAAGGCTTGGCTGCTGGCTCACCTTTTGCTACAGAAACAGTTCCTCAGTGGTACAGATAATGGAAGTTGTGATCAAGAAAGGACTGCGTAACTAAAACCATTCCCTTGCACGCTTGCAATAGGTAAGAGACCCGTGAGGTGACTCAGGCTGCTCAAGCACCCGGTGGCTGTCTGAACTGTGGCACTGCCTATACAAACAGCAGACTGCAGCTGTAGCTTTGATGAAAAGAATCCACAGGTGGAGAAAGAGATTGAGGTCTCCCTGCCACGCTCTGGCTGGGCTTCAAACTATTTCAACCTTTTTCTGAATGTATCTAGTTCATAGAGTTCACAGTTTTCCTACGCAAAAAATGCTGCAGGATCAGTATAGTGCTTATGAACACCCTGCAAGAATACGCAGATCGCTTTGACCTAGCAGGAAAACTTTGAACTTCAACTTTTCAGCCTGCTAAGTCAACCTGCCTCCCTCACCCACCCCGCTGTTACCTTTCTGGAATCCGTGAACAGCATGTGGGCTCCTGGGAAGCTGTCCCGTTGTCGATGTCAGACAACGTAGCCAAAATAAAGCTGGCTTCCAGCACCATGTCTTCAATGCTGAAAGCAACTGGTCTAAACACAAACATGTACAGACGAAGCAGCATGCATCATTACATGTATTTTGGGAGGAAACACAGCTCATGCAATTCTATAGATGCAGATCACAAAATACCCAGCTGAAAAAATTAATATTTGCTGCTTAAGAACCTAAGATGGCTTTCTTTTAGATTTAAATACATCAACAAGCAAATACTATACAATATTATGCTTAGTTAAATTGTAGTTTTAAATAAAAACTGCTAAAGTTATATTTTAAACTAAAAATGTGTCATTTCTTTTGTCCACTAAATAAAACTGCATGTATTAGGCTTGAGAACCTGAAGTGTCCAGGCAGCTTGTAGGTGCTTGCTAGACAGCATGGCTAGTTTAGTAATCCAGGTGTCCATGTTAAATGCTTTATGCGCAGTAACAAACTACTTAACCCGGTATTGCAAATTAATTAGAAATAGAGCTTCTATTCTGAAATGAACATTTTTTTACAGTTAAATACGTATCAAGTGACCTGCAGTCAAAAAAAACAGCTGTAGAGTTGTAACTGTGCTATGGCTAGATAGGTAGTTCCAGAACGTACTTCCCAGATATGTCAAAATGGATTGAGACAGGACCGTGGGTAGCTTCGGAAAATGCCAGTAGTCCCTGAAAAGAAGGGGTGAGTGGTTAAGTGCTATTTTAAACACAGATGAAGATTAACATCAGAGAACACGTTTATTGCAGCTGTTGTTTACTGGCAAAAAAGTAGAAGTCTGCTGCTTCTAGAGTCCATTTCCTGCCTTCTCCGCCTGGAGCTTTCCCTAAGAAACCTCTGCAGTAGAGGTACTGTGCCCATGATGCCTTCTCCAGTAGTTATGTGTCTGCCCAGCACTGAAATTACTTTTCTGCTGGTTTAAAAGCTTTGCCTTTCAAAGGCTGCTGTGAGGGACTCTGCAGTATCCTAAGGATGCCTGTTTTTAAAGCCAATCCTTAACCAGCTGGTGAAATCCTGCTACCAGCCAGGGGGCCCCTGGTGCAACACTTACAGGAGGAATCGTTCTTCATTGCCCACATCAAGTCATGCAAATTAATGGAAATTGACAAATACTTAACTTACCCTCAATTCTTTAAGGCAAAACGTCACTTCAGAATCTACTCCAACTTGGAAGTAGTCAAATTCATCTGGATTTAGCTGTATTTCAGTAAGCATTGTCTTTGAAAAGTCTGTTTGAAATAACAAGAAAGTCGAGAATTCAGAACAGTGAGATTTGAACTCAAAACTACAATTAAATCGTGATGCTTTTGTTAGCACTGTCTCGACAAATGGTGACTAACAATAATAGATGTTTAGCTTATCTAAATTTATATTTAAATAAAATAAAGAACTCCTGAAATTATTTACAGCATATTATGGGGATTTACACAGCTTTTAACAGAACTTATTTTATGTTCCGCTATGCGATGGAGTCCTGATGCCTGCTGTCATTCCTGTAAATCTGCTTTATCTACAGGCATTGATCACAAATGCGATTGCCAGCTTCTTACTGCTGCATAGATGGGAAGACCAAAATGCAGCATGACTGTAACGGATTGATGGTTGTCAGCGATTATGATTAGAGGACCATGAAAACAGACTTGGGTTACTTATTCTAAACTGTCATCTTTTCCTGATACTGTGCAAATGACGATGGAAAATAAGGTCTCCAGCATCAGGTATTCAATTGTTGCTCGCTGTCATCTGACTACTCACTAGCTATTATCAGGTGTGTGAAAAGAAAATAAGAGGGTACTATAAATAAGAGGGTACCGTGGGTAAGAAAATAAGAGGGTACTGTAACTGCACCACAGTCTCAGAGGCATTCAGAAAAATACACCAGCTTAAGCAGTTCTCTTCCAAAGCCAGGCCGCTAGGGAAGTATTAAGCTAGTCCCAGCCTCCTCTTTCTTTGCTGAAGAGTTTTTTTCTCAGCCTTCAACAAGGCCCTACTGCATGGTCAAATACACTCTTGTAAAGTTCCTTAGAACTGCAAAAATAAATGTTTACAGCATACCTGCCAACTTCTCCAAGGCAGAGCCTACCACGTGCAAATGAAAACAAGCCTAGGCAGAAGCTGTAATTTCTGTCTCTGAAAATTAAACCTGAATGTGGAAAAACCCAATCCATCAGCAGATGGTATGTTCAAAGGACACGCTCTGTTTCAGAGCATGCACAACATCTGCTGCAGGCAGTACTCTGCATCGCATGCTACGCAACAAAAACCACACCTGTCGTTCCTCTTTTTCTCCTGTTTGATTGTTCATTTTTTTTCAGTATCCCACTGCATTTCTACCTACTATTTTTTCACTCTCCTTCTTACAATAATGCTTTTAAAAGTATGTTTTTAAAATAATATTTTTTTTCCTTCAAAATGTAATCTTTTTATAGTATTTTCAGTAATTTCTTTCCTGTTTCATTTCTGTCAGTTTCCACCACTTAATCCTTCTTGCTCTCCACTGTTTTAGCCTGTTCTAAGCACAATCCCCACACCTACACTCCAGGTAGTCATCTTTTTCTAGGTCATTATCCTCAGCTTTGGTCAGAAGTATGAAAAGCATCCCTTTATTATATGATACACAAGAACCTGTACTTCAAAAACACAATCATAACATTAAAATTAGTCTGAGTCACACGCCAAGAATCTGGACTGTTCTCCATCTCAGATCCGAAAATAACAACACACAACATAACAGTATTAGGCCAGCTAACACACTAGATACACTCTGTAACAGTATCAATTCTCTAATTATGTTACTCTGATTTAAATAGTTCATTTTAAAGCCTAATATTATCTCCTTTTCCCTGTCTGTTTCCATGCTTCTGCTCTTACAGCACGGTAATTACCTCTGTTGAAGCCTACAGCAAATGGCGTAATTTATTTCAATTGGCTGCTCAGTCTGCTATCTGCCACCGATACCAGGAAAATATTATTAAAACCATCGTTTCTTAAGCCAGAGGTTAGCAGTCTGACTTAAAAATCTCCATCTCATTCAGCCATGAAATGGATTTTCCATTTCTGTTGCAGGTTATTCCTGCAGTTCACCCGTTCTGTAGTCCCAACAGCCCTTTGGATTTTGCATTTCCTTACCAGCGTCTTCCTCAGCGTAACTCCTGAAACAAACCTTCATTGGAGTAACTGATAAAGTTACTTCTTCTTGACTGGTTGGAAAGTGGATCATTATATCAGCCAGCAGCCTATAAAATTTAATTTAGTATTAAAATAATTTTACATGACGCAAGTTATTATCTAGCAATTGTTACTGGCATTAGAAATTAAAATTGCTCCTCGGCAATATCGTTGGAAAAAACACCTTTGAAATGTGCAACCCTTCAAGTATGCTGTAGCTTTAAAACTGATTTATACAGTACTAGGTATGTAAGAAATCTAAAAATACAACTAGCAATTATGAAATCAAATTTGCTTACATTTAATACCTGTGTATGTTGCCCAATCAGCCTCGCATACACATATAGTGCTGCTACCTTTCTATATGCATACATACGGCAATTAAAAACCCTTCTACTTTTATTACTAGATTCTTTGCCCATAAAATTTAAGCACCCCTTTATTTGCTGGAGGTGGAAGTTGATCAAAGGTGTGAATTCAAATTATACACTACACACTTCTCAAGGTTGCAGCAGGATTCATGGCAGAATGATCCCTGTTTCTGAAGTTGTAACGTGACATATCAAGTATTAGAACAATGGATTTAGCAACTCACCATTTTTGACTGCGGGCCCTAACCAAACTTTGTTTATGTTAATAACTATAACAGCAGTACTGTCTCCTGGATGATTTTTCAGAAAAATACTTTTCTATTCATTACCTGGAGTGGACTTTAAGTATGTTTGGACACATGTGCTTTGCAAAAACAGCCTGCAGTGGATCACATTCTTGGAAAGTCAGATTATATGTTTTTATAATACCTAAGTATAAAGCATACGAACAAAAATCAATAGTTAGAATTGTAAAGCTTACATTAAAGTCTAAAAATCAAGGGCCTAACATTTATTTTTTTTTTAGTATTAATTGTTCTTTTAAGACATCTCAATAGAGAAAGTAACTGACTATAGCAGTAACTCACCCACAAATAGAAGACTGAATTAAAATGCCATCTAACACTTCCTTCATCCTATTAGTTATTCCCTCTAGCATCTGAGTTTTTTTAAGAATTCACAGCAAATGAATGAACAGCAACAAGTCCAACAAATGCATGGGAAAAAAAAAATCTTCAATATTTAACTGTTACAGTAATATAAATGGTGGTGGAATACATAAGGCAAACCCTACAGGTCTCTGTTTCTAGATAAGCATGAGCTGATGTGTGAACTAAGTGAGCTTAATTGTCTTGAGACCTCATTCAATATATAACCTCTTTATATAAGCTAGATTTGTTTAATAATATAAAACACAGCCCAGCTCAGCAAGCTATGATGGTTCTGTATGAGTTTTGCGGAGACTAATGCCAATGAACATTCACCCTGTTCTGCTGGAATTAGGGTATCAGACCTGCTACCACGTTAAAGAGCTGTAGTGTTATTAGCAGAAAGACCCACTATATCCTCAAGTTCAAACACCTGCCAAGGCAGGACTTCCCTCCCTCACCTTTTAAATTCCATAAAGTGTGTTTTTCAGAACTGAAACCAGCCTAATTCTAAATGGTGTAAGCTGTGGGCTGACAATTAATATATAATATGCATAACTACTGAACTGAAGAAAGTTAGTCTGATATATCCTGTCATAACTTTTTTTTTTAACAAGGTGACGTACATGCTGAATACAAATTTTGATGTGAAGAGGCTGAAAGTGTTTGGCATAATGTTCCATCAATTACACTCAGTTAGTAATTACACTAAATATTATGTTATCCTGCTGTTTTAAACTGCTTCTGTTTCTGGAAAGTGACTTTTTGCATAACCTACCATTTCTGCAGAGAAGCTGAAAAGTTATGTGATGCTCATTAGTATTTGTATAAATGCTGCATTTCTCTACATTCCTTTCCAGCACATTTACACATCTAAACACAGGAAGAACTGACTGGGGAAGAAAAAAGATCAGTGCAGAGGTTACTCACCAAGAAGTTTTGCAATGTTATTCCCTAGCCTCATGCAGTTCATCTCGAGCTTTTATGGCTTCCCCAGACTGCTTTGTAAGCAGACGTGGAGGCAGCCGAAACCGATCTTTGCCAGCCTCACCCACGACTGCAGTATGTGGCTGACAGGGCTGTTTGCTGAACAACTGGTCAAAACTCTCCTGGCCTGTACTGTTCTCAAAGGCTACAGGAGAAACACCCAAGAGCCAGAAACGCAGTATTCCTTCACCCCAAGATTAAACTGATTCAGGCTTTGGAAACCGCAGGGCACAGCTCAGGAAGTACACCTTTTAAACAGTTAAATACGAATACTCTCTTTCGCAGAATTGCTCAGAAGCACTTAAGTTTAGAGTGATCTGCATGCCTGTATGATCCTCCTCCCCCTATAATTTCATTTGGAAATTGAGCTAATTTGCTGCTTATAAAGCTGGACATAACAAACTGTTAAAACATACCTTAATGAATAATTTACATGGAAGTGATAACTGTTTTTCTTTCTGACATGGCTGAGACACAGCTGTCCAACAGTAATGTTGAAAAAACATAGATGAGAAGAAGATGTACGCATACGCTGACCTTGAAGAATTCACTGATCTTAAGGCAAGCTGAAAAGAAATGTAAAATCATTGATTAACTCCAAACTATTTCATACTGAATCTTTAAAAAAAGAAAAAAGCTACCTCCGTGCTTCAGGAGCATGCATAAGCCACAAAACCTTTAAATGTGTCCATCTCAGAACAAATATAGATGGATCATGCATATTATCATGTTCAGATTTATCACCTTTATTATTACTGGTCAGAAGTCACAGGTGTAATGCAGGCACAGGAATCCAATCTCGGGATATTTAAGTGTGTGAGTTAAGCTTTGAAGTGTGAGTTACCTAATCACTCAGAGCTTCAGCTTGTGTTTGAGGTATGTGAAGGACTGGAGCCTGTTCTAAAACAATCTTCCTGTACACCCATCCACACAAGGCATACAAACGAGCAAAGCCTTTACCTATGGGATACTTCACGCATGAAAAGAAAGGATCTCCCCTTGCGACCTGCCAGCCACCCAGCAAGCTGAGTTGATCACTTTTAACTCAGAAACCTCTAGAGAAAACCCTAATTCTGCGGGAAGTGGTGTTTGATTAATGGGAGGCATTCTTCCTGTTGAGTCATACCAATACAAAAACATGTTGTTCAAACGCAATTTCTGATGTGGTACAAAACATAAACCTCTTGACCCGTGACAATAGAAATAAAACCCTTGGTATTAATCCGGATGTCCTGGACAAGCTTCACCTTGGGTAACACCAAATTCCAAGAATATTAGGTGCAGAGCAGGTATGAATCTTCCAGGATATAATCTGCATAATTACAATTACAGAAAATATGGCATTTGTCCACGTTGAAAGTGGAGGGAGCTGAGAGGGAATGTGACTCAGACTTAAGTGTACCTGTAAAAAAACAGATAAGGCAATATCCAACAGAACAACCACATTCCCAACAAAGATTTTAAACTGTCAATTAATCAAATTTACTTACACCTTTTTCTAAGGGGTCAAAGCAAAACTCATCGCTAATACGTGCTATGGCGTGTATTGCTTTTCCAAATACTAACAGGAAAAAAAACAAAACAAAACAAAACAGTGCAACGTGCATTTTAAGTTAAAACTAGTTATACTGCATCTTCTCCACGATAATTTAAGGGGGAACATTCCACGTTTCCCACACGTTTCCAAGAAAACAGACATGATGGCAAACTACTCTTTCCTTTCCCGTGGCAGCGACACCTCGCTGCTTTCCAGGGCTGCCCCACGGAGGCACACCTCAGGTTTTGCACCCCCCTGCACAAGCAGCCACCGACATGCCCTGGTGTCCCCCCGAAGGGCTCCCCACCGCCACACCGACCACCATTTTAGTCAGAAAAAGACATTTTGTGGCGGCAACGAGCGCGAGGACCTCGCACCGAGGGGCACCCAAGGGCTCTGCAGGGGGGTCTCAACGCGTGCCCGCGCTGAGGCAGCGCCCTGAGGGGACCCCCCCCGCACCCTGCCCGCCCTCGGTACCTCTGAGGGGAGCCCCCCCGAGCACCCCCCTCATGGCCGCGCCCTTCCCCTCACGGCGGGCCCCGGATGCAGCCGCAGGGGGGCGGGCGGCGGAGAAATGCGTTCGGGGCCGGCTTGGCCCAGCGGAGGCGCCGTAGCGGCGGCGGGGCCTGGCTTCCGCGGGGAGGCGCGGGCGGCGGCGGGCAGGATGGTGAGAGGCGGCGGGCACGGACCCGGAGCTCGGCCCCCGGTTCCCCGTCCCCCGGTCGGGGCGCTCCGCTCCCGGCAGCTTCTTACCACGGGGCTCCGTCAGCCGGCGCCCGGGGGGGGGGACGCGGAGGGGGGGAGGCTAGGCCTGGGGAAGGGGGGGGGGCTGCGCTCGGAGCGGCTTGTTTTTAATTTTTTCCCCTCATGATTTTTATTTTAACGCTTCTCTCATAACGCCGACAAATCATTAATTGTGATTTTTTTAATTTTAATTTTATTTTTTTTTCCTCCCCGTTCATCCGGCTGTGTTTCTCTTTTCTGTTGCTTCCTTTTCGTTTAACGCTGGTCGCGTCTCACCCCGTTTTCCATTCCCCTGTCTGCGATCAACTCCGCCGCCCCTAAGGCCGGGCACAGAGTAAGTGCGCCGAACGGGCTCGGGGGGCGGCCAGCGGGCACCCAGGGCAGGCAGGGAGTGTCCAGGAGGCACCCAGGGCAGGCAGGAGGCACCCAGGACCCACCTAGGGGCAGGCAGGAGGCACCCAGGGCAGGCAGAAGGCACCCAAGAGGCACCCACAGTACACAGGAGGCACCCAGGAGGCACCCAAGACAGGCAGGAAGCGTCCAGGAGGCACCCAGGAAAGTCAGGAGGCACCCAGAAGGCACCCCCAGAGGCACCCAGGCGCTGCTCCTCGCTCCCCAGCTGCACCCTGGCCCCTAGTCACACCTGGGTGCCTTCACTTGTTGTTACGGTGGCTTTCCAAGCTTTAATGTAAGTAATGGGAGCTCAGGTGGGATTTGGGGGAACGCGGCCTGCGGGCTCACCAGCGAAGGAGGTGATCTCTGTTGGGTGCAGCTCTGCTGACTGCAGTGGGGCTGTGTGTAAGCGGCAGTGCGGTGTGATTAAACGTCACGTGCAGAACAGGGACTGCGTGCCTAAATCCCAAGGTGTCAGTAAGAGAACCCATTGATTGCCACTTTAATGATCAGAATCACTTGTTACCCATTTTTACCTGCTTTCCAGTACATCATCACAAGAAGGAGCTAGTTAGTATTTTGGAGAACTTTTGAAAGGCCATTAAAAGACGTATCTTTGTGTTTCTTTCCTGGATTGGTTTCAAATTGGTAGCTTGTAGACTGAAGAATTCCTGTACCGTTTACCAGTATTTTCAGCTGTATACTCTCAAAAGATGAATGGGTTTCATGATGGCATCAAGACATTCTTAATTAGAAAAGGGGGAAAAAAAACACCCAAGTCCTCTTTGCCTTTCTGGTGACTGTTAGCATGAAGATAGCTGCATGGCCTAAAAATCTAAAAATTAAGAAAGGTGACTTGATGTGGTTACTCTTGCTTATGTATGTAGGTGTATATACATTTCTGGACTGTGTCTTTTACGCAGATTTGATGGCTGTCGTTTTAGAAACAGTCTTACCAGCAAAGTGTTAGGATTGGAGGATAATCTGCCACAGTTAATTGGGAGGTGTCCATCAGGCTAACAGGGATGCCTGGCTTTAAATCCAGTGGTTGCAGTGTAGGAGCATAACACCCATGCTTCATAGAGCTTTCCATACCCTTCTTGCAGAATTAATTTATCACTACTTTGCTTGCATTAATTACTTCTTTATTAGCAAACCTAAGGCCTAAAATATCAAACCATGGCCTTACTTGATCTGAACCCATAATTTCAAAGCTGCCATTAAATTTGTTTTCCTTGCATATTTTGTAATGAAACTATGAATGGATAAAACTGGTAATAGAAACACTGTATGCAATAATCTATGTTACCTTCTCTGCTGCAGTGTTATTTTTTTTTTCCATTTCATTATTTTGTTAGTCTTACTGTGTTGTTGTTCAGTGGTTCCTACAGTATGGGCTTGGAACAAGCTTCCTGTTCTGGTTAACTATTAACACACACTGCAAATTTGCTATTTTCTTTCTTTTTTTTTTTTTCTTGATAAAAACACAGAAGTTAGTTAATGTAGAAAAAGAAGCAGGGCTGAAGGATTTTTAAGGGAACTGACTACAGTTTAGCCAGGTCTGTACTTGAGAACATCTGGTAGAGATGTCCTCTATCTTTTCTTTTCCTTTTTTTAATGTTTAAGTGAAAACAGAATATGGGATAGTTTATGGTAGTTCCCAAATTTGTGTAAATTACATCAAGTATTAATACAGTTCTTTTGGTATACTCTGCAGTGGCTTGCTTTCAGCAACAAAATAAAAAAGACCTCTGTAGACCCTTAAGTTCATAAGGCCCTCCTCTTGACACCATTCAAGATTAGTAAGGGCCCTTGTTTTCACTCAAATGCAGAGATATTCCATCACCATTTCATTCTTATTTTAGTAGCTTTTGTATCAAAATGCAGTTACAAAACTGATGACATTGCAATGCTTTCTGTTACGTAATGATTCTTGTCTTAAATATCTGTAATGATTTTTCTTCCCTGTCGTGACACCTGGTAAGTTGGTGTTAGTATTAGGAGATCTTCACATTCCACATCGATGCAACAGCCTCCCAGCCAAATTCAAAAAGCTGCTGGTTCCAGGAAAGATCCAACACATTCTCTGCACGGGAAACCTCTGCACCAAGGACACTTATGACTACCTCAAGACTCTGGCTGGGGATGTTCATGTTGTCAGAGGGGACTTTGATGAGGTAGTGGCTTCTTTTGATATTTGGTTAATCTCTTACATAAAAGCAATGTTTGTGTTATTTGTACTTTAAGTAAAAGTTGGCAAACTGAGCTTATGTAGTACTATGAGTGAGAAGCAAACTGAGCAAAAGAGTTGGAGTTCCAGCTGATATGAATTGCACAGTAAGTTCTCTTCTGTCCTCAGTATGAATAAACCTAATTTATGTACTTAGCTGCTAAGACTAAGACTCAAGCCAACAGGAGCTCCCATTGTCAGATCTTTGAAGTTCCTTGCATCTTTACGAAATTCTTGACAGTGTTCATAAAAGCAGTATTGTAGCTCTCTTTTGGTAGCAGTAGAGCCAATCACAAGGTATTTCCATAGGCTTTCCACATTTCTGTGTTTTGTGTAGCTTTTTAATATAAATCTGAAATCTAATATGGTGGTTTTTTTTTTTACTTTTGATTTTTAGAACCTGAATTATCCTGAACAGAAAGTTGTAACTGTTGGACAGTTCAAAATTGGGCTGATTCACGGCCATCAGGTCATTCCTTGGGGTGATATGGCAAGCCTGGCACTGCTACAAAGGCAGTTTGATGTGGACATCCTCATTTCAGGACATACACACAAATTTGAGGCATTTGAACATGAAAACAAATTCTATATCAACCCAGGATCAGCTACAGGAGCTTATCATGCCTTAGAAAAGTAAGTAGAGTATGGGAAATACCTGTGGGGGTTTTTGTTCTGATAACAAAACTAAACTACAAACAACACTCCTTGTGAAGGTTAATATTTACATTCTAAATGTCAGGCAGAGGAGGGGTTTATAGTCATTGCTAAGTGTCCTGGAGTGAAACACAGAGAAAGAAAGCTTCAGATCTGATGTACTGTGCTTACAAAATTGGAATCAATGAGAGCGAATCCTGCTAAGAAGTCTAACGATGAAACACTACTAAGGTTATTATATACAAACAATATGATTTTTTTTCCTCTCTTTCTAGCAATATCATTCCTTCATTTGTGCTGATGGATATCCAGGCTTCTACAGTAGTTACGTATGTCTATCAACTAATTGGAGATGATGTGAAAGTAGAAAGAATTGAGTACAAAAAATCTTAAAATATATTTGCTTGTCTGGCATTTTTACCATCTCATTCTGGAACTGCAAGTTACTACAATACTTGATTGTTAGTTTACAGTACTACTTCACTTACTTGCTAACAGCTTAACAATGTAGCTTCTTGGTAATAACTTTAAAACAACATTGTGTTTGCTTATTTTCTCTGTATGAATTGATTTGTAAAATACGCCATTAAAATAACTGTTTAAATACTGTTCCTTAATGTTATAATAAACTTCACTTCATAGAAAAACTAAGCTTTATGAACTGTTGTTGGAAAAAAAAAGAAAAGCAAGAGCTTTTTTTTTTTTAAATGGCTGGCAGTACTGTCTTTATCTAATGCTTAGCAAAGAGCTTGATGTGCTGGTTCAGTGCCATCTAAAAGAAAAATGTAAAAGGTTTGAACAAAACAGTTAAGGGCACTGGGGACGTGTTAGGTTTGCTTCACAATCCGTTTGATATTTGCATTTCTTTCATTCCCAATTAAGCTAAAAGAATAAACTGGATTGATTTTTTGACAAATTAGAACGAACACTTCAGTAATTTCACAGTAGGAAATTACTACTCTAAGTTGAACTTCAGTCTTTTTATACTCAAAGCCATTCCAAACACCACTATGCTTTAATGAATGACAGTCTCATTAATTCTATAAACAGTAAAGAGAAGCTTTCCTTTATCTATGGCTTATATCTGATATTATGTCTACATAATTTGTTCCACATATAAAGGTTTTAAATAGTGTAATTCCATATAACACCTTGTACTACTATTGAAGCCTAAAAAATGGGTTGTTCAAGAAGACTGGAACTTTTCCCTAGTCTCAGGGAACTGCATGTATTTTAACAGCTACCGCTTCTCATGAGTGCTAATTTTCCAATATAAATAGCTTTATCTGTTGTCTTCTACACAACATTTAGAAAAATGGCCTGCTTCCTTTGCATATATTGTCCTTTGTATTACTATTTTCTTCAGCGCAGTATCCGTGCAAAAAGCTCTGTAGTATTTGTTATAGAGGCTTGAGTTAAATTAATGAGTTATCCATAGAACTTAAAGGATCAGCTAGAATATTTACTTGTGCGTCATAATCTTATTTCTATTAAAGCAGGCTTATTTTTACCTTATAAAAAGACGAAGTATTTCAGCTTGGGATCTCAGGAAACTTTGGCTAACTGCAATTTTATGCAGTGAAATACATGCCTATCATTTTCTTAATGTCTACAGCGTGATAAAGAACAAAGTTAAAAGGAAGCTTTGCCAAATGTGTTCTACTCAGTCAATAGCCTTTCTTGACAAGTAAGTTTACCAGCCACTTCATAAAGTTCATAAAATACTGGAAGGTCAATATTGATATGTCAGTTTATTTGTGCTCATGCTTTAATTAAAATTACAATTTGTCTAAAAGGTATATTTTACATGAAGTGTAACACTTCCAATTTAAAATTTTATTACAGTTATGCAAGATTATGTTTGTGCAAATGAAATCCTAGAGCGATCCTGACAGCAGACTTCAACACAGAGATATAATACAAAAGTAAAGGAAATCAGTTTTAGTCCTTCTTAAAATCAAAGCGATAAATATGAATTGTGGCAGAGTATGGAGTAGAAACAGCATAGAACAGTTAAAAAAAATGTGGAAAACTGGGGATAGCTTTTGGAAGAAGAGCAGTGAGGTTTTAGTTCAGTGTTCACTTGACCAGTATGTACATTCCCAATGCATAGCACTTATCTCGCCAGCAGAGGGAGAAAAGACAAAGGATAAATCAACACCTTATTGATGACTGTTCTAGTTCGCCAGTCTCCTCTGGTCCATTCATACACACCTGGAGGGCAAGAGAACAATATTAAAAGGGTTTAGAAAACAGGATATGATCTAAGACCTGTGAAAGTGCTTGAAAGCATAAGGTTTAGCACTGCTCATATTTGATTCAATGAAAATGTACTTGCATCAATTAAAGGGATATTTTATTATGTAGAATATATTTTACTAAAATAAATCCACTAACAAGTATTTTTGATAGAAGCTGAGTGGAAGTCCTAGTTTATAAAAAGAGGAAAAAGTACTGCATGAGTTACAAGGTGTTTTGTTTTACCTTCAGAATATCAGATGATGATTTATCTACAAGACTAAGATTTCCACATTTCTCTTGATACTCTTGAATTAGGGCTGTTGCATCATCAATGCTGTAGGAGGAAAAAGTTTATCAACTTTGTCAACTGAAGTTCTCTTAAAAAGCCAAGAATTTAGGCTATATACACTGAAATATAAACCCAGGTATAACTCCACGTTTTTGAAGTCAGATAGGTCCTAGCATTTAACCCATAGCTGTTAAATAAATAAAAGACTAAATAGTTATTTATTGTTTCCTGTTTTCACTGCAGGATAACTGGCGTTTAAGTGAAATATAATAGGTATTTCCAACTTTTGAAACACTGCAGCAAACCCACTAATTCCTGAGCACAGGCAGTTTGTTTATTGTTTTCAGAGCATTACCGTGGCTGAAACTGTCCGTCCATAATGCAACTGAGCTGAATTCACCTGACTGTATGGTGAAGTTACTCAAAGGAAAAACGTTTGCTTTTTCTGACAAGATTTCCACCGTTTTAACTGAGCTTGATCTTGACAGTCCAGGGGCAATAAGCTGCTATTTTGGCATTAATTGGCATTGCTTTAATTTAGCAATGCTTTAAAAACTTGGAGAGCAAGTACTAGAGAATCTCCAGGACTTCAAACAAATGAAACTAAAGTAAAGCAGAGATTCAGTTTCCATATGCAATGCATCACCTTTTACTTTTTATTAACCTACCAGTTCTTGTTGGCAAAATAATCCACCAGTTCTTTCATTCGGTGAGTATTCATCAGTTGTTGCTTCACCAGTGGAAAATACTTAGTTCTCACAAATTTTTCATACAGCTTCTCATTTATGATATTGTCCAAAATCAAAGATCTAATCTGTAGATTCAAGTTTTAGTAATGGAAAAATATGAATGCTTTATAAATAAGAAATGTGACCTTTGAATAAAACGAGCAGTACTGGACTCCCATAAAGCAGGATTATTATTATTATTTTTTTAATGCTGCAAAATGTCAGCTTTTTTATCAAGACTAATCTCAGATTCTAATAAGGGAATGAATTAAGAAACATGCTTTTAAGGAAGGCAATACAAGGCAAGACGGGAGAGTACAATTTCATAAGCCATTTGGCCTTTTTGCTTGAAACATTTGTTAAGAAATATAAAACAGTGCTACTGCAAACAATGCTGTCCTACAAATAGGGGCAATCTATAAGACAAAATAAAGGTTGTAAACAGTTATCATTGAGAAAGCCTGTAAGTAAAAGGCAAATTAAGTGAATTTTATTTATTTACCTGAGAAGCAAAAGCCACTGCTTCTCCAGTGTTCATATGTTCATCTATTTGTTGCAGCACAGTTTCCATGTTACACGTCGATAAGAAACCCTTGAAAAAAAATAATAAATTTAACATTCTGTGAATAAAGCATAAGCTCTTTCCCTTCAGAACAAGTATTTTACTTACTCAGAAACAATTAACATTATGAAATTCAAGGTATAAACATGAAATTCTCAAACCAGGATCTGTACAGTTTGACTGAAAGAGTAGTAATTACTAACGCTGTTAACTTTCAAAGGGTATCTCGCTGTAGTGGTTACAGATTCTTTTGACTCATTGCCAGCAGACTACATCTTACACTGGTGCTGTAAGTTGGGAAAATGTTCCTGGCTTAACTTCAAATGGAAATGAATGGGAATCTAAGAATTTAAGGTGCCTTTACTAGTGCCAGCTTGCTCATGACAGATAGGGGAACAGCCTATACGCTTCATCTGTGAGAACGATGCAGAGCATAAATTAATGGAAAGAAATAAGAACAGAAAGGAAACTAGATACACAAATAATGAAGAAATGGCTTTAAGAGAGAAGGTTTACATCAGAACTTGTGATGTGTATCAAGCATTTTTCTAAGTAGGAGCTTTCAAGTCTGAACACTTTTCCAAAGCAGGATTCTGTACTTTTCTTATGGTCGGTCGGCTGTTAAACTAGCCTACTGCTAGCACCTCAGCGATTATCTGTGTTGTCACCAGCTTCACACACTGCTTTGGCATATGACTTGTGTGTGGGTTGGTTGTTGGTTTCCCCCCCTGCATACTGACTGTTCACGTTATCAGGGAACCTAATACTTTGGTGCATGTTTTCAGGAAGTAAATGGATGAGTCAGCTGCTAAAGCCCCCTGCTGGATATTACTGACTTCATAACTGATTGAGGGTGGGATCCCCTAAGATGTTCTCTAACCCACAAAAGGCAAAGTCATGTGACAAAAAGCTGCTGAGAATGAGTCAAAACTTAAAAAAACAGGGAAGTGTTCACACGATCTCTTTCAGAAGAAGTCTGAGGCCGTAGCCTCTGAGGGTGGGAGATGTCTAGCAGCTGTCAGCAGTGATATATTCAAACCAGCTGGAGTTTAGAAGTTGTCATCTTGCACAGCCTCCGTTGAATATAACAGGCTTGATGACATTTCCTTTGCACAGCTGCAACACAAAACTTCTTGTTTACCTGAATTTGCTGCTCTCGCTTCTCAGACTGAGGAATCAGCAACAGGCATCCCAAGGCAAGAGCTGGAAGGTCCAACTGTGCATATTGTTTAGCTATTCCAATGACATCCAAGTCAGCCAAAACAGGACACCTTCAGAAGAAGATGAGGAAAGTTCTCAACATTAGAACCTTTGATTTATAGCCGTGAAATGGAAGTAATCTGTTCTTTAGTTGAAATACTACTAATCTAAGGTTATTGTGCTTTTATACATTGCAAAGGTAATGCAAAACTGTTTGCATGTATAGGATGGTTGGAACCTTAATATAATATAGGTTAACCATGTGTACAGGCATACTAGATTTTTTTTTTTTTTTTTACCATGTCAGGTTTATTCTTTGTAGGGAAATGAATATTTTTTTCTCTTATATTCTGGCTTAATCCATAATATAGCCTATTTCCCAAAATATTAAGAAAAAAAAAAGATAACTGGGCTTTTAGGGTTGAACATGAGTCTTAAAGTGTCAGGATACGAACAGATATCCCTTCTGGGGACTGTGAGAGGGGCAGATAAATTGGTTTTCAGCAGTCTGTGCAAAGTCCCTGTTCCAAGCACTGTTTAGATAGCCAAGGTACTGAGTTACCGCATACATTGCCAACAGTCTAAGCACAGAATTTCTGTTTGAATACGTGCCCTGATTCTGCCCTTCCCACAACAGGCAAAAGGTTCTTCCCCACACCTCAGGTTCCCCATTTTTTAGAGCTCCTTTGCATGTTCCAGGCCAGGTTGCTGGAAGAGAAATTACAAACAGGGCATTCCCACTCAAATTAATCCAAATTCAGTATGCATTATGTACTTACTTGAGCAGAATCACGAAACACTCACAGCATTCCTCTACTTGTTTAGGACTTGGTGGACATGAAGCTGAGGAATAAAGAAGCCATGATAAAGTAAATACATAACTTAAGTTTCTATACAAGCATGGTAATTAATAACAATCCTACCTGTGAGAAATGGTGACAGAACCACACTTCGCCAAGCTCGACTGAAGTTGGGAATCTGTTGACAGAAAGGTTTTAAAAGTTACAACTTTGTTTGCTTATTACTAAATGTAAACACAGACATCTTGACTTGACCCATTGTAGGTGGAAGAAGCCCGTTGATTTTCTTTTATACTGGATGAATTATTCCTTAACATCGCTTTCCTTATTGCGTAGTCTAAGATTTTGCTATATTTTGACTGATGGTTATGTTATTCTGTCAAACTTAACAAAAACGTCCAAATAAGTGTTTACTGAAGGAGCCTCAAGAGCAAAATATACTATTTTAATGATTAATAACTATACTCATCTGCATATTGCAGGCGTCATAAAAATACTCATTCAAAAGGCATCTTTTCAATGAGTAACACTCCTCTTAGTAGACTGCTGCCATTCACTAACACACAAATAGAATGCTAAACGCTTGCTAAGGGAAGAGTAGGAGCTGAAGAATATTTGCTTACCTCCCATAATGAATGAATCCCAGTAATTGCTATCAAAACTTTTCTTAGATACTGAATCTGAAACAAAAATATCCCATTATAAAATGCTACAGTGATTTTGAAGAACTGTCAATAATGTACAGAACTGGATTATTCTTCTTGTCTGCAGAATGCAAATTAACAGTTCTTCAAGGCACCTTTGTTCCTTTGAGATGAGTAACTGATGCACACAGAAATAGGATTTATGTAAATTAAATTATCACCAGCAGTAGTAGTATACGTTGTCTCAGTAAATACTCAAGATTTTCAGTAGCCTTAATATAATGTGCTGAAAACTTCATAAAGTTAAAACTTCATAAACTTAAATTCTATCTTCTTTGGTACTGTTGCAAAATTCTTACTAGATTAAAGCTAGCTTGAATACCTGGCTCCTGATATAACCATATTGCCAGGTACATCTATTTCCTCCTTAGGTTGTAGCAACATAATGTACAGTTTGACAGTAAGAGGTAATTGACATTATAAATGACAAAAATCAGGATTATTATCATAATTAATTATAGGGGTAATATTTTTTGAGCATGTATATATACACATACAGATATACACCTGTTTGTGCACGTTTGTGTATATACATTAACATACAACTATAATTTTATAAAGTAATACACAGTTTTAATGATATGAAGACAATTTTCAAGTTATCATAGGATTTAGTCTTGCCATCTGAAAGGCCTTGTGCCTTAAAGAAAAAAAAAAAGTACAACTATAATAATTTAAGATCAACATTCTCAAGCAGTACTGGTAAAATACAAATTCCTCAAAGCTTCATCGGTTTAATGCAAACAACCTAAATTATAAATTGTAGATAGCTGCTCACAGTAAGTTTACTATTTATGCAATCACATTCTTTAGAAATCAGTGATGGAAAAAAAGGCTTTTTCCTCACGTCACTGCAGAAATTAATGCTTAAAAATTCCTTACCATATTGAAACCAAGAAGTTTCTGTAGTAGACCATTCCACAGCTGAGAATCATATACTTTGTATTCTAGACTCAGTTCTGTCACCAGTCTAACAGCCTAAAGGAGAGTAAGGATACACTTTATTTTAATAAATACACATTCATTATCTTCAAATCTTTACTGTTTGTCAGCATAATTTTAGATTTTATTGGTATTACAGGGACCTTTAACTCCTGAAAGGTCTTAACCAAACCACATGGAAAATAATTTTCAACATGCAAAGAGAATTAAACAAACAAACACAACAACAAAGAAACACCTATACTTGATACTTACTTTCTAATTTTACAAAGGCTAAATAAAGCTTTTATCATCTGTGGTTTTCAAATTTTAGACTAGCATGTCTGTATTTCAGCTAAAGAACAGATCACTTCCATTTCACGGCTATAAATCAAAGGTAGTACTGTTGAAGCCTTTAGAACAGTATACTTTTATTGTCATGCACTGTCGTCTACGTAGAAATCTCATTTATTCGCCCTTGTCTTTAGTGTTAAGTTAGCAGTTCACAAAACATACTTGGTAACTCCAAGCAATTGTCAAAGTCAAGCTCCTAAGCAGAGCCCATTCCTGGCATATTAAATAAATAACTGACAGCGATTCTAAAGGTGTACACTGGTTAATATTTAGTTCATATTAAAGTATGAAGTATGAGTCCAAGCAACTTCAAAAAGAGCGAGAACACGAGAGAAAACGCGAGAGAGAAGAGGAAAGCTCCTGCATCAAAGATCTTGCTTCCCAGACAAGAGAAAAGGTGTGGGTACAAAAAGGTGGGTAAGTAGCAGGAAATAATTATGTGATGAGCAGTATGCAGCACATCAACCTTTTTTTTTTTTTTTAGTATTCTGAAAGAGGAGAGTCTTTGGGGTAACTCCTACATATCCACCAGTATTTTTAAATAATTATGAGTAGCGTATCATGAGTAGTGTATGAGTAGGACAGAGCATATTGGAGCAACATCTGTTTAGAAATAGATGTACTACGTAGAAAGGTGTACATTCCACACAAATGCATAGCAAACAAACAAAAAATCACAAAGGATTTAAAAAGCATACCGTGGGTTCATGGCTGTGATTCTTCCACAGCCCCTTAATCATTCCTTCCTTAGGACTCTTATGAAATGATTCATAGGTGTATGGAATATTCAAGATTTCAAACTCTGCCAGATAAATGCAGCATTTTAGAAAATACCTGAAAAAAGAAAAAAAAAAAAATCACAAAAACCAGAAGCTAATGATATTTATAGTGATAATTATAACTCACATAATCAAACTCAGGGTATTATTGGAAAAGTATTCTTCTGTTGCTTTAAAGAGAAAAGGAAAAAATGTAGACAGTATTTATACTTATGAAAGAAATTAATGAAATCTTACTGAAGTAAAAACGTTCAATTACAACAGAAGTAACTGCAATCTGGAAAATATTATCCACGTTATGTTACTTTCAGGTTCACAAATGAGGCATCTGATATACTGGACTGCATTACAGTGAAGTTAAGAGAGCTAATTATGCTCTTCAGAAATTTTAAAAGCTCAAAAAATTATTAAAAAGAATAATTTTGCAAATATGTATTTCTTTCCAAGGTCTGTCAAAAGACTAACAATACATCATTATTAAGGAACACTTTAAGGAAAATTCCTCGTACTTTACTTTCTCAATGGGTTTCTTGAAGAGTGTTTCCACAGTGTTGGTATCTGCCAAGTAGAGCAGGCACTTAAGCGCTCTGCTCCTGTGAGCAAATGTCAACTGATTAACACCAATCGGCTGAAAGAGGAGAAAAAACAACAAAAACACAGTGAAAGTTTGCAATAATGGAATGAACAACTGGAAAGCAGGTTATGTTGCAGGATTTTTCTAAGACTTTTGACAGAAATGCGTTTAGCAGAAATACATGCTAAGTAACAGACTGGTTTACATCCAACTTTTATACTACCTAGTTGAAATATGTCAACTTCAAAGAACACTGCTAAACCAGCTGTTTTTCTATATAAGGCTATTCATACAGGCAAGAAAAATACTTGTGATACATAGTATCATAAATATCTTTAGTACAGGTGAGTGGCTGAAGGTTAAGTTTGTGCTAAAATAATTTTCCCTCTGATTCAATTCCACTCAAAGTGAGCCAATATATTATTATACTAGTTTAAAGCATGTTCTAGAAAATATTTAGTGAAGCTATTTTCACATACTATCAATAATAAATTTAGAAAACCCGGGGTTCAAGGGCTGCTCTTGACAGTCAACAGCAAAATTCAACACAATTTTACACCAAAAGGGAGGGGAGAAGGTAGGGAAGCATAGAGCTCACACAGACGTACAAACTGTCCAAAGACATACGCAGAGCCCTTAGAATGAAACCAATACAGTTAAGCAGACAACACTTGATTTTAATAAGAGATAAAAATTTCATAAGTAGCAAGCTAAAACTAAAATTTAGAAACTTACAGATGTGGCAGATGTTGTAATTGCGAAAAGCATTCTGGAACTGTAATCCATTGGACGTGACTGAAGTAGATACAGAACTCTGCAAGAATGCATTTCTTTTTAATACAAGTACAGTATAACTACTGAAGCACAGTGCAGTTTTCCTTCAAATTTAAATATATTTCACTGTCGAAAAGAGTTTGTGGATAAGAGATTCAAAGGAAAATGAGGAGAAAACCTTCAAATAACTACCGTTAAAACATTTATCTCGAATTTACTGCAAATAGTATTTCACTGTTTACATAAATATTTGAAGATTCAAGACTGGTGTCACCAGAAAATAAAAATAAGAAGGCAACATAAGATATTTGTATAGAATCTAGTGCCATTACTTTCTAGGGAAGGAAACAAATGACATGTCTGACAACACGTGGAAGCCCTAAATAATTATTTTTCAGCATGTGTTAAAGTGTAGCTCTTGCACTTTTAACAAAGGAGCAGAACTTGTGTTTGGGGCAGCTCTATCTCTTATGCAGCTCTAATAAATGTTAAGATGGAGAAATAATCAATAAAGACAACACCACTTATATGATAGGAAAATTTTGAGTTTAGGAACATCAGCACAAAAAAACAATCGTGGCATTTCTGGCCTAAACTTGTTTTATCATCACTGTTGATAAAAATTTTATTTTATCCAAAGCTGCAGCAGCAAGTTCTGAATCACATACTATGATAGGTTTCTTGAAAAAGCCAGATAAACTTGCAAGTTAAGAAAAATTTGCTGTATTATATGCAAGATGAAGTATATACCTTCGGAGTTCTTCATCTTCCCGTACATCTCCGAAGACTTCTTGAGTTTTCTTTAAAAAGACATGGAAGAGTAGTTTTGAGAGTTATCTGAATCGTTATAAATAACTGGGTCATATCCTTGCTTAAACCCTGTTGTAAAGGCTGGGCACCCCTGCTAATGCAGCCAAGGAAAGGAATTTTAATTTTATCATTCCTTTCTTTATTTAACCGTGTGCTTGGCAGTCAACACCACTCTTTAATCTCTCACCCTGCTAACTGGTATTTTGAAGCAATGTCTGCTCTCTGCCCTTTTTCGCCCAGCTGTATGCTGCACAGACAGCAATTAACCCTCTATTTCCTAAGCTGCAACAGGACAAGATTCACCCTCTTGGTGACTCTAAACATTCATTTACTCCCTTTGATTGGCTACGCAACATTAGTGTAGCATCAAAGATGAGATTTTAATCTCTGTACAGAGAAAAGGGAAAGCATTTCAAATTATTCTCACTAGAGACAGTGGCTTGCAACAATATAAGAATGGTATTAAAATCGTTAGTAGTCTGAATCCAGAGGCAATTTAAATAGGTTCACAAGTACTAATGGTGAACTGTGCAAAAACCTTAGTTTTTTGAGCAAATGGTAAAAATAGATATATTTCACGTAACTGGCCATTTATCTCCAAAACCAAATATTCAGTGATGACTTACTTCTGAGGGCAGTACACTTGGACACAGCCATTTATCCAGCAGCTTATCCCAAATTTTGTTCATATCCAAGTCGTTAATGTCCGCTATTTCCTTAGCTGCCGTATGGATATCTACATAAATAGATTGAGACAACAGATTTACAGACTAGCATTATATTGCTTAGCATTTTTGAAAATAACTACTTTTTGGTTCTTCGAAACTAGACTAAGCATATACTCACCCGGATAATCTCTGCCAGTTGGATTTTGGATTCTTTGGTCTATACTGTGGTGTTCGTATAACAAAATGATAAGATTTGCTGGTTTCCCAATAGACTTTAAATGCTCTGCGGTGTTCAGCTTGTGCGTTATTAGAACATTTTCTGTCGCTGATCGCTTATACTGTATATATAATTTCTTCTGTAGGACTTCTGCTTTTTCACATGAATCATCCTTTAGCAAAACACAGTTTTTAAATAAAGCAATCTCCTTTTACTCAAAAGCTCTAGAAAAATCATTAACTTTTTATAGTCCAGAACATTCAACTGGGGAACTAGTATTAATAATATTAACCATGCTGCTCTAGCAAGAAAATATTTTAAAAAAATTGTAAACAAAGTCATGCTGTGAAAAAGTCAAATATGTGTATGTACCACATGCACCAGTATGTAAAATTAAAACATTTTGGAGGTAAGATGGAAAAGAAAAAATATTTAACATTAAATCTTATCTACTGGAATTATAGTTCAGTTTTGGCACAATTCTATTTAAAAGTGTGACTAAGTGTCAGAGAACTATTTAGTGTTCACCATGTCTCAACAGCATATTTGAAATTTATAAGCAATGATGAGATTCTCATTCACTTTTTCCTACCAACCATGAAAAATCAGCCTAAGGTAAAGAGTCAAAGCAGACTTTTAATATATATATGCTCCTACAAATAGCTAAAGAGTCTTGGAACTCAAAACACAAATTAATAATGCTACTGATCCAACATCTGGAACAGGCTCTATCTGATTCTTCCGCAGCAATAGAAATGCTCATAAGACGAGAAAGAACATCTTCTTCCTTTAGGTTGTACACTTATTTGTTCAACCTCCAAGAACCGTAAGCCTAATTTTTGCTAGGTCATGAACAGAGGAGAATGTTAATGGAAAGAGACAGTTCTTTGGGGGAATGACAACAGAAGTGACTCCTCAGAAGAAAGTACTTCCCATAACAGGGTTGGTTATGATACATTTTATGTATCACTGCCCAAAACACCAAGAGACAAAGAGCTAACAAATACCTGAGTATACAACAAGAGCTTTGCAAGAAGTTTGCCATTACCTTAGCTGTAGTATTCTTTAACCATTTCTCGGCCAGAAAGAGACAAAATTTCAATGCTTGAATCTGGTCAGGACCTTTTTTTAAGGAAAAAAAAAAGGGGGGGGGGGGGGAAAAGTGAATAGAGTTAGCTTTCATGAATCTCCTCTAACTTATACAGAATATCCATTTTATTTTAATGTGTTTGTTTGTTTGTTTGTTTTATTTTTTATAAAGCTACTAAAGAGTTTAGGAGTGCTCTTGTTCCTAAAAAGTATCTATTTGGATTCTGATAAGGGAGAAGATAGCTTAAATCTGGCTGAAATATTTGCTTTTGCTGGCAAGCTTGTCTGTCAGAAGATGGTACGTTGGGGAAAGCTAAACATGCAAGAACTTTTACCAAGGCAACATGGCTTAAAATAGGAAAAAAAGGATTTAACAGTGATAGTATTACACAATGGGTGTCATTCTAGCCTACTTTTCAAAACTGGATGTAGGAGACAAATGGTTTTTGTTCTCCAGCTTCCTCAGGTTTTATCTCAGAATACTGAACAGATGTTTGGTTACAGTCTAGCTTTTCTTTTTTTAAACGTATGCTCCTCCTCCTATTACTTTCCCCCTCAGGTCATCAGATATGCACCTTACCTGTTGGAAATTCTTGTGCGATCTTGTGAGCCATAGCTACAGCCCACTCTGGATTAATTATAGACAGCAAATATGACTGAATTGTCTGCACAGTTTTAGTTGTTTCCTTGTTAACAACTGATGTATATCCAGTGTTTCTCATTTCATATATTTTTGGTTTCAATTTTTTTTTAAAGACATGTTGAGCTGCAGACATGTGTAAAGTATCCAGTGAAACCTAGAAAAGCATTAAAGAAGATTAAACATTGTCAGAATGTCTGTACTGAGACCAAAATCACACAGAAAGAAGAAAGCTTGTACTATTTCTTGTGTAGGGGCAAAAAAGGAAAATTTTGAAATAAATCCTTTCAAGATGCAACGTTACCTTCATTAGTTTGGAAATCAACAGAAGTGTTGGAAAGGTTTCCTCACTGAGCTCTGCAGCTGCAAGGAAAAAGACAGCAGCTTATGACAGTGTCGCAGTCCAGTTGCAGCTTTCTCTATGAAATTAAGCACTTTCAGTCTATTGTTAGATGCAGACCTCCACTGGGAGCAAAAGATTTTAATTTTAATTTATAAGATTATAAATTGGCCTAGCTTGTCAGATATGTGGGTTACTTTGGTCTTTGGGAGGCCCTAAAAAAATCATCTGAGGATTGAATTCTGCATTGTATTTATTGTCTTAGCTCCACTGAAAGCCAGATACCTCACTAGAAAGAAATTTGGGACCACGAATGCTTCCACAAGCACTTGGGAATATAACTGTATTAATAAAGAAATACAGGTAATATAAAATATATACTGTAGAACTTTAAAGTTCATAGATAGCAGAGAAAGGGAATCATACATTTATATAGCCAGAAAAAATACTGAACATACATATAATGTTCCAGAAACACTGCGCAGTTCTGAAGAATATCAAATGAAAAGGCAGTCTGGTTTCAGCAGCTGGAGATAAGGGAATCACATGCTCTGCAACATATTGGTGTTCCAGGTCCACAGGTGGGGAAATTCTTTTATAAGACTCCAGATGTTTGAGAAGGCTTAAAGCCTAGGGGAAAAAAATAATTAAACAAAAAAAAAGAAAGAGCAAGGAAAAAAAAAAGCCACAGGACTACTCTGTCTTGGCCTCCCTCCCCCTGCCAATAAAATGTGCCTGAAGACTATTTTTGGGCAGATTTGCTATATATATATATCTGTAGAGTTTTATCCCTCTTACAAACCATTGCTGAGAAACAGCTAGAGATCACTAGTTCTTGAATATTATTTTCTGAATGAGAGCAGTAGAATTATTCAATTAATTTCAACACTCTTGAATAACTACACTAATAAGCAGAAAAAAACAGAATACAGAAGCCATTAACAAGATATGGACACACCTGATTTATCTGGATATTGGTGTTCTTCTCATCAGCATTCTGCATTACTTTCAGGACAATTTCAATAGTTTCATAGTCATAAGGATCAAGCTGTTCAAAATAATGACCAATTTTATAGTGATTTGTCTTACAAAACATAAAACTGAGTTAACTTTTTTCAATTTTAATACCAACTATACTGACATAACATTGGAGAAAGAGTATAAGCGTCACAACATACATCTCTAAAACAAGAGACTTCTACTTCATAATCAAAAAAAAAATTGTCAGGGCATTGCAGAAAGACCAGGCATTAAGTGATTAAAAAGATAAAAGAAGAAAAACTACCCAGATATACATTGGTTTTTGCCCCTATCTACTTTAATGTAGTAATTTTAATTAGTTCCAGTGTGGTTAATTTTTAGAAGTGGCTTTTTTGTTTGATTACTGTCCATTGCTTTTTTAAGAGAAGTTGTGAAGAAAAACTCTACTATTTTTAAAGAAAATTAGACTTATTGCTCTATTTTTTTTCTAGAAAAGTAGAAAGCTGAAAATTTACATTCTATAGCACAACTGGAAAAAATAGTCTTTTGAAATTTCTATGGAATTAATAATCTGCCACTCAAGTGTTGTGCAGCATTAGACTCAATGCATACTTCTGGGATTTTAAAAAATTTTTTAATTTTATTTTTACCTTGAACAATATTCCACTGAGGCTAGTAACCAGCTCTTTTGTGCTTTTCAGTAGAGGAATTATTTCTAATGCTCTAGCCAGTAATGTGGAATGAGGTTGTTTCTGACTGTATTCTGCCGAGTCATCTTCAACATGATTTGTATTGGTGTTCTGGAGAAGAAGTGTTTCAATGCAAAGCTGCAGTGCGGCATCACTGTCCAGCATGAAAGTACTAGAAGAGGACAGAATATTATTTTCTTTGTGACCTGTGATGTCATCAAGCTGCTTATTTCCCTATGAAAAACTTCACCAGAGACCAGTATGTATTCCGATGCATACTATTTTTTAAAGAACAATTTGTATATTATATAAATTAGTATCTATTTAAACAAAAATAGGTTTCCATAGGCACGGTTATCATTACAGCAGCAATTAGACACAATTGATTTGCTTCAATTATTACCTGCAGTAATTCAATATGAGATCCGTGTTTACTTTTGGATTTTGTACCAGTGTTCTTATGAGTTCCTTCTTTCTTATTGGGGGTTGTCTAAACACAGTCTCAAAAGAAATCTACAAATAAAGAAATATTTAATGTTCTTCCCAAAGAAGTCTTTCAGACAATATCAAGACTAATTCCTTACATAGTTAACCTTTTTCTTTAGTTTAAATCCAGAGATTTTTAGAGCAGGAAAAAGCAGTACATTTGCTGACTATTCCCTGTGCCAAATAATGCTTAAGCACTCAAAGTTCTTTTATAGCACTCTCAGTTATTACATTCTCATTTTCTGAACTTTATTTAAGTAGGCAGAATGAGAAGTTAAGAACAAAAAAAAAACCACCAAAAACAAAACTCAACTTTCCTTACGTTTGAATGGAAAATTATTTAAAATCAACAAGCAATACATCCTCTGAATGTACTGACATTTAATCAGTTAATAAAAGCCTAGAATAAATAAATAGTAGATAAAAATCAAACTCACGCCAAATTTACCGAGCTGGATACCCCATTCTGCATCAGTAACCAATTCTTGGAATTTTCTTTTTTCTTCTGCTTCACCACATTGGGTAGCAAGCTGTACTCCAACCAAAGCAACTGCCTTCAAAAAGTGAGAAAGGAAGTGAACAGAAGTACAGTAAATAATCTGAAAACTGAAAATCGTAAGCTCTAAATCTCTGGAGGAGGTAAAAACAATTTCACAGATGATCGCACAACTGTGTACGATGGAAACAATCTTCACAGAACATATTACCAGGATTTCCTCACCTGCTCAGTTAGTAGTTCAAAACTACTTTAAAATTCAGTTTTTCTCTCAAAAATATTTTAACAGTACTGCACTGATGTAAGTGCAATTAATACAAAAGGTGTTTTTAGACATCATCTCTTCTCCATATTTATGTTACTTTCCCTCCCTATTTCTTTGTTATGCTTTACTTCCCAGCTTCCTTTATGTTTTAATAGGAGTATTTATTTATTCATTCTTTTTGTGAAAATTGCTATGAGAGAACAATTTCTCCAAAATACTGTAGGTGTAAGTTATGGTGGGATCTGAAAAAGCAAACAACAACAACAACAACAAAAAACACCAAAAAACCAAACAATTTCAAGCCTTGAAATAAGTCATAATGAGGTAAGCAAATGCTTGGATGCGCATCATGCTTATTAACAATCTTACTCTGTGGCAAACAGTAGTAGCGTATCTCTTAGTGGTTCCCTGGAGCAAGGAACTTGTTCAGACAGCTATAGCCTTAATAAAGGCAAACTATTGCATTTCTTTATGATATTGCTGACATCTTGAAGAAATTCTTAAACATTCTGTATATGCTAAAGAAATATATTGGCTTGTGAATTTACCAGAACTTTTTTGTAATTTTGCCACGTATTGTTTATGACATCCCATAGCTTATTGAACATATCTTCCTTGGGCAAAATTGTGCAATATCCCAGTGCCAGGTTCTGATCTATGAGACGACAGTTGAAGACCTGTGTTTTGGAAAGAAAAGTTAAAAACTTTAGGAATTTGATTAAATAGGTCTGTTTGTATGAAGTATAACAATTTTTTATTATTATTTTTTAATACAGTCCCAGAAAGCTGGGACTGTAGGGGCCAACCCTGTTAGGCCATCCAGCTCACCCCTGCCCAACTGAAACATGAAGCTTTGTCACCCAATCCCCTCTCACCACTTCAGTACTGTCAGTGCTTCCCCTCATCTTCATCATGGTTTTCCAGGGTGCATGATTTTTCCCCAACGCATGCATTTTGTGGCATTTGGCCACATGATAATTTCAGAATGGGCTTCTGTAATATGAAGGGTAGTCCCTTCTTTGATAGGGCAGAAGAAAGGGGCTCTTTCTTACCCCTTTCAGACCATTCTTACCTTGTGTAGTAAGGTCAGGATAGTGGTCATAATTACTGAAGTAGACTTCTGTTTCATTGCAATAAGAAAGCTTTTGGTTTCAGCTAGCGTACTGACATCATGTAGCTAATATAAAAAGAGACAATCAGCACACACTTAAAAATAAATTGCAAGTCTTCAACTTCTTACCATTTATAGCATATTAAGAGGTACTGCAGTAATTGTATTTTCAGATTTAATTAAGGTCTTAAAAAAGATCTCTTCCAGTTAGAAAAAGAATTTCATTTTCCCAGTGCTTTTGAACTGGGGAGCATGACTTCAATATTCTACTCTGCAACATTCAATATTCTACTTGCAACTTTTCCCAGCCTAACCAATGATAACACAATGTAAAAGGGTATAATAAGCCATTATTAACCTTCATTTTACTCCTGGCCTCCCTGCAGGGGCTAGAAGTGTAGTTTTGAATCTACTTCGTAAAGAGAAACAGAAGACCACAAGAAATAGGGAAGAAACTGCCAGCTCTGTTCACAAAATGGCTGAACATTTCATCAGGTGGTAGTAATTTTTTACAAGGTCATGGCAATAGCCTCTCCCTAACCTATCAAATACTTATAAAACTAAACTTGTTTACAGTTGCCATACTTGTAAGATTTACTCTCAGAAAAATTCAGCATAGCCCTTGTCATACCTTCTCACTCAGGGACAAATTCATGTTGTTTGATACACCATGTTGAAGACAGGATCCAAATGAGCAGACTATTAGCCGCAAAGCTAACTCGCACTGACTGCACTCCATGAGGTTTTGTAGCGCTGCGCAGATGGGAGTTCTAGCTGGCAGCAAAAGGTTCTGTCCTATGATATATTTCAGAAACAGAAATAATCTCAGAAAGTGAATATTTGAAATATGCATATTATTTTTAGAATATCAAAATTAATATGCCACAAGATGAGCTTTAGCCTCCTTTGAAACTTTAAATTTTCAGAGTTTTTTACTTAATTCAGACTCCCATTTTAGTTCAAATAACAGAAGTTTGCCATCTTCTTGGAAAGGCTCTAGTTAATGCTCATAGTGGTAGAACTGTAGTGAAGTACAGGCTTTGACAACATGCCCAAAATTACATGGATGAATGGTAGCAATTGCAATCTAGCCAGGCGTGTTCTGTGCTGAACCAAGCTGTCTCCCTAGCATATGGCTTTAAGAGGAACTCCTAGGCAACTATTTAAAAACTATAAATTATTCATTCTTGCATAGGTTTAATTCAAATCTGGCATTTTTTGGTTGTCTGATTTATACTTTTGAATTGGTGAATCTGCCACCGTGATACCTTTAATAAATGCGCAGTTTGCCAGGCTGATAGAGTCCAAAGGATAGAGCTTGTTCTCTGGAAGACAGACAAATACACATTTGCAATGTACTAAGGTCTCAGCAACACTGTAAAGCCTCGAAGTACCTTAAAAATACTGCACTTCGAGTACCTAAAATACATAAAATACAAATTGGATAAGAACAGAAGACATATGTATTCTAAGAGCCAGGATTGCATTTTTTATTTTTATTTTTTACTGTGCTTCATCAGAAGTTATTTTACAGAAGGGAATATCTTTTCAAATTCCGGAAGGAATATATACCAATAGTTTTCAGTTACTGTTTTGTGTGTATTTCTTCCAGGAGCTTGTCTAACTGAGATTTCTGAGGTGTTAATTTCTATACAGGCACAGGTGTCAAATTGTCCTAGATAAAAATCACTATGAAATACAGCTTGTATATTGACTCAGTGTTCAGGAATGCGAGTTTACCAGAAACAGGCAGAAGAGAAGAAATAGTTTCATATGCAACTGGAAGAGCTATTTGTGGATCAAGAACTATCCCATCTTCATTAAAGAAGTCATTGTAAGTCCACTCTTCATAAGGATCTTTATCTCCTCCAAAAGACATTGTCTAAATAAAAACATTGTCAAAATTACATACAATAAAAAGAACGGCTAATGAGTATGTCTACTCACAAACTAAATGTTTCAAAAAATTAGTTGATAAACAAAAGAATAGTAAATGATCTTATATTTGAAAATGGATTCTATTGCACTACTTTTTGTTAAATGTCCACTAGCATTAAATATATTTCCTACTTATGCAGCAACCACACTTCTCTTTCATGTGGCATTTATTTAGTTGCACAGCCCAAACTCATTCTCAATTAATTTAATGGAGGCTTTCATAAACATTCTAGGCAAACATTTTTCAAATGGATCATTTTTTAGAAAAATAACATTCAGTGCATAAATATGCTTGCCTAGTCATTTTGATCTATTCCACTCAAAGTGTAAGAGCCCATTCATTTCAAGTAGCTCAAAGCATTACTCGACCTGAACAAAAAACAAAGATGCTATTCAAGAACTTGATCCATGTTAAGTTTTACAAAATAGCTGGGAACGCTTTCACATAATACATGCATTTAAGAAAAATAAAATAAAGTAAAATCAATAATCACCCCCTCCTTGCCATTGTTTTCATTTTTTTTTTTAAGAAAGCTTTTTTTTTTTTTTTTTTTTTTTTTTTTAGAGAGAGAGAGAGAGAGCTTTCTATGCTCTCTGGCAGTCTTGGCAGCAGTTACTGAGTAAAAGCCCCACTATTTTCAGTCACACTAGTAGGATTTATTAATACACAAGTGGAGTATTACTTGTGCCACTGCTGCACTGCTTTCAGTACTCAAATCGTCTACTCCTTACACTGAAGTACATGCATATTCAGGGAAACTCTAATTTGTAGAGTTGTGGGCTTCTTTGTTTTGCCTTTGTTTCTTTTTGAACAAACTAATTAAGTATTGCTGAAGGAATGGGAAAAAATACATGTACAATGAACTCTATTCAGTCAATCAAGTCATTACATATACTCAAAAATTCTAATTTAAATTAGAAGAAATTACCTTTGCTGTAAATCCATAGTTTTCTATTTGACACTGTCTGTAAATTTCCTTGGCAGCCAAAGTATAATTTACATAGTTCCAGAGAATCTAGTAGCAAATCTGTAAAAATATTAAGATCATTATTAATATACTATGAACGGAAGGCTCATGTACCCTATTAAAAGCAAACCATATTTTGCAGCACCTATTTGGACAGATAATTTATACAGAATTTTGCTTTTGGTCGGTTCTCCAATATGAACACAAATAAATAGTGTTCAGTAATTACAGTAATTACCTGGACTACATACAGTAGCTGCTTGACAAGCCATTTCATAGATCACTGCAGGAAGATTTATATCTTTAGGAGTGATCATTGGAACATCAGCTCCCAACATGTGACAAAGCCTCTGACATGCTGAAAACAGTAGCTTCCCCGTTTCTTCATTACAGCGATTTTCATAGAAGTCCCTATTAAAAAATGGATGTTAAAAATAAATAATAATAAAAAGTCCAATAGTCCCTAGGGCTTTTACTTAAGGCAACATTCTGTTCTAATTCTTTAATTCTCTTTTACTTATTTCACCTATGTGACTCACTGCAATTAAGCTTCTGTGACTGACGAGAAAAAAACACAATGGAGCTTGCCTTAGAGATGTATCCTGAGAGATACAGAACATAATAATAAGAAGAAATATATTTAAGATTTTCATCTGACCTCTCTGGGGGAAGATAATAGTAAGTTTAAATTATCTGACAACCCAAGCATGACGAAGAGACCAGTTAGAAACCATGAAGTGGTCCATATGGTCAGTGTACAACAATTTTCTTCTATGTAAGCTGAGAAGCTCTCCTAATGGTTATTTAAGATTATGCCTTACTTATATCTCACCATAAAACTGTAGGGAAACTTCTACTTAGCAATCACATGTTATGGCAAAAAACATTGACAGTATTGAGATACTAAAGTTTACATTCCTATTACATACAAGCAATATAAGCATATTGCTTACACACTCATTTTTAGAAAAACAAAACAAACAAAACCCTTGCCTTTACTCTACACATCTACTTGTTTTTACAAATATCAGAAATACTACACAAAAGTCCATTAAAGAGTTAGCCTCTTGAAAATCTCTGCAATTTTACCTGCATATTTTTACAGCATCTTCAACTTTTCCAGCATCTAATGCTCTCAAGACCAGTTTTTCTCCCAGTTCTTGCTCTGACCTTTGCAGGAGCAAAGCTAGTTTGTACAGCCTTGATTCAGTAGAACGATTCTTTATTTTACCATCTTCTGAATTACAATTCATTGTCTGTTCTTTTCTAGACTTTGACAGAGATCTGACAGTTTCATAAGCTTTGATGTGCGTCTCAAGAAGCCTAGACATCAGCATAGGATTCCTAAAGTCTTCAACTGAAAGGAAGATATCAAAGTCTTCCTACAACAAAAAATAAGATGATATACTTGCATTCATGTAACTTAATTTAGAATTTTTCTTGTTAAAACATTTTTATTTCTTGCTTCATTCTTAGAGGAGTATTTTCAGCAAGAAGGTGACTTTATTATTATTTAATTTCTGCCAGTTACTGATTCATGCAGTAAATTAGAGAATTTTGCTAGGCAATGGATAAACAAAAAACCCTGAAGGATATTTCTTGCTCAAATACTGTATTAAAAAATTAAGGTTACAAACCATAATAAAACCTTAATAAAATATTACAGTACTCTATCATGAAAACTTTGAAGTGTTAACAATTAAGACTTTGGGGAGAGTATCTAATCTTTTGCTTTAAACAGACACTATGAGGTTCTATTGTTTCTTGCCAGAGCCACAAACATGTACTTACGTAAGTAATTTTAGCCACAACCTTTGTAATAAGGTAAAGACTAAGGTTAGAAAACATTGTAAAGTAATATGAAGAGTGTTTTATCAACTAGATACTGCTTCACCTTTTAATGTAATAATATGAAAGAAAGGGGGAGAGAGAGAGATTTCAAAACTAACTAACTAAATAAATAAAAATCTTACATTGGACAACCTGGACTTAAAGCATAGACTTCAATCTCCTTTCACATTAATATCTCCAACTCCAGCCTGTGCCTGGCTATGGTCTCAGACAGTACCAGTCAGCATGCCAGAGACTGTGCTAACAATTTAAGAGACCAGCTGAGTTCCAGTGCTTGGGAACTTTCCCAGGCACCATTTAATTTGGCTATAGAATCTCTGAAGTCTATTGAAGCCACAGAATCTCTTTGAATAAAACAACCTTTGCACATAAATTGTGAATACAAATAATTTTCAACATTATCCATATTAGAAGAACAGGTAAAAAAAACTACAGTAAATCAAAAGTAGTTTGACACTATAAAGATACCTACCTGTAGGGTAGCAAGTGTTTCAAACATTTTTAGGTTTGCTTCACATTCATCCTTCTTCAGAGGATTGTCTGTCGGAGAAGAAAAAACATTACTTCCTGATTGCTTTTTACAAACAAAACGTAAGACTTTTAAGTTATGGCTTACCTTTTTGAATGCTGAAGAGGAATTTAAGGATTTCCACGAGTGTTTTTGTCATAAACATCTTGTTTTTTGTGCTGCAAGGAAGGGAGAGGTTAACACTTTGCTCGGCCAGTAACAGACAGTGACCCTCAGGCCACCACTCTATTAACATAGTATGTAATGTAATGCTCTACAAATGTCTTAGCAACAATTTTCAGCTCTAAAATACTATTAGTTGAAAAGCAGGGGAGTAGAAATTTACTGTAAATAAGCATCCTTTATAGAAATAGCATATATTTCATAGCTCTCTGTTAGCTCTCACAGAAGATTTGAGAAATCCCCACTCTACTTTTGTTCTTCCGTCTTAACAGAATAACTTCATAAAACAACTGTTAACAAAAATGTTCTTCTGTGGTTACAAGACAATGATGTGTACGGTCAACTTGGAAGCCTTGAACCACCTTGGTGTGTGGTAAAACCACGTCTACAATTTTTAAATAGGTATTTTCCAAGCAATCAAAGAAAGAACTGGAAGACACAGAGGGTTTGAGGGATAAAAATGCAGCAGGATTTATAAATGATTAACTGAATTCAGTTAGCCAAGCCACTTTGTGGATACATCTTTAAAAATAACATAATTGTAAAATATCCAGAATCAGAATAAATTCAAGCTGGAAGACACTTCAACAGGTTACCTAGTCTGACCTCCTGCTCAAAGCAGAACCAGTTCATGATCCCATTTTGCTGGAAGATAGTTTTTACATTGTCATCTCCTACCTTTTTTTTAAGCACCTGGGTAAGAATGATATTTAGAATAATTAGCGCATACATTTTACAGTGTGAAATGATGTAGTACCTCTTCAGAATTATCTGTTTTATTCTGTAATACCAGTGTTCCCCATACAGTCAATCTCTCTGCAACTTTCTCAGCTTCAGCAAGAGTCAGAGATTTTAACAAAGTCAGAGATTCCTCTCCCTGGAAACAAAAAAAAAAAAAAAAAAAAAGAAAATGTAAGAGAAATAATCAAAACAGAAGATCATTGCTTATGGAAAAGCTGTTATATATACTTCTTTACTTTGACTAATCTGTTGACAAACTTCTAATAAAGTACATTTACTATGACATGATTTACTTAAACACCCTGGGGTAGTTTTTTAGTAAAATTTTAAGTCTCTCAGTAAAATCTGTGTTTACTTGCTAAGGTACTTACTATAACAGGCTAATTAAAATGCAGTTTTGTTCACTGGCAACTATACAGGGTTTTTAAAACACTCTTTGGTTATCAAGAATGCCATGATCTAATACGACAGAAGAAGTGTTAACATGAGAAACTCTTTGCAAGGGAGTTAATATGATTAATATGCTTATATGTTAATATAAACAAGTTAATATGATATATGTTAATATAAACAAGTTAATATGATAATCAAAAAGCCCCCTTTTTGACAGGGTAGAGGAGATCCCAATAAAATAACCAGAGATAACCACAGGGTATAAAAGTAATTACACCTACAATAATGCAGCAAGTAAAGTTCCATGTTTCAAAATATTATGTGAATACATGTAGAGACTTCAATTCCAAACCTGTCTTCTCTATGTGGGACATTATTTTATTTTATTTTTTTTCCAACAAATAAGGGATGGCTGTTGATGTTTAAAACTCACTTAAAACTGGAGAATGGTTGCATTTTTAGTGTTAAGTACAGGCAGCTATTTGTGCCATTAATAGAACCGTAATAAAACACCAATATGTAAGCTATGGATAAGGTTTCACCAAGCAGTGCAATTGTTGCTACTGTTTTGAAAATAAGCCACATTGTCTTTAAATATTGAGATCAAATGACATGAAGTGTTTTAGTACCCTTTCTTTGTCAATCAGGTCTATCATCCTCAGAATGTAGACTTCCATGGTGGGCAACATATATGCTGATACAATTTTCAAAGCATCCTCCAAAGAAGTAGGAGTATCTTGTTTAAGAATGTATTTCACCAGCCTCTGTGAGAAGAGATAGGGAATTTAATTTGTTGATGTAAACAATAACAAGGGAAATCACTTACACACTGCATTGTAATTGTACAGCTCATACCAAGCAAGTTATCTAGAAGTTTAAAAATCCTATCTGTAAATAAAACTGGATTAAATCATAACTGGCAGAAGATTGGGCTTGAGGAAGAGAATCATGTAGTTAGAATAGATATATGAATTACCATTGGAACACTCAAAATTCAGGGATCTTATCTGGCTCCACATGACGGCAAAGAAATTTTCTAGAAATGATCGTGTTTTCTACCTAGTAAAGGGGCAGATGCTAAAAAACAGGTATTGCTTATGTCCTTAGCAGAAATCAGATCTAAAGACCTGAGAGAACTATTTTTTCCATTTTGTTAGCTCCCCTCTCTCTTTTATTTTTATAAATTATTTTTATAAAACTATATTATCAGTGCTGTACAAATCAATCTGGGCTGTCTGAGCTAAGCTGCTAAAACTTAACAAAAACAAACAGATAAAAACACATAAAAAAGCAGTAACTAAGCAAAAAATGAATGTATTTCAAGTATAAAGAAATCAAACCAAAAATCACACAAAATTCTTGAAAATAGACATGAGACTGGATTTAAGAATTTTTTGATCAGTTTAGATCCAGGTCCTCATTAAGAAAAACAAAGTGCAAGGAAGTTATAAAGTCTGAACACAGCAAGAAAAGTGGATATTGATAACAAGTGGGAGCTATCCATTTCCAAGCTCTTTTGCAAAATCTAGCTTCTAATTCGTAATAAAAATACATGCAGGTAAGTGCAGGGATTTTTTTCTTTAATAGAAATAAGAGAAGTGATGATCATTTACCATTATCATCTGCTTGTCCTTTAAAAGATTAGTATCTCTTATTCCATAAGCTCGCAAAAGCTTCTTCATCTCCATCAGTCGGTAACTTTCCTGCAATAACTTTACTCTGTGGACAAATGAGACTCCTATTAATGTGTTAGTACAGCTACCTACAGCTATATTATTTGATAACCTTAATACAACAGACACACTTTTTAATTTATTTTTCAATCTAGCTGAAACATGCACACAAAACTGAGGCATAGACTATGGGATTTTGCCTTACTTGACGTGATTCATTTCCAAATGCTGTTTTACCAGCTGCTCCACTGCTCCACTCCACGGTACCATAGCACCATGCATTATCTGCAGAACTGCATCAAATTTCAGCTATAAAAAGAACATAAAGAGCTTAGTTTTCAAAATGAGTTACAAGATAATCTCTTGAAGTATTGTTCACCCGTGATTCCTTTAGGCAAGCATTTTATTTCCTAGCTGAATCTCCACTTGCATAAGGGGTATTCATTATCATAATAAGACGTGTCAAATTAGATTAGAAAATGGTTATAGTAATTTGTGACACTGTAGGACTTCAGCTTCAGACATACCAAAGGTGGTGAGCTTTCTATGTGATGACATCAAAACTACAATTAGATTCTCAAGCAAAGAATATCAAATGGCAGATTACTAACAGAATAAAAAGACAGCATAGTATTTTCTCCTCATACCACTGACGTAAAAACGTACTCATGTACTTATGTAAAAATTATGTGTTCCATTCTGAATTGATGTATTAGAGCCCCTTGATGCCTATTTTGTTAAAGATACTTACATCTGTATCGGAGATACAGCCAATGACAGCTATTGCCTTTGCCTCCCATGCGGTTTCAAATACTGATGTAGACCGTGTACGACAACGTTCAAGCAAATCCTGTATATTTTGATAAAAATTATTAGGATATTTGAATTCGGAAAAATAGGAATATTTTATAATATAAATAACAATTATAACATTTTTAGACATTAAAGGACAGATTTGGCTATCTTCCTGTGTATCTGTTAATGCCTTATTACTGACACAGTAACTTTCAGTAAGTTTGTTGACAGCAAGCTAATTTGAAAAGTGATTCTAAAATTCATGTATAAATAATTAAAAACAACTATGAGATTTGTTTTCTGCTTACTCATTTTTAAATAGCTTTCTTCAAAAGGAAGAAAATACGGGTACCTTTATATACTGTAAAAGAAGTTCATCCTTTTGCAGATTGTGTTCACAGAGGTAGGGTTTTATAAACTTATCCAAAATGGATGGGACAAGCTCTGGTGCCAAAATTTTATCAAACATGCGAAACACAATAGTGGTTGCATTTTCCTAGGCAGCAGGTAGAAAAATGCCATATTAGAACATCACATGTCAGTATATGATCTTTTATATCACTAATGACTAATTAAATATCCAGTGCCCATTTAAATCAATTGAATGATTTCAGGACCTAGCATCTCTACTTAGCTCACATAAAAGCAAACACCCAATATATTTCTTTTACAAAGTAGTGGTTCAGTTGTACTTTTTAATTTCTTGGTTGCTAATGCTTGCTTCAGAACTCCGTGTATATGACCTGTACTGAACTGCCAATCATCGTGTTTAAGCCATACCCTTTCATGGTTTCTTGTCACATTATGTATTTATACCCACTGTTGAAACAAAAATTTAAAACAAACACAACATATCAGATAGCCTTAGCAGCTTATGAACTAATTCAACCAAAATTTCAGGGTTCCTCTTGTCTAACTTCAAATTGTCTGCTATAGGATTTTTCTCCTCAGAACAATCCAGTACTCAAAAGCACTTCTTAAAGTGTCTGCAGAATTACCTTTTCAAAATCACAGAGTGCCAGCCTGCAGTTGTATTTTCTGTACAGATTTATCAGTTCTTGTAAATCATTTACCAGCTTCTTTAACCTATGTACTTCTTCACAGTCACCACATCTCTGAAACAGTGTTTAGAAATTGAAACATTAGAAGACTTGCTCCAATTTCCATATTTTGATGCCTTATAATCTTGGAGATTTTATGGATCTACATGCCAAACCTTCGTATGGCATACAATGAAAAAAATAAGGTACATGTTGAAAGTGGGACTTAGCAGAGTAAACTTTCCTACTTTCCATTATGTGCTTCAAATCTAGGATTCACAAGTTTAAGACAGATCTAAATAATACAGTATGTCAATGTTTTCAATTTGTAAAATGCACAGCCGTTTAGCTTAAAGCTTTATCTTTCTCCACGTTCATTGTACCACCGTTACAGATGCCAGTATACCTAGGATATACAACATACAGAATCTGTATCTGTTTACACAAATGCAGTATTCATAACCTTAGAGCTAGCTGATGTTAATGTTTTTTCCAGGCCAAAACGCATACTTAATTGCGATCAATTTCCAAAAATTCTGACAGAAATGAGACATGTTTCTAACTGAGGTTCTTAAGTATCTTTACAGAAATTTAAGTGTTTTGTAGCACATTACAGAACATTCAAGAATATTACTCGTATTTAAACTATTAATACATCTGTTAAAGGGTATAAGTGTTGCACTGACTTTTTTCCCCCCCCCCTCCCTTCTTTAAACTGAAGATGATTGAAACTCAGTTCCTTCTTTTCATGGAAGTCATTCATTTTTCACCAAAAGCAATAGTGACCTAATTCTGATCTGTTCTAACTCTTGCAGAGAACATATGTTCTGAGGTTTCTGAATAAGCAAATCCTTAATCCACGTTTCTTACCAAAGGAGTCCACTGGCCAAAAGCTGTCAGTCCCATTTCACCTCGATTTTTACTTGTAAAAAAAACCTCTGCCATTTGGAGTCCATTTTCTGGCCAATTTGCCTGTCCAAAAAGTTGATATTAGCAAACTGTATTATACATATAGAAATACAAGATACGTGAACTTTCCGCAGTGTAACTTACCTTATCAGTTAATTCAAGGTTTCGAGCGCCTTGTTCCAGCCATTTTGCTAGTATTTTCTGCAATAAATATAGTTACAGGTAGAATTATACTACCTACCAAAGCAAAATTTGCTATTATAAATTTGTTTAAAAAATAATTTAAAATTATTTTTAACTGTAGGGAAGACTGTAGGGTAAAGAAAGAGAGGAGAACAAGGTTCTGACATTCAAAAATTAAACTCCTGTAAGTCTGACCATGTAATGAGTTTGAGAAGATGACATTTCACATTTATTAAATGAGTTTTACCTGTTCCTTCGGCACAACTCTTCTTAAGAAAGGAATCACAACATTTTTAAGCCACAAACATAGTTCATCCAAAGGAACAGTGACATGGATGGCATTAAGTAAATTCTCCAGCATTTTCTCATCAAAGCTGCTTTCAAAATCTGCCTAAAATTTTAAAACAGAACAATTATAGATTTATGGAGTATATGTTAATCAGATAATTTGTAAAACCACTTCACTAATAGGAAGAAGCAATAGAATTCACAAATACAAAAAGAAAAGTCTCAGCAGTCACAGACAGGATTAAAAAAAATAGCTCTGTTCAAACAGACTAGAGTTTCATCTTAAGACACAACTGAAACTTTTTTTTTCTTCCTTTTTTTTTTCTTCAAATTATGGTGTAAGGATCATGTCTTTTACTTACTATAGATATGGCCTATAGTTTTGTTTTATTAAGAAAACAATATATACGTGAAAGTTCTGCAATAATAAATATAACAATGTGTAGGCAATGTGTAGGCACTGTTATGAATGTGTCGTCCAGAGTAAGAGTCTGTGTGATCTGCTAGCCAACAAGTGTCCACTGAAAAATTCTATGACAGCTGTGCTCCCAAGGTGTATAGAAGATTATAATTGCCACAGAATAAATCAAGGACTGTCGTTCTTCAGACCTAGAAATATTATTCTGACATCATATATACTAGTTTATTCTTAAATCAATAGGAAATTCAGCCTTATAATAGGTGAGATGAAAATGGAATCATAGTGACAACAGATGAGATTCTGAATTTGCTTCTTTGAGGAGCTGTTTTGTAACAGCATCGGTCTGATTCTGTTAAAGGCTGGAAGACTTAAGGTAACTAACATTCCCTGTAAATACCAAAGACAGGTTTATGCCACTTCACCTGATGTCTAAGCCAGAGGTACTGTGCACAAGATAAATTTCCTTCTTCTAGCTGAAAAAGGATATTCCTGAAAATGTCTTCATTATTTAGGAATTCTGTCCAGGCAATACCACTAGAAACAAGAGGAGGAAAAGAAAATCTGTTACTTTTATGTATCACTATTAAAGGATATGGAGAACCTCAAACTTTTTCTAGCTCATAGCATATGCTCTAAGAGAAAAAAGGAGTGTTAGATTGTGCATGTGCACACGCATGTATAAAATCGCATCCCTTCTACATAAATTGAAAAAAAAAATTATACAAAATAGTGCAACAGACGATATATATTACAACATATAGGCTGATTCAACCTCTCTGCAATCTCCTTTCACCACAGTGGAGGACTAGAAACTTCAGGAAGAGAAGGAAGGATTTAAAGTTGAATGAACCCAAATTTAAGAAAAAAAAATCTTAATGGTTAAGTATCTGCCATTTAAATTATATTTATTAAGATTTAAAGTAAATTAACAAAAGCAAACCTGAATTTCTCTACTCCAAAAGCTCCATAGAAAGTTGTAAGCCTTGCCTGAGCTCTCAATACCTGAATGAAGACAAAAGGTTTAAGGTCAATATTTGCCTTACTAAACAGTAACCATTACACGGTTAGAATAACTACCATATGAGGAAGAATGGAAGAAAATAAAGACTTCTCAAGAATTTCAGTTAATTACACGTGTAACATATGTAAGTTTGTTTAATAAAGCATTAATACAAAATTTCAATTCCACAAATAATTTACATGGATTCTCTTTGAAGGTGGATGATTGCTGTCCAATATGCAATAGGACTAAATAAGAAATAAAATAAATACCTAAAAAAAGAACCTAAGAAAGCTTCTGCCTGTCTTCTAGAGCACTCATAAATGAATCTAAGACTGAAGGAATTGCTTAACCCTGAAGTTTGTCAGTGCTGTGGTTCTCTTTCATATTTTAAAATATAATCTTTTTAGACTTTTAAAATGTTAAACAGTAGTACATTTTTAAAAACTCTACATCATAATAGTTTACCATTTCATAGTGCAAGGCCAAGAAATTCATCCTCACCTCAACTATGGATACTGGAGCCCCATCAGATGGTGAAACAACGGTTTTATCATCTTTCTTCAAGATCTGAAACAAATACATAAAGTAGCTAGACTGACAACTCTGTTGGTGCAGAACATGCCAAAAACAGTACTGCGAATTTAATGAAGACACTAAGAAAAACTTAGTACATCTGTGAACTCCTCTGTAAACCGGAGTCTTTATTCCACAATGTTAGACTCTGATTGGATTTCAATACGGATGCAGGATCAGACAGATAACATGCACCTCTCTGATTCTGTTTGTTAAATTAACAAAGACTAAAATAATTAAAACAAAAAAGGTGACATATTTTGAAATTTTACTCCAGAAATTAGTATTGAAAAGGAACTTATAAAGGCTACTCAAAACTAAAACCCTCTTTCTGGTGTGAAAATAGAACTGTAACCCCTTTTTTGCCCTTAAGTAATAGCAAGAATGAAGTTGCAACAAGTCCTGATTCTTCATCACGTTTCGTAACACAATTTATAATGCAGCTTTTTGAATGACTGTAACTGGTTTGAAGGTGTCCCCCCCTCTCAAGCTGTACAGGAGAATGTAATAGCAATGGGCAACAGTACGCAATCGAATTTAAACAAGCAAAAAACACTTACTCTGACTTTAGCATAGTTCAGCATTTCTTGAGTGGTTTCATATAGTGGCCATGGAGCATTTATGCAGTAATCCACAACAAATTGGCTATCCTGTTTGAGTAAGGAAACAACTGGAATTAATTCCAAGCTCCTTTATAACCACTCTGCTAGGGAAATAGATCAGGATTAATATATATATACATATATATAAAAGTTAAGGGAGACCTGAATTTTATGCAGATTTTCTTTGGCTTCATTCACAAGATCCAGCCAGACTTCTTGCCCATAACTCCCAACAGAAGCAGAAGCTAGCTTCTCTAAAATAGTGCTTGCTTTCACTTTGTATACAAGCTGTTTAAAAAAAAAACAACAACAAAAAAAACAGACTCAGTTTTAAACCTGATGCACTTCAGCTTTAGGCAGAGTCCTCTGTCTTAAGCTGAAAACTCTACACTTTCCTCCATACTGTTTTTGAGATTCAGTGTCCATATGCATTAAATGCTTTGAAAATTTTTTAAAAGCAGAGGGAACACATACTTCATACACAATCTTTTAAAGTTATACCTTCTACCTTCAGCTCTGAGTGTCTCTAAGACTGCAGAAAAAAAGTAATATTTTAAATAGATCAAAAACCTGTAAAGAACACCTTAAATTAGTAAGAATGCCTATATATAAAATAAAAATATGAAGTTGACCATATAGAAATGCTTTAAATTCTATTTGATCAATAATTTATTATTAAATATGGTGGCTTTAAAATAAATTCTGGTTATCTGCAATTTCTTAGGAAAATGTTCCACTTCAAGGTACATTCAATAGACTTATGAAGAAATAAACGTATCTATTAGTGCTTTCTGATGAACTATTGGGTAAGAAACTTACTCATAAGTTCAGTTACACTAATCAATTTTCAAATGTATTTATCAAGCACAACTTACCTCAACATCTAGTCCAAACTGAATTGCAAAATTCTCAGCCTCAGTGAATTTGTGTTTGTGAAGCAAGCGACTTAATCTGGGGGAGGGATAAAAGTAAAACACAAATTTAATATAAATGTCAAACTACAGATGAGAAAAAACAGGCTTCGAGGAAAAGAGTACCTGTTTTCTGGCAAGGCTTCAGTTAAACTTCTCATCACAACAATAGAAACCGGGCCTTCAGCGGATCTGATAATGAGAGGGAACTATGTGAGTTCAACTCTAAAACAACTAGATGTAGAAGTAATCTGCATTTTTATGCAACAGTGAGTTGGTGATATACAAAACATTATCTTACATCTGATGATTTTCATGAATTCCTTCCAAGAAGTATATTGTATCCTGTAGCAATATAATAACAGAAATCATTAGGTGGTAGAAGAAGTCAATTCTCAAAAAAAAAAAACAAAAAACAAACAAACCTGTAATGCATAAGGTGTTCTTTAGTCTGGAAACAAACTACTGCTTTTCTCTCAGAAAAAGTATTTTTCTTTTATGTTTATCACGTTAATTCCTGGATGGTTTCCACCATCTAAAATGGCCTTTCATGAGCTTTCTATTTTATTGCTTATCAGATCCAGAGCTTACTAGATTCACTTTCACAATTCCAATTAAGGCACTGCTTAGACTTCTGACTTGGTATCATCTCACATACTCACTCCACCTCAGCAGTCTTTATAGCATTCCTAATTCATAAAGTTCTCACTGTCCTTTTTCAACCTTCTTGCTTTGTTAAACTCTTCAAAAGGAAGCAGTTTAAATAGAAACCAAGTAGTTCTGTCATCTAAACTTAAGTAAATCCCAAGTAAACCCAGAGCATTTTTCTATGCTGAGACAATTTAAGACTTCATACAGTGTTTAGCTGTAGGAGCAGCAAGAAAAACTGACAGTAGTATTAAACATTCTAATAGGCTAAGATGTAGAATTAAACTGTTCAGTTTGCTGTGTTATCTTTTTCTTCGTCCTTTGGCGACATCATTTAATTTTTTTTTTTTTTTTACACAGTTCCTGCACAGTTTCTAGCACAAATTGGTTCTAATCTAAACAAGAATAACACAATACACTCTTTAATACTTTTACCTATTAAAACAATTGTATTTCTTCAAAGAAAAGCAACAACAAAAAAATCAAAACATACTGTACCAATCCCACTTTGAATAAGTGAAGAAACAACAGATATTTCCAAAGAATAGAGCTGTTGCATAGCAGGCAATGCAAAAACCATTAAGCTTCTCATCTATATGTAAAGAAAAAAAAAAAGACAAAAACATCATAAATAAATGATTCTGAGACACTAGCGACAGAGTGATTTTTGCAGAATTATTTCTATATTCTTATGGAGTTAAATTAAAGACACTATTTCTGCAAGAAAAAAGCAGGTCTCTACAATTTGAGAAGGTTTAATGAAGTTTTAGATCTTGTCATATATAAATAGTTAGGCTTCATTGAAAATCTTGTATAATGTTCATCGCGCCTTTCTACTTCAATTAACACCCTTAGTTGTACATGGAGGTAGATACTGAATACAGCAGTGATACTATTCTAAAGAAATCTGTGAAGGTACATGAGACAATAAGATCTACTATTAAAAAAAGCAATCAAAACTCCAAACTATCTAAAAACAAACAAACAAACAAAAAAAAACACCACCAAAAAACCCACCACCACCAAAAAAACCCAGCAGGATAGCTTGCCCTGGTTAACGTGGTACGACATTGCAACAATCCCCACTATATCCTAACAGCTAGTTACATCTCAGTGTTTTTTTTTTTAAACTTTGGCCTCTTGAGAACACGTGCTTAACAACTGAGGAACAAAATATAGATAATCTACCTGTTTGTTAGTGGGTGTTGTCATGGCTATCAGTTTAACATTGGCAAGCCCTTGCCTATAGAACAAAAGACGGGGGGAAAAGAAGAGAACAAAGAATATTTTATCACGCTTATTTAAAAACTGGGGAGTTTTCTAAAATTTAGTTTTCTATTGAAACTGGTACATTTTAAAACCATATAGCTCATCCCAAAATAACAGTCTTTTAGCATGTAGAGGACGCATTCAACTAATGACGTTTTAAAGTTTTTCAAATGCATCCAGTCCTTATTTTTTAAATTGGCACAAAGTAATGGAAAAAGTCAAGTCTTGTCTTCTAACCTTAATTGCCATTAACTCATTTTGGATTTTATCCAACACACATACCTCCAGATTTTGATTTTTACATCTGTGGAATGAGATCTTACTGTTTATCCATCCCAAAGAAAGACAAACATCAAACAAAACATCAGACGACTTGCAGGCAATATTATACAACTTATTACACCTTATTTGAGATGGGCATTTCCAAAATGATACAGGTTACATACAAGCTTCCTTAGCACTAGAAATAGATTAAAAAAAAAAAAAAGGCAGAAAATGCCAAGCAAAGCTAACAATACTGACAAGTCCAACATTTTGTCCCGAATAGAAAGATTTCAAAGATTTCTATAAATTCTATTACCATAGAAAATCAAGCATCTGTTGCACATTTCCTGTAACTATAGGCAACTTTTGATTTTTCAGAACTGGTGCTGTAACACTTTACTTACTGTACGACTGAAGAAGAATCCGACTCTGTAGTGAGAAGAAATTCTTCAACACGTATTAAAGACCAATCCCAAATTAAAGTAAGAGAATAAACATCCCACATGCTTAAGATATTCTGTATTAAAAAAAAAAAAAAATCGGATATGAAGTTCATATTTGGTCTTTATTGAGCAGAATATTAAAGCTTAAATAATGACTAGGAGTAGGTTAACAAAAACAGTAAGATCAAGATCACCAAAGATAAACATCTTTATTTAACAGAAATATATTTTAAAGTTATTATTTTAAAGAATATTTTTATAAGCTCTTTCAAGAACATTGTAAAATGAAGACTAAACCAAACTGTCGCACATACCTCTGTATCTAAAACAAACAGCAGATTGTCAAGAACTTGAAGTTTCACTGCGTCTAAAAGAAATAATACATATTCATATAAATTTACTATTTTTCTTGAAAAATGTATTTGAAGCAAAAAAATTTTACAATGTACAACCAAGCATTGGAAACATGCAGATGTTTATCTCCACAACTTCACTGAGAAGTTCCATTAGCATTTTAGCTTAAACAGAATCATGATTTAAGTGTATAAAGTTAAACTCAAAAATTTTGAAATAAATTTTGGCTGTACCTTTACAAGAGGTATTCCAGTTGGTATACGTGTATACTGTTACTAAAAACCAGCAAGATAACTGAAGATGCCTTATTTTCTGTAGTTAAATATGAATTCTACACTTGTCTATAAAAAGAAAAAAAATGTGTTTTACCTTTGATCAGACTTGAATCAGCAAAACTTCGAACAGACACCAGGTTATTGGTGGTGTCTACCTCCCATTTGGAGAGTACATAATCACCTTTACCCTATTAGTAAATGAAAGTAAAATGTGGCTACATGTTAGAAATTTGTCCATCGACAAGTTTACTTCTCCAGTTGACCTTTTACTTATAAAACTCATGAAAATTGCAAGATTAACCTTATTGTCAGTAAATGCAGATGTTTAGAAATGTGTCCTTTTTTGTTATTGTTTGTTTTTAAATTTGGTAATAACCTTAATTGTTATTTTGGCAAACCTTTGTTGAATGTGAACCTCTTGCCAATTTTGGATCTCTCTCTAAGCCCAAGGGCAAGACTGTAAATAGTCTACCCTGTATGAGCTAGGAACTACACTGATTTACTGAAGTCATGCAGACAGGGTGAAATGTTTTCCCCCCATCCTTCACACCTGAGCCAGTTCTGAAATGATAAGAGTTATTTTCTTACTAGAAAAAACAGACTGCAAAACCGATAACCTTTAAATGTACAATGAAGGAAATTAAAGACAAAAAATCTTAGTGCAAAAAAAAATTATGTCCTTTTTGAACCAGCTAGACCTAAATTTTGTTGCAGATCAATAAATGCCATCATTGATCTCATAACAATTATTATAAACATACTATTACTACTTACCCCAATTATCAAATGGATTTTATTCACCGAGTTACATATCACAAAATTCTGACAGCCAAGACTGTGATATTCTTGTGTGGCAATGAAAGCTGTCTTTATCTCTCCTTGCAACTATTGGGGTAGAAGATGAAGGGGAAGCAAACAAAAGAGAAGAAAAAAGTTACGCATAAAAACTGGGTGAATTTTGAACTTCTTGCTTCTCCATGAATAGAAAAAATAATCACCACAATTATGAATTGTTAATAATGAACAAGTAAGTAGTCAATGGAACATAAAGAACAAAGTTGTGTTACAAACTTTACACTTTAACACAGATGTTATATGTTAGCAGGTATTTCTTACCTTCTTTGCCACAATCATATCCATCTTGTCAATTGCTACATTAAAAAAAAAAAACAGATAAAACCAAATCAATGTTAAATGCATTTTAAACTGAAAAAAACACTACTAAACTTCATGTAAGATGGTTTATCCTAACCTTATATTTTAAAAAAATATTTATCTTCAGCCACTGTCTTTGACAGGTTCTACTTCTATTGATCACATTATGGAGCTCCAGAAAATTTGAACTATGTTTAGCTAGGCAGCATTAAATTATTTATTCCCAATATTCTTCAGTACAGTTCAAATTGATATTGCAACTTAAAACCCTGCTTGCATAATATTCAGTACTTTCTCGAAAGCACTGAATAATAGAAACACAAGTGAAAGGAATTTTTGGAAGAGTGAAAAAATAATTTTATTATAGAACTAGTTGTATATTGGATTCCCTTTAAAAAGCAACCAAGGCTGCACAGAAAATCCCAAGTCAATACCTTAATCCCTCAGAAAGCTATTTAACACAGCTCTTCCTCTCAAATTGAAATCCAAATTGGTTTGTAGATATCTTACCTTCTTGTGTTCTAGCAAGTGGGAGACACATAATGCAAAAAAAACCCTTCCTTGTGAGAATGAACATATGATAAACACCTAAAAAAAATCCAACAACAAAACAGACATACTGAGCTTGAGTATTCAGTAACTGTAAGGAGGCTACTTGCTTAAAGATGGAAAACTGAAATAATTGGAAAAAAATAAACAAAATCTGACCAAAAATTTTGAAACAAATATTTTGTCACTTTCAAAAAGTAAGTATATGCATCTTAAGAGTTTTATTTGAAATCATGATTTTTGTATGCACCCATCAGACTGTAAATTCTGTTTTCATGTCAAAACTTCATTGAAATGCACTACATTATGAAAGACGGGACTGGGAGCTTATAGAACAGGAACTACTAAAATCTGCATAGTCTGATAGGGAGGCAGAGAGAATCCTGCTTTCTTGAGTATTTTCATAGGTTTAACACAATCTCAAAAGCAAGTTAAGAGAAAGAGGTACTGAGTTCTGGATGTTTAGTGTTTTTTATACCAGTTATAAAATAAGTAATGAGAGCTAAATATAATAGGAAAATAATTCTCTCGTATAAAATAATAAAATATAATAAAAGAAAATGTAAGCAGTGTACTCTGCAGTTAGAACCTAAAAAGAAAGACAATGTAACTTGCTTTTTCCAAACATGTTACTAGGAATAAAATATAACTATTAATGTCTGGATACTTCTATTCAAATACCATATTGACTGGGACAGTGGACAGCCAGAATGAAGTTCAGGGTCACCTGAATTGCAGGATTTGTCAATGATTTGGCAACCGGATTTCCATCCAAACAAAATGATCAGTTAAAAAACAAACAAACAAAAAACAGTGTTCTGAAAAAGCAATTGAATTTTCAGCTTTCCAAAAGTGATTCTTTCCAATATTTTCAAGGACCTGTAGATAAGGCCCACTGAGCTAAAAGTACATCTGAAGTTTGAAATGCAAATTAAAGCTGCATCTGATTTATTTTGTAGCTTCTTTCGTTAAGAAATATTAAATGAGAACAAAATGACAAATACATAGACAAGAAAAAAAATTATTCAAATGCTTACCTGCATCTGCTTTATCTTTTTCAATAAAGAGATTTAAGTAAGTCTTTTCATTTGAAGATGATTCAACCAAAATCTAAGAAGGCATCAACACAAAGAATATTATTGCGTTTTATCTGGGAAAAAAATAAAAACAACAACCAAAAAAAACCCCATCATAACAACAAAAAAATACCTTTATTTGAAATACTGATCATCAGTTTAAACTTTAAGCTTTTTTCTTTCATGAAAAACTTATTGTTTACACATACCATTCCTAAATATAATTTGCTAATTTGTTACTTATGGCAACAAAAGTGGCCTTTTAATCTATTTGTTCAAACTAGAAGATGTGTTCAAAACACAGGAATATTTATATTTTGATATATTGGAGAAAGAAAAAAAAAAAGAAAAAAAAAGAAATCCAAAGAAATTCTGGGCTTTCAGCAAAATTAGGACAGAACAAGTACTATACCTTAGTTAGCAAGGTTTGTTTTGATGGAATATGAATAAGATGTAAATTGCCACTTCTCTCACCAACGACAAGAAATTGTCTTTCTTGACACATACCAACTACATCCACATTAGTATCTGAAAAAGATATCAGAATGTTAACTATTAAGTTTTTTTTTTTACTAGTAGACATTCACGTCTGAAACACAGGAATTGGACAATACGGTATTCCAGATTTCTTCAAAGTTACTTACTTTGATAAAACAAAGTACAGGAAAGGACGTACAGTGAGTGGCTTTGCTATCCATTATTCCCATTGCAGTGAAAAGTTAACAAGCATTCTAATTAAATTGTTAAGGAAATAGCTTGTTAATGACATACAGAATCATGTTTTATTATTTAGTTATTCACTATAATACCTCCTCTTACAGGGTAGGTAGATATGCAAGATACTTGCTGTATTATACAAAAATAGTTGTCTTTAAAAGTCAGTTTTGACTTTCAATTGAATTATAAGTAGTGAACTTACCAAACTGAATGTGCAGCTGAAGAGACTGCCCAGTGCTGTCAAGAAGAGCCACTGATCTGTCAACAACAATAATACTGCCATCCCTCGAGTTGCACGCGTACAGCTGTGGATTAGCTAAGACCTGAAAAAAAAAGATTGTTACGTATAATAACTGAAACACTTTGCAAAACACGTCAAAGAAGTTGCCATAATTATTAAGAAATAGAAAAATGCAGTTTTAATGAACTCTACCTTTTCTGAAGACGTTATTTGAAGTAGCGCATCCACTTGGTACAACGCACTTCCACATTCATGTCCTATGCACACAGAGAGCTGCTCGCTTCTTGTGTCATCATTGGCAAGAATTTCAATGTCATTCCACATTCTTACCTGTGATAAACATATAAGCAACATGCTGTAAAGCAGGATTTTAAGAAGACGTGAACACATATAGATCATAATTTTTATTATTCTATTGTTATTTTGCCTGTAAGAGGAAGAGAATTGGAATAAACCTTGTAAAGGTTTGCATAGAAAAAACAAAATTTGCGTCTCGAGAGCAATGAAGAAACGGAATGAAGAAAACTTAAATCGTGAGAGGAATTAAAATATAAGGAGCAAAATATAAGGCTAAGAGCCACGAATCCCGGCTGATGATCTGGCATGCCCAAAGAACGCAGCTCAGGATGAGAGCTTTCGCACCCTGAGGTGGATAAAATCCAAAGGCAGAGACCCCCTACCCCATAGCAGCCCCATGTCCCCCTGTCCCCCCTGTCCCCTCACCAAGCCACCGCCGCCCCCCTCAGCCACCTCAGGCTTTCAAATTGGCGGGAGCGCTGCCTGCCGCTACGGGTCGCGGCGTGGGCCACGCTTCTGCCAACCGCGAGCGCCTCCCGCCCCGCCGTTGCTAGGACACGGCCTCGCCCTCGTCTTCCCCCCCCCAGAATGCAGCGCCGCTCGCCGCCAGGCCCCGCCCGCGGTTACATCCGGGCACCTGGCGGCTAAGGGGAGGGGGCGGGGCCGGGCGCCTCGCTGCTGAGGGAGGCTGCGTCGCGGTGAGGAGCTGCTGAGGGGAGCGGCGGCGGCCCGGGCGCACGGAGATGGCGGTGAGGGGCCGCTGGGCGCCGGGGAGCGGCGGAGGGAGCCGAAACGGGGGCTGCGGTGGGCCGGGAGGGGAGAGCACTGCGGGATCGGGAGGGTGTGAGCGGGGGAGCCGTGTGCGCGGAGAGACAAAATGGCGCCCGGCGGCTCCCCGCCGCCATGATGGGCCGCGGGCAGGGGGGGGCCACTCTCCCCCTTTGCTTCTCGCCCCGCTTCCAGAAGTTTCTGTCTCGTCTCTCAGGGCTTGGAGAGAAGCGGAGAGGTCCCGTGGCCTCAGTCTTGTCGTTTCCAGGCTGGGAAAGGGGCGCTGGGGTTGTAGGAGAGGGCTCTTCTCCAGGGCGCAGGCTTCGAGCCAGCTGAGGGAAGGATCCGGCGGTTGGGCCGTGCTTGGTTCTCGTTGATGCAGCCCCCCCCTTTCCTCTTACTTTTCTTTGTGGTTGCTCACAGGCCCGCTATCTTTACCGTCTTGTTGAGGTTAGTGGTTAATTAGTTGCATCTGTGGCCCTTTTTTTATGGTTAACGTTGTTGGGAAACTTCTCTGCTGGAGTTATCTTTGCTCAGAGTCCAAAAAGAATCACCACCCTTCGTACACGGGCTGAGGGTTTAGTTTTGTTCCTGGTTAAAAATTGTTGGGCTTCATATAAGGCTGCTGCAGAAGTAGTTCTCTAAAAGTGATGCAAATAATTTTTTTTCAAAAGGTGCCTAATTCTCTCGAGTGTGCAGAAGAACTAGTCTCTTAACATGGTAAAACCTTTTTATGTGGACTTTTAAGTAGCTTTTGGTGTTGAATCTGCTATTGTAAATCCTTGTTTTGAAACTTGACCAGTAGCATAACAGAACTTTTGGAGAAAACTTACTCTCATCGTGGAAAAGACGGTTTCTCAGTTTACATAGTTCGTTAAGAATAGGCTTTTTTTTTTCTGTAAAAAAGGCTTGAAGACTAATTATGGACTTTTTGCTTTGTATCTAAATTGCAAGCGTTATCTTTGAGGTTCTTCTGCAGTACTAGGTGAGATGTAAATCCTGAGCCCATGGCCAATCCACCAGTAATTTAAGAACTGAAAATAGTTCCACTGAAGTCTGTCAGATTTTTCTTGCTTTCTAAGGCTGAGAGAGCACGAGGGCATTAATGAACAGCAGTGTGTATAGGTAACGGGACTAGGAAAATGTGACAGTGTCCTCAATTCAGTTGGTTACCACATTTAACTTAGAGAGTTAGCTGGTATTTTCCTTATCCTGCGCAAGTAACTTCGAAATCTTGTTTAATATAGATCTCAAAGTTTCTTTGAAACTTCTATGAACTGAGTCTTTTGGAAACCTTAGGTTAAAAAGAGGAGGGACTGAGCAGAAGGGGAAGAAATGTGGAGAAGCATTTGATAGATGAGGAATGCTGGGGATCGTGATGGCTAAGATCAGAAATCAGGGAGTTGGTTCCTGCTGTTTCAGGATAGTGGGTGGAGTATTAGTATTCAGAATGGTCACTGAGACAGTAGTTAAAGTTACGCTGCAGATGCAGTCTGAAGTGTTTAGTGCTCCAGATGTTGGTCTGGTTTGAACTAGATATGGCATACTATGTGAAACAAGAGGTAAAGATCTGCTTTCTCTCTAACTTTTAGAGATTCTGTTACGTTCTAAAGGATGTACAGATAAATCTCTGTACATCTGCAAATTAATAAAGAATTGGGCAGACTGAACGGTAGTAGCTGAAATATAAATCTATAGATTTGTATTTCATAATGTGCTGTAGCGTGTTACTAAGAAAGTACCATTAATACGCTTGTTTTAACCACAATGATCAAGAGATCTAATCTAGTACTCATAGTATCTGTTGTGGTTTAAGAAAAATCAGCAGCCTTATTTTCACAGTAATAAAAAAGTAATGAAAACTAGGGTTCAAAGTGTATTTTTACTGAAAGCTCATGGAAAAAAAGTAAAGCACATTCTAACGTAATGAGAGAGCAAAATGTTTGCTGTATATTAGTTCTGTAATAAAGTTTTGAAAAATCAGTCTGTATGCAGTTACACAGTTTGCTGCAAGTCTGTCCAGCTCTTGCCTAACTAATAATGGGATGGCTACTCACAGGCTTGTCTTCACAGAAAATAACTTTGTGTGTCATCCAAGGAAGTACTAAGTAAATAATTATTTATTGTTTTGAAATCTGAAGTTTTTGATTCTTAATCATTCTGTTTTCATGTGTAGGGCAGTGATACAGAACGAGAGGCAGTAGCCCCAGAAAAGTCCTCTCCAGAAAGAGAGAAGAAAAAGGAACAATCAGATGCCTCTAGTTCTCCCAGAACATCAAAGCATCATTATTCAAGATCCCGCTCACGGTCAAGGGAAAGAAGACGGAAATCAGGTATGGTCTTCATATAAGCAAAGATACTTAATAAAGTTCTGTTTGTTTGTTTTGTTTTTTTTACTTTGATATAATTAAATTGTATATGCTTGTAGAACTGAAATGTCTTTAAAGCTGTTTCATAGACAACTCCAGTAACTTGATAAAACGGGAAAAAAGTAGAATGCAAAATCAAAATAAGTAGCTTTAAATACATTATATTTAAACTTTTTTTCAATTTAAATGGTAGAAACGTTAAGGACTTACATTATTAGTCTTCAGAGGATCTGATGGGGAGGCTAATAATAAAAATAGTTCCAGGAAAAAACAAACGTACTACTCTGTCTTTATTTTAATTAGGTTTGGTTAGTAAGAGATACTTTTGCATGGTTCGTAACAAAAACAAAGCTAACTGTCTGAAAAAATACAATGTGACTAGAATATAGCAAACTTATTTTTTGCTGTCAGAGCTTAAACAAATGTGAAGAATGAATTGTTCATGGTTAGAGTTCACGTTCTGCAGTAGATATTCAAATAATACCATTTGTGTTTTAAGTCTCCATTCTTGGCTTTGTGTAGTGGAATAACTAAAAGAAACTGAAAGATCAGTCAGCTGATCTCCTCTTTAGCTTAGTAAATGATAATAAATATCTCCTTCTCCAGATGCTGAAGGAAGAAAACACAGAAGCCGGAGCAGAAGCAAAGAGGTAATTAACACTTTGTAGTGATTAGGTAATTGTACAATACAGCTTTAAAAGTACCTTGTAGTAATGCACATATGTGTAAACCTATGTAAATGACTTTTATGGTAAGTACAAGAAATTGGAAACTCTAAGCTTAAAAATGGATATGGAGATCCTTTCATAGTGAAGCATGATTGCAGCCATCATGTTGACAAGGTAATAGTTTTATAGAAAATCGCTTTCAGAAACTAGTAACTTAATTTATTTTTTATTTCTTTCTATTTTTTTGTGGAAACAGCCAAGTGAAAGGATTCATGTGGAGAAGTAGAATGGTGTTCTTGATGACTTTCACAGAGCTTCCATTAACCAAAAGCCTTCGGTGGCTTTAATCCTGGCCAATGTTCAGGACTTCCAATAATACATATCAATCTACTTAAATACATTAAAAACAATTACCCACCTGACTGAGCTCTGTCTATTGCATCTATTAATTGTAAAGACTGTCATAGCTTGACAAACAAGCTAGATCAGCTGGAAACATGACAGTAGCAGCAAAATTTCAGAAGGCTGTCTTTCTTTTTTTTCATAATATATATATATATATAAATAAGGCAGTGGAAGAGACAGCATCGGTAATGTTTTGGAAATAACTGGCTTACACACCAGAGAAGAGATGAAATGAACAATCCAGGAACATCAAAATAGAAAGGAAGCTTAAGCCATGTGGGGCAATAGCAGGCTGGGTCAGATGAGGGACTTCTAACTTTAACCTGGGTCAGGAACTTTTTCCCCAATTCCAATGGAAGCTCTGTTTTTTTCTTTAAAAAAAAAAAAAAAAGGAAAGAGGAAAAGGAAAAATAATCTAGGAGAATTTTTGTGAAATTGAATATATTGTTTAGCTCACATGATAACATTTCTATAATAAATCATACTCAGCGTGCTAATGCGCGAAGAGACTGAACTGAAGACGCTGCAGACTCAGATAGCAAAATTATAAGCCTACTTCATGATAAGGTAACTATTAGTCATTCAAACTCATATTTCCCTTAAAAGTATCTTAAATCCGTTATGGGATATAATGGTGTTTATTACTAAGTGTGTGCCTGGAAGACTGATTGAAAAAAAAAAAAAACACAAGTGGTTTTCATGTTCAGGAAAAAAAATTCCTTGCTTAAAATTGTCCAGTGTTCTTACCATTCTGTTACATCTAATTGTAATGTATTTAGCATTTTCTATATTTCACTGTGAGCATATTATGAACTGTCCCATGGTAGATTTACTGTTTTTGTTAATTTGCAAGATCAAGATCATTGTCTGTTGACTTAATACTGAATATTGATAATTCTCTTTGATATATATATACCAGAACAGCTACCTATATAAATGCATATTTAAAATTAATGTACAAGTAATATCTTAAACTATTCAACTGTGTTTTTATGTACCAAGTAATTCTTGAAGGAGTTAAAATACTGTAAAAGCAGGAAAAAGTATCTTAACACATCACAAATATACATGAATTATAATTGAATATATTTAGAACCTGATATACGTTAATAAGGAGTTAAAAATGTTTGAATAAGTGGGTATAAGCTAGTTACAGCATCTCCTCCTGACATGTTTGTTTTGACACAGGGTTATGCTTATGGACAGATTTTAAGAGTATTTAACATAAAATAGATTTAGATAAGCAAAAAAAAAGAACTGAGTTTTAGTCAAAAATGGTTATATCATAGAATTTTGACTTGAAGCAAAATATTGTTAAGTATAGGACTTAAGTGGGCTATGCTAGAAAGAGTACAAAATAAACTGGGTATATTAAGAAAAGGTGTTGATGTCATGACTTAGTCTCTAAGGAAAACACTGGCAAAAATCAGGCCTGTCCTTGCTAAGTATTTTTAGCATTGCAGCTATAAAAAGGAATCTTTTTTTAAGAGACACTGCAGGAAGAAATTGCGGTATGGTGGAGCAGCAAATCTTTAATTTAAATCTACTGTGGGAGGTACTGGAGTAACGCATGTTGGTTTTAAATACTAAAAATGGGATCAACCATATAACTTCCTATTTTGCTTTTTACAAACTGTTGGAAGTTACTGACTGAAGAGAGTTTTGCTCTAAAAACCAATTATCTACTGATGCATAGAGGAGTATTTTAGTTCCAAAAGCAAAATAGTCTATGTCTGCAACTGTGTGAACGGATTTTAATGATTCTTTCTACATGGTAGACTTAGACAAATACTTAAATGTTAACTAGAAATGTGATTGTGTATATATGCATATCCGTAAGTTGTCAGATAGGCACATACTATGTGTTTGGAATTTAGGACAAAGACTGAGAATGACAGTTGTTTTTGTTATAATGCTGTGAACTCTCATGGAAGCTGTGTAAAGATACCTTGATGGGTGTCTTCAAAACTCCTTTAGACAGTGGGGAGGAGGGAAAATGGGGACAAATGATAGTGTGCATTTGCAACATTGGGTAGATGGTGGCATTAGGTAAAGTAGCCCATCACTCTTGATTGAGTCACACTCCTAAGGTTACTAATGTTGCATCACAACTTATCATTTTTTATCTTCTGATACCCATACTAACTCTCTTTGTTGCACTATTTTCCTGAAAGAACCAACTTCTTCTTAAAACAGGCAAGAAGACACGAATCCAAAGAGAAGTCCTCCAAGAAGCACAAATCTGAAGACCACAATGACAAAGAACATTCTTCTGACAAGGGCAGAGATAGCCTAAACTCATCTGAAAATGGTGAGGATAGACATAAACGCAAAGAGAGAAAATCGTCCAGGGGGAGGAGTCATTCAAGATCCAGGTCTCGTGAAAGGTAAATTGTTTTATACGATTATTTTTTCTTTAAAAAAAACCAAACACATTCACAAAAACAGTGTTTGGAATTTGGGTTGACTTTGATGTACAACTGAATTTTGTTGCTGACCTAATTTAACTCTGAAGTATCAGTTTATATTGTATGTTCCAGATTTGATTGGATAGTGCATTTGCTACTTGTTTTTTCCAGATGACTTCTGAGTAAAGCTACTGAGTATCTCTAAGTTTTTTGTATAGGTGATGTCGATGTTAGCCCATGTTTGTAACTTACAAACAGATTATAGAAAATTTATCAGTGGAGCATATGATATGTTCCCTATTGGTGTTGACAGGAAAGAAGTGCAGGTGTGCACTTTAGTGAACAAATAAAAATAGCTGTGTTGATCAGTATGATAGTTTACTTAAACTCTGCATAAGTCACATGTCAGTGGTGGCTGATGGTAGTGTTTCATTCCTTTCTCATTTCATCTCCTAGTTCTAAGCTCTTTCAGGCATGAACTTTTCCATGTGATATTTGCAGTCCACCCTACATTGCCTGATGCATTTTGGCCTGTGGTGACAAACTTGAATGTAAGTCCATAACTAAAATCTGAATTTAAACATGAGGAATTTGGGACCTCTGTTTCAGACGTCATCGTAGTAGAAGTCGTGATAGGAAAAAATCCCGATCTCGCAGCAGAGAGAGAAAGCGCCGTGTAAGATCTCGTTCAAGATCACGATCTAGACACAGACATAGAAGTAGAAGCAGAAGCAGAACTAGGAGTAGAAGCAGGTAAGTGTTAACGTGTACGTACGCGTAGTGGTGATGGTTAAATAGTCTGTGGGGTGCTGTTGTATAAAGGAATGCTGGGTTTGGCCAGTTAACGCCTATTCAGTATAACTTTTTTTTATCCCCTTAACTGTATTAACACAGTGTGTTAAGCGCTGGGTAGTGCATCTGTTGATGGAAACAGTTGTGCTAGACAGGTTACGTGTGTCAGGTTCTCAGCTTTTCATAGCATGTTTTCATGTTAGCAATTAGAAAAGCTTAATTGGTTACTTTGTGGGTATTGTCTAAAACCCACAAAAAAGCTGGCTGATAATTTAGAAGGAAAGTAAATAATGTTTTGGGTGGTATGATTACCACAGTTCAAGCTCTTTGGGCTTCTTGTGTCAGAGCTGAATTTACCATCTTAAATTAGGAATATTTATGTAGAGAAAAAAACAGTAAGATGCAACTGACACTTTCATGTATTTTATGTGAGAGTAGTATGATTAGCAGAGACTAATTCTCTCCCTTTGTGTTTATATCATAAAAGGAAAGTGGACCTTCTGAACAGAGTGTTTGCTAATTCTGATCTGTTCAACATTCTGTTTAAATATTTCTAGCACAGGTGTTGTAGTGCTGAGATGAACTGAATCAGATGGACAATTTTTGATCTGTGTACTACTCTTTGTTAGTCATTACCAGCTTTCATGTTGAGCTTTACAAAAAAGAATATTACTACTATTTCTCGCTATTTTGGGTGCTTGCATTTGTTCCTCAGACTTAAATTCCAGAAGCACAGGTTGAAATTATCTGGGTGAACAAATGCTAGCTTATTGTGTGTGTGTGTGTCTCTGACAGAGTTGAGAACAGTGCCTCACCTGGAATATACTGGAGTTGAGGTTTTCCTCCCTGCACAGGAGTTAATGTTTTCCAGCCGATGATTCATTCAGTGTTTTGTTGTGGAGTTCTCAGTCTAATTGCATGTGTCAGTCTATTTGCATGTGTCACATTCTTAATGTCCTGGAGGATTTTCTGAATGAGTAGGTTGGAATATGATATAATGACTGCATTTGGGGACAGCTGTGTATTTTTCCACCCTGCTTGTCTAAAGTAACAACAAGTAGTTAGGATGCAAATTGATGTCCCTTCAAAGCTCCCAAGAAAGTGTTGTCAGTGTTCAGTTCATTTAGTAATATTTTTCACTAGCATATTTTAAATTGCATATTTGAATGGTGAAGATATTGGGTATGACTACTCAATATTACAGTGGACCATTGGAGACTTAAGAATGTAACGCTACAGCATCACTTGAGAAACTGTTAAGAAGACTTATGTTTCTGAAGAACATGTTGAATTACATGGTTTGTGTCGATTTATTTTGGCATGCGCTTTCTACCAAACTTTCAGCTGGGGTGAGTAGAGCTGGGTCTTCAATTGGTATACACACGTTATTTGTGCTTACTGCTACTTAAGCCACCTTTTAGCATGGTGTGTAAGGTTCCAGTTTCCCATTGTTTACAGGTATTATAAATTACGTGCATTTAAAGTTCTTAAAAAGTCACTTTGAACACTTTGTGTAATGGCTCCATGAAAACTTCCTGTCTCAGAACTTTTTTTCCTTTCCCCTTTTTTTTTTTTTAACTTTTGCAGTAGAATTCAAATTACCTGAAACAGAACAGCAGTTGTGGGAAGATGTAGTAAGGGATAGTCATAGCTTAAGAATTTAACTGTGGTAGATAGACTGCAAGAATTCATTTCTTTTAAGTATTGTTTGTTTCTCAGATGCTAGGGAAGGGAGAGTAAATGAGGCATGAGTCTTTAACAGTAGCTAGCTAGAACAGTTAATCATTTCTGGGCTCTGGTGAAGCTGTTGGAAAGATAATTATGGTGCAGACTTCAAGAAAATCTCTTCACAAGCCAGATAAGCAAGATGTGAAAACCTAACTTGTTAAAACTAATAAATTCCCCCTAGTTATGAAATGCAGTTTTGCTGTGTTGCAGTTCGCAGGCTATGACAGTAGCATTTGTAAACAGTAGAGCTTGACCTTCTCACGGTGAATTTTGCATAACCTCAAACTCACGTTACCAAGTGATCTGTCCTCGCTAGCATTTAAAGTAATCTTCTTGTTCTGTGAGCACATACACCCTTTCTTTTGTTGCGTTGCTCTGATTAAATGAAAGATGGAAAACATGACACCATCTGCTTATTTCAAATGAAAATACTTAAATACAAAAGCTCAAATATTTATTTCCTTGATGTTTACCAGTGCAGTAAAGCATCAGACCAAAGACAAGACCAAACTACAATAGTCAGCACGGCAAAAATGAAGGTATCTTTGAAACATGCATTACATCTTATCTCAGGAATGCAGATCTGTCACTTCCCAGTGCCTGAATCTGCATCTTGCCATCTTCTATTAAAAGATAAGTCTTGACTCCTTTGTATTCTACCAGATTTGTCATGTAAACAAGGATCTGTTTTGTGACTTCAGGCTGCATTTCATGATGTTTGTGGATGCTGCACAAATTGCAAACAGAAGAAACTGAATAGTCGAATACCATTTAAAGTGGCTGTACTCAAGTTAGTCATTACCTCAGATGGTTCAGAACATTTAAGTATCAAATTGCAGAAACATCTCATGTGCATCGTAACTTATTGTTGATGGCAAATCTGGTGATTTCTCTTGTAATTCAAGCTTTGTTGGAAATTTCTAGAATTGATGACTTTGTTCAAAACATGAACCAGAGGCTTAAATAAGGAATAAACCTTTATTTCTTGTAGTTATTAATCATACTGGCAAAGAAAAATAACTGCTAATGGTAGTTTGTATATTTTTAGCAGCTGCTGCTTAAAAGAAACTAGATTTATATCCTATAACAGCAACTTATACTTGGGAGGAGAGGTTACTAAATGATAGATGCACTGGATGTTTTGGTGCCGTGATTAAAAATAAGTTTAAGCTGGATTCTTTTCAGTTTGTCAGCCTTCAGATAATGCATGCATCACAGTCCTTTGCACAGGTACTGTCCTTCAGAGCTTTTTTTTTTTTAAAGTGTATAAATAAGCTCTCCCATCTAGTCTGATATCCTCCCTCAAAAAGTAGTGCAAAGAACATTTAGTGACAAGTACAGAGAGGAGGAGAACAGTAATTTCCCTGAGTAGTATTCCAGTTTTTGACTTGGGCCTATTCACAATGCTGATTCCTAACATAATAATAGTGCTGTTAAGTCTTAATTGTTTTAAAGCCTTCTTGAGCCTTGGTCCGTTTTAGTTTTCTTGCAGTTGACATACCACAAGTTACATGACAATTTTGCTTGTCAGGAGTTGGAATGAAAAATCTTACACTAAGTAAAAGGGTAAATGAATACCCAGAATTACATGTTGTTAGATCTTGCAGTTGGAAAAACTCAGTTTTAACTCTGCTTTGTTACAATGCAAGCGTGACTGTTACGCTCTTTTAGTATAATCTCTGTGAAAGCTGTTTATGAGAGCTCTGCAAATTAATCTTTCTACAGTTTTTGAGAGACGTGATTGAATACTTTATGTAATGTTAAGATTTGTATATACACCTTCATTGTTTTAGTAAATGTCTTAAATTTGGTTACAGAGAGCGCAAGAAAAGAATTGAAAAGCCCCGAAGGTTCAGCAGGAGTCATAGCCGGAGTCCAAGTCCACCACCTTTTCGGGGACGAAATACAGCTATGGATGCACAGGAAGCATTAGCAAGGAGGTCAGAAATTGTTACGATTTTAATGAAATGTAGTATAAATATGCTGCTGATGATGACTTTTGCATGTCTAAATACTTCTATACTCATGTATTTATTTCTAGGTTGGAGAGAGCAAAGAAATTGCAAGAACAGAGAGAGAAAGAAATGGTTGAAAAACAGAAGCAACAGGAAATGGCTGCAGGTAACTTATGAATATTATATTAAATTCGGAAGAATAACATGGGTGGAACATAATGCAGGCTTATGTGCTGAGTGCAGCTTGACTTTCCTTTGGTTAATTGTTAAATTGGCCCACCAAGAATGACAAGTAGAAATAGGAAATAAAGGGGAGTGGGGATCAGACAGATGGGGGGGGGGAAAAAAACAACTAGGATTTCTTACTGTCTTACAGTATTGATGACTTGGTATCAAAAATGTTGTGTGTTAGGCTGGTAAACAATTTTGTGATGTCCATTGGACCCTTCCTGTATGTGTCATTGAGCAAAAATTTGAAAGCTGTTACCAGTTCAGGGGTATTTGGAAGCATGAGGTACATTATTCTGACTTTTACTAAAACTATTGGAGAACTGTTTCTTAAAATATAAACACGGCATTTATAAATTATCATGCATTTCTTATTTTCATCTTATTGCTAATGAAGGGAAGTATTTGTCTTTGAAAAAAAAAAGTGTGAACTTACTGTCTGATAGCAAGTTACCGTTCTTGTCTTTAGCAGCTGCAGCCACTGGAGGTTCTGTTATTAATGTTGCTGCTCTTCTGGCATCGGGAACACAAGTAACTCCTCAAATAGCAATGGCAGCTCAAATGGCAGCACTACAAGCAAAAGCACTAGCAGAGACTGGAATAGCTGTGCCTAGCTATTATAACCCAGCAGCAGTGAATCCCATGAAATTTGCTGAACAAGAGAAAAAGCGGAAGATGCTTTGGCAAGGCAAAAAGGAAGGGGTACGGTCTTACTTTCATAAAAACTTGTTTGGAAACATCTTACCAGTAGTTCAGGAATGCTTATTAATATTATTTTCAGTTAAAATGCTTTCATACGAGTTTACCCTATTAAATACATCCAGGGTAAAACTGGGGAAATGAAAGGACTAAGATGACCACACCTTCAGTGACAAGTGGTAGTAGTGACACAAGCCTTAGGAAAACAGCTGATACCATAAGATCCAATTATACCTCAAAAATTTTAATGTCAACTTTATTAGTAAATAAAACTTCACACTAAATACTGAATACAGGCAGTCTCTTCTTACTGAAAAGTGATGGCTAACATTAGACATGCATTTAAAAATAAATTCCATAATTCACTTCAGGCCTGTGTTCTGACAAGGTTCCCAAACTTGATGAAAATGAGTGCATCTGTCCAAGAAAAGATTATACCTCATTTTGAAATCTGTGGTTAAGCAGACTTTCCTCACAAGAAGTTTCTGTGGGGATGCCCCAGGAATGTCAGACATAACATGGAAACATTGTGCCTCCAGCTTTGCTTACAGCTACATAGTGGTTTCATTTTTAATACAGCTCTTCTTTGTTTGCTATTATATTGTGATATTAACAGAAAAGTATGCTAAAAGGTGATGTTTGTTTTAATCTTGTGCAGGATAAATCACAGTCTGCAGAAATATGGGAGAAATTAAATTTTGGAAACAAGGACCAAAACGTCAAGTTCAGAAAACTGATGGGCATTAAGGTAAAGAGTTAAGAATGTATAATTAAACTTATTATTAATTGTAGGATATCAGGTATATCCTTACTTATTAAGGTACTCTCTAAATTAACCTGTTCCTATGTGGTATAAATAAATACTTACAGTATTGCTTATTAAAGTTTACAAGCAACATCTAAATTTAAATTCAGATTTTAGAATTCAGTCGTGTTTCTTGAATGTGTTCAGATCTGTGACAACAGTGGTAATTGTAACCAGTTCAATATTCATAATAGAATGTTCGTATTTTGTAGCTATCTCTGTATAGATAGTTAAATGGAGATTTTTATTTTTGAAGGAGTTAGAAAAAGGACCTTAGTGAAGGAATCTACATGTTTCTTTGTCACTGAGAGCAAAAGCTACGCTGGAATGTTACAGCAGTAAAATCAGATGCTTGAATTCTTATGCTTTTGAAAACAACAAAATTACTAAGAGTTTAGGACAGCTGTAGCATATGAAAAGCACTTCTACAAAGCTAATGTTTATTTTCTTCTATCTGGTTTCTAGAGTGAGGATGAAGCTGGCTGTAGTTCAGTTGATGAAGAGAGTTACAAAACGCTGAAACAACAGGAAGAGGTTTTCAGAAATCTAGATGCACAGTATGAAATGGCAAGATCACAGACGCATACGCAAAGAGGAATGGGATTGGGGTTTACATCTTCAATGCGAGGAATGGATGCAGTTTGAAAACAAGCAATTTTAAAGTTTGGGACTTTGGAAGGTTCTTGTTCAAATGTTGGGTCCTTGTTCACCAAAAAGCTAGCATTCTAGCTTGCATGGGTGTTGCATTGACTTTAATTTATTGATAAATACAATTTTTTTTGTAAATATCAGATCAGTGATACTGGTGTTAGTGTTGTAATCAGGTTATACCCACTTCCATTAAACTTGACAGAACTTTAGAAGGACAGTATTTTTTAGTTAAAGTTCTACTTTTCAAACCAAGCAGCAGATGGGATAAACTCATACATGGATATTTCGTGTCCACTGTCTTGTGTACTTTTGTACTTTAACCTTGTACAGTTATTTTCAATTCTTGAAACATGAAAGAAACATTGTGTAGATGTTATTTAGCAGTCCAGGCCAATAGGCACATAATCCAGCAAAAAAACCCTGGTTAATAATAAAGAAGTTTTTTCTCTAAGGTCTTATTTTATGTTAATTAGTTGTCTTTTGGCCGAATTCTAAGGCACCTATAGGTAAGAGATGTCAGAAAAGTTAGGAGAGGTCAGAAATAGAGCATTTGTTCTGCTTTGCCTGTTTTGAAGTACACTTAGGAGATTAGTGATATGGATCGCAGATCTGGTGATTAATGCTGAACTTATTTTTTTCTGTTCTTTGTTAATTTGGTACTACTTTCCTCTTGGTAAAGAGAAGGGACAAAAAAACAGTGGTGAGAAAGCTAAGGTGCTGGAGCCCTTTCCTAATACTTTATGTACTGCTCAGGGTACTTGAAAGTACTGGGAAGTGTTAATTTTTTTTAAATACTTTATATAATTTTTTTTTGTGTTACGTAAATGCGTGCTGTAAGAATGCCTTAAACTGAGCAAGTTAGATATGCAAGGCATGGTCCAGGGCAGGATGTGTTTCTGCGCCCTGCTCCTGCATTCTTTTCTCTCCACACCTTCCACATAGCCCCCCTTTAAAAAAAAAAAAAAAAAAAGGGGAGGGGGGTTGGTTCGGGGTAGGAAAGCGGGGCCGAAACAAGGGTTCAACACCTCGTTCCAGGTGGCGGAGTCCCCATTTTGGGGAAACCCGCCCTGCGGAGAACTACAGCTTGAAGCGTGCGCTTCGCCGCGGGCACGCAAAGCGAGGGGAGACTACATCTCCCAGTAGGCAAAGCGCTCCGGGCTGGGCGCTGTGGCGGCGGGCTGCCGCCGCTGCATGCCGGGAGTTGTAGTCGTCCGGCCCCGCGCTAGGGCGGCTCCCCCTGCCCTTTGCCCATCGCTCCCGCCAAGCCCCGCCCTTCCTGCTGCGGCTCAAGATGGCGGCTGAGGTGGATTTCGGCGACCGCGAGCTGTTCGAGCAGCTCGAAGGAGAGGACGGGCCGCCGCCGCCTCGCCTCAGCCCGGAGGAGGAGGAAGAGGAGGAGGAGGGACCTGGCGGGGCTCTGGCCGAGCTGCGAGAGCGGCTGCAGGGCTGTGAGGAGACGGTGCGGCGGCTCCGGGCGGAGAATATCCTGACGGGAGCGGCTGGGCCTGCTCCGGGCCGGGGCTCTGCGCCTCCCGAAGGGCGCCGAGGAGGGAGTTCTCACCCGAGTTTTCTGTGGAGTTTTTTCTGATTTTTACCCTCAGGATACTCAGCTCTATACCAGCGGCACTTCCCTTGGCAAAGGAGGTAGTTTTGTTCTTGGAAGGCTGTTAAAGCACTTAGTGCTGGACTCCTTCTTCCTGCTTTTCTAGAGAAAACAAACAGTCGTACGTTCACCTTGAAAATCCATTTTTAACCTAGCTAGAAATAATATGAAACCGTTAATTTGTGACTACTTCATTAAAGGGTTCTTGGGATAGGTCACATAGCTAGCAGGTATGCAGGATAGCAGGTAGGAATCTGAGGTGTTTTCTTCATACTCATTTTATTAGTTATTCATAGTTGTTCATGTAGTTATTTATTTTCTATTTATGAGTGTATTTTACTGTTGACTCTGGTCATGAGTATAGGTATTTTAAAAACAGAACGGTAATCTGACAATTCAGGCATAGTGTCTGTAATGAATTCTTTGGGTTGACACAGCCAGACCATTTTTTTCTTAATTTTCCAAAATTAACTCTATCCTAGCCAAAACCAGGACACCGAATATTTTCTTGCATTTGCATTTTATGGTTTGTTTTTTTTCAGCAACAGGTGGATTTGTAAATAATCCTCTGTGCAGTGAGATGAAAGATTTGTTGTTCTGTGGGATTTTTGTTAGGTGTTTTGTTTAACTCTGCAATAAATTAAGGTGTGGTTGTGTCTTGTGAAGAAAGTAGTGTTCCTTAACAAGAAATTAACATCAGGAACTTAAAAGGAAGCTGAACATTCTGACTCGTCCCAGGTATGTTAATGCTGACTTACAATGCTTTGTATGACTTGTATATGTTTGCAGTAGTGCTACTCTGTGACAGGTAATATTTGTCTGAGCTAACAATGTGTTTTGCAAAATCTCCTGGAAACCTTGTGCCTGTGTCCCCCTCTCTGCTCAGACACTGGGCTCCTAAAATGCTGTTGTCATCCCTGAAAAGTCCTTCAGACCCTAGTATCAAAAACTTAGTCTGTAGTGTTGTAACTTTTTCTATGCATGCCGTTATGATCTGTCTGTTTATGAAACTGATGTGGCCTTTAGGGAAACTGGTTTTTGTAGAGTTTAGCAGTAAGAACAAGTACATTAAAATAGTAAAATAAGAGTATCATTTCGTTGTTTACAAAGCAGTGCCTGGTCATTAAATGACACTATGGGATGGATCTTGCAGCAGTCTACTGCATATTGCTACATGCTGTTAGAAGAAAATTTCTGTAGTTTAGCATTCTGTATTGTTTTTTTCCAACCTCACAACAAGTAGCATGATTTGCTTGGAGTAGGAGGAGGATTTTTGTTTATGAAAACAGAAACTTATTAAAATAATAGAACTTGCATTGGCGAAACATTCCTCTGTCTATGGAATACAGAGTATTTGCTATAATACGATAGAGAGCTTTTCCAGTAAAGCTAATACAGTAACCATTATTTTTTATCTGTTCTGTTCTTCTAGTGGAATTTCAGTGGACAGCTCTAAACTTGATGGACCTCTGTTGCAGATTTTATTTATGAACAATGTCATTTCTAAGTAAGTACTTTTACCTTTTCAAGAAGTCCTGACAGGAAGCCACATCTGTTTTTTTGTTTGGGTATATTAGTGTTTGCCCAAAGGATATGCGTCACATTCAGTAACATAAACCTGGTAAGCTTGCAGGGAATAAAAGATAACAATTAACGATATGACAGGAGGTCTACTGCTTTTACTAGCAATGTGTGTAGCATGAAATGAAGTGTGACTTCCAGGAGCTTGAAGTGAGTCTGAATAACAATTTGAATTTCATGAGTGTTGTTGGTAAATACAGCAAATTAACTTTTCCTGCCTGTGTATTCATTTCTTTTTTTTTATTTTTCCACGCTAACGTAAGGATTTGCTTCCTAATAGGTTACTGCATTTGTGTTGATGGCATTTAGGAGTATGGGAGAGATCACTGCTCCTTTTCTAAATTCTCAAGAAGTCGTAAATGGCAGGTTCTTGAAAAAGATATCTGGTATATGTTTCTGCCTTGCTTATTTCTTCACCGTTTTATAATTCTTCACTCTGTCGCAGGCAGTATCATCAAGAAATTGAAGATTTTGTTTTTAACTTGGTTCAGAAGTATGAAGAGCACAAAGAGGTGAACAAGAAAAAACACACTTCAATGTTAAACCACAGGTACTGTAAAGCTCAAATTATGACTAGGCATTCCTTCTCTTAGGTCTTTATAGTGGTAGCAGTGTAAAAGTTCAAAATTTCAATATTAAGTAGCTGAATTCTAGATGTTTTTTTCTACATAATTGCAAATCAGGTAACCATCAAATAAATGCAGTAGATCATCTTCTTCCAAAAAAAAACCAAAAAAACTTTGTCTATAAAAAAAAACTTCCTTAAAGTCATTTGCATTGAAATTTGTGCATAAGCTTGGTGATAACGTGGTTCAAATAACTGAGAAAAGTTCTTAAGGTACAAGCTAAACGTGTACTCTTCTGATAATGTTTGGCCCAGCTTCATCTTTTTTCTTTTTTTTTTTTTTTTTTTTAATCTCAGAAGCTAAGAGAAAGATACAAAGAAATATGATCTGTATGGTATTTTGGACTGTGGAAAGCATTATCATTAACATAAATATTTCTATCCTACTATTTAACTAATGTGTCATGAAAAAATAGTAGCTGTACTCCATGTTCTGTGCCTCTTATATACTCGATTAATTTAGGAGTTCTTCTCTTACTGTTATTTCTAATTAATTATTTTCATTTTTTTACTTTTTGTCAGCCCTCCAGTGTTCTTTTGGAAGAGGACTATAAAACAGCAAGCTCTAATTCTGTTAAAAAAATTAAGGAAGCTTTTAGTGTAAGTTTTTGACTATATACTCTTCAATGGTAGGTCTTCATTCTACATACTTAATATACACTGCTATTAAATAAGATCTCATCGTTAAATTCCATTTATCTATTTAATAATGGTTAAGTTCACCATGTTTTGGCCATATCAGTGGAAAAAAATGCTGATTTGTACAGAGGTGGGTGTGTATTATTTGTAAATTGTTACAGAGTGGGTGAAAAAGCTGGAAGAATTTCAAGTGGTGTAAATTTTTAGAAATGCTACCAATAATCTGACCTAAATACTGACACCATTCTGACAATTTTCTGAATTTTTTTCTACAGGTTGTAGGAAGTGTTCTGTATTTTACCAATTTTTGTCTCGATAAACTGGGACAGCCTTTATTAAATGAGAATCCACAGCTGACAGAAGGATGGGAAATACCTAAGTATCCTGTTTCCTAAAACAAGGGGTTTTTCTGTTTATCAAAGCCAAAGAATGCCAGTTGGTAAATTGAATTCAAATTCGCTTCAGTACATTGTACATTGCTATCTAAACCATATCAGTTGTTAAGAGATGAAAAATTTTAATGAAGAATTAGTGGATTATTTTTTTCTCAAAATATGTGTGTATTATGATATGATTGGCCGCTGATTTTTAGAATACTTTTGTTTGGGAAGAGTGAATGCTATATATCTGTAAATACATAATGTGAATTTAAAACTTTTCTGGGCCGGTCTGCAATCAGGTTTGGAATGAAAGCTCATTCCAGATATGAATAAGCATTTTTCTTCTATAGGAGAAGAAAAGGGCTCAGCCAACTTGAATATTCTCTAAGGTGATTTTTGCCAAACTTGGGAGCTGGGGGAAAGTCTTCGAAATAAAATTTAATTATGCAATGCTCTTAACTTGCATCCATTTTAAAGTTGGTTCTCTGCTGTGTACAAGAGCTAATGTTTAAAAGGTGTGATTGAAGGAAATACTGGAGAAAATATTTTTTTTTATTGTAGTCAAATGACAAAATGTAATTGATTAAAAATGAGGAAATAGCTTGTTCAAGTAATCTCATCTCCCTAATTTCCTAATATTGCTTCCTCTCCCAAAAGTGTCAGGAGAGGAGAGAGTTTCACTGTTCATTTCTGCGATCAAGAATTGGAATAAAGGTCACTTCCTAGTGTTAAAAAATTATTTGTACCTGAACAAAAATTGGAAATTTATAAGCCAGCTAACCTGGGTTTTCTTGTGCCTGCCTTTGACTGTGTGTGCACTGTGCTATAATTTTACATTTGGAAAGCTGCCTCTGTTGTAATGCATTAGGACAATCCTACTCCAAGTGGTACTTGTACCATCTCCCAACCTCCAAATCAAGGAAATAGGTACCTAACGGGAATTTGTCCTAAAATGAAAAGTTAAGCTTGGCTAAACTCTCATATCTGCCAGCTTTGCTTTGGTATTACTTTTTAAATGTACTTACTGTATCTTTCTTGAGAGCTCCCGCAGACGTTAGGTCTAAATACTGAGTTACATGGTGTATCAGGTACCATGGTTCTAAATAATGGAAGTATTAATTAATGTCAGTTTGACTAGTACCTAGCATCTGCTTTTTTTTTTTTAAAAAAAAAAAACAACTGTTAGAGTCTGGAAACTGCCGTGCCTCTGAACTTTACTGAACCTCCTAAGTCTTTTCCATGCCAGTTCACTTGGGAGCCTCTTCTCTCCTCATAGTTTTCTAGACAAATAGGCAGAGCAGCTGATAAATTGCAGTCAAAAAGCAAACACAAGTAGCATATGACATGACGTGTCTACACCTAGTTGAGAAGTTGTATTTTTGAGACTCTACCAAAATGTATTATTGATAAGATTGATGTAAAGTATATCAAAATCATTAGTGTGATACTTTTGCCTATAAACAAAAGGATTCTAGTTTTAGCAAGTGCTAATAAGGAACAGAATAGATCGTTGGATAGAAACTGGTTAGTAGAAAACAATATGAGCCCATCTTAAAAGTGGATCTAATTTTATAGTTTATACTTCTAAATTATTGACTTTAAGCACCCATCTGTAACTTAATCCAGAAGAGTCAGTATTCTATTCAAAGCACTACTAGGTTACCATTGATACTTTAAATGAGATTGAAATTTTGCTTCATCCAGTAGCAGTTCCTTATTGAAATCTAAAGATATCATCAAGTTTTCAGCCAGATTCTCTCCCTAGATGGACAAGAAATACAAGTAAAACCAAAAAGGTTTGTATTATTCTTAAATATAAAGTTTTGAGCTGAAAAGTTCAGATGTGTACTGTTTGTTCCCATATATGATAAACCATTGAACATACTTGAGCAATGAGTTTAAGTAAACCAGTGCTGAGCTTTGCAGTCAGTGGGTATCTGTGGTTTACTGCCTTTATTTAGGAAGGGCCTGTAATGGATGTGCAAAAACTTTCCAAAGTTGTTTGTGGTCTGTTCTTCTGTTGCTTGACTTTTTAGCGATTGCTTTGTCATCCTTGCACTGGTGTACTATCATTGTTCCTACTATGTTGTAGAACAATTTCCCCATCTGACTCTAGTTTATAGGCTATGAAGGTAGAGGGATCCTAAGAGTTGATTGCATAGCTTTTATGGGAGGGTAAGAAGTAAAGTTAATTGACTTTCCACTTGAAAGCTTGTGTGGTCTTTGTAGCATCTGAAGTCATCGATTTCAGCTGCAACAAGAACCATACAAGCTTTTATCAGGAATTTCAAAGACAAAGGGGAATGTTGACTTCAACTGTGTTTTGTTTAGAAATGCTACCACCTGAAGGGAAGGCAGATTGAAGGGTGTTCTCGTGATATGGAATAGTGATAAAATACTTGAATCATTGTAGAATGTTTGTGTTCAAATACTATGTAAAGATGAAGCAGAAGGTATGCTTTACAGGGAGGGCAGGTGTCACTTTGGATGCTCATTCTTGTGTCACCCTTTCATCTCTGCTTCTGGTTCCCATCCTAATTTGATAAAACACAGGTTCAGTAAAAAGCCTTTCTCTAAAATTTTCTTAGAGATTGGGATCTTCCCTCCTATAACGTTGAAAATATTTTCCATGGTAGGAATTTACAAGGAAAATTAATCTTGAAGGCAGTTGAAATTCCATTTCAGGTTTTCAGTGCACAGTTTCACAATATGTGTAACTTGTTCAAACTGTGGACCAGGATGTTCCAAAGTAGTAGTCATGCTCTTCTATTTGTTTCTACAATGCTGATTCTTGGTTTTGTAAAAACTGTCAGACCTTTGATGATACCAGAATGAAAAGAGAAATGGAGGTGTTGCTGTACCACAATAGTATTAAGTTCAGTGGTTCCTTATCTGTATTCTAGACTTAAAATTATTGTTTTAACATCCTCTTTCCTTCTTCTGGACATATCATCAGCTTTAGTACGCATGTTTTGGTTGGCTTAAATAGTGCAAATAAATGCAATGTTTATATACTTAATCAGAAGCAGAAGTCCATCAGTGAATTGTATCTGTAATATGATGAAAGGAAAAGCTTTTTCACGATTAGGAGAGTAAACTACTGGGTCACGTAGCCCGGGAAGGTTATGCATTCTCCCTTCTTGAAGATTTTCAAGACCTGATTGGATAAAGCCTTTGTCAGCCTGGTCTGATCTCATAGCTGACCTAGCTTTGAGTAGGAACCTGGGTTGTAGACCTCCTGGGGTCCAACCTGAATTATTCTATTACTATTTTATTCCCTCTTAAAGGAATAAATCTCTATTAAATAGAATATAAAAACTTAATTTCTGCTTGGAAGTACTGCTTTTCTGCTATAATTTTAGTTTTTTCTTCTCCACACGCTGTCATGCATTATTTATTTATTACAATGCTGTATTTCTGTTTTCTCAATTCTTGAGTTCTTCTTAGGACCATGAAACAAAATTCTGTTGCTCTCTTTTGAAGATTGATGTTAAGCAGTCCATTTAAGAAAAGCAGAAGACAGCATATGAAATCAACAAGCAGTACTTTTTTTTTCTTTCAAAAGTCTAAGACTAAAAATCCAGTAAAAAAAATTAAGTGCATTTAACATTGAATAATGATCTGGGGGTTTAATAATTTCTTCTCCGTTTTTTAAGCAGGCCAAAACCGCATTGTTTCAATTGTGGCTCTGAAGAGCATCAAATGAAAGACTGTCCAAAGGTAAACTCTATATCAGTATTTAAAAAGACTGCCTCTCTCCAAGAAATGTTTCGGTATAACTGCACCATTAAAAAAAATTAGATGCATTGGTCAGGATGTAGGAATAGTTATCTCTTTTGAATAAATTATACTGTTCATACATCTAAGTTCTAACACGCTAAATCAGAATGTAAGTTATTTTTCATAGCATAATGATTTGAATGTCTCCTTTTATCTAGGGACATTTTTCAGTTTGAATAGTCTTTCCTCCTGTTTGCCATTAGATTAAATGCAAATACTCCTTTTTTTTTTTGTTACGTAGCTTTCATTACAACTGTTGATATAACAGCCATGTGGAGAAAAAAATACGCTTGTTGAGGGCAAGGAGTACCAGTTTTATGTTGGGTGAAGGCAAGCATAAATTGTAAATTGTTCAAACCTAAACTTCCCAATTATATTATCTTTAAGCCACGAAATGCAGCTCGTATAAGTGAGAAGAGAAAGGAGTATATGGAAGCTTGTGGTGAAGCAAGCAATCAGAATTTTCAGCAGCGTTACCATGCAGAAGAAGTAGAAGAGAGGTTTGGAAAATTTAAACCCGGAGTCATTAGGTATCTCTTTTCCTTTCATTAACTGTTGCAATGCTTTTCTGGAATGACTTTTCTTCCTTTGGAATGCCAGATGTTATTCTCCAGAGTCCTATTTAACTGTGGGTATATTATGTTTGAATTTCTTCGCCCAATAAAATTTTATTCAACAAATTGCACATTTTTCAAATCATAACTCTTACCGCTAATTTAATAATCCTGACCTTTGCCATGACCTTTTCCCTGAGGTAGGGAGACAAATTCTACCCTTTGGCTGTTCAAATTATTTTCACAAGGAGAATTGCAAGTACTCTAGGTTCCTGATAAACTAAAAATACATGTAAGAATCTGAACATTTTGAGTTTGGAGTGCCTCTTGCTCTCTTTTTCTCTCTATTCAAAATATTAAAAAAAAGGTCATAATTTGGCCATAGCAGTCTCTACAGAAATCATCAATAAATTTAGAATTGCATTAAGTTCCACCTTTCCTGTCCTGATAGCTACAGTTAAGGCAATGAACCAGATGTAATAAGTCAGGAGCTAAGTTTTCAGAGTAGCATCGCTTCTCATAGAACGTTTAACCATATGAGAAATGGGTGTGTTACACGTTTTGTTTGACATCAGAGTTTTGTTTTTATTTCTGGGAATGACTGACAAAATAGTTTGAGCTAAATTATTTCAACTTGGTAATTCAAAATTCAACAGGATATGGACTTTCTTTTGTCAAAACTCAGTTATGGACTTTTTTTTTTTTTTAAACTCAGTGGGGAACTTCAAGATGCGCTTGGTGTCACAGCTAAGAGTCTTCCTCCATTTATATATCGCATGCGGCAGCTGGGTTATCCACCAGGTTGGCTCAAAGAGGCTGAAATGGAGTACTCAGGACTTGCACTTTATGATGGTAAAGGTAAGGAATGTGTTTGGGAATGCGTTTTTCAATATGGGGGCTATATACTTGCTGCATTCCTGTCAGAAGACGAAGTACCTAGTTTGTAAACCATCGTCTTCCTTATGGAAGAGTGAAAAAGTTGTAAATCATGTTTTCTACAGTCATATAAAAAATACTCCGCTTTCATCTAGCTGTGCTGTAGCAGTGAAACAGCTCCTTCTATAATGATTGAGTGGATGAAGAAACTTTGTCAGTGTATTTTCACTCTTTAATCAACCCTTGATACAAGTCTAAGAAGCCTACCAGCAGGCAAAGAACATCTTTTTGAAAACCCAATTTACTGAGTAATTTACCAAGTTTTTATTAATGACCAACATTATGCCAAATCTCAGAGAACAGTCCTGATGCCAATTTCTGAGGCTAGTAATGTTAGATAAAGGTTAGTAATATTATGAATACCCAATCAGGTTTATGGGGTAGCTTCTCGCATGTATCTGATAGGTTTGGTCTCTGTTACTGCCTCTGTGGATTTCAAAGCCTTCTATTAATACTTGTATTCAAAAAAAAAAACCCATGGGTTCTTAATCCTGTAGATTTCGTCAGTAATATTAATTAGCATCAATAATAATTGCACTTTGTTACAGATGATGATGGAACAGAAAATGAAGGATCTCGTCAACCAAAACGTGTCACTTACGATGTCTCTAAGTTGATAAACTATCCAGGCTTTAATATCTCCACTCCAAGTGGGATCCCAGATGTAAGTGACTGTCCCCTGCTTTCTGAACAGCGTGCTGAGTAACAGTCATTGCAGTTAGTACTTTGGTTTGCCAAAAGTTCCTATTTGAGTTCTATTTACCTCTGCTAAATGAGGTTTATGACAAGAAGATGAATTTGTCTTGGCTTTTTAATGTCTTAGCATTTCTGTTAAGTTTTTCCTGTCATGTTTTTAGCCAATGATATGCAACATTCAGTCTTATTTCTCTTTTTTATTGTTGTAGGAATGGCAGATATTTGGTTCCATTCCCATGCAGCCATCTCAACAGAAGGAGGTTTTTGCTAACTACCTTACTAATTTTCATGCGGTAAATATATTTTAATATTATTCACTTAAAAAAAAAAAAAGTCTCGTATTTAGTGAAGCCAATGATTCTCTTTGTCTTCATTTAGACTTTCTTATTGAAACTACCAGGTGTGAAATCCTGATGCTTTTGTTAGTTTTACAGTAACACTGTAGTGATTTTTTTCACTACAGTGAACCAGTCAGATAGTCAGTATCTTGGCTTATCTGTTCTAACAAAAAAAGAGCTTCATGTTTAGAGTAAATTCAGTTTTTTCAGTGTTTATAGGCAGATCACAGTTGTGCAGTATTTTTAAAACGGTTGTGAGAAAAAGGAGCTGTAAACTTTTACAGCCTAAAAATGGTCTTAGTTCCAGACTTCCCTAATAAGAGAAGAACTTACTTGCTGTAGACATGATGTACAGTAATTTTAATATAGTGACTTGAGAAAACACGATCTTTTCCTTTGCCACGTAAACCTAAACAAAACTGCAGTTCTGTTCAGTTGCATTAAATTTCTCAAACTTCAGTGTCTAGTTTACAAAGTCAAATAATTGTAGAATTACAAAATTGCTTTAAACCCATTCTTATAGCTGGACATACTACATTGCATAATCTAATTCTAATTTCTTCTATTTTCCTGGATAACTTCCTTTTAGCCAAGTCCAAAATCTAGCAATAAAAGGCCTGCATCTAAGTCAAGTTCTCATCATTCGAAACGACTAAAAGAAGACAACCTGGAAGTAACGGTAGCTGACATGGACCTAGATTCTGGTATAGTAATTCTGCTTTTTTTTTCTTCCCTAGTTTCAATTTTTATTTTCAAAGCAACTTCTCTGAATTGAAATGTTAGCATTGATAACGAGAAATCAATGTTCTAGTATTTTTATGGTGATGTTTAAGGTAACTGCTAGCAGTGTCCTACTATTGTTGCATTTGGGCCTTTCAAGAACGAGCATTTTCTTTTGCTGTGATTGTCACATCTCGTATTACCAACCAGGAGATTTCAGATGTGCTCAAAGAAATTTGAATGTTGAATTACCAATTTTGGTCTGTCTACTTCTGGTGTATCCCAAAGAAAGTTCTGTTCTAAAGACCTCGAAATCATAAAATATTTGGATGAAATACTGTAGGAAGTTTCAAACTCACAACTTCTTAAAAAAAAAAAAAAAAAAAAGTCAAATTCAAAGGAGGACTTGGTGTTCTTTTAATGTTAGAATAAATAGAGAAACTCCTAGCTTTGCTTTTGGATTTCCTATGAATGAGGGAGGGTACTTCAGTGTGTTTTAAGTTTGGGAAAGAGTTTGTTGAATGAATTCAGGAGGCTTTTTATGTTTTGTTGTTTTTTCCTTGAATGGCTGGGAGTTAAAATACCAAAACAGGTAGTTTCAGTGGACGTTGAAACCTTCAAAAGGTTTATTCTGTCTCAGCTGAAAACCAGGTATGAGATTATATTAGTGTGCTAGTTATTCAGAGTATTGGCACACTTGAATCGTGCCCTAGTCAGGTTTCAGATTCTAATAGCTGTTTTTTAATCTGTTCCCAGATGTGGAAGCGTCTCAAAGATCTCAAGCTCATAACAGTTTTGAGTTCCAACCTCCACTGCCACCTGGACCTCCACTGATTTCAACTCCTCCTCCTTTACCACAAGGCACGCCTCCACTTACTCCACAAAGTCTTACACCAACTCAACCTCCAACACTCACCCACCCTCCTCTTCCTAAGACTACTCCACCACTGAATCCTTCCAGTGATGTTGTTCCTCAACCAAAAATAGTGGATTCAACCATGGATGAAGATACTTTAACCTTGGAAGAGCTAGAGGAACAGCAGCGATTAATTTGGGCAGCACTAGAGCAGGCAGAAAGCACAAACAGTGACTCTGATATCCCTGTTGATACACCTTTAACTGGAAATTCTGTTACCTCGTCACCGTCTAGGAACGAAATAGATCTTGTTGCAGAAGTAAGATCATCTGAAAAGATGGTTACAGTGGAAACTAAGCTTTCCAGTATCAGCGAACAGGTATCAGAAAATGAATATTCTTTAACTGGTCTTAATCCAGAAGGTAATTTACTTAATTTAAAGGAAAATCCTGATAATTCAGACTCTGAAGGCATGCTGGATAACACCATACCTGCTCCCAACTGTGAAGTTAACAATGGAGAAAATACAGCTGGTAATAAGGTGGTGACAAGCACTGAATCATCTGCAAAAAACTCAAGTCCTGTTCCTGATATGAGCAAGTTTGCTGTAGGTATAACGCCATTTGAATTTGAAAATATGGCAGAATCAACAGGTGTGTATCTTCGAATAAGAAGCGTGTTAAAGAACTCCCCAAGAAACCAGCAAAAGAAAAAGACTTGATTTTAACTGGTCTTCCTTTGTTTCATTATGTCCAAATTCCTGCACCCTTTTCTCTACTCCTTCAGTTTTACAAACTCAGATAACCTTCCTCATCCTTTTGTAGGAGGGAGAATATCTTAACAAATACAGCTCTGCCCCGTTCTTCCGTGAAACTGAAGTTAATGCAGGACTTCCGCCTTGACCAGGACCAATGCGACCAGAAAATACACAAGAATTTTCCCAAATTGCATCCTTCCACTAAGAAATAACAGGACTATAGATTTGTTAAGAACAATTTTCTTGCCAATACATGAAACTCTAAAAAGAGGAATTTGTTGTTTTGCTGTCCATTACTTTGGCTAAGAATTATATTGTCCTTGAGTTTCAGGTGGATTGGTGACTTTTTTTTATATCTGTTCTTTGTATAATAATCTATACTTTATAGATTTTGCTAATTATCCTGTAGATAAGTTTAATATATTCAGAATGTTTTTAAGAAGTGCTAATGTTAAGATTTCCCACATCAAAATCTTGGAAATTGGATGAAAATGATCAGGGATTACCAGCATTATCTTCACCATTTCAAGTATTTTTATAAGTTTTTATTTATGTGGGTCGGTTTTAATTACCACTGTATCTTTTGTAACATCCTTCTTCATGTAAACTTGCTGTACATACGTGTTCATTTTTATGTACAGAGGTTTAATAAATGAGCTTTTATAAAGATTTTTTTTAATTGGAGTCCTAAAGCATTAAACTGCTGATTTTTGGAAATGAGCTGCTCAAGACAATTAGGAAAAAGAAGCTGATTAAAATGAGGGTGGATGGAGTTGATTATTTTAGGAAAGGTCACTACTGTTGGGTTCAAGTTTTTATAAACAAGAAGCTGTTAAAACGATTTTAGCTACTTAAAATAGAACTTGCCCATACCACTCAGTTCTCATTATCTGAAGAACTTCTGAAAGGACAAAGCTTAGAAGTGTTGTAATTCTGCTTATTAATTGTTCTAATGCTTTTTTTTTTCCCCCTTCTTTCAACTGTCTGCAAAGCGACTTATAGGTGGAATGGCTGTACATTTGCATTGCCAGCAGAGGGAGTACTGGTCTGGTCTAACGGTATTCATTGAAGCTGGTAAAGCATTTGTTTGTCTGTATATAAATGCAGGGGAAAAGTATTTCTAGCCATGTGAGATGCACAGTAAAACAAAATATTTTCAAGAATCTAAGAAAACACTTGTGATGGAGTGACATTCCAGCATGTGTTTGATAACTTCAGAGACTAAAACTATTCTTCAAAAACCTCAGCTTTACTGATTGCAAGTATTTTCCAAAGGTCTTTATAATGCATCAAATTACTACACTCTCTATTTGAATGCTTAAGAAAAGCCCAGTCTTTTGCAGATAAAGTGCTTATTTTTGTCCTTTTGTTGCTCTAAACTTTACAGGAAGGGAAGCCTGAAGTGTCTTTATATGTGAACGACTTGTCTTCTGAGAGGCTGAAAAAGTTCTGTTTGCAGCATATACCAGTTCAGTTTATCTCACTGCGTTTGGAAAGTAGAGGTCCAGGTAAAATATTTATCATATGAACTAAAGTGATAGGCTTTTTTAGTTTTTCTAGGAAAAATTAAAGAATATTGTATTTTCAATTTCTGGCCCAGAAAGCAGTGTTGCTTCCAGCTTCTGTGCACTTCACAAAGAAAGCTCTAATGGGAATCACATACAGATTTTGTGCTTTTTCCATGCTTCCTCCTCCCATGAATTTAAAAGCCAGTAATCACGGCTGACACAAGCTATTATATGCTGTGTGCTGCATCATTCACATGCGGGTAATAATGTGATGCAGGGCATGAGGTAATGATTTCAAGTGTACACACCTTTTGGGTGTGTTGAGGTGCTCATATTTTAAACATGCAGTTCTCTCTCCACACCTTAGAAGATCTTTTTTTAATAGCCCTTTTGAAATGCTCCTTTAGTAAGGCATACAGACTTTACAGGGATAGTTACATGTTTGTGCCTTGCTTACAGACACAAGACGAAAATCATCTTCATATTATATGCATAGAACTCTCTGGTTCTATACTTAATTCTTCCTGTTCACAATAAATGCATAATAAATTGCCCTTCCACTTACCTATTTTGATCAATTAAGTCTTCTGTGTTTCTACAAATTCTTACTTACACCTAAACTAGCTGTTAACTTTATTGCTACCAAGTTTTATCTTGAAGGAATTGGAGTAAGGATAAAGCAAAGTCATTTCGGTAACCCAGCTTTTAATGTAACACTAAATTCTAGATTAAATATGTTAAATGCTTTATTTTTACAAGGTTTTGAACTTTGCTCTGGGCACCCTTTAGTTACTGGACAAAAACTACTTCATTTTCAGAAGATGTCTCCTGGTATCTAAAGCAAATGTTATCTTGGGAGGCTTGGGACAGGGATGGGCTCCGTTTGGTGGCATGTATTTATATCCATTGGAATTTTTTTGCAAAGTGACTGGCCTGACTGGTTGTTCAAGTCAGCAAATATTGTTCTCCACCTGTAGTCTGATACAAAGGGAAGTATACAGACACCATATTTGAATTAAAATTCCTACGGTTAGAACTGTTCCCATTTAACAATCAGTCTTTTGTTGTTTTTCAATATGCTACAAACAAACAAAAGACTTTAGCCTTTTGCAAACAGTGAGCTATGTGCTATAAGACACAGTTAATTTGGAATGGGGAGTTACCCCTGCTGTTTCTCTCATTATTGGGAAAGAGTGCATCTTGATCTTAAAAGTATTTATCTATACTTTCGCTGTTCTTACCAAGCACTATATATTGTTGCTGCACTAAAGATGTTTATAATTACTGAGTTTCTTTAATCTTTTAGGTACAGCTACTCAAATTGTTTTTGTATATTGAAACTGCAATCAGATCATGCTGCGGAGTCTGAGAAAAGCTGAATAGCAAAGTATTTCTGGTACTTTTAAGTCGTGTTCCCATGGTGATAGGTGTGGCATAATAACCTAGATTAGAGCTTACCAAAATGAATAATAAAATTTGTAATGGGGTGGGTATAGTGTGAGCAGGCATCACTCAGATTTTCCCACGAATTCCTGTTGGCATGATATTCATGTTCATTTATAGCATTGGCATCAGCGAAAGTATTTAGAAATGCTAATGCACATCTGAAAAATAAATCTAATCGGTACAAAATATTGAGGGCATCAATCAGGTGATTAATTAGCCTCTTAAAGAGGTTTGCATTTCTATTCTATTTTTTTATAACCTAATTCACAGTGCTCAAAATGTCATGAAAAGTGCAATAGCTGAGATTCTAGAAGGTATCTGAAAGATACAGTAGCTGCTAAGAAAAATTACTTTACTGCAAACTCAGTGAGGCAGGATAGCTGAAAAAACAACTAAGGGAAGGAGAAAGCTCAAGTATGACTCAAGTGTTTCAAAAGCAGTTCCTATGGGACTCTGGAGTACCTTCATTTTGTACCACAGTTGTAATGCTCCCGGTAAGTAAATACCATTGAAGCTTGATGTTGTTCCTAAGAATATGTTGTAGAGCTGATAGTTGTGTTTATATTTAAGGTGGTGGGAGGGGACGAATCAGGAATTAGTCCTTGAAGAAGCTTACAGAGAGGACGACTTAAATAACATGGTAATTAATGTGTAAGTGACAATTGGACACTTCCTAAACTTCAGTTAATTACAAGCAGCAGAGATTTAACATAAGATTTTTTGCAACTTAATACTTAGCTGTTATGTCTGAACAAAAACTGATTTACCCTTTGTTTAGAAGCTTGACACTCTCAATAGGAACAAAAGACCTGCTTTGCTTCTCTGTAGGTGAGAAATCAAGCTCTTGTTTTTTTACATAGGTGGATTTGGATGATCTATCTTCTTTAACAGAATACGGTTTCTCAGTTATCTGTAAAATGAAACACTCATAATCAGTGACCATTATTGTTGTTAAATTAAGTACCTTGTTTAAACAAGCGTGCCAAGGGATTCATTAAATACTGTTCTCTATTGTTTTACCCACATTTGTTAGAACAAATAATGTAAAATTGGATGCAAATTTATCTTGTGTAAAACACCAACAAAGAACATAGACTTGCAGGGCTTTTTTGTGACCCTTGAGCTAGGGAAGAAGGATACTAAGTACGTTGGGAACGGAATCTTTTTTTGTAGCCTTCCAACCCACTAAGCTGTGAAAACAATTATGTAGTCTGCAACAACTTTTTAAAACTCAATTCTCGAGGACAAAAACGTGATATACATGAGTCAAAGTGCTAGAGAGAACAAAGGCATTACTAAGTTTCATATGTGATACTTAAGACTAAAAAGGGCTGTTTTTCATCTAGTCTAACCTATTAGTCAAAGGCTGCCAATTTAAATTACATAAATTTAAAGCAAAGAAATACAGAGCAAGCACGAGGCTTTAGGACACTAAATTTTGGGATCGTATGTAGCTGTAAATAGATGAGAAAAATTCACCACTGAGGTTAAAAGGCAGGGCAGAGGTAGTGGGGGGGAATCCTATTGTGTTTTTGCAAAAACAAACCACTACAGAAAATAATAGTGCAAACTTCTATACTGGGATTTGTGAAGCAGCACTTCAGTGAGAAGAAGAAAAAAGTAGCTAGTTGTTGGTGTTTTCTGTTTTTTTTTTTTTGAATCAGGTGTGGCCAACTAGAAATTGCTTGTACATATTGAAAATTGCTAAATATACATATTGAAGAGATCATTCAGAGGAAGAAAAAAATCCTATATTCAAAATTTTATACTTGCGTGGATATGTCTCATTGGATAAAAAAAAATGGAACTCTTATGTCAGGATATCCCTAAATGCAGTTCCAAAAGAATAACGCTTTAGCCATTCAGAAAGTTTTTGTACTTAGGGATCCTTCACAAAGCTGAAAAACCACCTTCAGCTGATGTTCCCACATTACTGAGGGGAATAATTTTAGTTCTAAGTAGACCCTGTAGTTGTGGCCAGGATACTGGCAGTTATGTCAGCAACCTAAATTTCCCTGGAGCGTCCAGCCATTCCTGTTTTCATAGTTACGTGTTAACTGATCTGCCTGAAATCATGCAGCTCAGAAGAGAGCCACTAGTACTGGAATCAAAGACATTCTGGCTTTTGATCATACGCAGTCCTTTGTAGTACCATGAATTTTAGAACTGGCATCTTCTTTTATAATGATTGCTACAAATTGGATGTGAACATACTAGATGCATTCTTCGTTATCATAGTCTGCATATATCTAAGTGTACACTGGTACATAGAAATGAAGTCAACCATTTCTAATTGGGATGAATTCACTAAACTTAAGTTACAATTGTTTCGAAACTACTTTTTCTTGGTTTGAAGGTTGATACTAGTTCACTGATGGATAACTAACTCCCTTTTGTTTCCCACAAGATGACTTCGATCTTGAAGCTATGGTTCTGTTCACTAAAAAATGATATTAACAAGCAAGGATATATTTGCTTTATATTGATGTATGCAACATCATTCTCAATTCTTGCTTTACAAACAGGACGTTTTTAGCTTTAGTTTTGCAAAGAAGAAAGCTGCTTACACATTTGAACCATATTTCATCTATAATTTCACCATTGTTGTTACTTACTGCTTACACTTTAGTGAAGTTGCGAAGGACCAACACAAACTTGCAAGTCTTAGTTCGCTATCTTCAATAGTAAGCTGACTTCTACTTGATGTGTTTTATACTAAACACAGCAGTCTAGTATTGCTTAATAAAACTTCCCATGTTGTGCATTGAACTGAATACTCTTGAAATCTACCTTCATGTTAATAAATCCTCCAAGACAAAAGTCAAATTAATGAAGAAAAATGATGGAGAAGAATACACTTAGAGGAAAAAAACATGCTGTATTAACATTAGATGAATACAGAAAACTTGAATCTGTGATAGCAGAAACAAACAAATGTTCACAAAAGTAGCTGAGAGCTTGTGAAGCTAACAGGTATTTTGTGCAAATGTTCTGTAAAGAGTCTAACTCTCGGGTTTTTAATCTAATTAATTTGTTGTTGTTAAGGATTATGTCCTTAGCCAGGGACTACTGGGTCAGTTTTTTAGTTTTAAGCAATAACTTGCTGGCTCTGTATTTCTAAATACAATCTATAATTAAATTCAGAACTTTTTTCAGCAAAACTTTTATCAAATTTTGCAGGGAGGAAGAAGGGTGGCTGGCTGTACATGGATTTGAGTATCTGTTTCAACATCTAACGGCCTTGGTAAGAGCTTCTACTTTACACCTAGGAAGTGAAATTCTAACAAACATTGCTAAATGCTGATCTAGTTGAAACCCATTATTTGGGGGACTGCGTCACACCATTTTGTGCTTTACCATGCTGGATTAATGCCAAAGAATGAAGCCAAAATGAATCACATGTTGCAATTGGTCTCCAGCAATGGAACTGCTTTCTCATCACCCTTTTGTTTGGATAGTATCATGCATAAACTAAATGATCTATGGGACTGCAAACAGGTTTGCTTTGTGATGAATTCAGCAGACTTATAGGCTAACTCTGACTGGACTCTGTTGCCTGTTTATAAAAGAGGCAGAAAAGTGAAGCGGAGCTGTTTGATTTAGCCTTGAAAATTGATATTAAATGGTTGATGACGGTGTGGAGCTACTGCCCCAGCCCTTTAAACTTTACAAAGGGGAAGAATGCCAGGTTCCAGGGTCTTCTTTCACAAGCACAATGAATATTCAAATAGAGGATGAGAAGGAATCACAGATTCCTGGGCGTCAAGACAAAAGGAAAATGGAGAAAAGAAGCCGCCCGTAAAGTTAGTCGTCCATTAAGAGCTATGCGCTTCATGCCGCCCTGTCTCTTTTCCCCACCCTTTCCCCCCCCACGTTCCATTCACCCTTGTCTGCTGCAGCGGTGAATTCCCCAGGGGGTCAGCGCTGCCTGCTCCCCGTTACGGGGACAGGGACGGGGACAGGGCCAAGGCCAAGTCGGGGAGCGCGACCCCGCGGGGCGCTTTCGGGGAAGGGCGAGGCAGGACCGGGCCGAGCAGAGCCTCTCCTACCTCCCGGCCGCGGGCTGCCCCGGGGGGCGAACAAAGCAGGGGGAGACAAAGGGAAAAGCGAGGGGGCGAGGAGAGGAGACGAGAGGGAAGGGGGGAGCCGGAGCCGGGCAGGGGGAGCGGCTCCCGCTGCTGCAGTCCCCGCCTCGCGGTGCCGCGGGCCCGGCGGGGCGCAGACGTTGTCCGCCCGCCCCGCTCCGCCCCTGCCAGCCGGGGAGGCGCCGCTGCGGAGGGGCAGGAGGAGGAGGAGGAGGAGGAGGAGGCGGCCGGGAAGCCGAGCGGAGGCGGCGGCGGCGCGGAGCCGGAGGCGGCGGCGGAGAGGGCGCCGTTGGGGCCCGCGCGCGGAGGGCGGCGGCGGTGGCGCCTGAGGGAGGGAAGCCGCCGGGAGCCCCCCGCTGAGGAGGAGAAAGAGGCGGTGAGGAGGGTCCGGGCTCGGCGGGGGAACCGGGCGCTGAGGGGAGGCGCTGAGAGGGCCGGGGAGCGGCCGTGGGCACCGGGCAGCCGCCCCGGGGCCCCGCCACACGCGTGGCTGCGCGTCCCGGCCGGTCTGAGGGGGCCGCGGGTGACAGCGGCCGGGTCCCGGGGCTTTGCCCGCCTCGTCCCCGCCTCGTCCCCGCCGCGCTGAGCCTCGCAAACTTGGCGCCGGGCACCGGCCCCGAAGCGGGGGCAGGGTGAGGGCTGAGGCTGGGCGATGTTGTCCTTGTGCTGCTGCCTGCCCACCCCCCCCCTCACCCACCGGCACGGCACCGATTGAAGACCCGGCCCTGTGTAAACCCACCTCGGCTCCCTGCCCAGGCCCGGGTTTTTGGGGGAAAGCCGCCGCCGTGCAGGTGAGGTGCCCGCCGTGCCCGGTGCTGCGGCGTGAGGCTGTGCTGCAGGCCGCCTGCTTTCCGCTGTGTCACTGGGGCTGCTGCCTAGGGCCCGTCACTGCCCTCCTCCTCCTCAAGGTAATCCTCGATCCCCCTGCTAAGGAGACTCCTGCCTTAGGATCAGGAGAGGGTTTTTGCTTTCCTTGTAGCATCTTTGTCTGCGCGCTTAAAAAACCACCCAACAACCTGTTGTTTTCTCCTGGAGGAGAAATGCTCCTTTGAAATAGCGTAGGGAAGAATAGGCAGCGACTGGATGTGTCACGATTAAAAATGCGACTGAAAAATGACAGCTTTCCTCCCTTCACGCAGCTCCCCGTGTGCGGAACGGAGGCAGTGTCTCACAGGGAGCTGTGCGAGTTCACAAGCTGCTTTGAGGTCGCTGAGCAGCACAACTTAAAAACATATGATGGTTGTGTTAATACGTAGGGAAAAGAAAGAAAAGAGGCACAAAAGAGGAAATGCTTTCATGCCTCATACTTTGCAAAGAGTTTTTTTTAAAGAGCGGAAGTATGTCTGTAAGTCTGAAACTAGCAGTGACAGAGTGATTTTCTTAGGCATGTGTCTGTGTGCACCTGCTACCACGTGTAACAAGATAGCAAATTAAATAGTGGAGGAAAGTGGAGGAAAAGTAAATAACTTTTTTTGTTTCTCCCTTAACAACAAAGTATCATAGCGTAAGGAATGTGTGACCCTTCAGGGACTGACATTCTTCATAGTGAATACACACAAAATGACTAGAAAACGGGCAGAGGTTTATTAGTTCTCTGTTTAAAACTTACGGTGTTCCAGGGTTCTGTTTCCACCTAGTCTTAACATGTGCCAGAAAATTTCCCATGCGGACCAATGTGCACTAAAGCTTTGTGTGTTGGAAGGGGAAGGACAGGGTTGCGTTGGCTGAAGCAGAAAACCTTGGAAATGTGACATCATCTGTCTGCATCTGTAGGGATCAAGAGGAATATTTTATTTGGCAAAAAAAATAGTTTTACATAATTTATGTGGTTTCTTTTTAAACAGAAGTTTTCAGCTTTCTAGTGTGGAGGAGAAAAACATCTGTCTTGAATCATCACAAAGGTGCATTATAAGAAATAATCTCTTTCTTCACACGACAATACAGTAAGAAGGAGCAGTGCTCTATATGAGCTGGTCACTGTGACTTTCTAGAGCTCCTGTAGATTTCCTGTCTGATCTGTAGGCTGTATCTGTTTATCATCTTCTGAATGTGAATACCCAGGACAGCCTTTATTTACTTAGCTTGGCTAGATTGGATAATTCCCTTAGTATTTCTCCCTTTATCCTTTTAGTCCCGTTGAAGTTTTTTGGGGGGAGTGACTGAGAATGTTCCAAAATAGATCTTCCTTCAAAAGAAATAGTGATCTGTCTTGCCAGAACAATTTTTCAAAACCGCTTTCTTTCTCTCTCTAAAACAGTCAGGTCAAATGTTAACTCTGTATGTTAAATGCAAGTTTTCTAATGTTTCAACGTGGTGACCATGAATGAATGCAGCCCTTGTTTAATCTTTTGGCATTCCTTAGGGACTACTGGCTCTGCTGGCAAGTATAAAAAGTAACGCATTGGAATCCTTATTGGACTGGCATGTTTAGAAATGCCTCAGATGGATGGTGTTTTGTTATTTAATGAAAGGCAATTATATACTGCATTAGCTGTAATCTCAGCTGCCCAGAGCTAGATGCCAATTTCTGCGGGAGCAACCATTTCGTTCATCTTGACCAGCAGAACTGAAGCCAGCTCTATCAGCAGCACGGTGTCCCTGATGATTTTGAACATCCACGATCTCGTCCATGTGTCTGTCCTGTATACGCACGATGTTACGCTTGCGTGACTTAGAATGCTACAACTGACCTTTAGAAATACCCACAATGTGATATCTAGCTCCTGGCCTCAGAAATACTGGAAAGGGTTTAGAAGATGCATCTCAGAACACACGGTACAAGTGTCTACCTTAGCACCTGCCTAGCAGTTTTCCACCTGGAGTGTCCTGCTCAACTGCTTGTACGAACTTAGACAGAAAACTCTTCAGTGAATGGTACCTACCATACCTTCCTCTAATTTGAGAAACATCCTCACTCTACTGTTTCTAGGAGAAACACCATTAAAAGCTGTTCACTTTTCCTGATCTTTATAACCTTACTGTCTGTATTTCTAGCATATTTTAAGGGGAAATTGCAAGGCAAAGGGAGAAACTCAGTATTTGATGGAATTAGCTTATCTGACTCAGTCTCCTTCTTTGCTTGGCAGCAGCATCCATTGAATCAGAGCAATATTTATCTAAGTTCTGTATTTGTACTTCTACTTTATTATATGCCAGCCGTATAGCAGTCATGGTGCTAATTTAAAAGGCTTAAGAACATGGAGAGCTAAAAAGGGATTGCTGACTTGATGTTTTCAAGGCGTGTGAAGCAGTTACGCTTTCACCCAAGTCTGTCAAAATTAAATTCTTACTATAAAAAGAAGCACTTTGTTTCAGCCGCTTCAGATGCGATTGTATGAGTTAGAAGCCCTTTGTCTTAGTTCATGTGTGTTTGGTTTTGAGGGCGACAGGAGATAATATTTTCCTTCTCAAACTTTCACATAAACGTTAGATCCTGAATGCATTAAATTTTATGCTCTAATATCCAAAGAACGAATTGTTACTGTGGACTGAATGCACTTACCCAGGTGGTTTAAAGTGTGTTATCATCAGGAGAAGCTGGTGCTGACAGTTGAACAAATTATTTTTCTTGTTATCAAAATGGGGGGTTTTGGCAAAGGCAGTTAGAAACTTCCCTGGAAGAATGTATAAAAGGTAGTAAGCATTGATAGTAGACCTCTCAGAAGAGGTAGTAATAATTTACTTTCTTGGATGAAAGCTTTCTCTGCTTTTCAATGCTTGACTCATTCTGTAGAGAATGATGTGTGCTTAGAAGGATCATGTGCTTTCTGATCTTTTAATAGACTATAGCAGTGACATTTTTATAATGCGTGTGTACAGAGGCAACTGGGAAGTGTTAGATTTTGCATCACATTTTCTGTGATTTTTTTAAAGAAAGGTTTTTAATAGTTATTAGCTATTTCTTTGTTAATGAAAGATGGGTATCTTTCAAAAAAATTGAACAGACTGCTTTTAGAAATAGCAGCATAGATCAAGAAAGACTGAGAAAGAATTATTCACCATATTGCTAGCCAAAAATAATTTTTTACTGTTACAGACATCCTCTCATATCTCTGCTTCATATTCAGTAGTCTGTCTTCATTCTCCGATGGTATATTTTTACTGAGGATCTCAAGGCACTGAGGAATCTGAATAAGCATAGCTGGCTATGGAATGATAAGGTGAGGTGACATTATAATGTCCTTGATGCGGAATTAAAATACAGAAGCAGCACAGAAGCTTGAATGAACTGCTTCTCACAGCGTTACTGTAATGTCTGACTGGTGGTTTGAGGTCCTAAGCCTTTTACTATCTTTCATTTGAATCGTCTCCTTGTTCTTACTACAGTTTCGTAGCTGCAGGAATTTGCTCTGCCTTTTTCCTTTCCTAAGCATATGCAGCCAGAATCCTGTTTATCCAGGATGCAGTGAATGAAGACCCTGCACTTTCCAGAGAACGGCCATATCTCTTGTTTAGCAATATCACCAAAACCCTCTAATTTTTTAGTGGATTTGTGTCTTGTGATGGTTGCCTTCCTGACTGCCGCAATCAAGTTGGACGTTATCTGCGTGCATACTGATAGCCTGCTGCTGCCAAGTGTACTGAAGGCAATACTTGGGCTTCTCTATTTTCCTTCAGAAATTCAGTCTGATCTAAAGTCTTTGGGAGAAACTCACAGCTATTTGAACACAACGCCCCTTGCACCTGTTGGCCTCCTTCTGTGAAACGTCTAGGAATGAAAATGTTCTTATAAATCTCCTGCCTTTTATTTTATTTAGACAAAATTAGCCACCAGGTTCAAAGTCAGAGATTTGTGCTGGCTGCTGTAAAAGATCTGATGTTGAAAGTTAATCTAAAAGTCTTTGGTGCAGAATATACTGTAGATCTGTGAACTCACTCAGAAAACAGTTCAGGTTATCTCCGTGATCTTGAAGTGCAGCATCTCCTACCTGTCTCAGTTAAGAAACAACTTAAAAATTGCTGGTTGAGGTCTAGATTAACCATGTTCTTAACGAGGACAGTGTGGTGGGGCATTTGTATTGATTCCCAAACAGCAAAATTTGTTCTTTCCCTGTCCCTCTAAGGGTACAAGAAAACAGGAATTTCTTCTGAGTTACTGAAGAAGCGGAGATTCGCTCTTTGAAGTTAGAGAAAACCAGGAGCTATTTCTGGGGATGTCCTTACACCGTGGTGTGGTGGTTGCCTGATAGTGGGATGAGCGATGACAAGGCATAGTGTTTGCATTACGGTGTTGGGATTGTTTTGAATATCCTCTGCTTGTCTGTGTCTCACTGAACATACTGGTTGCTGCACACTAAGTAATGTTTATGTAAACCCGTGCTCTCTAAAATAGAGTTGGAACATTTTTCAGGATCTCTGCTGGTGATCGCATAGATATGATTCTCGTTGAGTAATTTGTCAGCAACTCTTTGTTTCAAGTTCTGTTCATCAAGTCAACGATACTGATAAAAGAGCTGCATTATACCAGTGGGCAAACTTCACAACTTTTTGTATTTTTTATGGTGACCGAAGTAAATTATATTTTGAGCTAGACTGTTAACTCAGTTTTAAATGCATAATTTTTTCTACCCTTAAAAGTGGGGTGCAAAGTACCGATTTGCTAGGCATGTACCAGCCCATATATTGTGATGCTGGCAGTAGGCAGAGCATCCAGCAAGCCAAATAAATATGATCTGATGGCATGTAGCATGATAAACATTGAATTAAATGATGCGTATTATTTTGGTGTCTTTTATTATAGTGATGTATCTGAAGAATATTTTCAGGTCATCGTGTTACTTGCTTAATTGACATCAAAATCCATGGTTTCTATGAGGCAAAATAAAACTGAAGTTGTGCTCTTTCTGGCTTGTTTCAGTCTGAACGTGCTACTCGTTCAATAAATGCTTTGGAGCTGAACAATGCTTGTCGAATTTGCAGTAAGTCATGAGCAGTGGGTTCAGAGATAACTTCACTTGCTGTTTCAATAATTGGCTTCAGTGGCTAAATTCAAAGAGACCTTAATGTAATTCATAGCTACAAAATGGTCTTATTTAAGCCATAAATGGCTAGGAATACAAAGTGTGCTGCATCATTACAAGAGCAAAGTTGTGCAAAGTTAATGCGTGAAGGCTTCAAAATCCATTTGTTGGTTTAACTATTGTAATTGTTTCACAACTGGCTTTGAAATTTGGTGGAACATTTATAATGGATATTTTGCACTGTGGGATTACTTCATTGTGAATGTAATTCGGCACTTGATGAACTGCATGATGATGATTGAATGATTTTAGTTGCCCAATATGAAATATCTCCATTGGACCCAGAACCTGGCAGAGAGGGCGTTTTGAGCGGGAAGGTTACTGTTCTGGGATAAGGCTCAGCTTGCCCGCTCTGGGTGTGTTGACATTGCAATTAAAAAAAAAAAAAAGAAAAGAAGAAGAAATTTAGTTGTTAATATATGGTAGTGGGAGACTTTATATTCCTTCTTAGAAACGAAACAAGATGGTGGCAATAGGAAATTCTATTTAGGGAGGGCGTGTGAGCCAAGCTGCTTTCTGCAATATATCCCTCTGCTCTATCCACATCATCCGGCACTGCTTGAGGAAGGATATTGGTGGGTATGTCCCAGTCTGGCTAGCTGGTGGGCTTGCTGTGGATGAATTCATCTCATTCCTGCTTGAACCTTTCAGAAGTTGGCCACTGTGAGCTGGCACGTTCTTGCACAGAGAGAAGGATTCTTAAAGAGGTAGCCAGAAGCAAATAGCAGTGCAACGTGAAGGCATTTACTCTGTTCAAGGCCAAGATATAGTTGTATTTTTAAATAGTGTATGATTTTCAAAAGCCTCTCAACTGAAATGTAAAGCATTATTTTAAGTGCTTTTGGAATTACATATACTCAGTTTTTACAGAAGTGTAATAGCAGCCTAGGAAACCACAAATACAACTTGTAGAGCTGTGATAAAAATTAGGTCTGAATCATACAGAAGATGCTTATATACTTTAAACTGTTTGTCTTTGGCACTCTGTTTTAAGAATGCCATAATGTTGGGAGTTGTATTTGTAACCATGAGGTCTTGGAGTCCTTAAGGTAACTCACAGACCAGAAAAGAAAACTTACCAGGTTCCAAAATTCCAAGTTACTTTCTCTCTAAACCATTGTTGGGATTTTCGAGGAATGATTCATGAGCTTTTGAAAGCTTGGCAATAGTGACATGAACATTAAGACTGTGAAAGAGATAGTTAAGAAATCTTGTTGAGGCTGCTTTTTCAAAAATAGTGCTTCGTTTTTATCTTTCGTATTCTTTTATTTGTCTTAGGAAAGTGACACTTCTGGATTGCGGCAGTCTTTGAAAATATATTTTCTGTGTCACTTTTCTACAGGAACCGTTGTCTGATTTATTTCCTATATGCTATATTTTCTTCATGGTATGGTAAGAATTTTTTTAAGATCTTCTTTTTTTACATAGCCCTTGGAGCTCTTCAGCAGTATTATCTACTCCATGCAACCATTTTTGAATATTTACAACATATTTGTTAGTCTTAATGTTTATATGTATTTTGCCAAAAAAAAAAAAAGTATTCTTAACAGAGTTAACAAGTTGAAGTGGTCTCCTTTTTAAACTTAGAAAGGTGTTGGCTTTGAAAAGCCACAGTATTAGTCTCTTAATGGTATCAGCTGAGTTAGTATTATCTTTCTAAGTTGAAATGTTTTGAAGAACTCATGCACAACCCATACCAGATGATCATTGTTTAAAATAATATTTTCACTTTCTCGTACAAACAAACCACATGAGAGTAGTGTTCCAGCCTCAAAGTACGCTGTGCAGAGTCAGACTGCATGTGTCTGCATGCAGAAGACCGGGATTACGCAGTCTGTTTCGAGTCAGTTCAAGCATTATCCTGCTCTGTTCTGGAAAGTCCTCTTTGTTTCCGCCCCAAATGGACAGACAACTTGCTTCTCTCCATGGAAACACTGCATCTGTGCCACCGAAGTCACGAGTAGTGATGTTAGCAAGTGATTCTTCCTTACACTGTCAAGTCACAGTTCCAAATGTTTTATCATTTAAGTGTTTTATCATATTTTTAACGTTGGCGCTACGTGGCACTAGGGAAGGAGAGCGTGGTGATGGCAGCAGGCCTGTCAGATGTCAGCTACCCTTAAAGAACAATTGGTGCTGCTACGTTCTTGTCGTGACTGTAGGGTTCTTAAGTGGAGTGAGCTGAGACTCAAACCTTTTCTCCTTTTTCGCATTTAATAGTGCACTTAGTTCTTTTGTAGTGCTAGTTGTTAAAATACACTCTAGAACGAAACCATGGTGGGCAGCTGTTTTATTATTGTGATTCCTCTTTGATAGCTGGAAAGTATTCTGCTTTGAAGTAATGCTAAGAGCAGGAACAGTGCTTTTGGTATCAAATCTTCTTTTGCTAAGGCTTAAATGTTTTCTGGGATGATTGGTAAAGCTTGACTGTAAATCAACGGGTTTAATTACATTTCACATGCATACTTCATTAGCAGTTTGTATGGTGTATGAATGAAAACGTGCTTTGCCTTGCTCTCCTTTTATATTCTGGTTTACATTTTCTATAGCTACTAGCAGTTCTGGATGTCTGAACTTCTGGGAGTTCAGTCTGAAGTGCCTTGAGTTAGTCTTATTTTTTCCCCTGAGTAATGATTTTCTCCCTTCTGTTACTTACTGTCACTTTAGCACTTGAGTCTTTAGATATCTTTTCACTCATGAAGCCAGAGCATAGGTAGTATTTAGTGCACATCACAATCATCTCAGTCAACTGAGTGACATATGTGTGTTTCAACAGTGCCTGTCGCTTCAGGAACTGTCTGGCTGAGTGCTTTTTTTAATTCAGTATTGTGTTTATTATCATTTTTTTTTTTAATCTCAGCTTGCCAAAATAGTTCATGTTTACTTATCGGAGTGATAGGTTTTATCTTCTTGAATCAATGGTTTTAAACTTGTTTCTTGTGGATTAGTTCAAGGTCTGTGAAAGAGAACTAAGAAAAATAAGGATATTATTAACTGGCTAAAAGGGCCAATGCAAGGATTCATGTCTGCATTTGAGAGTTTGTAGTAGTCAATGCAAAAAAAAAAGTTGCATTTCATTTGAGAATGTAATGCACTGTCACGCCATATGAAATCGTGTATTTTTCCCAGTAGCAGCACAAGTGCAAAGCTTGTGTTTAAAATCTTCTCTTTGCTCCCAACAGCAGCGTTAGTAAAATGTGACTTTCCGAACACTGAAGCAGTGCATGTTATCAGGCTTTCTGGGCATTTCCTTAGGTTTCTGATATGATCTTTTGAGAAACGTGCAGTTGATGTTACTGCCTATTTGTTATAAAGATTCTTTTCAGGAGAGCTGAGAAAGATTCAGAGAAGGGACGCGAACAAATCAAGACAAGCAGCTAGCTGCCCTCTCGTATGAGAACTAAAATGAGGTAATTGACATGTGAAGCCTGTTAGGAAGTGCCTAAAATCACTCGTTAGAAACTTGTGCTTTCTGTGAATTCTATTAGGAAGTATCAAGGTCCTGCCTCTTTCTAAGACTCAAAGTTGCATTTTCCCTATTGCAATAAGGCGCTAAATTGCCAAAATGTTTTTGCCTGTATTTTAGCAGTTTGTTGCATTAAGCTACAATTTCAGGAACTCTGAAACCAGGGCACAAGGGATTGTGTTACTGCTGGCCTAGTTGAAGGCTCATGCATTGAAAAAGGCAAATGACACAGCAAATACATAACCTCTGACTGTGGAGAGCAGGATTAAAATATGAATGAGCACCTTGAGCCAGGAAATGCAATATCAGAAGGTTCTAGCTTTCTGTTGGCCAAAGGCTTGTTAAACATCTATTAATAAATAATTATTAACTGGCAAGATGTAATTTTTGGGGGTGTTTTAGTGTGTTTTATTCTTTTAATATTCCTATCCTTGCACGATACAGGTGGTTACTAACTGGGTGGTACTGGAATGGGGTTTGGGGAAAGAAGAGGAAAACAAGCAAACAAACAGAAATGGTAATATGTGGAAAACAGTGGTAGGATACTGTAAGCACGCTTCTAGTGTCCTGCTTTTAGAAGGAGGTCTTTCTTAGGGAAGCTTGCTTCTGATCCAAGCGAGGTGGTTGAATTCCCATAAATGTTGTGTTTGACACTGTCAAAGAGGGCTTTGAACTAAAAAGAACTGACCTTGATAACTCCTACATTTCTGTATTTGTACCAAGTCCATCCTTATTGTGTAGAGTTTTCCTGTTTTGTGAATTCTGATGGGTTGAGGAAAAAAATAATAGAAGCAGGCGTGGAGATCCTGGCATCGGAGGGGAGGGAATAGGGATGAGGAAGAATAGTCAGCATGTATGTGAGAGAGAAAAGGATGAAAATATGAAGAAATCTGATGCACGCAGATTAAGCAGGGAAGATAGGTATGTAGTAAGAGGAAAAAACCAAGTGTTTCTGCTGTGCCCAGAGTGACATCTGACATGCTCCTGTGCCTCTGTATAGCTGTGTGCCCCTCAGTCATTTCACAGCTTTGTCACATTTTCACGTCCGTCCCTCTGCTTTGATTTTAGAGAGCTAACTCTGCTTTCATACTCCCACTTAGAAGTTAATAGTGAACTGGCATACGGCAGGCAAAAACAATGGAGAACTTTTTCACTTTGGTAGTCATAACTCTGCAGATGGGTGACTGACATGCTTCTGGCAATGCTAGAAAAAATGCTCAGCAACCTGCACAGTGCTGCTTGGAGTTTTCATGGAGTATAACTTAAATTGTAGACAAACACCGTGCAGTCAAGGCAGTAATTAAATCTTTTTAAAGTATAACATTTTTGCAGACTTAGAAAATGACTTGAATTTGGCATAGCCAATCTTGAAATAGCCGAAGAAACGTTTCACTTTGCTATTTAGGTTCACAAAGCAGCATGATGGATACTTTATTTATTTATTTTTTTTCTCCATGGTGAATTGATTTTTAGGAACACTAATGTGCTGGCTGTTAATCATGCAGGAAGGGTAAAACTTATCCTGGTAGGTAAAAGGCTTTTCTCTTTAGCCTTTATTCCTGTACTACAATATTCTCTGTCCTCACTAGGGTTTCTCTTGCCTTGAAACGTACCAGCACGCACACCTGGGCATTGCTGGTGAGGGTTTGGGGAGCCTGCAGTTGGGCAGCTTTTTGCCTGTGCATGTGTACTGACGGCTGCCAAAACGCCACGTGAATGGCAGGACGGAGAGCTGGCTCCTGTTTGTCGTGTCCTGAGCAAACAGAACAGTTGAGCAAGCTGTCTGTTGCTACATGTCTGCTTACTTTTTTTTTTTTGTTGTCCAGGTTTTTGTTTACATGTGTGTTGTTTTACAGGGGAGCATAGCTGTTCCGTCAGTGCCCTAAATATAAGGCTCAGCAAATATCCCAGCTGTGTTCGTGCAGACCAGTTTATGCTTTTGGTGGTGGGGGGAGACCAGTCAGCTTACAGTTTGGTTTTAATTCACGTTATAGACGAAAAAGGTTTTCTAAAGCTTTTGTAATCAGAAGGAAGATGCCTTCTGTGGCAAAAACCTCACGGCACAGTTCCTGAAAGTCATAGCTGGTGTGCCGGTCAGAGCAGCGCTGGTCCGAGCAGCTCAGGGAGGAGCAGGGCCCCCCTCCTCTTTCCAGCGCGGAGCTGGGGCACTGCTGGGGACTGAGCAAACTGTCTTGTGATCTCGGACATGCGATTCCCACATTGCTGAGGTGGATGTTTACTTCTCAGTTGCCATCGTTTAACTCTGTTGATCAGTCTTAGCTTTTCAGTTCCAATCTCTTTAAGACTTTGTTCTTTTTATCCTGAATTTCCCTGTTCTCTTGATTTCTCTTGCAGCTAATTCTCCAGTCTCGAGTTATTTTTGTTGGGATATTGCAACACTTGAAAAATGTGACTGAAAGCAGTAGGGTGTGCAGAGCGGTTATATCTGTGCATAATGTTGTTAGTAATGCTGTTAAGGGCTTTGTTTTTCTTAAAATAGCCTTCGAGTTTAAAGCTCAACATGAATACAGCAGCATTCAGTGAAGTGAGTTATTTTGATGCTTTAGGTTCAGATTGGTGTCTTTTAATAGGAAATAATTTTTGAATAAATTGAAGGGTTGGAATTGCTATCCTGGGAAATGCTGCTGCTTGTTACTGTGAGGTGGATTTAGCATGTGTTTCCTATACAGGCTCTGTGTGTGTATGCATAGTACTTTATTCTGCAGGAGTTCCAATACTGATTTTGTTTCATGCCTAATATTTTTCTGTACAGGTTTACTCCAGAGTTGGAAGACAGAGAATAATATATTGTATCCATGTTTGGAAAAAGGTAGTTGCTGTAGACGAAGAGGATTAACTCTGATATCACAGAAAGATGAGTATGTTAAAACCAAGTGGACTTAAGGCTCCTTCAAAGACCATCAAGCATGGGGGTACATTACTGAAAACACCTGCATCTGTTGCACCTGGTAAAGAATATTTAAACATCTTAACTTTTCTCTTTTTCATCTCTTACAAAAAAAATCTTCTAAAAGCTATGAGCATACACTACTTTTACTATTTACACTAAAACACTTTTGCTTGTATTTCTGATGTAACAAAAATGATGTGTAAAACATGCAAAAAATTAAATATACTAATTGAATGCCATCTTGGTTCAAAACAAACTGCTTTTAAATGGTTTTAGTAAAAATCTTGTTGAAGTTTATATTAAATGCATTCAGTGTCTCAGTCCTTAGATTCTAAATTACTGTATTCCAGAGATTACAGTATTTTCATAATTAAGAAAATTTGGAATTGTGCTCTTCCTCTTAGAAATAATGCTTTTCCAAATGCTCATTACTTTCGAACTATGTAATGATGCTTCCTGGAATATTAGTGTGTTTGATTCCTGTTGCTTTCTCTCTGTGCTTGATTCCAGCTCCAGCAGAAAAAGCAGCTTCCAGTGAAAAGCCCGCAAGTACAACCACTGCAGACGCGCATGACGAGTTTGTGGATGATTTCAGAGTTGGGGAACGTGTTTGGGTCAATGGAAATAAACCTGGCTTTATTCAGTTTCTTGGCGAAACACAGTTTGCTCCAGGACAATGGGCAGGGATTGTTCTAGATGAACCAATTGGTAAGAATGATGGCTCTGTGGCTGGAGTTCGTTATTTCCAGTGTGAACCCTTGAGGGGAATATTTACAAGACCATCGAAATTGACAAGAAAAGTGCTGACAGAAGATGAAGCCAATGGTACTCAGGCAGCTCATGCATCTAGAGCTACATCACCAACTTCCACATCGACTGTTAGCGTGGTGTCTTCGTCCCCTGCTGCGCTTCCACCGTCAGGAATTCCACAAAAAACAACACTTGCTGCTAAGGAACATTCAACTCCTTCTCAGATTAGCAATCTTTCAAAAACTGCAAGTGAATCTATATCAAATCTTTCTGAAGCTGGATCACTAAAGAAAGGAGAAAGGGAGCTCAAAATTGGAGATCGAGTTCTGGTAAGATTTCTGTGTCTGTTTTTTGATTGATGTATTTTAACTTCTGCTAATACTCAGAACTTCTCTACTGTTTCCTTGATTCAGGTAATGTAAATTTATGCTCTAACACTGAGTGTCTTCTGTAGGCAAGCTCTTCCCATGCAGTTTTGCATATTATAGGGAGGTCTTTGCAGTGCCAAGACAAAATGGTTAATTTGGCAATGTTTATTTTGTTATGTTTTGCCAGTGTTTGCTCAAGACCAAATGGTTTTATTAACCTATACGTAGTTTGTCTTTCCAGAACTGCGAGAACTGCAGTCCTACTAAATAAAAGCTGAGCTTGTGAGATTTCCATGCATCTCTCTTTCCCTATTCAGGGCTGTATCTTTAGAAAGCTAACAGTTCAGTAATTGATTGTTCCCTTGAGTAGTGATAGGCAGCGACAGAAGTAGTCACATAATGCCACTGATCACCCAGGATTTACATGGTCTGTTGGTGATGTGCCATGTTACTTGGCTGCCCTTCATAAATTCAGAACCATAAATGCTTCTGCTGATGGATCGCTGTCATCCTTTTAAAAGGGAGCTAAGTTTTGTTAAACTTTTTTTTTTTTTTTTTTAAATAATAGTATTGTATACCTTTCGTGTTTGGATCAATATTATATGGGCTGGTATGTGTTTTCTTGTAAAGGCAACGGGAATGAAGATTTACCATAACAGCCATGGCTTGACATTAGTAAGGTCCCAAATTCTGTTTGTTAAGTAGAACAGATTAAACTTAGTATTTCGTCCTCTCTACTTCCTGTTTGCCTTAAGTCTTCCTGTTGAATCATCAAATGGTAGTTTGAGGTTCCTAGCACAGCATGACAGCGATGCATATGTGTAATTTACATGCCAGTGTTAGACAGTGTGCACAGGAATATGAATGTTAAATGGACAAGATTCTTGTCTGCTGGTTTTTAACCCTTCCTGTTTTTTTTTTTTTTTTTTTTGTAAATATTCACGTTTTGGTATTAAGTAAGACGAAATTTTTGATCCTGGGCTAATCTTTTTTAGTACATCCTAGGCTCTGCTAATTCCTCCTAATAATTCAAATATAAATGTCTTAAATCTCCAGATCAGTGGGAATAATAAAAAAGTTGGCTGAATAATCCATTCATGCACCAGGGTTTTTTTTTTTTTCCTTGCCACTGAACTGCTTCCTGGACTGTGGAATTGGACAGTTAGTGAGAATTGCTGGAAGCTGTCCTCAGAGCACCACTTACTCTGAAACACCTGCCTGTCACTTACTGTGGCACGTCATTTGTTTTTCATTTATACTGGCAGCAGGAGCTTTTCAGTAATGTGACACAAGGTGAGAGGCTTGATGGCGTTTGTACTTCCCACCTCAGCACAGGATTTCCCCCCCGAGCCCTGAGAAGCTGCAGTCTGGCCGCGCTGTTGGTACCGACTAAACGCTGCCCCCGTTCCTCACTGCTTGCGCTGACTGCTATTGGATACTCAGTGGAGGTTCTTAGTAATATCTATGCCGTGCTGATTAGATACGTGGGGAAAACAACTGCTGAGAATTGCAGCCTGAAAACAGTGAGCCTCCAGCAGTGCAGGGTTGCAGTTCAGCAGAACAATGAATTCATGATAGACAAAAGCTCATTTGGGAGTCTTATTAAAATACTTAACTGCAAAAGTATGTCCTCAAGGGCAAATTCATATATGGGTAAGGCACAGCTCATTAGCTAAGATTACATTCTAGAATGGACTTCAGATGTGGCTCAACTTTGTTGATCTTTGTGTGTGATCTAGGCTGGGGGGCGTAGCACTGGAGTATTTCAATCTGGTAATTTTTTTCCTCTAACTTTGATTTTTAAATGTATTTAATAGGAATTTTTAGTTAGGAACTGACTGGTTCTCAGTGGTACCTTCAGCAATAAATGCTAAATGATAGTGTGGTGGTTTTTTTTTTTTTTTTTTTTTTTCTGCCCCATCTGGGTTATCAAGAAACAAGAGGCCATTCTGGCAGATGTTTAAGTGCCAGAGAAATGCATTTACCAATTCACATCTCTCCTCCGCTTTTTCTGCATTACAAAAAAGTTGACCGAGGCTTGCTGAACCTGAAATGCTGTGTTCAAAGCATTTCAGGCTTGACAAATTAGCATTTCCCAGCAGCTAAGCTTTGTTGGAACATTTTTCAGTTCCTACTGAAATGTTAGTCCTGTTCCCCTGGAAGAAGAGAAGCTGTAAACTCTTCACGATTGCTTTTGCTTTGTGCCACAACAAGCTACTGCATCAAGTGTTCATAGCCAGCGGTGTTGGGATGAGGTAGCTTGGTTAAAGGCTGTATGTGCAAAGAGATCCTGACGAGCTGATTAAGGCTCTAGCGCATGGTGTTCGTTGTTTTGTGTGGATAGAAAAGACGTCTTAAGTTTATTTCCTCATTCCTTTGATGTCTCCATTTGTTTCACCAGTCTTTGGTGCACTTAGTTAGAATTCCCTAATCCTACACGGTCCCATATTTAGAGTTGCTCCCAGACTTCTATGGGAAAACTGATATGGCTTTAAAAATATCGAGAGATTTAGTAATAAAGGAAGTTTCCAGTGTTAGGTATCTACTTCTGCTTTAATTAGGTAGAAAGAAAGGAGTCGTAAAGGATCTTTCCCTAATTCAAATACCATTAGGAAGAAGAGTGGTGACACACAGACTGTTTGGGGTGCTCAATCAGATGGTTGTCAGGGAAAAGAAATTCCCCAGTAGAAAACAAGTGGAGTTGTGGGGTGATCACCTACGTATTCTCGAATGCTTGCCAGCTTGGAGTGTTCCATGTTAGGTTGGGCTGAACAAGCAATACATGCGGAGATGAAAAGATTTGGGAGGCAAAGCTTTACATTGATGTGCAGGCTTGCTTTTCCAGGGGACAGAACACATTTTTCCAAGAGACCTGGCTTTAAAATAAATAAATAAAAGTTTCCTTAACATCAAAACAGGCAGTGCTTAAAGGTATAGATGTCGGCTGAGTCAAGTTGCTGTGTTTTTTTATTTCTCTTCCCTGAGATTCTGGAGGAGTGAAAGCAAAACAAAAGCAAATCAAACTAAGCTGAGTGAATACACGAGCTGAAGCAATAAACCCCAAAAAGGAAGTTCCGCAGCAGGAGGAGACATCCCTTAGATTTCTATAATTTACTCCTCAGGGAGGATTAGGTCAGAAGAGCACACAAGCTCTCTGCTGGCTTGGAAATCTTCAGATCCCCGTGTATCTGAGCCAAACTCACCAAGCCTGCACTTAATTGCCTAGCTGACTCAAAGCTGAGCAGTAGTTTTCCTTTCACTAACAAGTATTATGAAATACTTTATGTTAATATGTAGAAATGTTGAAAAAACAGGGAGATAAGGTACATATTTAAAGCACTGTGGTTTCTGATATGTAGCTCATTGTTATTCAACTTCTCATTTGTCGTATTGATGTATAACTTACGGAAAAAATAGCTGAATCAAAGGAAAAGCTATTAATGCAAAGCATAATTAAATAGCTCTGTCTTAACCATAATTTCCACTCTTAACATCTAAAATATGTTCTAGAATCTGGATGTGATTTAGTTGTTAGAGAGAGGACATTAACTCTGGGCAGCCTGATCTCATATTTGGGGGTTGCTGTAACATAGGAAATGTTGATGGGGAAATCCACACTTCCTTCATTGCATCGGTCCAGCCTCTATGGGGTTAATGGCACCGCAGTCCAAAGTTTAACACAGCTAGAGCTGACTTGCCTACTGAAAATGAGGCTGCAGTTTTAGTGTTTTAAAGCTCGTATAAATAGGAATTCCTGTGCAGAGTGTGGTCCTGACCTCTCTTGTCTGCTCCCTTCTTGTGCCGGTGGAAGTGTTGTCACCAGGTAGTAAACCAGGTGGGGAAAGAAAAGACCTAGCTGCGAACTGATTCCATAAACAAATTGCTGTCAGGCTCAGCTGGTTTCTGTTTCCTGCTCCAGTTGCAGCCAGAGAAGCTGTTTGCCCTGGCATTGCAAACACTTATGATATAGGAGCCCAATGCAAAGTTGGTTTTAAACAAACAAACAAAGAAAACCAGAAACCAACCCGTTGAAATAAAACGGGGAAACCTGCTCTGTGGGACGATTGTTGCACCTCCTAAAGGTTAAAGCAGCTTTGAGAGCATCTTAGGCTTTTTTTCCTGTATGGACCAGATGCTGTAATTGTAAATAAATAAATAAATAAACATCTTATCAACCTAAAGGGCCTTAGCCTTCTCAAAGGATTAAAGTGCTTTCATTCATTTAACCGGTTACAGCTTCATCGTGGTCTGCCAAATCTGATGCTTCTGGAGCTGAGCTGGAAAGCTGTAACTCGGGCCTCTGTCCATATGTTCCTTCACAAAAGGCTACAAACTGGATTGTTTGGTGTCTGCTGAGGGGGCCTTTTTGCAAAGTTATTCTCTACGCATGAATAACATCTAATTTCTTTTTATTGTGTCTGTTTTATAGCGTTCACTGTAAGTTATTTCTCGCTTTGTTATTTCTTATGAAGTTCCTTCGTGTTGCAGAGACCGATAGGAGATTATTGTCAGGTTTGTTTCCACCCATGTAACTTATCTTCAAGTAAACATCACGTAAGGCTGCCAACTGATTAACTCCAGCACTCTTAAAGGGGAAAAGATTTCACATGTATAGGGAAGTTTCTCCCTTTAAAAACAATCCTGCAGTGCTAATGTGATATTTTTAAGTTTTCCATTTTCTAGCTCGTGTAACATTCTGAATAGAAAATTCTCTTCTGTGTTTAGTCTATTTAAAAATCTAAAATAGGCCCGTATTTAACTGTTAGAAAAGCAAATATTCATTTGCACTGTTACAGTTAGAGCAGTACAAAACCATCTTGCCATAATGCCTCTGAGGACAGAACAGGAAGAAAGATTTGGAAGTTACGGACGTGCAGTCGTTGCACGCTTACTGTGGCTGTCCCTTGCTGAACCTCGCTTGTAATTGCAAATGCACGGCATGCCTAGCTGCTCAGCCAGGCTTTTGCCTTATCCTGGAGCTGAGTTGACTCTAAGGTGTTTAGATGGCTTTGTCATGTTAAGTTAAGAATAAGGGATCCTTATATTTATGGATGTACGTTGAGACATAGTATTTTAGCTATTGTAAAGTATACATCTATAATGTAGATTAGTTTGTGAAATGGCTGCCGCAGCATGGAACGTGTTTATGAGAATATAGCTGAAGGACAGAGGGTATGTAAAGCCTGTCTGTAATTCATTGTCTTGGCGATTTTTCTCTGAACAAACTGCAGCTTTCCTTTTGTGCTGCCTTTAAGCAATGTTCAGGACGTGTCATTACCTGTCTGCTTATGGGTGAATAAGATGTTGAATTTATGTCATCGGTGCAGCAAGGTGCCAAGTCATGTCTAATCGCGAGTCCTTTGGTTTTGGCAGCTCCTTATTTAACTACATTGCAAGTGAGTTACTGTGACCAAACGGCCATAACAGGTGACTTCCCGCAGTCGTGGTAAGGGTTTGTTCGTGCAAGGCTGAACTTTTTGTGCGTGTGGGCTCTGTCTCCCTTCCCCTCCCCTGCCTTCCCCAAGGAGTGACATCCAGGAACATGTTGTCCTTGGTCATTCCTGCACAGGATGGGCGAAGGAACAGTTTATTTATTTACTTACTGGAGTCTTGGCCTTTGCTTCTTTTGTGGTGGCAAATTCACAGGTGGCTTTTGTAGTATGCAATTGTTTGTTAGGTTTTTATATTACTTCCTTTGTGAATAACTGGACCGCAGGAATTGAGCCTCGAGAGCAGATAACGTTTAATTATTAAATCGGTTTCTTCTGGCAGTGGAGGGTTGTGTGATAACTCCCTATCTGTTTGAGTGTCTTATTGCACATTAGCTCTGTCGTCTGTTTTGGCCTTGATTTTGAACGTTACCTATCTACAACCAAACTTGATAGGAAAGTAGAAGTTTCACAAATAACTTCTTACAAGCTTCATGAAAACAGATAATCAAGTTTTTTGGAGCTTCGCTGTACCTTCACAGATTTTCGCACGTCAGAGAATCTGCATGAGCAAGGTCTTGTCTAAATGCTGTCCTCATCAAATGGAAGCAGCTGTAGTCACTCTTACATTTTTAGATAGCAGTCACTCGAGCGTGATATCCAGTGCCACAGGAAAAGCAACATCGTTAATCCTGCTATTCACAGAATTGCTGGTTTGAAAGATCTGAGTCACAGAAGTAGGTTTAAAGTCTGGTAGGTACTCCAGCATTCTTCCAGTTGTGCCTTGATCAAGTGCCTGATGTTATGCAGATATTTTGAAAAAGAAAAAGGATGATCTGGAAAAGTAGAAGCTGAACTGTCCAATATCAGGCAAAAAAGGGGAAGGGGAGGCAAAACTGACAGAGGAACCAGATGTTGACAAGCTGAAACGTGGCAGCTTTGTCAGACATGTAAACTTCAGTATGATCATGTAAACCTCCTTCTTTGAAACTCTAGTTTTAGTGAAGAAAGGTGGATGATATTTTGTGATGGTTGTTTGCCTTTCTTTAATTCTGAATAGTATCGGACAATCCGACTTCCAGCTTAGCATTGTACTTCACTTCTGTTGCTGTATTTGAGAGCTGAGCAAGTGGTGGTACCTGCTGCCTGCCCCGAGTGGGACCAGTGGATATGGTCACCAGCAAGTTCTTTCTCTGAGCTGATGTAGCGTCAGTGCTATTCAGTGCTTTGATCCTTGCTCTGGAAGTAATTGTAAATCCATCCCAGTTAAACCTCTGGGTGGTCAGAGGGGTAAATAACAATGTGTGGAGCAGTCCAGAGGGACTCGGCATTTCAGCCCCACAGCCCAAGCTGTTGGTTGCGTTTTGCATTCCATGGCAGCGTGTGTAAGCATAAGGAGAGGATAAGCTGTGTCACAGCCACGGAAAGCTGTGTCCTGGAGGGGACAGCAGCTCTGGAAGATCCGGGAGCCAAAGGTGATGAAAAGGAGTTTGTGGTTCGATGCTGTGGCAGAAGAACCGATGAGAATATGTGGTCCTCTAAGCAGGGCTGACCGTGCTTCTGGTCGCTTCTAGGACACTGTGTAAAGCTACAGCCTTCGTGTTTTGAAAAGCACGTTGGGAAGATTGGAGAGGCTTCAGAACACAGCTGCAAAATGACTCAAGCTGGAGAACGTAGCTTGCAATAAAAGATTTGGAGAACTCAATCTGTTTTATCTATGAAGGCAAAAGTTGAGGTGGCTTGCTTACAGTGCGTGTTCTCGCGTGGTGAATGCTGCTTGCAGGAGAGCTCTGCAGCCTTACAGATGAAAGCATAACGTGAGTCAGTGGCTAGAAGCCACAATCAAATTTGTTTTATTTCAAATTTGAATATGTTTTTAATAATGGAGCGATTAACTATGAAAATAAGCTGCCAGTGGAAGTATGCTTTCTTATGGTTATCAGCTCTGATCTAAAATCATCAACACGTCCAGCTTAGTTCAGTGCTGTTACAGGGTTCATTACAAATGTAAGCAGATGAAATGTAAAGACCTGTTTCGGGAGAACCAGAGGAGATGACCTGGTGGTTCCCTCTGGCCTCGTGTGGGTGAAAGATTCAATTAAATGCAATTGCTTCTGCCAGCTGGAAATGCTTCCTCTAAAGTTTGAGGAACAGCTGAAAGATGATTCTGAGTAGTGGATCCCAGGTTTTTCAAATGTGTTCGTGAGCCTGGGTGTTTTTTGCTTTGTCAGGTGTTGAGTGTTAGGGGTTTGAGTGCTTCTGGAAATGCCCAGCCTCTGTCACAGACACGGAAATATCCAAGTGAGGCTTTTTCACCATAAATCAGTCCTCAGGCACGAGGGAGGCAGAGCTTTTCCACTCTGCTCATCCAGCATGAGTAAATGATACAGTTTTATGGACAAAGTTTCAGAAGTGGATATCCTCTCTTCAAAGAGATTTGTGTTTTCCAGTAAACGTGGTCTCAATTTTTAGACCATCTCCTTATTTTTTTTTTCTTCTGGATTATACTGCTTTATTTGTTTCCTTCTTCTACTTGTCTGGAAATGCAGCTCTGCAAATGCTCTCACAAAGTCTGACATGCTCATCCCAAAGTGCTTTCATCAGGAAGTTTTTGAAGTTTTTAACCGCTTCAGGTTTACAAACCTGTTTTATTACTTCTCTTTGCATGGCAGCAACTTAAGGTGAGCTTAGTTAGAATTTGATAAATGGGACTTACTCACTGTTTCCATGTGTTTGACATAACAGTGGTGAATTCCAAACAAATTTCCTCACCTTGCCGTGACTGCTAGCCTAACCTAGATACTCTGGTATATTAGTGCTTTGTGTTTTACAGCTTGCCTATACTGAGTGTGATAACAGATTTTAAAAAGAGGTCTGGCAGTTCTTTTCTCTGCTCCATTATTTTGTGACCTGACTTAGAATGAATGAAGGTCACGGCAAACTGCCTTCTTGGTACTGATGCTCCAGTTTTCCATATAGCTTTTAGAAACTTGTGCTGACCCTGTCTCTAAAACCAAAGGCTTGGAAAGCTTTTGCTTAAAACTGAGCAAAACCGCAGATAGCTTCATCAACGCCATTAGCACTTCACTGCCATGGTGTACTCCGATTCCTACTATCGGTAAGGATAAACATGTCAGTGTTTGCAGAAGCCAGAAATGTAGTAGCTGGCGATTCAAAGAAGCTTGATTAGGTTTGGGGAAAAAAAAAAAAAGTCTTTGGCATTCTTCCTTGCGTCTTGTTTTAAAATAAGCCTGGTACCATGGTTACAAGACCAGTCACATGGCTCTTCTCCTGGGGTCTCACGTTGCGCATCCCCATATGTTCCCGGGACATGAATTCCTCCTCGTGCGCCCTCCCACCGGGCCATGGGCTGGGGTCCCGTGCGCATCCCCCGTGCCCGCTGCAGCAGCTCCAGCCAGGACCAGCCCTTGCCGGGGCTCTTCTTCTGGATCACCTCCCTGCGGGGAGTTGGATGCCGTATCTTCCAAATCAGCGCCTACATTTTTTACCTAAGAGTGGAAGGTGAGCAGGGCCAAGGTATGAACCAAGAAGGAATGCGTGTTCCGCACCCAAGGTTAACCCATGTTTTCCTAGAGCTGGCTCGATGTGCTGAGAGGTTTATTTCCAGTTTGAGTTGGTGGGAACAACCTACAACCATTTTTCCCTGTCTCTGGGAGCCTTTGCACCTAATTATCCCTTTTCACTAGAGGCTTCAGATAGCTCTATCGTGCTTTCCCCGGGCACCTTTCTCTGGAATGTCTTTTATTTATCTATTTTATTTTTTTAGTAGTTGACCTGCCACAAAACCACAATAAGCTTCCTTGGCCCGGCCAGTTCTGCAGAAGTTGCTGAGGAATCCCCCTGTGCAACTGCGAGCCTGACTATTGTCTGCGAGGGGATGCTCCTTATCTGGGCTATTGTTTTAGATTTCCTGCCTCATTTCTTTAATGGGTTCTTTCTGGCCTCCTTTGCTTTAACTCTGTTTATTCAGGCAGAAAACAGTACAAAACCGACCAGTGAAACAGTGCACACGCAGCTAACCAGTCTTTCTTTTCACCTAAAGATTATCCCAAATTTAACTCATCTATTAAAAGCAAACAAAACAAAAATAGAAAACTTGCTAGAAAGGGAGTGACAAGAACGACTTGCAGACCCAGGCACGACTGACAGCACACACACATGCATGTTTTTCACTTGCACTGTTCAGTTAAACTTTGATGTTTATACTTATGATTATGGTATTTATCCCCTAGAAAAAGTAGGTTATGTATGAGGGTGAATAACGTGTGGGCTTCAGGGATAGCTTTTCCCAGAAAATACTTTGAAAAAAACAATGTTACGTCTTCCCTCTTCATCCCAGTGCCCCAGAGGTTTAGAGATCTGGATTCCAGGGGACTGTTTTGGTCAGTTGCGATCTTTTTCCAAGGAAGTACTCTTGCCTTTTTTTTTTTCTCTCTTTTTTTTTTTTCGCAGAGGGGATGTTTGTCCATTCTCTGCCAAGAACACCAAATACCAAACATTCTACTAGTTACTATATTAGGCTGAGTCATGATAACTGTAAACTTTGTGTATTTTTATTCCATGGAGAAGAACAATTTGCTATGGCAAGACGTAAATGTGATCTGCAGATTAAGCCTTGTTTCAAGACCCTCTCTAATGACAGAAGAAAAGGGGACTGCCACCTTAAACAGGGATGAAAAATATCTGCTTTTCCTGTTTCAGTAAGATCAAAGGGGTTAATTATTCTTCCTTGGTTTTCTGAGGCTTTAATTGTGTGGATTAGGATTTTCTTACCATCAGCTGAAGCCTTGAATCTCTAACAGAGCTGTCAGCTCTGCACAGTTGATGAACTAGGAGCTAGAGCACAAATGTGTGTCATCTAACTTAGTACTTTGAAGACACTTAGTGCTTTCATGCAAGATAATGTACTCCATTTCCAGGCTCCTCACACTTAACCTCTTGTGCGAGCACTTCTCAGATGTATTAAAATGAATTATCTAGCGTACTGTGATCATGCACCCTAATTGATGGCACAAGAAGCTTGTTGTTCTCTGGTTACCCTGGGAAGCTCCCCACAAGGAATACAATGTCTAATGGAAAAATTACATAAAGTCCTAACGTACTTTTCAGCACATAAAAAGGAGAATTACAGTCTTTGCATTAACAGGTTACTGCTAACTTTCTGCGAAGGCTGTGAAATAAATGCCTCATCGGATAATGTGTGCTGGAAAATACAAGTGAAAAAAACAACGGTCCTGAAAAGATCCACGCTGAATCCAGTGACTCTCTTTAAGAGGTGGTTTTCATCAACATTTGCTTGTTTTCATGGTGCTGGATGCAGGCTGAACAGATTTTCACACAAATAGGGCACAGCATATTGTCATTCCGACCTGCAAGAATCCTGCAGCTCTGGCTCGTGGCCCTGCTTGGCAAATGTCAGTCCCACTGAACACCTTTTGCTTCTTCACCTAATTTAATTCCTCCCTCCTCTGGGAGTTATAAAATATGGCAAGTAAGTGGAACAGGATCAAGATGGCTGTAAAGATGTAGGATTTGAAATCTGAAAGCAAATCATTTCTGATTTTCCATTTAGGGCTGTTTAAAAAAAATGAAGAAAAGATCAAGAAAATGATTCCACCCTTCCCTAAGAATTCAAATAGTTGTTTACATCTACAGTTTTTGCAGTGCTTTGTATTATGTAAGTTCTCCTAAGTGCAAGAGCATTGTGCTGTGTAGTTTCGGGAATTACTCCTTATAGAAAATATGATTTTTTCTCATTTAATTTCTTTTACTTTTCCTCACAGAATTAGAATAAAAAACAAGCAGCCCTTAGAAATCATCTGTTGCTGACTGAAGTTTGTATGAAAATATAATACAAATCCTATCGCATTCAGTTCGCTAGTTATACTGCATCTTGCTGAATATCTTGTTAATCTTATAGCCATATCAAGTCATTTAATAGAGTTGTGGCCTTCAATCTTGACAAACTTTTCCTAAATACCAAACTGGACAGAACTAAATGCTAGAGAAAGTTTGTTTTTTGTTTTTTTTTTTTTTCCCCTCTCTCTTCTGCAAACAATTTAGTTGTGAAGATTTGTTCAAGGTATTAAAACAAAACCCAGAGGCAAAAGAATATGCAGCTTGACATAAGAACTGGTGACATCATTAATGTGCATTGTGAACATGATTATGCTGAATGCTTTCCACTGGATTTTGTATTTGATTTGGAAATGCAGTAAATCAGATGTGTGTCTTATTGCTTCAAGGTTGGTGGAACAAAAGCTGGAGTTGTGCGTTTCTTGGGAGAAACCGACTTTGCTAAAGGAGAGTGGTGTGGAGTAGAACTGGATGAACCTCTTGGAAAGAATGATGGAGCTGTTGCTGGAACAAGGTTAGTTTATCATCAGATAGACACCTTAAAGATCTTGCATATCTCTGTTTTGCTTTGTCTTTTTAATATCTTACATTAAACTTTACATCAAGAGAAGTCGTTAGACTGTAAACCCGACTGTCTGCTGGTGGGAGGGGGATCCTTACACACTGATTGGAATTTTATGACGCCTACACATCTCTGAAAGTCTGCATCAACCCCACGTTCACTGGATTGGTTAATCTATCCTAACTCCCATGTGAGTTTTATTCATAGACTGATAATGGAAAACACAATTTTCTGCTTTTTGAACTTCTGCTTGGTTTCCCAGCTTGGAATGAATTCTCAGTTAAGAAAATATCTCTAGGTGTCTAAAAGCTGAATTTAAGGAAAATTTTCCTGCATTGCAGGAACTGAAAGCTTATATAGCCACGTTATAAAGACTAGGAACCATATAGATTCTTCCTTCAACAAGTCATATTTAGAAAATATTAATTCACATCACAAATTTTCTTTCATGTGTGGTGTAAAGAACAATTCTTTAACTCTTTACAAAGTGTTTCTACAAGGATTGTGCCATTTTAACATGGGTGTTCACAACTTAACATTTTAAAAGGGTTTTGATTATATATAACCAAAGATACATGTTCTGCATAATGAAATATGCATATATGCAATCAAATATACAACTGCTTGATTAAATTATCTGATTTTATTTTTATCTCCTTATCACCTTTGTTGTTGGCAGCTCAGAGAAACGTCTGAAAGAGAAAGGATGTGCATGTTTGAATCTGAATGGAGTATGCGGGAAACAGAGCTCTAGCTCAAGAGGTTTTTTTCTATTGAATTTCTGAAGCCTGCTGTAGTAGTGCTACTGCAGCCCAATGAAGCCCCCTTTCCAAATCCATTGTTTAAAAAAATGCCTCAACCTAATATAGATGAGGCTGTCACCAGCTGTTACCCTGTCCTTTAATACTGTTAGACTATTTATCTAGCATTCTTTGTGAAGCCAGATCGTGTATATGAAAAGACAGAAGTTAATTTAGTGCTCTCATCTGTCTGCTTTGTTTTTTAAAGATATTTTCAGTGTCAGCCAAAATACGGCTTGTTTGCTCCAGTCCACAAAGTTACAAAGATTGGATTCCCATCGACTACACCAGCAAAAGCGAAGACAACTGTGCGAAAAGTGATTGCAACTCCCACAGCCCTGAAACGTAGTCCAAGCGCATCTTCCCTGAGCTCCCTCAGTTCTGTGGCATCTTCAGTAAGCAGCAAGCCAAGCCGTACAGGACTAGTAAGCTTCTTTTTCTATTGCATGCTTTACATTCCCAAGCAAGAATCCACGTGGCACTTGCCTGTGATCTACTTGCATAAATTGAGAATAGAACAGATCTTGGGGAGAGTACAATGTACATTTAATTGTGCTCTCTTTTTCATTCAAAGCATGCATGAAGGAAGGAACTCTTAGCTAGCCCTGAAGAGTAACTGAATATTTGAATATTTAAGCTTACACAGTTAATTCAGGCTAACTGAGTTATTGCAATAAGAAAGGGGCTTGTGATGCCAACAAAATGAAAAGGCATCAATATTCTCTGACTGAAATCTGCGTTTAGTTGTTAATTTTTCCTAGCACACCACAAATCTCTGTCATATGGGATCTGGTTTGCACTAAAGCTTCCATGGCTCAAACTTGTTTCATTAAGCAGGAAGCTCCAAATTGTCAAGTTGTAAAAGGGTTTCTTTTACTCTTAAAGAGATGAGTCAGCTGCAAAATATAGAAGTAGCAATCATCAAGTTTTTGCTGACAAGAAGCCTCTTTCTTTTATTTTGGATTTGTTTTTTAATCCTATGAATTCATAACGGCAAAACATTGCAAAGTACAGTGGCTCAGGTGAATTTTAACACAGTACTAATTCCACCTAATACACTTACTATGGATTCTTTTAAAGTTACTCTGTTACATAAATGTCCTAATCTTGGGTTGCAGCAGTAAAACAGATCTTCTGAGAAAGCTGAATTTAAAAAGTCTCTCTTTAAAGGCAGTTAAAAGCATAGAAATAATTTTTTTTCTACGATCACCTTTTTTATTTATTTATTTTATTTTGTTTAAAAACAAACAAAACCCAATGTACATCTGACTGGAAAGAGATCACCAACTCCCACTGATCTGGGCCTAGTTAGCTTGCATACTGCTCCATTGACAGCAGGTGCAGGACAGGAAGGTGACAATGTCCTTCAAAACTGAAGCAGATAACAAGTGAACAGAGGTCAACGGTCGGTCAGGGCAATGGGGTTAATACCTTATCGCAACAAGCGTAAGGGATTTTTATTTGGCACAAATGGAGGGACTTTGTTACTTAACCCCTCCTGAAAGTTGCACCTCTAGCTAGGGAGTGCCCCGTAGTTTGAAGCTGTTGCACTCAGTAGTGCCTCAGGCTCAGGGAGTGCCTGCTCAGGGCAGTTTGTGGGCTGACAGTGAAGTGTTAATACGGACCTCCACGTTGTATTCAGCATGCTATGATATCCTCAGCAAGAAGAGGGTACAGTTACACAATGTAAATGTTTACAGTATGTTCACTTGTTTTGCTCTGTGCTGTGCCCCAGGGCTTTTGCATGTTTTGAGCCTTAAAAAATAAAGCTTCCATAACCCATTATTTCTGGAATTAAAATTCCAGCTTTCTTCTAGCTATGTTCTCAGGCACTGTGAAGATCTGGTTACCATCCAAGTAAAAGGCCTGTCAAAATAATTTGACACTTAATTCCTTTAAAAGTTAAGCTGTTGAAGAAACAGGTTTTCCCAAATCTCCCAGCAAATTTCTCTTGCTCTGATTTTAGGAAAAGTGTAATTTATCTGCAATTCATTGGGGTCCTACATAGTCTTCTCACTTAGTCAGGGATGTTGCTGTTTTCTTCTTCCTGAAAAGCAACTGTCAAAGTAGGTGATCTAATAACATAAGAGGGCTGGTCTCTTGCAATTGGCATTTATTTCCAAGTCTGAAGGAAGTTGTTGTTCTCTTGAAATCTTTTCAGTTCCTTATGGAATCGAAAATTAAGTCAAGTATGACTAGGAGAGCTAGAATTGTTAAAAATCAGTGCATTTTGGAGTGAGATGTCTTCCAGAAACTGAAAAGATACCAAACAACTAATCTAAGTATCAAAGCTGAAAGTTCTGGTTTATTTAGTCCCATACCTTTTAAGTCATTGGATACAGTATTCGTAATAGACTAGAGATGTATCATTTGAGGCTGTAAGTAAACGAGTTAGAATGGTTCTGCAGTAATCCTGGTAACAGAAGGGGAAGCATGTTTTTGTGATGACAGAAGAATACGTCAGTGTTACGCTTTCTGTTGGGGATGTAGTCTACTGCCAGCATTCCAAGCTGTATATGGCAACTGTTCTTCAACATTTTGATCTCTGAAAGGATCATGAGAAAAACATATTCCTATTTTGGGGTAATACCATTAGAGCTAAAGGTTAACACAACAGAAGAGTAAGTCTTTGTCCTTGTTTTGTTTTGTTTTAAATGAGGCTTTAAGTGAGATGTCATTCTTTCTTAATACTTAGGAAGCAAATTTCCAAGCTGCTATACATAGGGTCAGTTTTTATAAGCTGTATCAGATTTCTTGATTCAGTTTTTGCTGTTTTCACAACTCTTGCTCACTATTACTACATAATTTCAGTTTATTTACTTTCCCTTCTAGCTCAAAAACTCTTGAGGAAGTAGAAGACAGGGCCATGATGAATTTTCACTGGCACTGGTTCCATTCAGTGGAGCAGAGATCATGCAAGGTCAAGAAAAATCTTAAGGTTCATTTTAGCTATAGTTTTCCAGTTTGATTCATTTTTATCTATACTCTTTTAAGTTTAATCCTTCAGATTTTTATTTATTTTTTTCCAGAAGTAATTTAATTCCAGGGATATAAATATATGTTTTAATCAGATACCAAATATACATCTTCACAAGGTTTTAGCTGTAAGGCTGGCTTTTTAAGTCAAGGTAAATGCCTTTGACCCTGAATGTTTTATTCCCATAGCAGAGGCACGAAATGCTAGTTGGAGATCCAAAAGCTTTTGATAGAGCATTTGGAAATGTTATGCCTTCGCTGGTGACCCAAGATAAAGACTAGGTAACTAGAGTGACAATGTTATTAACTTGCTGTATAGGTGCCTTTTTTTTTTTTAAATGCAAAAGGTGCTTAAAAAGCTAATAAGCTAGCCTTTTGTGAGTCTACCAAACCTGCCTTAGACTGAGGCCAGCCTTTTGTTTTCACTTAGCCTTCTGTCTCCTACACACTGCCTGCTGATTGCTACAGAACCAACCTACTACATAGGTATGGCCATTGTTGGATTCTAGAAAATGAAGTAATTTAAACGTAAAAGCAAGAAAAATATTTTTCTTTAATAAAAGTTCTAAAGGAGAAGGTACAGTAGGTTACAGAAAACATTCGTTACACTAACACAATGTTTGTAGAGTCTGGAGATATCCCTGGTTTTCACTTGATATAGGATGATTTTTAACTTGCTTACTTTGTGAAGTTGACAGAAACATCTTCCCGGTATGCAAGAAAAATTTCTGGTACCACAGCCCTACAGGAGGCACTGAAGGAGAAGCAGCAACATATTGAACAGCTCCTGGCAGAAAGGGACCTGGAGAGGGCAGAAGTTGCAAAAGCAACCAGTCATGTAGGGGAAATAGAGCAAGAATTAGCACTTGTTCGAGATGGACACGATCGGGTAAGATCAATGCTATTGTTCTTAAAACAGAGGCTTTAAGACAATTGACTTAATTTCTCAAATTGTATTTTCTTACTGAAAAGTTCTGGGAGTAAGAGGTAGTGTTCCAAAAGTAAAATAGTCTATACCTATGAGATCTTCCCTGTGGGAGCTTTAGCTTGATAAAATAGCAAATCTGTGTAATTTAACAAATTTTGGTTGAACTTCTCTACACATGTCAAGAAGCAACGTTATTTTTTTTATTATTTTTATTTTTTTTTCTGTTACATGCATATTTGAATATAATATTCCTCTTCCTTGGCCCATCGCTTTACCAAATTGTGATTACTGAGGTATAGATACATAACCTGGAAACAAAATCATGTATTGTCCAACTTAGATTTTGTTCTTATTCCTGCTAATTAGCATGTACTGGAGATGGAAGCAAAAATGGACCAGCTACGAGCTATGGTGGAGGCTGCTGATAGGGAGAAAGTGGAGCTTCTCAATCAGCTTGAGGAAGAGAAAAGGTAACCCCAAATTATCTTCATTAGTATAACTGATAAAAAAACAAACTTTGCACTAAAAGTAAATGCTGTGGTGACAAATTTTAATAATGCAGGTATGGGCAGTTACCATACAAAACCATATCACAGTTTCTAAAAATTAATACTAAAAAGAAACTCTTAAATTTGTGGAGGGAGAACAGCTATAGCTGTATAATACAGCCAAAGAAAATTATACTATGATGCATTACAGCTGAAAGAGGAAATTAAACATTTTTTGAGGTATTCTTTGATCGGCTAAACACTCAGATTTGGGAGATGGCATTTCTCAGGAGACAATCCAAGTGGACTTGTTTGGAGGCTATAACTATTGTTTAAAGCTCAGTTTCATGCAACTTACTCCTTTTTTTATTGCCTTCTGTTAAGAAGGATTTTATTCCTACTCGTATGAAGTTAATGGATCACGCCTGATCTTCTTGAAACACTCTTATTCTACTTCAGAGTGAAAATTTTCATAATCCCATTTCCTGACAGTGCTGGATTAGGAATTTACAGTTTAGTGCTCTTGTGAATAATTTAAAACTATTCATGTGTTTCTACGTAGGGGCTGTCTCTTACAGGAAAATCTTCAAAGCCATTACTTTTAGTGCCTTTACTAATTGGTTTTCTTAATCATTTGAGGAAAAGAATTGAAATTATCAAATTGATGAGCAAGGTTAGTTGAGGAAATAATCTGGTAAATTGTTTTTGTGGATTCTGAATGCTTTTGAATAGTGAGAGTCTATTTAGAAACCCATTGTGAGTCTGCTGTAGGCTTGTGTACTCCCCTGGAATCAGTCGGATGTCAACCTCTCTGAAAGGCTTCCCTAAAGCTGGAAAACACAGATGAGAAGATCCAATGGTAAACCCTGGGTAATTCCATTACAATTTTCATGCTCCATTTTTTGGGACCCACTTGTAATGAATTTGCAAAATAAACAGTGCAGTTAGGAATAAAAATATTTGTATTACCTCTACAAAATAATGCAATGTTTTGTTTGTTTAATTTAATAATAAATAAAAATAATTTTAAAAGCTTTGCAGCACCTCTGGTAGCCTGGCTGTAAACCTCTTTTCACTGAATGTCAGGTCAGTGGGGGTCTATTTCACCGAAATCCTCCATGGCCTTGAGCTCACCTTCACCGTGTTGCTAAGCAGCATAACAATGCTGCTGTGGCTGCCTGCTACCCATTAACTGAAGTGACGTCTTACAGCCAGGAAAACATTTCATGGCTTCAGCAGTGTAATATTTCTCCTTCCTCCTAGCCACTCTAGGTTTGTTTACTTTGAAAGCTCTCTGTGATATGTATTCAAGTCAGTCTCAGCAGTAACTTGAAGTCAAATAATCTTTAATCCTCTGTTTCCAAAGCATAGGGGTGAGACAATCAGAAGTTCTTACCGTCCTTTTATTTTAGACATCCGTCGCTTGTAACTCCCTTTGATGTAATGATTTCTACATCTGCCAGCCAAGCTCCGGGCACCAGCAGCATGTGCAATTCAAAGGAAAGAAGGCATGCTTGTCTCTTCCTTTGCCCCATCTTACTGGGTTGAAAGGAGGAGATCTGGCCCCTTGTTCATTGGGGCATACCGGATAAAGGGGTGGGAGGAAATAGCTTTTTAAAAATTTTAGGTCAGTCAGCATCTCCTCACCTCTGTCTATCATACAGCACTCTAAAACTGCTGTATGAACAAGGCAAGCTGTATCTGTGTTCCTGCACGCACTCCCAGTCTGTATCTTGCAGTTCATCTTGACGGCTAATAACGTGCTTGTCTATGCTAGAGTTTTGATGTGAGTGGACCAGCGCACTACCAGAAAGCTCTTGGGAATCTTGGATATTTCCTAACTTTCTGTTTCTTAGCTTAATGGCAGAATACGCAGAACGTGTGCAGAAGGGTGAAGGACTAAGAGAAACAACATTGACACAGAGGTTTTCTTTTTAACTCCTCAGAAAATTACCAAATACTTTCTTCATACAGCTGTAGGAAGATGCCTTTGTCAGAGCTTGCTCTTTAAAGATGGTGTCTTTCCTTCTTTGTGAAATACTTCTCATGTCTTAATGTTTCTAGCAGTTTGCTGGCAGATTTCCACTGAAAACTGAGCTTGAAAGCATTTTCTTTCAAAGTTATCTGAATTTTAATGAATTGTCCCCACAGGAAAGTTGAAGACCTTCAGTTCCGTGTGGAAGAAGAATCCATTACCAAAGGAGACCTAGAGGTAAAATAGCTCCAGCTTTGCAAACAGTATATATAGTTGGACACAAAAATGCAACCGGTTCATCCAAATTGGACTGTTCTCTGGAAGACAGTGGCAGGAATGATTAAGAGATGCAATCCTGGTCCATGAATATGCAAAACACATCAAAGTAATTCCCATTTCTGCAGTCCCGGAGTAAGCTAACCACCCTGGAATTGCGGGATTGCACCTTTAATTCAGTTATACACTTTAGCAAGGGTTCTACTGTAGAATGGCAATAGTTGTTTAGAATAATTTAATTGAAAACTCTATTTTTTGATATTTTATATTATTTTATATCTTACTAATGTTTTTAATGTCTTCTAATGGAAGATTTATTTAAAAAAATATTCTGTCAGGACAGTTGTACCCAAAATCTAAACAGCCATTCACGTGTGCATTATAATAGTGTTATTATGCAATCAGGTTCAGAAACATTTAGTGAAGAATTGCTCTTAATAACTTGAACACTACCAATTTTTATCCCAAATTACAAATTAAAAAGCAAAATACATATTAGTTATTCTACTCGATTTGTTGTTTAATCTGAAAAATATTAGACTCTTGCACAGTATAGAGAACAAAGTTAACTGACTTGTGTCCCTGTGAACCCTTTACGATTAAAGTGCTAGCCTTATGAAAGTGATTCATTTCATATAACATTTCTTTTATTTTAGTCGTCCATTCATTTTAAGATACCTATCTAGACTCTTCATAGAATGATCCTTTTATTATTTAGTCCATGGAAACTTATAGTTCTCTATTTTTTGTTAACTCAGTGGATATTCCTGGCAGACCATCTTAAAGAGCCTGGTCTGTCAAGCTGCATAGCTTCAAGAATTTAAAATTAATACAAGATAATGAGATGTATCCTGATGTTTGTGTTGGAATGATAGTGCTAAGTCTTCAGGTGAAATATTTTTGTTTGTTTTTGTTTTTTAATTTTACTGATAGCGAAAGAGGCAGATTTCGGAAGATCCAGAAAATGTAAGAGGGCACTTAAATGTGCGGAGACATCCCATGTTAACAGATTGTGTGCAGAAAATGCTTATACTTATTCACTAACTGCATAATCTGTTATTGAAACATTGACTCTAGTATTTGTGTGCATGTTGCTTTCAGAGCAATTACGTTTATCAAAAAGAATGTGTGTAATGACTAAACGTTGTAATCCCCATTAACTGTAGAGAGGGCAAATGTGTCATTAGAATTCTCTGTGGGCAAAAACTTTGCACCTAATTGGAGAGCATAGGAGCTTGTAGAAAATGACTGTCGTGGATCCTGAAATGTCTTTCATTTCTGTAGGATTTTAGTTGCTGTCTTCACAAAATCCTGCGCCGTTTCCTATGAGCTCTTACTGCTGTTCAATTGATGCAGTTTGCATCTAGCCAATTAATTTTTCTGAGGGAGAAAATGGTATGTTCCCTACCTCCCCTGATTTTTTTTGCATAAAATGCAAAGGGGAGAGATGATTGCACGCTAGTTTTTAAGACGTTTTAAAGCTGTCTATTTTACTGTAGCTTCCCTTTGAATTATGCAGGAAAAATATATGTAAATGGATAGCAGAAATTGCCTTACAAGACATTAAAGCAGCCCTCTTGCTTCCATAGCTCAGAATAGTGGAATTTAAAAGCCCTCTCTTTGATTGGATTTAGGAAAAATTATCACAGGCTGCCTCCTCTGCTGCATCCCCAGCCAAGATAGGAAGTTCTCAAGACTAAAACTGGTTTCCTGCTGTGCATTCTTAGGTGTTCCTTTTGCGAAGCTACTTCAGCGATCCGGGTCTCCTCTATTCTTCCAATCAGGCTCACGGTGTGTTAGAAGTAAATCTGCATGTGCCCTTCCTTTCTCTCGTTTTGTGCACTCCTTGTTTAATCCTATCTTTATTCCTTATTTCCCTGGTCTAATTTCTCCATAAAAATGGACATCTTCACTCTCTGAAGAAGAGAACTGGGTGATCACTTAGTTTCCAGGATAATGCTTCATAATCTGTCGTGTTCTGTGGTTGTTATCCCAGCACGAAGGAACTGAAGGTCATCTTGCCCCTATTCTAGAATCAATTATCTGCTTTTATGGTTTAAGGACAATTTCATAGTTTTACCTGTAGATGGAGAACTTAACTGAAGGTTTATTTTGAAGTGAAAGTGTAGCTAGAATACATAAATGCTGAAAATAACCAATGACTGCTTTCTGACATTTGATTTTAGTGGAATTCTTTAGGGTTCAAGCCAGAGTAAGGCTTGTCCCATTTCCCCCTTGCCTAATCTAACCGTGAAGCTTTAGAGAAGGGGAAGATGCTTTGTGGGTTTTGTTTGTTTGCTTGCTTTTTGTTTTTCTTTTCAATCCAATTTGAGGTTTAAAATCAAATTCTTTTTTTCTTTTTATGGTACTCTGCTCTTGTCAGTTTACTGTGCTCTGGATTTCCTCAAAGAGGAACACAATCTTTTAGACATTTCTCTTTTTTTTTTTTTTAATTTTTTATTTTATTTTTGGTAGGATTTTATTTTATTCTCCTTTGTAGTATATAAGAGATGGGGGTTAAAAAAATGGTAATCATAGAATCATAATCAATGATGGTATATCTGATCTATGCAGTATCGAAGCAATTTCAATAAAATTAATGGTCAAAGTATTTTGGTTTTTATGTATAGTATAGCAAATCTTAAGGTAGCATATTTTGCAAAGTGATGCAAGGAGAATTCTGCAGCTATCAGGTTTGGGACTTGTTTTCTAATAAATCCCTAATGGGATTTAGAGCAAGAAAGGCATGAATATTCAGTTTTTAAAAATAGATTCATTTTCAGACTTATAATTTTGTTGTGGAACAGAAGTAATACTAATCAGTCTCAGAGAGGGGGCTGAATTATAGCCACTTTTAAAATAGTTATTTCCCTTAGAATATTTAGTTTAGTTTTCAAAGACTGAGAGACAAAAACAATAAGCCATGTTCTCATGTTTTATGTTTGTGTTTTTGTTCTTTTTTTCCTTGTGTACGCTGAATATCTTCCACTGATAGAGAAACAAATCTGCTATGGAATACCAAAACCAGAACAAATCTAAGAAGCAAGTTTTAATGCTTTAGGGATTTAGTATTTTAGACCTAGTAACTGCATAGTAAAACAGCCAACTCTTTTTTCAGCTGGAAAAATATTTTTAAAAACTGTTTGAAACCACCAGATGTCTACATGCTTTGGGAGAGGAAGATGAACTTGATAACTTGGTGCTGTCAGAAGGAATACTGTGATTGGAGAACAGGCCTGAAGCAAAACAAGAGTTTCGTCCCTATCTCACCTTCTCTGCAGAGACTGCCTAGGATCTTTAACCGCTGTGGCTGGTTTGGAGGCAGTACTAATCAGCTTGTCACTCTATAAATAACACAGTTCTGTAGGGATATTTAAATAGCATTTGCAAAGATCAGAGAAGCAGCAGTGTCCTGCCAGCTGTGTGCACACCGCTGTGCTGTGGGTTTGGCAGCAGTGTGGCTTTGGAATGATTCACGCTCTTCCTTCCTTTTGGATTCTTTCAACCCAGTGGTCAATGGGTAGCTTTTCAGGCTGCAGGACTCTACTAATAGCAGTTCGTAAGGCTTGGGGGTTACTGTGTACTACTTTACTACTTGTTTACTACTTTACTACTTGTTCTGTAGTGAAGTAACTGCTGAAGCTAGAGAACTTTCATCAAGGCTGATGGATGCAACTTCTTGGGCTCTTAATCACATCTTAGCATAACCAGACAGAACATCGTTCAGTTTTTTTCTGGAGATCCACCTTACTCTTGATGTGGGCAAGGTCCTTAAGCTGTCCTTTTTTGGAAAAGACACGTGAAGCAACAGTGCACTTTCAGAATACTTTTAATTTGGATTGTTTCATACGTTTAAACTAACAGCGACCAGTCAAGATTGACACAATACTTGGATCTCAGCATTTCAGAAATAACTCTATATTACTTCTTTCTATTCCACCCACGTGTGCACACACACACTCACCCCTGTTCCCCATTTCAGTGGTGTAAGTCAGATATGAACTAACTGCTGGACTTTACTTGCATCTCTCAAACTTCAAGCTCTCTTGGGGGCTTCTTGGAGCATCTTGGAGCCTAGGTATCGAGTTTACTGATGTTCTGTGCTCTTGCTAAAAAAAATAATTCTATCTCTTTATAACCAAAAGGCAGGAGGTGCTGCTTATTTTGTTACAGGTACTTTCTGTGCTTTTTAGGAACCTATGAGAATTACAATTTATTTTTTTAATCTTATCACTTGTACATCTTGTTCAATGTATTTAGGCTTCGGCAATTATGGAACAACCAGGCTGATTCACTTTTTCCCCTGGTTTTGAAGAATCTTATTTGTTGCTAGCTTTCTTTTTGGAAGAGGAGGAGAGGGATAAACTAAGGGGGTTCTGCAGTTATAGGCAACCATGCTCTTTCTATTTCTATTGAAATAATTCATACCCTAGTGACAAATGAACCTTAATGTTCCCTGGTCTTGACCAAAAGGATTTTTATGGCTAAAACTCGAGATGCAGCTACTATTGCTTTAAAAAAAAAAAAAGTTTTGTTACATGAGCTTCAGTAGTGAATTCTCCCCTGGTTCATAATTAAATCATTTAAAAATAAGCCCAATGCATTAAAAAAAGTTAGTGGGATGATGAGGAAAGGGACATATCATCCTCTTAGAACAGGTGTATATATATTTATATATACTTTTTCATAACTATTCTAATTTGTGCTGAAAACTTCATGTACTGATAAATAACTTCTACTTGGCTGCATGAAACGTTTTTGTTCATACTTCTTCGTTTGTGATTTTTTTTTTTTTTTACACATCAGTCCATTTACACTTTTCAGTCCATCTTTCTCATCCATAGCATTTCCCTGTTCATTTTATCCACTGCATCTTCTCTGCTCATCATTGATAGAAGATTCTGGCAGCACGGCCTGCATGTGGCTCCCTCCTTGTGTGCTGGCATGTGATGGTGGCACCGTTGTGTTCTCTTCCTTTCCCTTTTCACTAACAGACGCAGACCAAACTGGAGCATGCCCGCATTAAGGAGCTTGAACAGAGCCTGCTCTTTGAAAAGACCAAAGCTGACAAACTCCAGAGGGAGTTAGAAGACACTAGGGTAATGGTTTTCACTATTTAAATAACAAGACTGATTTGTGTTGTGGAAGATTTCTGATGACACAGCCTGCTGGGTTTAACACATGCTGAGAGAGATTCTTGCTCCTGCCACGATCAGTACCTGCTATAGATGTAGCTGGAACACTCTTAAAAATTAGCATTAATTTTGAGCTTCGGTTGTGTGTGTGTGTATGCCTGTATATGTGTACTCATTTCTTCAGAAGAATTCAGGTAAGATGATTTCAAAGCACAAAAGTAATGCTTAAATCTAGGCCAAAAGTGGCAGAAATAGCGTAGTTCATTATATCCAAAAGAAGTAAGTTCCAGTTTGCCAGTGCTTTTAACACAAACTTAGAATTTGGGGGCTGGGTTTCTGAGGTCCTAAATAGTGGCTGTGCTATCTGCTAAGTCATGGTTTGCAGTGCTTTTTTTTTTTTTTTTTTACCCATGACACAATCTTTTCTTGGGTATCCAGTAGTATTAGTAATACCATTGCCATTGCCTGTCAAAACATTACAGTCCCAAAACATACTTTTTCCCAAGACAGGTTTAGCTGATGCTGAAAATCTTAGGAATCAACATGTTTCTGCAAGTTTTTTTCTTGCTAGGGAGGGGCTAACTGTACTCAGTTTTATTTGAAACAAGGCCCACAAGGCTGCTGTGGTTGACCTCAGCTCTTCACGTGTCTTTTAGAAAAGCCTACTGTGCTCTAACATTGCATTATGTCTCTGGGCTTATTTGACAGCAAAGGCGTAACAGTTTTTGGTGGCGAGATTTGTTTATTTATTTTAATTTTTATTTAGTAGTTCATAAATCATTCATGAAATGCCAAATCCAAGAAATCTGAAATGACCACAAGCTAGGAGCATGTTATGGGGATGGTAGGGAATCCCTGGCTTTGAGAGGAGGATGGGATGGTTGCTTCGCTGTGCAAATAACAGAACGTTGTTCCGTAGGAGCACATTGACCACTTCCAAAAATGGGTCATTCTGTGGGTAACCAGCCTAACTACAGCTGCTAAAGAGAAGATGGGAAGAAGGAACTCGCAGCTGTAGTAAGAATTCACTAATGATCACCTCTGTTGAACTTAGTGTGGTCCCAGTGTTACTGGGCATTTCAACAAGGTCAACTAAATGGTAGCTAAACAGTAGCAAAGGTGATATTTCCATACCCTTCTGTCAGGTCCAGCCATGTAAAGAGAATCTAGGTCACGCCTAATGATATGCCATTGTTTATAAGTGCCTTTTGTCCTAAATTCTTTACATGTAAGTACATACCGATATTACTTCAAGATGCCCTTGTTCATTGTTTCTGGTATGTGGCATCTTTATAAAGAGACAGTGAACGCCCAGTAATAGATAATGTAACAAATACTTAATAGGGCACCATTCAGGTTCAGTTATCAGGTGTCTGCTTACTGAAAACCTGTAAATCTGCTTCCAGAGGTGATGAATCAGGTACATTTTCAGTGTGGAGCAATGCAATGGAAATAAACCATGAGTACTGGCTCTTTTATGGTACATTTTATAATCTAAATCTTTCACGGTTGCTTGACATAATGAAGCAGTGAATTTCATTCTGCCTTTTTCTCAAACTGACAAGTTTTCTGCATGACAAGGTGTGAACTTCCTCTAGTTACTACATTGTTTCTTTGTCTTAGAAGATAAAAGCTAATACTGTTATCTTTCTCCAAACAAAGCTGAAGGTCATCACAAATATTTAAAACTTACGAAGCACAGGGTTCAGCTGGAAAGAGATGCTAGTTCTCTACTTGTGATTTTTTTTTTCCTGCAGGATCATAAAATATTTTTTACCTTTTCCCTGTTCATAAATGGTTTCTTCACCAGAAAGAATGAAAACATTTTTTTCATTTCTGTCCATAGCAGAGTAGGCAAATAAACACTTGACAGTTTTTGTATGATACTCAAAATTCAATTATTTGTCTATGTATTTGTACTTTTTCAAATAATCCCATTGCTTTTCTGTGATGATTTATGCACTGCTTGCTTCAGATAATACTCCCTATGTGTCTTTGTCTATTCCAACCACTTTCTTTAATTAGGAAGATGCGGAGTATTAGATTTTTTGACTAGATCAGGATAGATGTTTGAATGTGTTGTAATACATATGATTGGTGCTTCTTGAAAGCATATTTATAATCATGCACACACACACATGACTCGAAGGTAGGGCTGAATATTATAAAACCAAGAAGGTAGTGTATAATAAGTACTTTTAAAGAGCAATTGCAGGTAAGTAATATTTTTTCAGAATGTTGGTATAATAAGAAGGCTGAAACAGTGATTTCCCAGTTAGAAATCATTGTGCTGGCTTTGTTGTTTTTGCATACCAGAAGTTTCTTCAACAGTTGTTGAAAAGCTCAGATAAAGTGGGGACACTTTTTTCAGAGAGAACAATGGATTAGATATCAAAGGAGTTTCAGGCATTTGTAGGCTAAAAAATTATTTTTCTCTGACAGTCTCATAACTGACATAAAATGAATCTGGAAGCAATTATTTCAACAATTAGGGACCTGGGGGTTCTCCTATCTCAGTCTGCTTTAAAATGGTTCTGAGAAACATTTTCTTAAATGTGTTTAATATACATAAGTGTAGTTTGTAAGCTGTTATTTAGCAAGTTGTTATTTCTAGATAACTTCAGAAAAATCAACTTGAATATGTTCTCCCAAAAGGTGGAATTCAAAATGCACAGAACACAAAGATGTGGACATCTGTACTTTTTTTTAGCAATAGCTTATACATAAATGAAATAACAGTTGGTCTTGTTTCACAGCCTTCCATATAAAAGCAGAATTTTCTTTTACTTAAGGTTTCTTTAGCACTTCCATAAAAATAGGATTTGGCAATGAAACTCAGAGGTATTATAATCCAAAATGCTGGTAAGAATGTACTACTGATGTTGGTTTGCAATGCTTGGTAATTTCTTTTCACTGTGGTCTAAGTATCTGTGTCTATTAAACATATCTTTTATAATTCTTTCTTCTTTTCTTAAAATGCTGTTAATCATAGGTGGCCACAGTATCAGAAAAATCTCGCATCATGGAACTAGAAAGAGATCTAGCATTGCGGGTGAAGGAAGTAGCTGAGCTTCGAGGGAGATTAGAGTCTAGCAAACACATTGATGATGTGGATACTTCTCTTTCATTGTTACAAGAAATAAGTTCTTTGCAAGAAAAAATGGCAGCAGTTGGCAAAGAACATCAGAGTGAGATGAATTCACTGAAAGAGAAGTTTGAAATCAGTGAAGAAGCACTCCGGAAAGAGATCAAATCACTTTCAGCTTCAAATGAGAAAATGGCAAAAGAAAATGAATCATTGAAAACTAAGCTTGATCATGCCAACAAGGAGAATTCAGATGTAACGGAGCTGTGGAAATCAAAGCTGGAATCTGCAATTGCCTCCCATCAGCAAGCAATGGAAGAACTAAAAGTTTCTTTCAGCAAAGGTGTAGGGGCTCAGACAGCAGAATTTGCAGAGTTAAAGACTCAAATTGAGAAGATTAAATTAGACTATGAAAATGAAATGTCAAATTTAAAGCTGAAGCAGGAAAATGAAAAGTCTCATCATTTAAAAGAGATCGAAGCCCTGAAAGCAAAATTAATAGCAGTTACAGAGGAGAAAGAGCAAAACCTGGAAAGCTTGAAGACCAAACTGGAAAGTGTGGAAGATCAGCATCTAGTAGAAATGGAAGACACTTTAAACAAATTACAGGAAGCTGAAATAAAGGTAAAGGAGCTAGAGGTACTGCAAGCCAAGTGCAATGAACAAACCAAAGTTATTGATAGTCTTACACAACAGATCAAAGCTTCTGAAGAAAAGCTTTTGGACCTTGATGCACTTCAGAAAGCCAATTCTGAAGGTAAATTGGAAGTCCAGAAACTTAGCAAGCAGCTTGAGGCAGCTGAGAAACAGATACAGAATTTAGAGACTGAAAAGGTTGATGAAAGTAGCAAGGTTTGTATCAACATCCATCTTTTTATTTTTATTTTGCTTTTATTTTACATTTGTATTGTTCTAAACTGCTACAGCAAACTCATCACAGAAAAAAACTGTTGTATTAAAAGAGTATCTTAGTACCATCTGAGGAGGTGCAGAGAAAGTGTTAACTGGGTCAGATCTCTAAACAGGTTTTTCTGCTTGGTCTGCACCACTCAGCAAAAGAAAATTTCTTGCTGTACTTTCTTCCTGCAGACTTACAGAGGCCTCTGCTGAAAACTTTGTTATGGAAAAATTACTTTATTGGTTTATTCGGGAGAAGAACCCACATACAAATTTTTAACGTTTGGTGGAAGTTTGAAAATATTCAGATAATATGACATGGAGCTCATGGGGGAATGTTTTCCTCTGTTGATTATATTGAGTTGTAAAGAGAATCTGTGTTCCCAATCTTCCACCTAAAGAAATGCTGATAGAATTAGTATCTTCACCTTTCCTCTCATCAAAGATGATGATGGAAGAGGCAAGAGAATGCCATTAAAAATGAAACAAACAAACAAACAAAAAATCCTGGAGGAACTTTCCTTTAAGATAAGAGTATGCAGTGGTGTTGTCAGGAACCTTTTCACGGTATTTTTGAAGCACAGACTGCAGCTTGATGTATCTTACTGAGGTTTTTCTTGGTTTTGGATGAAGTGTCTCTTTGAGGTTGATAGTATGCTATGCCGTTCAGTACTTGAAAGTTGTTCTGCCACTGCAGCTAACAATAACAGTGTTAAGTTTCCATTTAATTTGGGGGGTTGCCCAAACATCCCCAACTTGTGCATGACCTGACAAGCTAGAGCTCCAGTTGTAGAAGTAGTGGGAAGGTAGCTGGAAACAGCTTTCCTAAGCCCTTCACAGATGGTTCCAAGATACTAGATTTCTGTGGACCTTTGGCACAATTTTTGAGCTCACGCTGGGTTTCTGCACTACCTCCTGGGTGAGGTACAGAACCTTTTGGAAAATGACATCTCCATATGTGTATTGGTCTGAATAGCCAGTTGAAACATAAATTCTAAATTTATCAGTTCAAAAGATTAAAACAGTTAAGAACCAAAACTGCTAATTCAACTGATGCTGTAACTGTATTTTGAAATGTTTCAGTGTACTCCAAAATGCCTGCCATTAAATGTTTTCACCATTAATTCTAAGATCACTAAATTTTAATTATTATTTCAAGCATTTCAAGATCCAATTAGTACTGTGATGTAGTCATCAGTGGAAATCAGCTTCACTCAGTTAACACATTACATTTCTTTTTCCTTCAGTTTATTTTTATTTTGTCATCTTACAGTGATTTTAATATTCTAGTTATTTATTTCATATTCAACTTTTAATTTCCCTGTTTTCATCATTCATGTTTGTAATTTTATTTTACTCCATTTGACCATATTCATTAGGCTAGTAATCTGGCCAAAGAACTGCAGGGCAAAGAGCAAAAGCTTCTTGACCTTGAGAAAAACTTGAGTGCAGTAAATCAAGTTAAAGATTCTTTGGAAAAGGAACTTCAGATTTTGGTGAGTAATAATCAAAAATTTTGACTTTATCCGTTGGATTTTGGTTTTCGTGGTGAGAGCATAATTGAATTCTGAGGATCAGTTCTGCCTGAGCAGTCTTTCAAAGCTATGATCTTCATGAATAGAAGGCAATGGCTCATGACTAATAAGATCCATCTCAGAATGAAAAGAGCATTTCACCTGACTTGTGTTATCAGGTGATTTGTTTAAATAGAACTCATCCATTAGAGATTTCAGATAAAATATTAAGCCACGTCAAAAGCATTGTGCAGCTTTAAATTTAGACTATTCTTGAAGGAACATATGGCCCTTTATCATCATAACTATTGTATAAATTAATGCTTGCTACAGGAATGTCTCTCAAATGTTTCTCAAAGATAGTTTTCACCTGATTTCTCATTTTGCAAATTTAATTAATTCTGTAGGTATCCTGTGGATGGGTGGGATTCTCCTGAGAAACTAGCTAATTAGCAATAAAAAGACAAGCTGCTTAATTTTTACTGTCCCTGTCATAAAATCTTTCTGTGGCCATAGTAAATATTTGAGGCTGATGGAGAAGACTCATTTATTGTCTTCCTCAACATCCTACCTTTTTTTCACAGTCTAGCATCTCTTCCTGCTGGTAAAGCTGGAAAACGCTCGTGTGAGATTGATCACAGGGTTGCAGAAGTCCATTGTGCAGCACATGAGTAACGTGGATAACATGGATGGCTTCTGACATTGAGAGGCCCACACATAATGCCTCCCACAAGAGACTCTGTGGCTGCAGTTCTGTTGCTATGCTTGCTGATGGAGAAGTTATTTTGAAAGTTTAGGGACTTGCTTACAAACAAGGCAAGGGAGAAATCTTGCATTATGTTGTTGAATACATCTATGCTAAACAGTAATTCAAAAACTTCAGGTCTATTTATGATAGGAGTGAAAACTTGATATATTTTCTCCATGAAAAAATACCTAATATAAATTCAGTGGTTGAATTATACTGTTAACATCAAACCTGACCTTAGGTTTTTGTCTATTTTTTCAGAAAGAAAAGTTTACTAGTGCAGCTGATGAAGCAGAAAACGTTCAACAAACTATGCAAGGTATGTCTGCTACTAAAGTAAATGAAGATCTTAAGAGCTACAGAAAATTATACTGCAAAATAAAAGTGTTTTCTTTCATGTGCTTTCAAATTTAAACCTGGCAATACAGCAGTTTCAGCAGCTAGGGAAAGGACAGGACTACTTGCAGCCTCTCTTCTTGAGAGTAACATACCTTGCAAGTAGGTGGAATTGTTGGAATCTAAGTAGTTACTAACTTTGTCTTTAAAATTTTACTTGCATAGAAACAATAAAAAAACTAAACCAAAAAGAAGAGCAATTTGCACTCATGTCTTCAGAACTGGAACAACTGAAGTCTAATTTGACTGGTAAGGAAGTAATAAAATGGAATGTTTTGAAATATGCATCAGCTTTGTGCTTTCTTATGCCTCCTGCTCAGCTTGCCATACCTTACATTGCGTGTAATGCTTTCACAAATGCATATGCCATCAAAAGAAAGCCTTTTCTCTAGGCAAAACTAACTTTTGTGGCACTGTATAGTGATAAAGCAAGGTGACCATGATGTTAAGGAAATAGTGCAGTAAGGCAAAAGATTTCCTGGCTGAGTGTATTCCAAATCAGTAGTTAAATTTTTGCTTTAACATTGCAACAAAATCATGCTGTGGTAATGGTCAAGCACCAGACAAAGACTTAGTGACCAGACTGAAGCTTTACAAGTATAAACTAATTAATCCACATAAACAGTATTCTCTTTTTAAGGACGTCAAAAAGACAGTGTGCTAGTGTGGTTGTCTCCTTTTTCTTATCTGGCAGGTGGGAGGCTTGCTGTATCTGTCTAGCTGTACATCTCAATTTAAAACCAAATTAGAAATTAGGAATGATTATGTACACTGTAAACAAGTCTTTCAAGGCATTGTTGGGACTCAAGTCATGCCAAGGGCTGCTGTTGCCCTTGGTGGCAGTGCCTGCCCTGGCCTGAGTCATGCTGGGGTCCCCAGAAGAAGAAAGACATGGACCTGTTAGAGCAGGTCCAGAGGAAGGTCACAAAGATGATCAGAGGGCTGGAGCACCTCGCCTGTGAAGAGAGACTGAGGGATTTGGGGTTGTTCAGTCTGGAGAAGAGAAGGCTCCAGGGAGACCTTACAGCTGCCTTCCAGTACTTCAAGGGGGCCTACAGGAAAGATGGGGAGAGACTGTTTATCAGGGGGTGTAGTGATAGGGTATGGGGTAATGGTTTTAAACTAAAAGAGAGTAGGTTTAGTTCAGATGTTAGGAAGAAATTCTTTACTATACGGGTGGTGAGGCACTGGAGAAGGCTGTCCAGAGCAGCTGTGGATGCCCCATCCCTGGAAGTGTTCAAGGTCAGGTTGGATGGGGCTTTGGGCAGCCTGGTCTAGTGGAAGGCATCGCTGCCTGCAGCAGAGGGTTGGAAGTAGATGGTCTTTGAGGACCCTTCCAACCAAAACCGTTCTGATTCCATGATTTTTTCCCTGTAACTTCATGTTGCTTGCATTGTTTGTTTTCCGCTCTTCTGCTGAATAGCTGGAGAGGTGCACATGCTTCTCCTATTATACTGCTTGGTTACCCTCTGATATGCATTAGGACTCTTAACAACTTCTCATGGCCTGAAGTTAAGTGATTCGCTTCTAGAAAAAAAACCATAAAACTTCTTCACCAGTTGCTTTACTGCTATTTCTGAAGTGTTCTTAACTTTCTGCTACAGTTCACAGCGCAAAGTTCAAACCAATTATTATTTTTAATTTTGAAGAGGTAATTTGGAAGGTCTGTAGCATCAATATTATTCTGTTTATAGTTCTTTATGATCTTCTAGCTAGTCTGCGTATTCCCTTTGTATTAAATGTGCTAGACTACTAACTTTTGTCTTGTTCAGTGATGGAGGAGAAACTGAAGGAGCGAGAAGAGAGAGAACAGCAACTGACTCAAGCTAAAGTCAAACTAGAAAATGACATAGCAGAGATCATGAAGTCATCAGGGGACAGCTCTGCCCAGCTTACAAAAATGAATGATGAGCTACGGTTAAAAGAAAGGTATTCCATCATTGTCAGAACATTTTTGCATTAGTTCTTTACTCCTGCATTCCTTGCTTCTCATTTTATCTCATTTCAAATAGCTGAGCAAGATGCTTCTGAGTGTCACATTGATGTGACAAGTGAACTTAGTCTTTCAAACTAAATTAATCAAAATAGTCTCCTCTGGCTGATTTGAAGAGTTTCACTTTTATAATTTCTAAAATTCCGTGTAGCATATACTTCTCACTGTTCAGAGCAAATGAGCATTTTAATAACATACTGTTTCATAATTGTGCTTTGTAATTATTTGGTTACAAGTTTTGGGGCTTTTATTTGAAAATGGAGGAGATACACGGGTCTCTTTTTTGACCAGCAAGAGAAAATGTGGTTTCTTTCAAATAAAAATTGTGGGTAGAATAGCTCTTTATCTTTTCAGAATCCCAGGCTGGGGGCAAGTTAACTGGCAACGGTGTTACTCTGCACACAAGCAAGTGCTTGGACCCACTTGTGTATTGTGTAATTTAGCAGAAAATTCTCTATATGTTAAATAATTAAATCTCTTCCTAAATGTTTGGACAAAATATAGCACTTCAGCATAATTTAGAGTCTTTTATCTCTGTGCTTGTCATGCTGTCAGCAAAAAGTAATGTTCTTTTATTTGGTCTTTTTAGGCAGTTGGAGCAAATACAACTTGAGCTTACAAAAGCAAATGAAAAGGCTGTTCAGCTTCAGAAAAATGTGGAACAGACAGCACAGAAAGCTGAGCAGAGTCAGCAAGAAACTCTCAAGACTCATCAAGAAGAGCTGAAAAAAATGCAGGATCAACTAATGGACATGGTAAGAAAAACATTAAAAAATACTAGCTAATTATGGGGAGAATAGTTACCACAATGTACCACTGCACCTTTAACTGTGTTCCAACTGTTTTCTGTTCTATCAGAAAAAGCAAATCGAGACTAACCAAAATCAGTATAAGGATCTTCAGGCAAAGTATGAAAAAGAAACTTCTGAGATGATCACTAAACATGATGCAGACATTAAAGGGTTTAAGCAGAACTTGCTGGATGCAGAAGAGGCACTGAAAACTGCACAAAAGAAAAATGATGAGTTGGAAACACAGGCTGAGGAGCTGAAAAAGCAAGCAGAACAGGCCAAAGTATGTATACTTTGTTACTTTGCAAGTAATTTAAAGTTCATATCTTTGTATTTCAGTGAACCACTGTTCTGTTGTTTTGTTTTCTCAGCTTTACCATTTTATAGTAGGGTTTTTGTGATATTTGTTTTGAACTTTTCCAGAACAAATTAATACTGATTAGGGAAGTGAAGCATACACAATTTATTGTTGTCTTCTCTGGATTACACAAGAATCCATGAAGTTTGGTTCTTTGACATTAACATTTTATGTTCATAGATATCTGGTTCAGTGCAATAAGTTGGAGCCAGATATTATTGTTCTCAGTGTTTTAAATGCATGAATTTTAAATAAAATAGGTTGTGAAATATTTAATTTAAATATTTCATTTAAAGGTGTTGCACAATTGAAATGTTGCTCTGTAGTATGATCTTGTGTTACATGCAGCTCTTTGGTATGTATCTTGAATAATTTTCATTTTTTCTCCTGTTTCTTTGATATTGCTGCTTACTTTCATCCCTTATTAGTTATTGGCTATAATCTGTTTATGCTTCATCGAAATGTTTAGTGTATAAATTGGCACAGGAGTTAACTTGCAGATACACCGATGATATGCTGTTTTGAATTAAAAAGGTTATGACAATATATCTTGGGGAGAATTAGCTACAGAAGGTGACTTTGAGAATTGGAAACAAGTACCTACTATGACTCCCTGTATTTTAACTTCATTAGATTCTGATGAGATCATTCTGTGGCTCTTTCTGATTAATATTCATTCAGAAAATTCATTGAGAGTAGTTTCTAAAACCAAGATGAAGTCTGGTACGGAGGACCTCAGAAATCATGGTATTTTTAATTTAACCACCAGAAAGTATTGTTGTGGGTGTTTTTGTAACGAAATATCAACAACAGTTCAGTTTGCACAGGGACTTTGTGCCAGCATATACACTTTAAAAAAAAAAAAACACTTAAATTATAGTAGCATTGTTTGCCCATAATGCACATTTCTCATTTGTCTGCTTGACTTCATTTTTGTTTTCCCTTCTCCCTGACTTTATTTCTTTAGTCCTTAAGCTCTGTGTTAGCATCAGCCAGAAAAGAGATTGAACTAATGTCAGACAAGATGAGGGGTTTGATATCAGAAAAAGAGACTCTGGCACAGGAGGGGAATACTTTAAAATTAGAGAGAGGTTCATTATTATCAAAACTTCTAGAGTTGGAATCAAAGATTTTGTCAATGCAACAAGACCAAGAAGAGCTTTGGACAATAAATGAAGAACTTAATTCAGAAAACAAAAAAATCCTAAAGCAGAGAGAAGAAGCTGAGGCCAAAAGCCAGCAGGAAAGCACAGAAAAGGTAGCACTAATTTCTGAGAAAGGCAAATTACTCTCTGAAATAGAGGCAGCACAGGCAGATCTTCTGAAGATAACTCAAGAAAATGATGCTCTCCGGTCTTCAGAGTCAACCTTGCTCCAACAGCTGAAAGAACTTCAGGCCAACAAAGATGCTATGGATGTGGCATGTCAGAAACATATCAGGGAACGAGAAGAACTGGAGCATTATCAGAAGAAACTTTTGGAAGAGAAGGATGCAGTCATTAAAGACAAAGATGATGTCATTCAGAAGCTGAAAAGTTCTTACGATGACCTGGCCAGAGAACAAAGAGAGCTACTACAACAACTGTCAACTCTGACTGCAGAGAGAGATTCGGCCCAAGATAAACACTTGGATCTTAAAAGTACACACACAGCCTTAAAAAATGAACGGGACCATCTATTGCAGATGAGTCAGAGTCTGCAGTCCGAGAAGGAGATGCTCCTTAGAAGTATAGAGGAGTTGCGCCTGAGTTCAGCTGATACTGTTAGTGAAAACCTGGTATTAAAAGTGAGAACAGAAGAGATGCAAACAGAGCTAGAGAGTGAACATGAGGAACTTAAAAAGGTGATGAAAGACAATACAGAGCTTAAGGCTTCCCTTGCTAGTCTCACTCATCTTCTTGAGGAAATTAAATCCTCAAGAGAGACATCCAACTCTGAATGTATTAAGTTACTTCAAGAGAAAGAGGCTCTTTCTTCATCAGAACGAAGGCTTTTGGCTGAAAAGGAGGAACTTCTAAATGAAAATAAGGTAATTACTGAAAAGCTTGCTAAGGCCACAGCAGATGCTATGCTTGCTGAGAAAACCTTTACTGAGAAAATAAATGAATTGAACTTGGAAAAGGAATCTGTTTTTTGTAAGTCACTGCAATTTGAAAAACACAGTGAAGCTCTTCTGAAAGAGAAGAATGAATTGGAGAGAAAATACTCAGAGCTCCTTGATGAGAACAAGTCTTCTAAAAATGCGGTTTCTGATATGAAGAGAGAACATGAGCTGAACATCTCAGCCAAGAGAGTTCTGGCCCAAGAGAATACCACACTCCAAGAGTCCACTGAAGCTCTCAAGGAAGAGCTAAATAAGATGAATCTGGAAAATCAAGAGCTAATCGCTTGTAAACGTGACCTTTCAGGTCTTCTGAAAGAGGCACAGGATGCCAAAATAACATTAGAAAATGAACTGTCTGCTCTGTCTCGTGACAAGCAGGTACTATCATCTTCGTTCAAGACCTGTTCTACTGACATAGAAACACTGACCAGAGAGAGGACCGAATTACAAGAGAAGTGTCAGAAATTAAATGGAGACCTTGAGAATATGAAAGAAAGCTTAACCATAGAAAAGGAAGCTAGAAAACTGGACAAGGAATCATTTTTGTTGGAACGTCTGGAGCTCCAAAATAACATCAGCTTCTTAGAGACGGAGATAGAAGTGACGAGAGAGAAAAATAAGGAATTTCTGACTGAGAAAGAAAGTTTGGTTCAGGAGAAAGAAAAATCCGAAACTAAACTGGTGGAAATAATTAAAGAAAAAGAAATCCTCTGTGCAGAGACAGAGCAGCTGGCTTCCAAAATTGAGCAACTGAAGAGTGACTTTGCTTCCTTGTCTACATCAAAAGCAGAGCTCCAGGACTTGCACAGCTGTCTGTCCAAGATGCTGGATGATCTTCAGCAGAAACATGAGGTGACTGAGAAAGAGAAGAACAAGTTACTTAAGGAAAATGAAAGTCTTCTTGCTGAACAGAAGAGTCTGGTCATCAGTAGGGAAGAAACACTAAAAGAGAAGGAGAAATTGTCCAAGAACCATTATAAACTGCAGGAGGAAGTAGCACTGTTAGAGCACACTAACATAGACCTCTCGGGCAAACTGCTGGTCTCTGAGGAAAAAAATCAGATGCTGCTGGAGAAGGTGAACAATCTGGCTTTGAAACTAAGAGAAATTGAGACTCTCCAGGCCCAAACAGTAATGCAAAAAATGGAGGTATTGAAACATACAGTTAAACAATCAAGTATGGTTATACTAATACTGAGCACTAACTCCATGGTTTCCTCTCTGCACTTCATTGCACAATCAGCACTTCATCTCAGGGTAAATGGGCTGGAGTTTTGTTCTCAATATATTACTGTGGGTTTTTTTAAGTTGTAACTGAGTCTGAAAGACATTTAAACTATAATAATTCTTTTAAAATTATTTCTAAATATAAAAGCCTATGTTGTCGCTGAATGTTGCAAGAAAACAACAAAAACTGTGAATAAAAGGAAGCTTTGTTTTCTGAATCTGGTAGAAGAAATCGGACAGTTCCTCTGTTGAAGTACTTTGCAGCTTAATAGCTAGTGTAGGAATTACAACAAACTAAAAATTTGAGTTATTCAATAAATATAAAAACAATGTACTACTCCTGTAAATGTAATTGGATAATTAAAAAACAATGCAGGAGAACCGTTTACATTTGCATTATAGGACTTTCAGACTGTTAAAGATATTGGCATCTCCTGTGTTCTTTTTATTCACAGAAGTGTTTTGTATTCACCGCCAACAAATTCTGAATAACATTTTGAATTTCATCTTGGCTCAAAGCCCATAAAATCACTTAGGATATATTAAATCCATTTTGTATTCTGTAGGAATGGCTTATGCCTACCTTGGTACTTTAATAATATACTTGTGAATTATTTCATTTTATGAGGGCATAACGAACAACATTAAAATGATGTGATAATTGGCCTATTTCCTAATTATTTTTTAATTTATATTCAAATTTTTATCAATTGTTATAATTCCACATTCTCTGAAAATAGAAAAGTTTGTTGGAAGTGAATATCTACGAACTACTACTGTCTAAAATATTCGGAAGTCTAAGAGCAATCACAGTTGTAAATAGAAATCCAGGAAATAAAAAAGAAAGGAAGAAATGGGCTAAGTGGTGACCCAAGCATGGGGTTTCTGCATGGAACTGAATCTACTCATGTCTGTTTATTTTTACACTTTATGCCAGCTTCAGAATGCAAAGTCAGAGCTGAAGTCCTTGTTTAATTGGAAAGCATCTGGCAAACAGTGGAGCTGTGCATAAAGTATTGTGGGTTTGCTTTCAGAGGTCCCACTGGTAATACTTTCTTCTCCTCCATCCTCACTTTATACACAGGCTGTCAAAATGGCAGAAGATGTTTTACAGACTGTGGAGAAGGTGACCAAAGAGAAGGATGCCATTCACAAAGAAAAGATTGAAACTTTGGCTTCTTTGGAGAACTCTAGACAGACAAATGAGAAGCTGCAGAATGAGGTAATCACATTTAAATGCTTTTATCTGAAAAGTATTGCCTGGTTTGTAAGTGACTTGGATCTTTCTTGCAGTGCGTATGCAGTTTGTGAAATATGTGTTTTAGGCTTTGGTTACTTTCTGGGATGAAACCAAAGACAAAATCATGCTTCAGTTTCCTGGTTGTATGGGTTGCAGCTTCACACCCCAGTGAAGTGCTGCAAGGTCTGACGAGGTACAAATACCACTGACCTACGCACTGTACAAATAAATGCATTGGCACAGCTGTCCCAAAGAACTTACAGTCCAAGAAATACATCAGTTCCTCCAGGGACCCATTCTTCAGTCTATGCCCTTCCACCACTTCGTGATACATCAGGGTTTGAAAGCAGGGAAAATGTCCTCACTAATCTCTCTTACACTCTTTGGCCTCAGAGAATCTTGAACTAACATTGAACTGGGAACTTTTCTGCAGATCTTGAGCACGCCGTGGCCTCTTGTTGATGGCTATTTTCATCTTTTGCATCTCTTGTAATAATGGGTAGTGAACAGCTGGACTAACCTAAATGCAACAGCTTGTTCTGAAATGGTAATGATTTCCAAGGAGATCTGATCGCTTGAGAATTAAAATCAGTGACGTTAATAGTGGCAGGAGTTCACTTTCTGGATTAAAAAAAAATAAGATAACCACAGGGTCCTGTAATGCCTTGAGAGTGACTGAAGATTATCTGTTGTGTAAGATAATGTGTCACTGAATGTGAACAAATAAGGTTCACAAGCTTGTGGTATTTATGTGGTAGATACATGCTCAGTAAATAGATATGCAACAATTCAACCTGTGCAACACGATCTCTGGAAGGAATTGATTACTTACGGTTGCAAGCGCAGCATTCAGCCTCCCATTTCTTGGAAATAAAGGTATGGTAAGCAAGAACTTTTTATCAGTTACCTTAGAAGAATAAATATCAAAGGGAACAGCTATTTTTAACAAGAAGTGTTGAGTTAGAAAAATAATGCTTTGAGTTGCACAGCATTTAAAATGGAGGTGCTTTGGAGCTTTACATTTTATACCAGGGTCTATACATCAGATTACTGTAAGCTCCTCTTCAGTGGACACCAAGTTTTTGTGCTGCTAGACTTGAATTCAGAAAGGCTTATAACACATTTTGCTAGACAAATGCTTCTCAGTGCGAAGTCGGAATTAATTTAACTAGTAATGATGATAAAGTGGATCAGCTCAGGTCACTTCCTCCATTTTTCTGAATATCTTTTCTGAATGCTGCACCTGGAAACATTACTGTTTCATTAGTGTAATGAGTTCTTTTTCCTCTTTAAGTTGGACATGCTTAAACAAAACAACTTGAAAAATGAAGAGGAACTTACTAAATCAAAAGAGCTTCTAAACCTAGAGAACAAGAAAGTGGAAGAACTTAGAAAAGAATTGTAAGTATTTCTATGTGAATTTTTTAAACCATTACTTTAACCTTTCATTAAAAAAGTCTTTCTGTACATCTCCAGTATCCTCGCTTATAAGGCAGATCATACTTAAATACTAGTTTGATGTGCATATAACTTCAAATCAGAACAGTGCTCCTGAATTTCTCAAGTTATTGAAGAAATCCTTCACTTCAAGCTTGGTTTGAGATGTTATGTTTGTTGGAGGAAGTATATCGTTCTGCCACCTGAGGGCACTAGATTACTTTAAAGGTTTTATTGCCAAGAAATCCTGTTTGGATTTGATTACAAGTATCCTTGGAGTGTTAAGTAGTTTTAAGAGGCTTTGTTTATAGAAAATCTGGTTCTGCTTTCATTTTTCATTTATGGCCTTACCCAGTTTATTCCTGGTGCCATGCTATGGACTGATTTTCTAACTGGTACCATACAAATGCCGTATATAGAACTATGTAAAAGTAGAGTTAATTTCTTAACATTTGAGATGCTTTATTTGAGAAACTACCTCTTATGAGCTACAAATGAATAACGTGTGCCATTGTACAGAAATTAACTGCAAAGCATCTGATATAAAGTAATTTGTATGTGGAATGTCATTGGATCAAAGCTTTTAGTGTGCCACCATGAATAAAAATCCAGCCTAATTATTGCTACCCTGCAGTAGCTGCATGTCCCCTGGCTTTCAGAGATGTAAAGCATTAAATCACAAGTCTCTGTTCCCACTCTGAGAAGAATTTCTTGACTCACAGAGTGAGAGCTGGAATCTGGGATATGGACTGATAGCCAAGAGTATCTGTGACTAATTATTGTTATTAGTTTCATAAGTCATTTTGTGACAGTTCTTACCGCTGCTCTGAGGTGAAGACAGGACACAAGGGAAATCAGCACACAGAATAAATTCTAAGTTCTCTACGACTGACAGTTTTTACTGCTTGCTTTTAAAAACTGCATGCCTGTGTGTATAGAGAGCAACCTCGTCTGAGAAAGGCTGGATATCATTCTGCAGTTCCTGCCTGCCTCTATGCACGTGGGAAATGCCAAAGCAAAATAATGATTTCTAGACTAGTTGCTCTAATGCTTAGGTCAGCATGGGGTAGCAGACTGATTTCATGGAAAGACAGAATATAAATTCTGCCTGACAAATTACAATCTAATATTTATAGAAATTACTTCCTTGAAAATCCTCTGTACTGAAAGGTGTTCTCATGATTCTGATAATTGTGCTTTTTATTTTTTTTTCTGCTTAAGATTAATCCAGACAGTTGCTGTATATGGTCTCTAGTTACCAGTGGTATGAGACACCGTGGATAAGTGGTTGCTGGTCTGGATGATATTTAATTGATCTTTGTCATAGTTATTTAGTGTGTTGCCTTTTTTAATTACAGTAAGGTGTTAGCTTGATAATAGGCATTTCTTGATCAGTGGTAATGAGGGTAGTGAGAACACCCCTGAGATGTCAGTTGAAGAACGTGGTGCCTTGCCTTTGTGAAAGAGAGGAGAGGGGAAGTTTTGTTCCCAGGAGCTATGGCTGTAGGTAGGGCAAGACTGCTGCCTCCAGAGCAGTGCCTTTTGGAGGTGGGAAGATAGTGCAATGGAATTGGTTTGCTTTGTAAAAGAGCTTCTTCCATGGAAAAATAGGATGAAGAAAATCAGAGCTAACAGCTGGATGTTGTGTATTCATTTACTATTGCCTACTGTCAAGTGCACTTTAAGCTATCAATTCAAAATTCCTGGGTAGTAAGCACAGGGCAGTGTTTCACACAGATTGACCCCAGTGTTTTGTGTGTGTTTTAATAATACCCCTAATTTCTGCTTAAATGCCAAAAACAAAAAGGAGACTGGTTAGTAGTGCAGTTCAACAAACAATCACAGTTAAAAATAGGTACGTTCCTGCATCAGCAAGTGTATTCATACACAGATAATTTGAATCAATAGTCGGTGATGTGAGCTCGCCTGCTTAGTCCAGTCTAGGTGGTTTAGATTGGAAATTGGTCAAGGACTAGATAACTAAAAATTGCTGTAGTTAGAGCTCAGAGATTGACTAAGATTTTCCAGGCATTTCTTCATATTATGTGCTAAGCTCTAAATCTGACTTTGTTTTGTTCAAATGTGCCCAATAACAAACTGTAGAGTTGTTTTATTTTGAAGTGCTTGAATAAGTTTCTGACTTATGGGTTCTTCTACCTCCCATGGCAATAAAAATATTTTTAATATTCCAGTCAGGGTTGAACTCTGTGCAATATTGGCACATAGGAGTACTGAGAGTGCTTGTTACCAAAACAAAACCCAGACATAGAAGTTCCCATTTCATGAAGTGGACACCTTTTTCATTTTTTAAAATAAGTTGTCAAATGTTATAAGAACTTGTGTTAGTCACTTATGTCACAGGCAAGCATGCAATTTAAAAAAAAAAAAAAGTTGAAAATAAACGTACTTTAAGGAAACCACATGTATTACGGACAACATAGGCTAATGGAACCTACAGATCCATTTTTATAGCTCAGATTTTGTTTTGTCTTCTTGTTGGTTTTGTGTCCATTAAACTAATGAGAGCAGAGTTGATGTTTTCCTGGTTTGCCTCCTGTGATCCTGCACATTCTTGGTTGTTCGGGTGTCAGACCTTGTAGGAAGTATTTAAATAAGTGGAACCATTTTTTTTTAAGCAATTCACATATTTTCTCCTACAAAATACACAGACATTCATTTCTGAGAAAGTCTGGGCTATAAAGCTCACCAGCAGTCCTGTCAAACCGCACCGTGTCAGGCACGTTTCTGAATGCAGGTTCTTGTTAACCATCGGAAACATGCAGGACCAGCAGGCTGAGCTTACCTTGTACTTCCCTGAGCACCTACTACAGGCCAAGGAGAAGGAAGTAGTCATTTTGTGCTGCCACTGCCTTTCAGGGCTAGCCCTATCTGTGTGCATCTGAGGCATGGAGCGTCACCTTTCTTATACATCGCCACGTGACCTAGATGTATTTTTCCAAGCTGTGAAGCTGATTCTCTCCCACAGTTTTTTCTTGCCTCTCTCGTTCCTATGGTAACAATGCACTCTCTGTCCTCGCAGCGAAGCGCTGAAGCTGGCAGCTGCTCAGAAGTCCCAGCAGCTTGCAGCTTTGCAAGAGGAGAACGTGAAACTTGCCGAGGAGCTGGGCAGAAGCAGGGACGAAGTCACAAGTCATCAGAAGGTAGAGTGGCTGGAACGTTTCCTGATCTATGGTGAAAGTGCTGTACATGCTGTTTCCACTGCTGTCTGGGTGACGTTGCACTGCATGTTTGTGATTGAAAGATGAGTTGTTCTGAGAATATTTTAAAATAAATTTGGAAACCACCTGCATTGGGAGGTTAGAACTGCAGGCTAACAGAAGGTTGCGTAACCTGTGAAGGATACTTAGGAGGCTTGGAAATAAGCATAAATTAAATATGCTTTAGCCAAATGTATTAGCAGACACTTGCTATTTCTGTCAGGAGTGATTTTGTTATACAATTATGAAATCTCCATCTAACCAGAACTAAGGAAATCCATTTATTTAATTCTTCTCCTTATTCTTGCTCTCCCTTCCCACTAAAAAGGAGTATTTAGGATGTCTTTCAGCATACTATTTAAAACTGCTCGGTTGGAGTCTATAAAAAGCACTATGCACACATATGCTTGCTTAGACTCGATACTGTGCATGTACACGAACAGTGTTGCAGTCAGGTACCGGGTACATGGAGGACTAGAATTGAGGTGAGATTTTTTTCTGGCGGTAGTTTATAGTGAAAAAAGACTATTTATTTGTATATTTCTACTTCTTGCATTTGCACATGTTGGAATCTTAAAGTACGGGCTTAGTTATACAGCTTCTAATGCTGGTAGTTGCCGGAAGAGATATTAGATTTAAAACCATTAAACGTGGTTTCATTTCTCGTGGAGCAGTTCCAGTGATAGCCACACCATGAAGGCATCTTTGGAAGCTCTAGTCCAAAAGCACGAGTGTGTGGGACATGTTTTACACACTGCCTTTCTGAGAGCACTTCTGCAGAAGAAGGGTATGCCTGTTCTCGGTGGCAGTGGAACAGATGTCTTCCATTCTGCAATGTAGGCTAATGCTTTTAAAGCCAAGAGGCTGACTTTTTCCCCCAAGGTACCTGCTTTAAAATACTGAGGATGAGTAAATACAGATCTGGCAAGTTTCTAAATCCTTTTGGCTTCTGCTAGGAGTAATGCACGAGCTTCTTCATCCTGAAGGGCCTTTGGAGATGATTAACAAGAGTCCCAGACGTGTGGGCTCTAGCACTGACTCATGCTGCAACTGAGTAGTGATGTGACAAGAGAATGCTGTCATCCTAAACAGCCAGTGGGAGCTCTGCTCCCCGCTCCCACTTGTTTTCTTAAATTATTTTGGAATCTTTGAGGCAACCTGTTATTTTCAGAAAGAGTTGTAACTTGAAAGTGATTCGGCGACACTGGTCAAATCTTTCTGCCTAACGTACGTGGCCAGGGTTGATGTTCAGAAAGTCCCTGGAGGGAGGGACCCTTCAGCCCCCCAGGCGTAGGCTGGCAGTGGTGATTGCAACCTCATTCTGTGGCCTCTGTAGTTTCCAGATGAACTTGCAGAGGAGTCTTGCTGTCTGCATCCTACCGACCTGTGGATCTGTCAGCAGAGATCCTCTAATTGCCAGGACAGAGAAGTCCACGAAGCACAGAGTCATATCTTGCAAATTGTAGCGCTCTCAGTTCACTCACACCACGGCCTTTTCTTTCTGTGAGCGGATGACTGCAGTAGATTGGACTTGGAAGTCTGCTAGAGCTTGAAGCAACAGTCTGCTTACCTGCAAATTTCAAATTTGAGCCTTGGCAATGTGGCAATGCTGTTGCATTGCTTAGGTGTAATGTTTGGGCTGTGGCACCTGTAAGCCTAGTAAACTGCATGCCTCCTAGCAGCCGGGAAGAGGCCTTGCACATTCCAGGAAATTCTTGTCATGGCGAAAGGAACAGAGGCAAATGTTGTCATGGAGAACGCAGGTTTCCTTCCAGGTGTCACATCACTAACGAGCACAGCTTTCCTCAGTGCAGTTCGTACTGATGACACGTGCAGCATACCTGCCTAAACTGTTGTGTCTCGTGGTTCCTTGGCGCTGGAGGCAGATGTTCAGCTAACAGCATTCCGTCCCCTCTGGGGCCTTCAAGTACTAACCATCATTTTAACACTGATGGAAATCTGCTGCTGCCCTTGGGAATGCCACTTTTTTCGTGTTCCCTTTAGACCTTACCTAACCTAAACTTACAGTGTACTTGTTCTACCTTTGACTCAGGCAGGTTCTCGTATTGAAACAGCTGCAAAATGAGCTGGCCTCAAGGCTTCTAGCGCTGATAGCCAGACCTCAGGCTAGCACAAGCTCACTGATTCCCACCACCGTTTATGTTTTGCTGTTACTTGGGTGAATGTACGCTGTGTTTAGGCACCAAGTGACAGCATGGTTTTGAGTTTGTTGCTTCAGGCTGTCTGTGGGAACAGAAAAAATGTTGCCATGAAGAATTGCTCAATTAGATTTAAGAGAACAAGTGTCCGTGCTAACAATGAGGAGGTCGGACATGGAGCAGGGTTGCCGAAAAACGGGATGATAGGAAGCAGTGCTTCAGGCTGAGTTTCTGTGCATGTGCCTATTAAAATGCAGCCAGAAAGGTAGCAAGCGTATGTTTTAAGTATTTTGAGCAGTCACTATGGTAACTATATAAATTCCAGCAAGTGTGTTAGTCAGTTGGGTTAGTGACTCTGTGGCTGCATATGACACACTTTGCAAAATTAATGGATACTCTTTCATGAATGATTTATCCTGACATCTAAAGGTTAAAGTGCCTTATACTAAAGATGCTGGGGGTGTTTTTCTATATCGATTCATAAATAATTAGCTGTCTGTAATTAGTTAAAGATTCCTGGTCAGATACATGCTGAGCTTGGGGAACATTTCTGGCTTCAATTTATTTGCTGGAGTATTTCAAGAGCCTCAGACCTGCCCAGGCATTTTAATTTCATTGGAAAACAAAACAAAACAACTGCAGAATTATCTATTAGCCGAGCTGGTCCATCTTTTGTACAAGGTATGTGAGAAGTCTGCTCTGAGGCTGACGAGAGAACAGATTGCTGGAGAAATGTTGATGAGAGAAGAGGGTGCCCTTTCTACCACCAAGTTGCTCCAAGCTTGATCCATGACTGGGTGCAGCTGCAACAGTGGTTTACAAGCTGCAAAGCTCCCTTAACGTTTGCTCTCCTAAACTTTTCTCTCTTTAGCATCCACTTCTGTCTTGCTCTACACAAAACCCACTCATCTAGTTCTCGCTAGTTGTGAGGGCTTAATGTGGCCCCGCGGAGTCAACAGGTCTGGGAGACGGTAACAGACACCAGACCAACAGCTTTAGGGATAAATTATTTAATCTCCATATAGCGGTACAGTAACGAATACGGATCAGTAGTACAATTATCCAGGTCAAAATGACACCAAATCCAGTAATTCATCAATACTGGGCTAAACTTAATAGCTGGGCACACAAACACAATTCTCTTTGGTGCTTGCAGGAGGCCAAGAGGTACTGTGTAAGGCAGCGCTAAGCCTCACACCTCTTTTGTGTGCACATGACCTCAAAATAAAGCAGTAACAACCCCTCACTAGCTAATATGAATTAGTCACTGAATGATTTGCATTTGTGTGCCTGCATTGTCCTGGAAGAAAATTGATTACTTTAAGGATTTTTAGGTTCTGTAGCCTCTCCTGTGTCTGTTTTATGATGATAACGATGTTCTGATACATTATATTAAAGAAATAATCCACGGTGTATTAACTGTAGGGTTTTTGTGTTTGTGTTTTAGCTGGAAGAGGAGAGATCAGTACTCAATAACCAGTTATTAGAGATGAAAAAGAGGTAAGTTTTCTTCTGATGTGTATTGAACTATGTGGTCCTACAGAAAATTTGAAAAAAAAAACATAATACAAAAACAGTGCTAAGAAAAAGCAGTTCACGCCTATTGTAGTGAAAAGTACTGAGGCTGTTACACAGGTTGGGCTTATGGATGGTATCTTCTGCGTTTTCTTTATTAAAAGTGAGATGAAAAAGTAATTATTAATATAAGAAAAAAACATGTAAGAAGAGGTATTTACCATTTTCTCTTTAGTTATGCACCTCTTGCGTTGTACTAGTTCTCTTCGTTTTCAGTAAGCAGTTTAGCGTTTGATTTTAGTTTGCTCTGGAATATTGGATTGTTCATCAGTCTGATAAACATCATACGTACAGATCCTCCCCAGTCAAGTTCTTAAGGAGTAATGGAAAGATAGTGATGATAAGGATTGTTATTTAAAATAACACTAAAGGCAGTTATTCAGCTGTCGGTGGCTTGTTGTTACAGTTTTGAGATATTCATTTCCTTTATCAGTAGTTATTGCAGTTCATTCAGCACTGCTTTTAAATACCAGGAGATTTGTCTGGGTGACTGGGGCATCCCTTTGTAAACCGTGCTATTCAATAAATGGTCCCAAGTTACAAACTGTACGGTCTTCCTGCTATTTATAGGGAAAGCCAATTGGCTATGTACCACAAGGTATTCAGAAAAATGTAGGCTTTTCAAAAGTAATTGTATAAATTCCTAGAAAAAGGTGAAGTTCTCCATGACACCAAGTGTGCTCCAAGCAAAACAAACAAAACCTTGTTATAATTTTGTGCATTAACTATGGCTGCAAAAAAGACGGTGAATGGCACCTCAGTAGTCATGCCCATCCTTGGCTACTCAGCAGATACACTGGGCCCATTTTTATTCCCTAATAATCTGTTACTTTGCAGAATCTGCACCATACTTTCTCTCTCTCACTTCTTTGAAAGGACAGCATGAACATAGGAAGCTTTAGGTTGTGCAGTACCCTCGGAGAATGCAACGGTTTAATTAGTCATTAAACAGAGAGGCAAGGCAACAGCTGAAGCTCCAGCTTTAACCAGCCTTAAGAATTGACTCACTTGGTCTTTAGCTGCATGTAATAGCATAGGTGTAAGTCACTTATTTTTTAAAAAGAGGTGAAGGAGAAGATAGTATTCTTTAGCTGGTGTAAAGACTGTTTGACATCCACAGTAATTACTGAGTTTATACCAACTGAGGATCATCTCGAGCATATCTGATGTGGAGGAAGGAAGTGAAAAGGGATCCCCCTTATTCATGCTGCTGACAGCTTACAATGCTGTTTATAGCCCATTAATTGAGATGTTTTAAAATACATATTTAAAATGGTGGTGAGAATTATTTTAAATAGTGTAACTGTCTGTAATGCAGATGTGTCTGCACTGAAAATGTATTTAGCAGTTAATTTTATGTCTGTTTTTACTCTGTATGAGCTGTCTGAAATACCCTAGATAAACATGAAATCATTAGAGTGAATGTTAACGTTACTTTCAGGGTTGTCAGGTACATCTGTGCTTACCTTCAGTTGGTTACACTGAGATGCCCAAGTTTGTGACTGGCTTAATGACATTTCTCAACAGTGTTGAATAAACTCCAATAGAACGGATAAAACACGTAGCAGAAATAGTCTGTTATTGAAGAAAACTGCAGGCCATGAGGGGTTAAAAAATGGAAGCATATGGCCTTATTTCCTAACAAAAAATTTAGGCTGAATGAAGAACTAATTAAATAAAAAAGGTGTCTCTCTAAATTCCCAAACTCCACTAAAGTTGGTGATGAGCAATAATTTCTTCCTTTTATCTTCAGAATTCGAGATGCTGAAACAGAGACATCTATTTATTTCAATTAGGTCAAATCTCTAACAGTAGCTTTCCCACCTTCCTTCCACCCACAGGAATTTAGCAACTCTCTATGAAATAGTCCAGCTAGGAGTGGCAGGAGATTAATATTTATGACTCTGAGGGGGTTCTGTGTTACTCCAGTTCATTAGGTTCACTGTGGGTTGCTGACTGTCTTACTGTCTTTGAGCTTGCGCTATTTATCGATACTCATTTCATTCCTCTCTCTTCCCTTTCCTACCCTTGCTTCCTTTGCTATATCTGTGTGTCTTTAATGGTAAGACTCAAGAAAGTCTATCCACGTTACAATAAATAATATATATTTATTTTTTTTAGTAAAGTTGTTGTACATATTTTGGCTGCCTTTGTCCCTTGGTGTCTTGCTTTTGTTTTGTAAAACACTCAGCAATATATATATATATATATATATACACATATGTTATATAGTCTATATTTTTTTACCAAAACAAAAAAGCGCCTTGGTGCAAATTTAGTTCTTCCTTATAGTATTTTGCATTTCTACTCCACGTTTCTAACGTTTGGTTCTTGTTATCTTGCATTTTTAAAGCTTGCCCAGTAACACTTTAAGGTACTTGCTTCATTCTTAGAATTTCTTATTTTTGTAGTAAGGGAAGAATCTGGGTGATTTTTTTTTCCGATGTTAAACAAAACAAAACAACAACAACAAAAAACCCCATTGTCTCCCATGAGTTCCACATACTGTGCTCAAAATAAGGCTTAACCTCCTCTAGAATATAAAATTTTAAAATGGTGTATGAATTGACAGTCTTGTCTCCCCTTGCCCCCCTTCAATTCCTGCTGCCCAGCAGGGATTTTGGATATGAACTGGCAGGGGAAAAGTTTTAAGCTCACTGGGTCACCGTGTGGATGCCATGTTCCCCACTTGGATAAGTAATTAGCGACATACACCGACTATAGTTTTACTTTCCAGTTTGTACGTTTTAGAGGGCCTCTAACTGGAGCTGTAAAGGATCGCTCCTGGAAAGACTGCCCTGTAAAAGCAAAAAAGCAATGCTTTCACACAGGCACCTTTTTCCCCCTCTCGCTTTCTCTCCTCTTTTCTTCTCTTGTTTCTTTCTCCTTGTGTTATAGTACTCTAGACTCCTATATTGAATTTGTAAATATATATTACTACGCTTACAAACTGTTTACCTTTTTCAACCACCCGAATGCTTCTGCCTCCTTTTTACAAGGCCAATAAATGGCAAGTTAACTATGTTTGTACAAAAAGCACACGCCTGCCCTTGATCTCTAAGACGAGGATCTGACCAAAAAATAGAAACATTGCCTTAATAGCAAGTTCTGGAGCATGAGGCAAGTCGCTGGGGTTTCCACCTGCCCTTTTACAGCTGCGTGCAGAGCAAAGGGAAACCTGGGCAAAGTCTCAGGTAGGGGAGAGCTTGTGAGCAGCATCGTGCAGACGTCCTTTCCCGTTTCCCCATCCTTCGGTACACGGTGGGGTTGCAGCTCTGTGGATCAGAGGCGGCAGCAGTGTCCTGTACACTGGCGGGACATTACTTTCCCACAGCACAACCCTGTGCTTCTGATCCAATTCAGCAAGGCATTTAAAAACACGGGGCAGGCTGGAGCATGTAAATAATGCTGCGGAAAAGCACAGAGACTGCTGTCATGCTTTCGGTGCTCTGCTGAATCGGGCTTGGCAAGGGATAATGAGGAGAGCTGTTAAATGCCACTGCCCTTTTTGTTAGCAGGAGCACAACTTGTATTTGAAGGCAAGATCGTGCCGTCTGCAACTTGTGTTTCTGTTTATATTAATTCTCTCATTGTAAAAATGTACCAAAATCAACCTTTGGGTTTTTTTTGGTAGCTGCATCAGCTTTTCTAAACCCCAGATTCTCCACTTGCTGCTTCCATTCCTGAGTATAATCTTAACAATGAAAGAATTACATTAATTGTGCTCTCATTGTTGAGTTTCCTATTTATCTCGAGTCAGTGAGGTTTACTGTATTTCATGGTCTGGGTATCGTGGCTCTCACTAACTGTAGATACCATGGATGTAAAAACTTCTCAGTAAGGACTTAGGAGCTATTCCTTACCTACTGCATATCCTCACACAAGGACATGTTCCACTCTTGGTCCCTTGAACAGTCCAAAGAGAGCGTAGTTTCGTTTATTAAATGAAACCACTATGTCATTCGGTTTCTTTGAATTACTGTCTTCATGCTTTTTGTGTAGTGGGCATGTATTCCGATAGCTTAGTTTGTCAGCAGCCCTCTCAGAGCTAGTAAGAAGAAAAGCAGCTAACTTCAGCCATCGTCTGAAGTGGGACGTGTGGAATCGCACAGAAAACTGGCTTCGTCCCCAGAGGCCTGGAGAGTTGGCAGCCAGCTGCTGGGCACCGCTTGGTGCTCTCAAATCAGGCTTCTCCTCTAGACGAGTAAACACAGATTTTGGAGTAACAAGAAATGGTTTTGGTGGCCTTTATTTATTTATTTATTTTATTTTGACAAATGAAAACCTTTCAGCTTGTACTGAACTTCTGTAGCAATAGTCCTAGCACTAGAGGACAGTTGTGTGTGTCCTGTGACCTCTCAGGAAGACCTGCTAGCAACGACGTTCTCACAGTAATGCTGTGATGCCTTAAGAACGCCAGCAGGACAGGAATTGTAGGCAGAAGCCATCTCTGTTAGATCAGCTGAAAAAGTCGGGAAGCCTGGACATATGTATACAGAAAGGGCTTGCGCCTGCTTTGGAGGATTCCTTTCTAAAACCTCCTTCCCATGAAATAAAACAAATCCCAGGGTTTATTTATTAAATCAGGGTTTCTGAGGGATCAGTAGTTGTTAGAAGCCCAGAAATGCTCGAAGTATCTAATTCAGGAAATAATGTAACTGAAATTAGTGAGGACCAGCTGATACTTCCAGCATCATCAATGCTTTGCATGACAACTTGTACAATGAGCTTTGCATGTGTGTTTTGTTGCTTGTTAATAATTTTCAGGAAGTAACAAAACTCTGATGTTAGGTTTTGTGGAACATTGTGCAACATGTTTGTTTATCCTGTATCTCCCCAGTCTATTGACTCGTTTCTTTAAATTCAAATGGATACGATGATATGCAGATTCTGGCTTTTACTACCTAGGTAAACTTTTTGCTTTGTTTCCACAGTTGTAACATCTGAAATGTTTACACAGATATAGAATCTTAGTTAAGTACAGAATTAATATTTAAGAAGAACTTCTTACAGTAGTTTACTACTTAAAATTAATTTAAACTTCTTTAGGCAACAGCATTAACCTATTCCTTGGATGATTTCTGGTTGTATTTGGTTTTCTTCTAGAGAATCAACATTAAAAAAAGAAATTGATGAAGAGAGAGCATCTTTACAAAAATCCATCAGTGATACTAGTGCCTTGATCACACAGAAAGATGAAGAACTGGAAAAACTCAGAAATGAGGTAAATGAGGAAAAGCAGGTTGCTTCTCAATCTTTATAGCTACAAGTGTCTGACTGTGGGGTTGCTACTGAAGAGTTGGGTAATTCATTTTAATTTAATTTAATGATTAATTTAGCATAGTTAAATGTTAGAATTAAATCTTTATGTATATGTACCTAGTTAGTGCCTGTGCCTCTGGCTAGTTCGGTGAGAGCTGCCATGTATTTGTGGTGGCTGTTTAGCCCTTAGAATGGTACCTGTCTGCTTTGACTTCGTGCTGGGAGACCTAAGCATTCCGATGTAACTCTTACAGATCACAGTGCTTCGTGGAGAAAACGCTTCTGCGAAAACCTTACAGTCAGTGGTTAAGTCACTGGAGTCTGATAAGTTGAAACTTGAGGAAAAGGTGAAAAACTTGGAGCAAAAGCTCAAGGAAAACAATGAGCCATTAACTGTAACTAGCCCCTCAGGTAAAAGAGAAAGCTTTTCTTGTGTCTGTGCTTTCAACTTTAATCTTGCAGGGTTTTGCAGCTATTAAAACACATAGTTAAAACGAGGTTCAACTAATTGAACCTCCTGAGAAATGTGACTTTTCTGTTGTAGGACAGAGCTAAGTTTTTTCAAATGAAGAAAATCTGACCAGCTGCAAAATGTAAATGCTCCCAATTTTACCAGTTAACCCCATTCACACTAGGGGCAGGGGTGCAATTTGTCCGGAAGTGACGCATGCATAAGCTATTCCAAAACTTTTATTTGTGAACTGTCGCTGTCACCTAAACACACAGTTGTATTTTAATAAATAATGTGCAATATTGAACATGCTTCTGTAATGCACTGGTCCAAAAAAAAGAAAAAAAATCCCCTGAAAGCCACCCTCACTGGAACTTACCCTGAATGCTCAGGAAGCAGTAAGAATAAAATGTGTTGGAGACCAGAGATTATTCCACTATTTCAGTCTCTGAATAAGCCATTGTATGTTTCACCCTTTAGGTTGCTGGCTATTTATGCCTTGCCTTTTTGTTTCTCTTTAAAGGTGACATTGCTGCTAATCTACTTCAAGATGAAAGCTTGGAAGAGAAGCAGGTATTTGGTCTGAAACATCACCATGCTAAACAGCACTGTGTCTGTAGGCAGGCTGAAATATTTTTCCAAACGCGGTTCCTGTCAGATTTTGGAAATCAGGATTAAAATGGGCAGATTTTTCTTTTCACCTTGTGCATCTGAGGGGCAACGTTAATGGCAGGAAATACTTAGAATCAAGTGATATTGGAGAAATGGTTTGTTACCGGAACGTGGGGAAGCGAGCAGGAAAACCATGGGTAGCAAACTTTGACCCGCAGCCTGTTGGTGAGGCACAGCTCAGCAGAGCACTCTCGTAACTGCTCCTCGCCGTCCTTTCCAAAGTTTTCTTGGGCACAAACAAGGAATGAGGCCTGGCCGATGTATCTCTGGTGCTTGCCATCTGGGAGAAATGGGCTGCCAGAGTTCCAGTGCCACTTCTAAGTTTCTGCAGATGAAATTGTTGATTTTTACATGTTTTTAACTGTTGAACTCTGCTCAGAATGAGGATTGGCAGCGGTGGGACAAGGAAGCTGCTCAGGTAGCATATGCTTGGTAACAGATTTAGGAGAAGTCTGTATCAAGGAGTACGATAATCCTAACGAACATGTAAAAGACTGCTGTGCAACAGGCTGCCTGTGACAGCAAATGCCTAGGAAGCACGGTGAGAACAGAAGCGCTTCCTGACCACTATGGAGGCTCTTGCTAGGTCACTGGAGTCAGTCATTGACTACAGACGTCCTTCCTAGTGCCGTACCTGTACAGAGGCCAGCAGCAGTGTAATTAACATACACTAACCACCAGTCTTTCTCTCTTTTTTTTTGTCTCCTTGAATTCACCGGCTGATGACAATACTTCCAATCAGCACGAGGTTTGTTCCGCTTTTTGGCTTTCTTTATTTTGCTCCCTGTTGATTTGCCAAGCACTACGTGCTTACTGTCAGCAGGGGTTCTGCACTGCTCACTACTGATCCCTGTGACTGGCTGAAGCCAGCTCTGGGAGGTGCCGCGTGGGCACGCTGTGCGGTCCCTCTGCTGCCTCCAGCACAGCTCTGGGAGTGACTCCGGTCGCCCCCGATGCACCCACCTGAGCGGCAGGCCCAGAGGACCGGAGATGCAATTCTGATCAGAATTACACAGCTGGCTTTTATGTTCAAACGTAACATCAGAAAACAAGCTTGAACTATCAGTGGTGGGTTGACACCCACCGATGTCTGTCAGACATGGGCTGGGCTGAACTAGCTGGCACCTGAACAGAAATCGTACTGAGGGGTCCTTTGGGAAGTTTCTCGCAGTTCCTACCCTCCATTCTTTCAGTCTCCACTTGTGCTTTCAGTAATACGACGACACACGGGTAAAACTTAATGCCCGTGTCGGTTTGAGGGCCTTTCCTGTGTTGCTTGCTTTCTCTGGAAGTGCAGTCCTCAGCTTTGTTCTTTCACGTCACAGATTGACTTCCTGAATTCAGTGATAGTAGATCTGCAAAGGAGAAATGAAGAACTGAACTTGAAAATACAAAGAATGTGCGAAGCAGCCCTCAACGGCAATGAAGAGGAGACAAACAACTACGACAGGTATAAATTCGAAAGGGGAACCTTGGCTTTGTTCCAGGAAGCGTTGGTAGCAGTCGGCTCTGTCAGCTGCACGGTGCTCTGCCTGGTTTCAGCTGTTGTGGTGAGTTTAGGTGGACTGAATCTATTCAGGTCCATCACTACGGTATGCCAGGTGGTGCAGACTGATCCCCTGTACTTATCTATCCCAAACAGTGAAGTGATGTTTGTTGTCAGTCTCGGTTTTGAGGCTGGCCCTTTCCATGCTAGGTAGAAGAGTCTTTCCCTTATGATGCCATTACTATACTGAGAGAGGGAGATCCTGTCAGAGAAATAGAACTAAAGCCTGTGTTGTAAATTATGAGCTCAGATCTCTCCTATCAAGGGAAAAGAAACTAGTTTACACGTGTTACCTTTCAAATAATGTCTGCCTGTGCCTGTATTTGCACAGAGCAGTTTTTTTTAGTAAATATTGTAGTGTGAGGGAATACAGGGAACTGCGACGAACTACAGGGTAGCTGAGATGTTAGGTCTTCAATGTTGTTGTAGTGTTTTCATGTCTTTGTTGACCACAGCGCTATTTTCAACAACAATGAGATGGGTTTCAGGGAGGGCAGGAAGCAGGCTTTTCTCCTTTACGAGGGAGAAGCGCCCTGCTTGACTTGCACGGGTGCTGATCTTGCAGTGAGGAAGAAAGCCTGTCGAAGAAGAAGCCTCGTCTCTTCTGCGATATCTGCGGCTGCTTTGACCTTCACGACACCGAGGACTGTCCCACCCAGGCGCAGATGCTGGAGGAGCCTCCTCACTCGGCTTACCACGGCAGCAGGAGGGAGGAGCGCCCCTACTGCGACACCTGCGAGATGTTTGGGCACTGGACAGCCGACTGCAACGACGACGAGACCTTCTAGTGCAGGGGCAGGAGGTCGGACTGTCTGTGCGCGCTGAGCGGACACTTCACACCACCAGCATTTGCGTGTGCTGAATGTCAGGAAAAGGGACGGCGTTTGTTGACCCCGTGCTCCCAGTCCCTTTGCCCATCCACTCCAGAATCAGTAAATTGATAAATATTCCCCCCCTCCACTAATAAACGCCCTATTTCCCTTTATTAAACTTAACTGAAATATAAATAAATGATTTAATAAATGACTTTATGCCGTTTCCTCCCAGGTTCTGGGTTTGTTGCAGCTCCTAACCAGCCCCGCCCTCGCGCTGGTGCAGCTGCTGCTGGGAAGCCGTGTATAGAACGAAGCCCTAGAGTTATATTAAAGCTTATTTAAGTACCTTGAGCTTGTGCTGTTAATTTCACGATGCGCTGAACCGTTTTAAGGCCGCATTTGTACGTTTACGCTGTTTGGCGCGGGACTGGGTTGAGAAGTGGTGCGGTGCCGTTCCCCTCCTCTCGGCTGCTGCCCCGGAGCGGGGCTTCGAGCCCGCAGAGCCCCGACGTTCCCGTGCGCCCCCCCCCCCCCCCCCCCCCCCATTCAGGCTCTATTTCGGCACAGCCGCCGGGGGGGGGCGCTGCCGCCGGCTGCTGGCGGTCACGTGGCGGGTCAGGTGACGGCGGTCAGGTGACGGCGGCGGGGCGATGGCGGCGCACCTGAGCTCGGGGCGCGTGAACCTGACGGCGCTGCGCGAGGCGGGCCGCAGGGAGCTGCGCGAGGTGCTCGACAAGTGCGCGGGCACCAAGGTGCGGGGGGACCGGGGGGGGGACCGGGGGGGGGGGGTCTCCGGGGGGTACCGGGGGCACCCAGCGGCTGTGTGTCGCCCCGCAGGCCATCGTGTGGGACGAGTACCTGACGGGGCCGTTCGGGCTGATCGCGCAGTACTCGCTGCTCAAGGTACGGCCCGCGGGGCGCTGCCGGGGGGTGGGGGGGAGGCGGGGGGGGGCCCGGTTAAGGTGCGCCTCGTCCCCGCCCCCTGCAGGAGCACGAGGTGGAGAAGATGTTCACGCTGAAGCCGGGCCGCCTGCCCCAGGCGGATGTGAAGAACGTCATCTTCTTCGTCAGGCCCAAGCTGGAGCTGATGGACATCATCGCCGACAACGTGCTCAGGTACCGGGGCGGCTCTCGGTTCCCCTGGGGCTCCCCGGGGTTTCCCAGAGCGGTGGCGGTTCCGTGTGAAGCTGCCGCCCAAGTTCCCCGTCAGGGCTCAGTGAGGAGCGAGGCGCAGACACCAAAACCACGTCTGGGCCCGTGTCTGGGAGCAGGGCGCCCAGGAAGGGAGAGGGGTCGCACCCCAGCTGGCGACGCAGAGGCCGCACGCCCCACCACGAGGACGTGCGTTCTCCTTAACCAGCCCGACGAGGCACGCTCCGAGCGATCCTTCTTGTGAGAACTGCAGGGAAACCAAGTCACCGTGCCCTGGTTTCAGACGTGTGGGTGTGAGCACAAACGGCTGGGTAAAAGCTACTCAGAGATAAAAGGAAGCTGATCATAATAACCACATGTGGCATTCCTCTTTCGTTTAAATTCAGCGCCCCTTAGCCCCCACCCCGTGCCGCTCTCTGCGCTGCTGCGTTACTGTCTGCTGTGCTCCTGCCCGTGACTCTTGCAGGGAAGACAGAGGCCGCTCTCCACAGAGGGACTTCCACATCCTCTTCGTGCCGCGCCGCAGCCTGCTCTGCGAGCAGTGGCTGAAGGAGCAGGGCGTGCTGGGGTCCTTCATCCACCGAAGAGCAGTACAGCCTCGACTTGATACCCTTCGATGGGGACCTGCTGTCCATGGAGTCTGAGAGCGCCTTCAAGGTAAGTGCTCGTCTTGTTGTCGAGGAAAAGCCCTGCGCGTGGGTGCTGGCTCTCGGTGCCAGGTACGAAGGCCTCACACAGCAAATGCAGCTTGGCTCTGAGTGCCGCACTGGGTCTAACTTGTCACTGGGCACTCTGACTAAACACTGGCGGAACAATCACGACACCAGCCTGTATCCTCCTCCTCCAGCCATAGAGCACCGGTGTTACTTTGACAAATGGAGCGTTCATAAGGCCTAAAATACTTGGCCGTTAAAACAAACAGCGCGGTTTGTATCAATACGCAGCAGAATGATGTTAATGATGTATGCTGCAAATTGCATATACTGTTTTCTCAGAGTGCTGCACCTAGGGACAGAAACATTCGAGTGGTTCTTTGCCCATTTCAGGCTTATTAAATAGAACCAAGATGTGCCAGGGCCTGCAGCTGCTTGTCAGCAGCTAGGTAGAGGTGTTGTGCTCTCAGATTGGCCCCATTAGAGGGAGAGGCTTACCGCAGTTACTCTCCGGCTCTCCTCTTTCTCTCTCAAACTGGGAATAGCACGCAGGATTCAAAAAAATTACAGTAATTGGTTATATCAAGTGATTTGATTTAGGAACAGCATGGGTAAGGTCCATATTTACCACTGGCCACAGTTTATTCCCCAGCCTCTGCCTCCTCTGAAGTGCTGTGGAAGCGGCTGTGTCAGGTGGACACCTCCCGCTGGGAATCCTCCTTCTCGTTTAGGAATGTTACTTGGAGAGCGACCAGACAAGTCTGTACCACGCGGCAAAGGGGCTGATGACTCTGCAGGCTCTCTACGGAACCATCCCTCAGATTTTTGGGAAGGGCGAATGTGCCCGGGTAAGGCAAACGCTGCTGTTTAAACAATGCCTCTCGTTCTTTGCAACAAGTGCTTGCTGACATGCCGCCTGCGGGTTTGTTGTTTTGAATCCAGCCACGTACTCTTGTCATGTTGGAATTTCAGGATCATGGCCATTAGGTTTTAGTCGTCTCTGGCCAAACAAACAATCTTTGCTGTTTCACAAGTCTTCCTGTCAGGAAGCTTTATCTGATTTTATGTTTTGCTCGTAGGTACAGTACCTTTGTGCTTTCTGCAGTCCTTTCTGTGGAGTTAAACGCTTAGCCACTCTGGTATCAGAAAGGCTGAATAAAGCTGGAAACGTGCAACCTACGCTCATGCATTATCTTTTCCATCTCTCCCTATAACTGACTCACTTTTTTTTCCCGTCTCATCAACCTACAATCTAATAGGTCCCTTTTGTAATGAGGGAGTGGCTTGAGAGGAAGCCAATGCTTTGGCTGCCACAGTTGCTGCCCTGCTAAGTTACAGAGTAGCAGTGAAGGGCTTTTTGTTTTTTCTTTTCTTTTTGTCTTGTCCTGCCCCCATTTGTCAGCCAGTTTGTACCTCTTGTCATTCTCTTTCTTTATAGGGGACTGTGACCCCATACTTGAATAATCATGTGCCTGTACAGCCTACAAGTCAAATCCATCTGTTGCGGCCAGCACCATAACCAGACCAACATGATTTATTTTCAGCACGTGGCTAATATGATGATCAGGATGAAGCGTGAGTTCCCCGGCAGCCAGAACTCGATATTTCCAGTCTTTGACACCCTCTTGTTGCTGGACCGCAACGTTGACCTGCTGACGCCGTTAGCTACGCAGCTGACATATGAAGGGCTGATTGATGAAATCTATGGGATTCAGAACAGTGAGTACTGCGGGGCAAGGGGAGCGTCCCTGCTGTGCTGGAGCAGGCCGCAGCGTGTCAGACAGATTTCTTCTTCCACTAAGTGATGTGGGAGCCGCTCACCTGGGCTTGGGGCGGGGATGGTTCAGGCCCCTGATGTAGCAGCCCCAGCCTAGAGCCCATTTTGATCAGCCTTGGCCACCTTTGTTTGCCCAGGAAGCAGAGCTGAGTACAGTGCGTGTTACTGAGCTGGGAGCGTTCTGCGTGTTGGCTGGGTGCATACATGGTGACACTGAACATGTAGAGTGGGAGTAGAAATGTTAGTGTGTGCCTTCACCCTCCAGCCTGGATAGCTCCCTCGGTGCCACAGGGAAAGGGAAGAGTTTGTGAAAGGTCATTCAGAGTGCTGTCCTTCTCTTTGGGAGGTAGGAATTAAAAATCCAGAGGCGTTTAGTCGTTTTAATCTCCCCGTGCTGTACTGACAGCTGGGAGGCTGCCCCCAAACCTCTTTGGAAACAGGGCACCTAGAGCTTCCCTGTGTGAGTACAGTGAGTACAAGTCTCCTTAACCGACATATATCTACTAAGTAATTTGGGCGTTTATATTAGCTTTCTTGCTAAGAACCCTTTCCAGCTAAGGAGACAGGTTTCACAGCCTGCTTTGCTTAAGTTACGGTGGGGAAGCTCCAGTCCTTATCAGGGTTATTTCTCTGCATTCGATAGCGTATGTGAAACTCCCTCCTGAGAAGTTTGCCCCGAAGAAGCAGGGTGAGGGTGGCAAAGATCTGCCCACAGAGCCCAAGAAACTCCAGCTGAACTCAGCTGAAGAGCTGTACGCTGAAATCCGAGACAAGAACTTCAATGCTGTGGGGTCAGTGCTGAGCAAGAAAGCCAAGATCATCTCAGCAGCCTTTGAGGTGAGGCGTGTATCTGACTGTGCATGCCTTGGGCATTGTCATCAGACACAGACATGGTCTGTATCAGCGGGGCTCTGACAGGCAGCCTGAGCTGCTGCCATGGACTGATCCCCAGCCAGAGAAAATACAGACAGGCTTCAGAACCTGCTTGGTTCTGGTCCCCCATCCAGGGCTGAGATCAGCTCCGTTCCAGCAGTAGGTGTTGGTCAGATCTCTGCAGTAACATAGATCCTCACTTCTCGCCAGCTGTCTGTTCTGGGGCTTTTCCCATCCTGACTGTTAAAAGCTTTTCTCAGGTCTAGCCTGCAGAACTCAGGTGCTGCTTCCCTCTGCAAGAGGCCCAAGGTTAATTTTAGTGAAGTGATCAGTTCTACTTTGTGGCTTGTTGAGCTTTCAGTTAACAGGTAACAATTCTTGTCTCTCTGTGCTCCCTGAGGACGGAGAGAAGGAGTTTAAGAAATAAAACTCGAGATGCACATTCATGCAGTATTGTTGTGGCAGGCATCAAAACCAACAGGAATGTCGAAAACCCTGTTGTCTTACGGGGGGTTTGACCTGTAAACTCAGGCTCATGTTGTCTTAGACAAAGCTGGAGAGTGCTGTGGGGTGTGTTTGTGGTTTTGTTTGAAAATATCCTGTTGATGATTCACAAAGAGACTGAGATCCTGTATCTGTGTTTTGAGACTTCATAGTGATTCTGCAGAGAACTGGTTACATTGTTAGATTGTATTTCTTGTTTATTTCCTTTGCCTCTTCCTTTCTGCCACATTAAAGAGGTGGTGATTCCCTAACTCAACTAGTGCTTAGCCTTGTCTCCGCATAAATGTCTGTTACTGCAGTATTAATGCTGAAGGTGCTAAAGATGGATTGTTCACGCTGTTGCTTTTTAAAAAAATAATAAATTGTCAGATGTAATAGGTGATAATGAAACAGCATCACAGTGGTAGCAGAAGACTTCTTAAATTGCAAGCTTCATCACTATCACTCTCCTGCCTGCACTTGCCTGCTTAAATTCTTCACATATGAGTCAAATTATTATTTTTATTCTAAGTTGCAGTGAGAGACAAGTAACCCAAGTGAAATACAGACATCTGGACTGCTCTGAGAGCTGAAGTCTGTGTTGTGCTTCATCAGAGATAAAAAAGATATTTGCTGGTAGGGAAGCTGAGGAACAGTTAGTGATGGCTGGTCAGACAAAGGTGGAGAAAAGCAATTGCCAGCACTGGCACAATAATTGACAGAATGGAAAGAAACAGTCCGATGCTCCCGTTGTGTTATGACTGGCCTCTTCTAACCACCAAAGCGCTGTTATGGGTGATGCTGTGATTTTAGTATAAAAATATAAAGTATTTTGTCTGAAAAGCTGCACATCTCTAACGGTATCTGCTGCTGCGCTGAGTACGGTAAAAGACTTTTTCATGATACAATGATCTAGTTGGTGGGTGGCTAATTAATCTGAACGAGACCTAACCTTAGTGATGGATTTCTTTAGGAAAGGCACCACGCGAAAACAGTTGGAGAGATTAAGCAGTTTGTCTCGCAGTTGCCACACATGCAGGCAGCAAGGAGTTCTCTGGCAAACCACACCTCAATTGCAGAACTCATCAAAGACATCACCAGTGAGTATTTGTTGAATAGGTTGATGGATTTGAGTGTACAAGATGTAAGACAACTTGCTTGACATCAGTCAGCTTGACAAAAATTGCGTTTATCCCATCCAATGCTCCTCTGCTGAAATGTTAATGTAGAAAATAAGCCATCAGTTGCTAATACAGTGATTTTCATTCTTTTCCTGAAGCATCTGAGGATTTCTTTGATAATTTAACAGTGGAACAGGAGTTCATGTCTGGAATAGACACAGACAAGGTGAGTAGATAATGACAACTAATAACTCTTCAAAAAAAAATGTATATTTCTGTGTATTTTTTTTTCCATTTGTGTTTGGTGGTGGTTTGGTTTTTGGGTGTTTTTTTTTGTTTGTTTGTTTTTTGTTTTTTTTGAGCAATACATGGTCTGGATGATGTCTGGCTCTGTTCGCTGCCAAAGTTTTGAGCTCTCATGTGTGTCTCCTTGCGTGTTTGCAGAAGTCTTTTCAAAGTGACATGCACCACTGAGCCTACGTAGAGGCGCCACTGTACTGAGTGCTCTGCCAGGCTTTTACCTGTCGCTGCCTGCAGCTCAGTTGACTGCGGGTGGAGTGCTTTCACTTGTACAGGGGCACCGTGTCCTCTGAGGGATCGGTGCAAGGCTTCAAGGCAATTATCAGAAGTTTTTCAGTGCATCAGACAGTCTGTCTATTGCTTGTGGAATCACCACGCTATAGAGAGGTGCTAGGTGGAACCTGTGTGGGATCACTGTTTTGCAGATGGCTTGGAGCTGCCTGGGCAGCAGCTGCATCCCCGTTCTTGCCGTTTTGCAGACACTAGGCAAAACTAGATCTTCCTTTCCATGTCTGCTAGATACTTTAGCAGGGCTTTGACTAAAAGTTTCTGTATTTCTTTTAATAGGTTAACAATTATATTGAAGACTGCATTGCTCAAAAACATCCGTTAATCAAGATCCTACGTCTCGTTTGCCTGCAATCTGTGTGCAATAGCGGGCTGAAGCAGAAGGTTCTGGACCATTATAAAAGAGAGATTCTCCAGGTTGGGCTGTAACTTTTGGATTGATAAATTTCCGAGAAAATCCCCATCAAAGCCTCCACTCTACAGCATTCTAGATGGATGCATCTTATATGGGGTAGTCTTAGCGTGACTTAGGTGTGTACAGAGGGCAGAGGCTTGTGTTTGGGCTGACAGCTGGGATGTGGGTGGTACACGTCTGTACACAACATGAAGGTACGCAGAGGTTTATATCATTACAGTTTTTGCTATCATGGTTTAAACACTCTAAATGGGTTACACTGTAGAGATCTTGACCAAAACATTTTTTATAATAACATTTAACAATCTGGTCATGTATTATTGGCATGGCATTAAAGGTGAATTCTTCTATTGCAGACGTACGGATATGAGCACATATTGACCTTAAACAACTTAGAGAAGGCTGGACTCCTGAAGCCTCAGACAAGTGGTAGGAATAACTACCCAACAATCAGGAAAACCCTGCGCTTATGGATGGATGACGTTAATGAACAGGTAAAGAGATGCTTCAGCAGTGACAATTACACTTAACAGCAGGGGATTGTGTGCAGCAGGAAAGCCCTTGTAGTTTTGTTTGATTGGGTGCTGCTTTCCAGCATGAAGTAGCACTCACTGCTGCTCGCGCTCTGCTCTCTTGCAGAACCCCAATGATATCTCCTACGTGTACAGTGGCTACGCGCCGCTGAGCGTGCGCCTGGCACAGCTCCTGGCTCGGCCCGGGTGGCGCAGCATAGAGGAGGTGTTAAAGATGCTGCCGGGTCCCCATTTTGAGGAGAGGCAGCAGTTACCTACTGGCCTTCAGAAAAAGCGTAAGTCTTTGTTTCGTTTTCCCATTTTTCAAAGGGATGTGCATCTCTGCTAGGCTGGAATGAGGCAAACAGAAATGGAGGCTGGCAGAGTGCAGGCATCTGTCTCCTCTCCCTGTCTCCCTACAGTATTCGATCTGCCTGTTTTTGACAGATAGCTTTTGGGCCTCTTTAAAGCTTCCAATCACATATTCAGCCTGCTATTAATGAACAGCACCATTTGTAGTGAAAATACTGTGGAGTTGTACATTTCTTTAACTTCTCATCAGTGAACTAAAATAAACCCCACCCTTACGCTGTGAGTTTAATAAGTAACATTACCTTACAACGAAGGTCAGCATCGCTCTCCTAGTACTAAGCAAATCCTGTAGAGACTCCTCAGCTGGCAGTGGAGTCTGCGCCTCTGGGCTCCAGGCCGGTTCTGTGCCCAGCAGGTTTCTCCTCTAAACCAGCTACGTTTATTTTAGGTTTAGGACATTCTGAGTTTGCCTGAGAGGTGATGGATAGGAGATGTTAAAATAAAACTAAGCCAAGCTGTTGTATTTCTCTGAACACACAGGTCAGCACGGTGAGAACCGAGTCACACTGGTGTTCTTCCTGGGAGGCGTGACGTACGCAGAAATAGCTGCACTGAGATTTCTCTCTCAGATGGAAGACGGAGGCACAGAGTATGTCATTGCCACCACAAAACTGATCAACGGGACAACCTGGATCAAATCATTGATGGAAAAACTGGAGCCTGCCCCTTTCTAGGGTCTATGGCAAGAGACACTAAACCTGAGTTGCCCGGGGTGACAGAGGTACATCAGCTTCTGGCATAGCTCCTGGAACACGAAAGAAACGTGCCCCTGGAAGAGGGGCATTCCCCTGAGTGGTCCTGCTCCTGATGCAGTTCCCCTCATCCCTCTCTGCACTTGCATTCCTACCGTTTGTTTGTGGACCTTCCTAGCAGACAAACAGTGCTGAAAGGCATTAACCATGAAATAAATTATGGGAAAAAGAGATGTCCCTGCTTGTGGTCTGAATCAGCAAACAAGTGCTGGGGGAGGGTGGGATTTGCCCTGATCCTTCTATTTGACGAGCTGTTACCATTTTTCTTTCAGTTTAGTTTTAATGGGAAATACAATTACTTCTTACCTTCCTGAGAAGCTCGGGGGCGGGATGGCCATTATTTCCTGTCCGTTGCTGTTGCCCGATAATTCCGTCAATGTGTTGGATCTGTTCCTGTCACAGACTGGGTGCAGCTGAACCTGTGCTTTGAAAAGCTTCCACAGGGTGCCTCTGCTATTTTTTGAAGTTCTTTCCCCCAGTATCAGAGCATCACTTTACTAAAATAAAATGTAAAACTGTAACACTTCGCTATTAGCATTTCCTACCATGGCTAAAACTTGCAACATTATAATTTTGCTGGAAAGGTCTGTCCTGCTTTCATCTTTCTGCTAAAAGCTGAGGAATTTCTGTTTCTAGTTCCACCACAGTCACATCAACAGGAACCTAAAAGGGCCATGGCCACAGCAGCCAAATTTTCTCACATCCTTGAACACTCATTGTACAAGAGAAAGATAACCACTGCAAAGGGGAAGCAGTAACTTTTTTACTGCATATGATTAGATACAGCTTGAAGACAAAAAACAAACAATGACACATAATTCACCAAGTACCAAACTGAAACAGAAAGAGTAAGCAAGCAGGCTCCTTTTGGCCCCAGCTGCTTTACGAGGCTCTACAATTCTGCTGCCACATGTCCTCAGTCCCCCTTCGGAAACCACAGGGCTCTGAGGCAGCCAGAGAAGCGCTCCTGCAGGGCCTGCTTAGCCTGCGCCACGCTGTTGTGGTTACCTACCCCTCGGTCACACGCAAGTCCACTGTCTGGCCAAGACATTCACTGGGCTTCTTCTAGCAGAGGCAGCAACAAATAAATCTTGAACTGGCCACATGCACGTCAACAGCGCTGCCTGCAAATACAAGTAACAGCATGGCAATGACGAGGAACATGCTAGTCTTTTACTTCAGTCATTCTCTGAAGGACTCAGTGGGATGTGGCTTGTTTGTCCTAGGTGCACCCACCCGACTGCAAAGCAACTCCGGAGTATGAATTACCTCAGTGTGCCCAACGCTTATGTCTGAAGATACACGCACACATACACAGGCACTCCCCACATGGGATGCAGCCCAAAAATAGCTGCCTCAGTGATCCAGCAAGCTGCAGCTTTAAAACAGATCCCGTTTTTGTTTCCCTCTGTTCAGTTTACAAATTGTGGTAATTGCTGTTGCAGAGTCCAGAATCGTAGAGCGGAATTTTCCATGGTCTTGGGGGCTGGGGCCTTGGCGTTGCTGAGCCAACGTGCGCAAGAAGCAGCTTCTGGCTCCGGAAGACTCCGCGCTGCTAATTGCTGGGGGCTGGGGCACTGACACTATGCTCACACCCTTCCCAGCAAACACTGTGGACTCTGTTTCACACTGCACTTCGTTATTAAACAGTTAAAAACAACTTTAAAAAAAAATAACACATTAAATCACTCTCTTAGCAAACATTTCTGCTCTGTTATCCCACATGATGTGTACAGCATTGAAAAAAAAAAAAAACATTTTCCCACATTGTTACGGGTATGACTCTGAGTTTCAGAAATTAATCACAAGGAACCAACTAGCACGGATCAGGCGATTTTGTGGCCCAACACAAATGAATAATGGAACAAATGCAGAGCACAAATTCAACAGCTTACTTACCTTTTTCAGTTGGGTCAATAAACGTGTTAGTAGCATTAGAGGCGACGTTTATTTCAAAAAGCAGTTCATGCAAACACTTTGTGGATTAATTTACCAACAACACTGCATACATTTTGCAGACTGTACCCCTCACCACCACCAAGCAAGAGCCATGTGGATACACAAACTAGACCAAGTCTCTTCCTGGAACTATTCAACAACAACAACAAAGCCATCTTGACGTTGATCGATTCTCTGGAGGAGCAATTACTACTTAACAGGCTTCCTGAGCAGCTTGATTATGTTCTGCTTCTGTCTAAGGCCTTGCTGACCATGCGGGTAATAATTTGATAACAAGAGAGCTTAATTAAATTAAGGGGCCATTTTCTACATCATAATATCTTTGTAGGTAAGAGATTTGATTTGCAGTACACACTCTTCCTTCTCTCTGCTGTCTGCATTTGTCTGGTTTACAAGCAAAAAGAAAAGCAAACATTATCCAACCTCCACTCCCAAAGACTTTCACTTTTCATATAGCGTTCTCAGAAAGCGGTTTTGCTAAAAATAAACGTGTATCTTACCTCCCTCCTCCCCACTTGCCACAAATAAGTTGTAGCTCTTGCTCTCTAAAAGGTAGGGGTGACTTTCTGGGTGTGCATGGGTGAAGATATTAGGGCAGTGAAAGAGCAGTTATGTATAGGCTAGACTGCCTTCAGTGCTCACTCGCTTCTGATAAAAGGGCCTGATTCAGCCTGCACAGTTCCAACCTGTCCTGTGCTGCTGATCTTGGGCAATCCCCAGGCAAGCACCCTGCTCCCTGAGCGGCCCACAGAAGCACGGGGCTCTCAGAGAACGCAGGAAGCGCTACAACAGTCTTCCAGGTAACTGAATTGCACGATAAGAAGCATTCGATGACACAATATTTTGATAGGGGGGAAAATAAAAACACATACAAATGCAGGTTTTGACCGACACCACTAGAAAGCAATGGTGCTTAAACTCACCAAGCGCCGTTGACAAAAGCTCTCCGGGGAAGGGGAGCTATTTGGAGTGCTCTGTACTGCTGTGCCGCGCAGCGCGCAAAGGCGCTCTGTCATATAATAATTGGTCCTGACCACACCTAGTGCATTAGTCCTTGTGCGGGCTGCAAATACAGCCTCATCGCTCCTGGCTACCGGATGAGCAGCTCAGAAGGGGATCAAACTACAGTACAAACCTTCCAGGAGCCAGAAATTCAAGGAGCAGCTGCAGAACAGAACCAGAGGAATAGGAACTTTACGAAGTAGACCCCACTATCTTCCTGGGTAAGCAATTTATTTCTTTGTCGGTGCTACTTTAGACAATTAAAAGTTTCAAAAAGCCAATAAATATCGAAGTATCAAACAACTGGGAAACCATAGCTGGTTTTAAAATGCAATAGCTCCCATAATGTATACATGCACCTGAGTTTAGAAAGAAATAACCGACTCTTCAATAAAAGCAAAGGATTGACTTAATTTTAATCAAACTGTGAACTCTTCATCGTGCTTTTTAAAAAACGTTCAAAGTGGCAGAACAGGAATTCAATTTATTCTGACTGCCTTTAGACTATTTAGAAGAGAAATAATCCTTTTAGGTTAGTTTTATCCAAAATCTGTTTTTAAATTCCCTTTATGTGCTTCACCAAGAATGGGGATATTTTGTCTGCCATGGTTGTGACCAAAATTTAAAAGAACATGCGAGTCAGGGAGACAGCAGAATTTTTCAGTTGGACCTTTACAGATTTAAGTCTAAGGAGCCAAAAACTTTTGTGAAATTTCAGATTTTATATTAAACTTACAAACGCGCAACTTCTAAAGTGACGTGTTCATATGACTTCAGAATACAGATGGAAGATGAATTCTAAAACATCTTACCCTGTGTCTCCCATTTAAAGGTTATTTTTAAGGTGAGACAGAAATATTTTCCTGTGCAAACTTGTATTTAAGCCCGAGTTTTCCTCACTCTTAAACAAAAGGCTCAGTTTGTGCCAGTATCTCCATTAGATGCAATTATGTCATTAAATATTAATGGTGGCTTCCTTGGAGGAATTGACCACTTTTATCAGAACACACTGGTGGTAATGCATCAGCGAACACTCCGCTTGTGAAGCTTCCTGGATGCACAACCACTGACACGGGGGAAAGGCACCAGGATCCGGCTGAACTGGGGGCCACCGGTCCTTAGCTACACAACAGCGTCCACTACGTGTGCATCCATATTTTAGTTTGCTTAGTTACCGGTCCTGATTTGGAGACGTTGTTCAGATCCCAAACTCCTTTTCAACACTTCACACAGCTTGGTAACCCTGGAAAGGTCTGAACAAGCTCACACAAGACGAGCCTAACACTTACACTTTGGTAATTAGCAACTTGCTTAGGAGGCTGGGTGGCTGTTAACCCTCCCAAAGACAACCATTTCTCCCTACAGCAGAGCCACACCATCCTTCTGGGAAAGACCCATTCTATCCCTTTACTTCTCCTCCATACAGAGCACAGAAGAACAAGGCAGCAGCCAGCTCCAGACACCCTACCTGCCCCGTGGTGCTGGGGAGAACCATGCCGGACTCCTTTGCCATCCACTTCCTCAAGGTCCTGAGGGAGCTGCTGGCCTTCGTGCTGTTCAGCTACACAGTGCTGGTTGGAGCACTGCTGCTCGCCGGCTGGACAACGTACTTCCTCGTGCTTAAATGACTGCTCCCCTTCTGCTCCAGCAGCCACAGACTGGCCCAAAGCATCAGGCTCCACGCTCAGCGCCCAGGATGGCAGTCCCTTCCTCCTGCACCGACTCTGCAAGCATTTTGTTTTGTTACTGCCTAAGCATAATCTTATTTTCTTATGTAAAAAGGAAAGATTAAAAAAAAAGTATCTATACACATGCACCTTTCTGATCTTTGTGGCTCTTGCCAATTCTTTTCCTGTCTCCTAGACATCGGCCCCGTTCCCTGGATGATCTGAAAGGTTCCCAGCAGCTTTGCCCCGAGAGTCCCACCCCGCACTCAGCCCACCTTTAGGGAACAGCAGCCCACTGAGTGTGGTGGAAGGACGGGAGGGATGTGGCACGATTTGAGTGTGACCAACATCTCATATAAACAAGTCCTGCCTTGCCTAGCTCTGCCTCACTGAGGGTGTGAAGGCAGAGATACAGAAATTACTTCTACTTGCTCTGTAAGTCTTAAAAAAGCCATTTCAAATCAGCACAAGGCTTCCCCCAGTTTTACAAGGTACACTTTTATGGGGAGGGGGCACCAACACCAGTCCACCCATAGGGCTATCATTTGGTGCTCTTGAGCATGCAACGCTTTTCAATAAATACTTTAAATATGGGGTCAGCTGAATGACGTGACTGGTACAGCAGTGCCCTGCTAAAGCTAAACCGTGACAAGTCAAGCGTCTCACAGAGAACTGCAGGAATTTCTGCTATATAGAAGAAAAAAAAAAAAAGGTAATTGATCTCGATTAAGGCTTTTCACGTGTAACTATGGAGAAGACCCTAGCAGGGGATTATCACTGGCACAGAACCACCCAAAGCCAACGCAGCACCACGTACTCTAAAAGCAAAGCCGAAGAACACCAGCGGGGGCACAAAGACCGGGGCCCAGCAAGTACCTCGGGCTGGGGCCGGGCGCGGGTTTTGAGGCGGCTCGCGGGGTTTTGAGGCCGTTCCGAGGGGTTTTGAGGCCGCTCGGAGCCCTCGGTCCGTCGGTTACCTCACGGCCTCCCCGCCCCGCGACCGTTACCAACGGCCGCACGCGCAGCTCCGCCACCATCGCCCCCCCCGCCCCGCCCCGCCGCCACGCGCGTGACGCCAGTTCCGTCGCCGCGCCCCGTCCCAAGATGGCCGGCGCCGGGCGCTGGCTGCGGAGCTGCCGCTCCCTCCTCAGGTACCTGCGTGTGCCACTTGCTGTCGATAAGCGTGTTCTAAATCCTGTTTTTCAGCGTGATTGAATATTAACAGTGTGTTCGTACAAGCTACGTGTCTTCTCTCACGGAATTAGCAGTACGCTAGCTTACTCTGCCTGCCTTTTGTTTCTTGTAGCTAAAATTAAATAATGGGACCGTAAACGACCTTGTTCGTTTGCAAATGCAGCTGTATCGCAGAAGGCTCCTGCTCACTGGGTCACCTGGAACAGCCCCTACAAGTCTTTTCCTCCTCGATACCTGTCTCACGCCGCGTACGGGTTGTTTCTGTGCTTGACTCCTATTTTTTGTGTTTGCAGACGAGGCTTCCCCGTGCTGGCGGCTGCCCGGAGACAGCCCTGCCTCTCCGGAGGGAGCAGGCGATGGCAGCAGGTGCTGGGCGTGGGGCTGGGAGCGGCGCTGTGCGCAGTCCCGGTCATTGAGGTAACGTGTCACGAGTGAGATACGATCGGTAGATACAGTTCTACTCAAAACCACTTGCTTAGCGTTGTACGAGCTAATGGTTACCTTAGTACCATCCTCGTTCCTTCTCAGGGATCACAGGTGGTTAAACTGTGTAGTTGTTAAGGAAGAGAGATGAGAAGGACAGGGTTTACTTTCAATAAGGTCGTAAAAAAGGTTGCCTTGTTTTACAGAGAAAGGTGAAACACCAGTAAGAATTAGGCTGTCCAACCTTGCAATTAACAGTCTGCTTTTGCTTACCGTTATTTGTTACCAATAATGTATGCTTGAAAGTCATCGTAAAGATGATGCAAATTTGTTGTCTTTCAGAAACAGAACTCATCTTCTCTCAGTAACGATGCCTTGATTAAAAGAGCAGTTTCTCTGGTAACAGACAGCACTTCCACTCTCCTCTCTCAAACTACATATGCATTGATTGAAGCATTGACAGAGTATACGAAGGTAAGCTGAGTGATTATGAGTAGCGTACTCTTACATATTTCTGCTTTTCATGCAGTACAAGCATGTTTGTGTGATACTGCAAGGAACTGCTGTAGCACAAGTAGGCTTTCAGAGCAGGAGATCAGTGGCAGTTACATGCTCTGGATTCTAAAAAGCCCAGAACGACGCATACTCTTGGAGTGTGAAAGTTCTGTTTGAGTCAGTGTGTACTCCTTCCTTTTTTCAACATCTTTAAAATTAACAGTAAACTTAAGAACAAAGCACCTTTAGAACTATTAAACGATTTTGGTACCCGCTGTATATACTGGGGATTAAATACAGACAGGTTAGTTCTTTTCTTGTTGTCTGTAACTAATTAACACCTGTTAACACTGAAACAACTCCAGTGATTTATAGATTTTCCTGTAACTGTGAAATGATTCCTTCGCAGGCAGTTTATACACTAGTGTCTCTCTACAAGCAATATGCAAATCTTCTTGGGAAGATGAACTCCGAAGAAGTAGATGCAGTCTGGCAGGTGGTGATAGGAGCCAGAGTTGATGTAAGTGATCATCTCCCTTTGGTCAGCAACTTGTCTCATATATGCTGCTCAGACAGCTCTTGTGTCACTTGCTGACCTTTTCACAAAGGCGGTTTGCAAGAGCATTCTGACGCTCTTATATCAAGCTGAGTAATTCTTTATTTTACTCCTAGATGACAACAAAACAGCAAGAATACCTAAGGCTGGAGTCCAGCTGGATGACAGCGTTACGTCTTTCAGAGATGGCAGCAGAAGCTGCGTATCAGTCAGGTACGCAGAAGCAGAAATACTGAGAATCTTTCACCTAACGTTTAGGCAGTATTTACTGTGTATGAATGGAATTGAGAAAGAGGATATGAGCTAGGTAATGTACCAATTTAGAGCAAGTGCCTGGTTTTTAGAGGCACTAAGAACTTGTATTCTGTTGGCTACAGGTCTCGTATAAGTGTTCTGAGAACTAGGCCTGGAAATTTCTTACACTGTTCAGATGACTAGCAGCCATGCCAGAAAATGTTTTAGGGAAGTGTTATTTTCAAATGCACTGTTAAAACGTGGTTCTGGGAGCCACAGAAATCATGAGGTGCCCCTCGCTGGATTCACTTTTACTGAAGTGAGAGTATTTGCCTTTCACTCAGGGATGATAGGAATTTTGTTTTCTCCCTGTACACGTGCTTCCACGAAACATGCAGAGACTTGATAGCTCTGAGATTGAGTTATAGGCTGACTTGGGGCAAAGGGGAAAATTACTGGAGCAGAGGAAGGAGACGAGGAGGAAAAAGATAAATATCCAGGGGCAGCCTAACTGCACATTTCCTGATGAAACTGTTGAAAAAGACATAGGATCTGTAGGAGCACAGGAGAATGGGTTTTCATGTTCAGCAGTGCCATGCTTCCCAGTTGATGTTCCATGACAAGACAAGGACTGAACGTTCCTGGCACACAGTGGCTGGGCTGGGCTTAGTTCTCAAACCCAACAGCATAAACTGATCCAATTTGACCAGATGCTGGCTGAAACCTGCTTGGCCTGAAAGAATTCAAGGGGGCACAAAAATCTCAAGGTCGGCATGTTGTTGGTTCAGGTAAATGAACAGTAAATGCGTTTAGCATTAATACAGCCCAAGAGCTATCAAAACACTTAGCAAAGCAGGTGATAATTATAGACAGTTGCTTCCTTAATTGAAGGTTTGCTGAGTGCTCCTCTAACCTAACGTATTTAAATTACTGCTTTTCAGGTGCAGATCAAGCCTCAGTAACAGCCCGAAGCCACATTCAGCTAGTGAAATCACAAGTGCAAGAAGTGCGACAGCTGTCCCAGAAAGCGGAGATGAAGTTAGCTGAAGCTCAAACAGAAGAGCTCATAAAAGCTCAAGGAGAGGAGTCTTCATTGCCGCAGGGTGTCCTAGGAAGTACAGATGCGGATGAAGACCCTTATCTTCGGGAAGACTGAAAAGAACTCAAGTGTCACCTTCGAGTATGTGAGAATTGATCAGAAATCGTGGGGTCCTAAAGTTCTAAGTGGATAGTGGGAAACTGCTGAAATAAGCCTGTGATTCCATTTCCCTCCCGCCCCCCAAATAGGCTTGCTTTACAAATCAAGTCAATTCCAAGACTGAAAAGCCTTCACCTTGTTTGTAACCTACCACATTTGTAATAATTATGGATTTGATTATTTAAGTGTTTAACTATGCAAATGTGAAAATCGCTATCAAGGATAGCTTGTTGTTAATTGTCTCTGCTGGGAGGATCCTACCCATGGTGCGATGTGTTTCTGGGAGCTCTCTGACATAGAGGCTAACTAGGTATCAGCCAAAGAAGTGTATTTAAAAGTGATTATTTTTAACCTGTGAAGTAAATGATATCTGTTAGTAGATACCTTTATTAAACTGTGCAAGTGCATTTCCTTTCAAGTGTGCCCACATAGATAAGAGATTAAGTGCTGTTTTCTGTTTTGACTTTGTATCAGAGTTGAGTCTGACAGCTATATCTAATTACACTTAATTGCAATCAGGGAAAACATTTGCTATAAAGCTGAAAACTTTCTATGGAGTTACCCAAGGTCTTCTTGGAGAAGTTTTGCAGTGCAGTACAGTCCAGCAGCCTCTTTCACCCAGGAGTCACTGCTTGTAAAACAGCTGCCTTCCCCAGGAAGCAAAAGATTTGATTTTCAAGATACTGTGATTACGGAGTAGTTGTCAGAACTGCTGCAGATTTTATAAAGCAACAAACAAAAGTGAGTTTTATGTATTTGAATGCTTTCCAGCACAAGGTTCAGGAAAATTAAGCTTACCAAAAGAGAGAATTCAGGTAATGTTTCACTGCAGGCTTCAAAACCACAAGTGTCTTTCACTGTGTTCATTTTCCAACTTGAGAGCTTCATGTGAAATTTGCAGTATGAGCTGTATAGACAATATAAACTTTAGCTGAGATTGCTTTGTGCAGTAGCACTGACTAGAACTCTGCTGCTGCTGATTTCGGTCAGTTAATCCCCATTCATCACCTTTTGTAAGAAGGCACACAATCATAAGATGTTCCACTATAAATTAGCAGCAGACGCGCTACATGTGTTGAGGTTGCTGTTACGAAACTGAGTTCTGCTTGATTAGGAATTTTTGCAGCTGTAACACGAGCCTTTCTCTGCCTCATTTTGCCTGCCTTTTGAACAAATGCAATCTCAGCTGCACAGCACTGTACATTTAGATTAAATAGTAGAAGTTTCTAAAAAAAAAAAAAACAAACTTTCCTTGCTCCTGCTGCTCACTGGATGCTGCTGTATCCAAGGGGGAAGGCAGGGTCTGGAATCAAAGCTCACAGGAAGATGCCGGTGTCTGCTGTGCCACTAGTCAGAGGGTCCCAAACATGGCTTCGGGCTGGAGCACTGGGGAAAACCCAACTGTCAGGAGCCGATTTGTTGTAGCAGTGGCACAACCACACCCTCAAGAGCTGCAGGCAACTTCAGGTCAGCCTTCTAACCACATCTGCTCCCATTTGTTCTGTGCTGCAGTTGAAGAACTCCTACCAAGCCACTGACTGAAACACACATACAGGCTGTGTTTCCGTCACGTTGCTGCAATAACTCCACTCAGACACTTGCATGACAAGGATATGGCTTAAGAAAGATGCACATCAACCCAAGAGTCTGGAAAGTGGCCATTCTTCCCCTTTCAGAGCCTGCCCCCACTCCCCTTGCTGCCCCACTTCTTGTTTTATGCTATGACACAGGCTCTACCCCCATGCATCTAACCTTCAGCTGTGACAGGAAGCAATTAGTCAGTGCAATCAAGTCAAAAAGGGAAAGAAATACTTGAGTAGCTCCACAGCACCTCCCAAACAGGGTGGAAAAGATCCCCCCACAACCTTTGTTAAGAAGTGAGAGTTGCATAGCAGGGAATTAGCCTACGCACTTAAGCCCAGAACTGCCGTGACATCACTCGCTGCGTGATGTTCCTGAGTTTGCATTTGGACTCAGCTAGGGGGTCAGAAAAATGCTGCCAGAGCAGCTGACATCGTACCAAGCCCGCTCCGTCCAGTCTCTTCTCCGGAACAAGCAGTGGCGCTCAGGGCACAGTGCCGAGAAATGCAGGGCTTTGCTGCGTGATACTCAACCTCGTTTACAAAGCCAACTAATCAAACTACACGTAGTGTCTCGGGTACAGCTGATTTGTCACTGCTTGGGCTGCAGTGAGATGGAGTAGCAACTTCTACAGGAGCACACAGGCTCACAGAAGGTTTTTTTCCTTAGACACATACCTACTCGCATCTAGCGCGGAAACAGCCCCCGTGAGAGCAGCAACTCGTGCCGTAAGAGCGTGGCTCACACAGTGGAGCTAAACGACCTACAGCGGGTGCTCTAGAAAGCCAAGGCCGCAAGGCAAATGCACCGTCAGACAGGACTGCCAGGAACCCCTCAGCCCCAGGCTGTACAGTACCGCACCCCACAGCGGCGCGGGGCAGGCAGCCTGGCACACCCCTGGGCCCAGGACGCCCTCCAAGCCTCAGGAGCCCAGACAAGGAACTCCTGGCAGCACTCCCCGGGCACCTCTGGGAGCTCCGGTTCACAGCTGGTGGCCTGAATGCTGAGCAGCTGGCATACGAGACAGGAATGACAGCAGCACGGCACAACCAGCCCTGATTTCTGTAATCGCACACCCTCGCTCCCCTTACATTTTTCTAAAGCTTCCAGGTTGCTGCCTGCTCGCACAGCGCATCTGGCAGCAAGGCACCCTGAGGCTGAGACGCTTTGTAAACTGTCAGCAAATCTTGGCTTCAGGATTGATTGCTCCTCAAATTAGTTACTCCAGAGCACTCAGAGATTAAGCACGGCTTCTGCATCCATGCATCGTGCCTGGACTGTGGGCAGAGAGCAGCAGCTGCTCACAGGAGAGGAAGTGAGCAACTTTTCATTTCCTCATAACCCTGTCCGCTTTAATATCCACATCTCCTTAATGCAAATAGCACCAGGCCTCAGCCTCCTTTGGCTCCTAGTTCTAGCTCTCAGGAGACCCAGGAAGATTCCTGTGAGTACTTTCAGAACTGTATTTTATTTATACCCAACATCACGAAAACAAGCAAACGGAAGCAGATAAACCCCAAACACCTCCCACACAGCATAAAAAGCTGCAGTCACTGGGACTTAACTACCACTCAGGACATATTTCTCCTCTCAAACCAGACCAGAAAGTGTTTGTGCAAAAGCTTCTAGTGCAAGTAAACTTGTAATAACCTTCTGTAAAATCCAAAGGGCTTAAGTTGGAGCCCAATCCCTCGGATCACTGTGCTGTTAAGGCAATACATTTTTAAGCTTTTTTTATCCCCCACCTCCATTCCTTTTCTCCTGCTGCCCCACAGGACCTGTGGAATTGCTGGCCTGGGACAACAGAGCCGCACTGCAGTAGATGCAGCAGCATACACTGCCCTTTCTTCTGCCCTTGCCTTGACTAAAAAGGTTAGAAGTAATTTCAAGTGCTCCATCACTCGTTAGTCATCATTACCTTTCCCAGGAGAGACTGAATTAGGCTGGCAGTCAGGCACCAGCCTCAGTGTTGCAGAACCTCCACAGGAGGTGGCACCTCATTCATGTCACCTGCAGCAGCTGTGAATTTCCTGGGCCCCAGCGTGGCCAGGAGGAACCGAGCCGAGTCCCCTGTGCTGCATCTCACCGTGTCTCCAAGCTACCAGCCCCGTCCCCTTCCCCTGACAATTCAGTAACCCACCGACAAAGACTGACTGCAAAACAAAACCCTATGGCTCACGTACAGCCTGTTAGTAGAGGACACTTTTCTACCACAACCTGATTTTTAGTTTAAGCACCCTGTATCCATCACCAGCCAAAATCCTACTGTGCTCATCAGGAGCTTCATTTCCGACCACTTCTGTAGGCGTGTGTTACTGACACTGCACACCTAATGCTCTCGTCCTTCACCAGCGTCCACATGATCCACATCTCAGTTGGGTTTAGCTTGTGCACAACCATCAGCTCCTTGTACAAGCACGGATCAAAAGGATTGAAAGGTCTCTGGATCCCAAAAGTCTTAAAGCCAGCATGGTTCTTTGGGGTCACTGCCATCTTTGCCAGACACATTCCCACAAAGACATCATCTATTGGGAAGAGCTCCGTGTCCTCTGCGGTGCTCTGGAGTCGGCGCACTGTCACCCTAGACATCACATAGCCCCCTCCACCCGCATAGAGAGGATAGAAGGAGGCTCTGTACATGGACTCTGGAATGAAGTACTTGACCTTGGTGTTCCTGATGGGCCGGGCGTTGGCAATCACGTCCCCAACAAAGAGATCCTGCTCAGGGTCCAGCTCCTGAAGGAACTCAACGATATTGTAAGTGTTGACAAAGACATCGTCATCGCCCTTCAGCACAAACCTGGCATGCAGACAGTCCTCCATGAACCAGCGGAGGAAATGCAGCTCCTTGAGGGTCAAGTTGAAGAAATTGTCAACAAAATCCCACTGCACGATGTCATCAAACTCCTGGCTTTCGAAAGCCAGCAGCTGGTGCAGGGGCTGCGCTTGGATTTTGGCCTCCGAGCGCCCTAGAAGGAATACCAGCCTGATGTGCCTGCCACCAATGGAGACCTCCTTCCCCCATGTGTTCCTGATTGCCACCCGCCGCTCTATATTGATCGGGGGAGACTTGATCGCCAGCAAGAGGAACGTGTCCTTACTGCACCTGGAAGGCTTCAGCAGCGATGAGAAGTTCCGGCAGTGCTTGTACGTTAGGAAGACGCGGTGAAGCTCCGGGAGGGCGAGGGAAGAGTTGGCGAGGGTCAAGTCTGGCAAACACTTGCTGGGTTCGGCGTTGCCCAGAGCCAAAGGCTTGGGTTTGCGACTTGCTACATCCACTTTCTGCTCTGCTGACGACGTTGCCAACTTTGCCTCTCTCTTTAGATAAATAAGACACGCCAGCAGCGTGACCGACAAGGCATAAAGCGCCAGGTTTTTAATCCTGGGATACATCGCAACGTCCGGTGAGGGATCCAGGCCCTGGGGGGACGAAGAAGGACAAGCCGGTGATCACCGAGAGCCGCACGCTCCCACCCCCCGCTCCCGGCACTGCCGTGCCAGCCGCAGCCCCGAGCCCCCCCACCCACCCACCCCGTCCCCAACGCGGTTTTGGGTCGTGTCTCACCGCCGCGGGTCCCGGCCAGGACGGGAGCGCGGGGCCGGGCTCCCCGAGGGCAGAGCCCAGCCGGGAGCCGGGCTGCGCTGGCCACGCCGGGCTCCTTCCCTCCTCCCCTCCTCCGCTCACCGGCAGCCGCCCGCTGCCGCCGCCCCACGAGCCCCGGGGCCCGCCCCGGCCCCGCCCGGGTCCGCCCCGGCTCAGCCCCACGCTGCGCGCTGCAGCCCCCAGTTACCCCTCGCAGGCCGCGCGGTGCAGCCCCAGTCCTCCTGCACACACCGCACTTTGCAGCCCCAAGTCACCCGCACGCACCGCACGGTGCACCCCCAATTGCCCCCCACCCGCTGCAAGTTGCACCCCCCCCCCCCCAATTCCCTTGCATGCGCTGCACGTTGCACCCCTAATCCCTCCCCTCCCGCTGCATGTTGCAGCCCCAATCCTCCTGCACACGCTGCATGTTGCACCTCCAATTCCGCTGCATGCACTGCTCGTTGCACCCCCAATTCCCCTGCATGCACTGCACGTTGCACCCCTAATCCTTCCCTTCCCACTCCATGTTGCAGCCCCAATTCCCCCCACACACAGAGCACATTGCACCCCCAATTCCCCTGCACACACAGCATGTTGCACCCCCAATCCCTCCCCTCCCACTGCATATTACACCCCCAATTCCCCCCCCAGCACATTGCACCCCCAATTCCCCCCCTCACACAGCACATTGCACCCCCAATTCCCCCCCCACACACAGCACGTTGCACCCCCAATTCTCCCCCCTCACACAGCACATTGCACCTCCAATTCCCCCCCCACACACAGCACATTGCACCCCCAATTCCCCCCCCACACACAGCACATTGCACCCCCAATTCTCCCCCCTCACACAGCACATTGCACCCCCAATTCCCCCCCCCTCACACAGCACATTGCACCCCCAATTCCCCCCCCACACACAGCACGTTGCACCCCCAATTCTCCCCCCTCACACAGCACATTGCACCCCCAATTCCCCCCCCAGCACATTGCACCCCCAATTCTCCCCCCTCACACAGCACATTGCACCTCCAACCCTCCCCCACAGCACATTGCACCCGCAATTCCCCCACACCCTGCACCCCAACCCCTCCCCTCCCCCACATACTGCACCCCCAATTCCCACTCACTGCACCCCCAGGCCCCCCAGCACACCGCACACCCACCACCGCGCTCCACCCCGCGGCCCTGGCGATTCAGCACCCCCAGCAGTCAGTCGAGCAGCGTCCCTGCGGGCTTTATTTCACTGACCTCCGTCGCTCGCTCCGGCCACGGCCGCCTTAGCGAGCCTTGCCCACCGCCACCGCCGCGCTTCCCGGGCTCTGAGCAGCAGCTGAGGGCCACCGCAGGAGCTGCACCTGGAATTCCACTGTCAGCGGCACTGCCTCGAGCCCTCGGCCCTCCTCCGGCTCAGCAGAGTCTTTGTTTGTTCTTTTTCCTGGGGAAAGTGGTAAATCAGCCTTGGCCTTTGTAGGATAAATCGCCCGAAAAGCGGCGTGCAGGGGGATGTGCCCACCACGTTAGCACTGACTGCCGGGCCCTAAAGGAAAATCCACTTGAATATGAGTTAGGGTGGTAAGCCCAGCTTCTTTAAGCCCAATCTTTAAGCAGGCAATCAATCTGGGTGCAATTTTGCTTCTTGTGGTGAAATTGCCCTGTAATTTCCAAGAGAAAAGAAAGACGCAGGCATAAATCGTTCTGAGGATCCTGGAAAATCAAGCGCGAGGTAAAGGAGACCTACGTGAGACTACTTCTGAAGGCATCCTTCAATGTCTGGGCGAATTGTTTGCTCGAGACAAAGCTTGCTGCCTTTCCCCTTTGAGCCGCCTGGAAGGGATCCCGATTTCCCTGAGAGCACTTATTATTTGTGTGCATTTGCCGACGGAGGGATGCAAATCAGCCTCGGCTCCCGGCTGCAAGGGCCGGGAGCGTCCCCGGTGCCCCGCGGCGCAGCCGCTGCTGCAGCTCCAGGGTAACGAAGAGCGAGCACCGAAGGACCACAGCACGCTTTGGTGACGCAGGCGGATGCCACCTGCGTGCTGTGGTGGCTGTTGAGTGGCCCACCTGCCCCCACGGCCCCTCTTGCCTCCCGGGCTGTGGTCGGGGTGTGTGTGACTAATGAGTCACGGCAGAGCACGCTGCCACAGGACGCTGCCGGTATTGGGTGTAGCAAGCTGTGGGGGCAGCAGATTTCTTATGTGTTCTTTGAAAAATGCACCCCAAGACCTTGCTGTGCTGCAGCCTGGGGCCGTGGCCACCATCCCCCACCTGCAAGAGGGGCCGGGAGGGCCAAGTCGAACTCGAGTCGCTGACCACTCAGGGTTTCCTGTGGTGGCAGCTGTTTTCTGTGCACCCGACGCCATCCTCGGCCACACAACCCCCAGCAGAAAGGGGTTGTTCTCGCTCAAGCTAGACAGAAGAGCTGCTACACGCACGCTGACCACAGGCACTGGGGTGGAAAGGGAGAAAAAAGCACCAGAAGGTCGTATGATGGCAGCTCCCTGCTTCGGCAGCAGTCTGAGCATGCACTGCAAATCAGCATCTCGTGGTGGGGAACAAACGCTGTGATAACCCAAGGAGTTTCTTCTTCTTTTTGGGTAGCTGGAAGGCCAGCAGGCTCCCTCGAGCACGGACAGCCTAGGACTGCAGGGCCTGAAGTCCTTCCTGTGGACAGGGTGAGGGTGCACAGAAAACAGTCAGAGCTCTTGGGGAAGGAAGTTAATTGCACTGTTAAATTAGCAACTCAACCTGACGCCAGAGCAGGGACACAGGGCTCCTCTGAAAGCTCCCAGTGGTGCTGGGGAGAGGGTCCTGGCCCGCTCCATGCTGTCCTTAACCCCTGAGCAACTTTTTGGCATCGCCCTGAGCCACCTCCCCCACTTCCTCCTGCTCTTGCATTACCCCTCCGGCGTGCTGGCACTGCTATTTTTGTAGTCAAAACAAGAGTGCTGGAAAAATAACCTGCAAGAGGCAGGGCGAGCTCTGTCTCCAAGTGGTTTAAGCAACGCCGCTGACAGAGCAAAGCCTGACCTCCGTGCTGGGCAGCAGGGGATGCCCACTGGGGGCCAGGGTGGTCTCTGCAGGGGTGGCAGCAGTGGGGTCTGTTCCTGGGCAGGCTGGGCACCTGGGCTCTGAGCTGGAAAGCCCACTGATCCCCTCCTCAAAGTACCTGGAGATGGATGAGGACCTTATTACGGATCCCAGACCTTATTACAGATCCCAGACCTTATTACGGATCCCAGACAGCTGCCCACGCCGAGACGTGTGTATTGGGGCGTGTGCCTGGCCTCACAGCCCCCGCAGCCTCAATGGCAGCATTCAGAGCCCCAAGCTCAGGATGTGAGTAAGCGCCCTGCGTGGCGGAGCTGGCAGGGTGGCGGGGGACCTGCGGCTGCCTCCGGGCTGGGCACCGCTGGTGTTCGCTCTCGCACACGCTGCTCTCTGCCCAGCCAGCTCCAGCCCTCTGTCACCTTTGGCAGACACTGTGGTTTTCCGGCTGGCCTGACTTTCTGCTTTCGTTTTTTTGCTCTTCTCTTTGCCTTTTTTCTTGTCCTGTGGAGAGAGACGTTTCCACACTCAGGCGGTGTTGAAATTCAGTGCTCACATTCAGTCCCGTGACAGTCATCACCGCCTGGGTTCTGACACCAGGATTTAACGGGCCAAAGAAAGCAGTGACAGGAAGCGGGAGCACAGCAGAGGGGCTGCCCAGAGAAGAGAAGAGACCCCTGGAAACAGAAAGTGTCAGGACAGCTGGTGCACATTGCCATGCTGAGAGAGGATCAGTGGAAGCATGAGGGGTTGCTTTCACATTCTGGGAAATTAAGATAAACTCACCTATTTTCTTAATGTTAGCCCATAAACAGTAGCAGCACTTACTGCTAATGCCAACATTAAATAACGATGCCAGCAGCGGTGGGTGGTGCTCCGGCAGGGCTATTTCTGCCCATTTTTTGGAGAGGGAACTGAGGGATGGATGGGGAGGGCAGGATGTGCTGAACCCTGTCCCCAGCAGCCCTGCCCCACCGCCCTGCCCCGGGACACACTCCTTACCACTTTCTCCTCCAGACTCAGTGGCTGCAGTGGCTGCTTGGTGATGAGGATCCCAAAGTCACACACAGTTGCCACCAGGTCCTCAGCGGCCAGCAGGGCCTCCAGGCTCACTCTCCCAGAGCCCAGGGTCCTCTGAATGGGTGGGTCGCTGCAGAGTTCACACGGCTTCTTCTTCTTCTTCTTCTCCTGCTCCTTCTGCTTCTGTTTGTCCCTGGGCACAGGACCCTGCAGAGCACCAGTATGGGATAAGTGTCAGCTGAGGGTTGGGGCCCCTTGATCAGACAGCAGGTAACCTGGGCCCAGCCACTCGCCCACCTCTGCATCCAGCCTGAGCGGTGTGTAAAACAGCTGCTGCCTTCCTCCCACAGCAGAGAGGGATTTGTCTGGAGGTCTGGGATGGAGGGAATACTCCCTGACACCCAAAACTGGCACAGGAGAAGGTCCCTTCTTCCCCCATCACTATTATTGTAGCTCAGACGGTGTTTGGACATTGTTCCCTCCCAGCACCCTACCTTGGCACTGTCCTTCTTTATCCCCTGTCCTGCCTTCTTGTTTGTTACTGCAGTTTCTTCTGAGTCAGCATCAACAGGCCACGAGAGCACCTGCCAGGAGAGAGGAGCTGGCACTGCAGGGCCTGGGACACCCGAGGACCTGGCCTGGGGCCACCGCCATCCCAGAGTGCCTCCTACAGGGAGTGCAGTGCCACTGCTGCCCCCCCCCCCCAGCAGCTATTTTCCCTCCCTGCCCTTTTCATCCGGCCCTGCCACACACTCACCTTCTCCTCCACGACTGAGACGATTGTTCCAGCCGCCAGGTAGTCCTTCAGCCCCACTAAGTCCTTGGCAGTGTGCTCCTTCCTGTAGCTGCAGTCAATGGTGTCTGCCCAGGGCTTTCCAGGGGTGACAAACAAATGTGCTGTGAAGGAAAAAAAAATTGAGGTGACCTTTTCTTCCTGAGGAGAGGACAAGACTGGTGCCAATTCATTACCCATCAATCTCAGTAAGAGCCCAGCTGCAGCTGATGCTGCAGGGATACACCGATGCCACCACGTTCCTGGAAAAGTCATCAATCTGCCCTGGCCAGTAGGATAGAGGATTTATAATTCCTCATTACCAGCATGTGCCGTGGGCTCCTCCGTGGCTGCAGACTCCTGCTGGCCCTTTGTTCCCCCCGTGTCCCATGCAGAGCTGTCTGCACCCAGGGTGGCCACCACAGGACTCTGATGAATTTTTGTCACCTGGAACAGAGAGAAATCTTGTGGCAAGGCATGTCTGGCTGTGTCTGCATCAGGCCCAGGGGCAGCACTGCCTCTGAAATCCCATTCCCCAGCCCATCCCGGTCATCAGGAGCAGGGGCAGAGCAAGGCAAGCTGCACAGTGGCACCTGCAGGAGGGCCGTAAATGCACTCCCATGTGCAGAGCAGTGTTGGACTCCCGAGAGGGACAGCGAACGTGGCCAGCAGAGGTGAGTGCTGCCAGATGTGGCCACACAGGAATTCTGTCCCTAGCTTACTGTTGCCCATGACGGGTTCATTATGAACTGTCTTGCTCTGCAGCCTGAAGGTGAAGTCCCCCTCACTGTGGCCTGCCAGAGCCTCCTGTTTTCAGGAGCTTAGTTCAACACCAACCTCAGTGCTGCCACCGTCCTCCATCTCCTCTCCCTCCGCAAACTCGTAGGTCACGCAGTAGCTGTAGGTGATCACTGGTGCCTCAGAGCCAACCTCCAGTCCCTGGAGAGCGCTGGGATCGGGAACTCCCTTGATTTTCCCAATGCTCACAACCACTTGTGCTTCACTTCTTATCAGATCTAAAAGGAAGACAATCCTGCTGAGGAGCAAGGAAGGCAAAGAACAAGCGGAAACCTCCTGGATGCCAAGTCCCACCACCTGGCATCCCTCCCTGCCACCCTTTGCAAATGCTGTGACAAGCCACAGCCACATGGGGTCACTCAAAGCCATGCAAACATCTGGCCGGGTTGCTTTGCCTCCCTGGTTAACATTTTCGACTCAATAAAGCACACTCAGTGCATAAATTCATTGAGTGGGGGCCACCAAGAGGGGCTTCCCTCGCCCAGGTGCCCCCAGTCCCCAGCCCTTGTCCCAGCCTGGGACGTGCCACACTGCTGAGCGGGCACCACTTTGTGCTGGCACCGCAGCACACATCAGCATCTTCCTGAGCGGAGATGTTCCTCTTTCAGCAGCTCAAGAAGGAAACACACAGTGTGAAACCAGACTGTGTCTGGAAAACAAAGATGGGGGCAGGCCGTGACACCAAGCCAGAGCTACAGGGACAGGGTTGGGTTGTTCCTGCAACCTTTGGACCTGATTAAGGCTAAAAACACCTCGACTATAAATGTGCTGCTGCAGGGTCCCCTGCCTGTCTGCAGCGTGAACCCTAAGGACTCCTAGCTCAAGCACAATGAAACCATCTCTTGAATCATGGGGTCAGCACTGACAGGTTTGAAGGCAAAGGCTCACCTGGCTGCCTCGCCAAACCATGCACCTGGTGCCTCTCATCGGGCCCCACATGGATGTAGTCCAGGACGGACAGCTGGGGCAGGCTGTCCACGACGAAGCCTCTGTAAGCAGGAACGAGAGCCAGAGGGTTCCCTTGGAGCACCAGGACACGGAGCTTCTGCAGACTGGAGAGCTGGGAGACCAGCCGCGGCAGCTCTGTTAAGTTGTTAAAGCTCAGGTCAAGGGAGATGAGATTTGGCCTAAAGGAGAGAATCCAGCAGTAAGGTCCAAACAACGAAACAAACAAGTAAGGTGCAAACAACGTCCAGCTGAGGGCACTACTGCACTGAGTCAAGAAAAGAAACACAAATCCTGATTCCTCAGCACCACAACCTGCAGTGGCACAAATTGGGTGAAAGTGGGGAATCCAATAGCGTGATCTCACATAGCCCATTGCCAGTCTGCCCCATAACTCAAAACCTTTTTTCTTAAGCATCCATTAATCACCCCACTACATCATTCAGTGATAGAGCCTAAGCTTTAGGACCTTCCCCAGGCAAGACTACCAGCAAGGATTGGGAAGAGCAAAGCCAGTCCCTGCCCCAACAAGCTCACACCAAAGTGTGAGACAGAAGGCAGCAAACCGAGACAGGCCCCTCTGCACTGATGGGGTGTTGGAGGCAGAGAAAAAAACCAACCCTGCTGACGGGCTGCAATTTCTTAATGCAGGGCACCTCAATGGCTTGGGGTCATCTGTTCCCATCTGCCCACCTCCCAGCAGCTAGCCTGTGGCATTACCAGAAGTCCGCAGTGAGGTACTTGTCCTGCGAGGGGCCGCACAGCCTGTTGTACCCCAGCCCCAGGTGCTGCAGCTGCGGAGGGGGCTGAGCGCACAGCTCCTGCAGATCAGCCACAGCGTTGCAGCAGAGCTCCAGGACCTGCCCAGGACAGAGGGAGCAACAAACACCCTTTGCAACGAGCAGCTCCCGGCGCACCCTCGAGCTGCTCAGCTTGTGCAGTGTTCCCACATGGGACCTCTTTTCCCATCCCACCGTCACAAGGCACTGCTCACCCACCTTCAGAGTCCGGGGCAGGTTGGCCGAGGTTACCCTGCTGATCTGGTTGGCACAGAGTATGAGCTCCTCCAGGTGCTGTAACTGCAGCAGATCCTTGTCGACTTCCTCTACCTACAAAGAGCTGTGTTTGGCCACCGTGACAATTGAACCACCTCGTGTCATGTGGGTCAAGGTGACGCAGAGATGTGGTGTTGATCCATGTGACGTACGGGTAGCACGGATTAGTGTAACACACCGAGTGGGGCTGCCAGCAGCTCGACCCCTGCTGCAATAGCAGCACCTGGGGAGACCCCGGGTTGGGGAAACTGCTTTTCCCAGGACGTTTTCCCCCTCAGCAGATGTGTTTTTTTGGCCTGGAGGTGGCCAGCTCTGTGGGCACCAGCCCACCCTTGCCTTAACAGCTTGCAGCTGCACTTACGTCTTTGCCGACGATCCGCAGGGACCTGAAGACCTGGAGGACGCGGGTCCCATGGACGAGCTGGGGCGCCTGCACGGCCACCTCCCGCAGCTGCTGGTTCTGGGGGTCGCAGCCCGGCGGCAGGGCCCAGGGACTGCGTGGGTCTCTCAGCAGCTCCAGCAGTGCCTCAGGGCTCTCCTCGCCCAGCGGCAGGTCCTCATCCTCCTCCTGCCCCGAGGGGCTCGTGTGCGCACTGAAGCGGGACTTGTTCTGCAGAGAGGGAGAGGGGAGAGGCAGTGAGCACCCTGCAGACCCCCTGTCCCCTGTGGAGCCCTCCCCATCCCACCGTGCCCCCCAGCCCCTACCCAGCTGCCAAGGCCGCAGGGGAAGTCCCGCAAGCCCAGGCACCGCAGGTGCTCCCGAAAAGCAGCCGAGAGGCGGCGGGGGCCAGGCGCCGCCATCCCGGAATTCTCTGACTCTTGGCACCCGTCCCTGTCGCTAGGAGATGGCGGGGACACGACGCCCTGGGGACCGGGCTCTGTGGGGCCGTGAAGGGAGCGTGGGATGGCACTGCAGGCTGGGAATAATCCCAGGCTTTTACCTGTCTCCCCCTGGGATGTGAAGGCTGCTCCCCACCAGGGGAAGAGTGGGCTGCATTTACAAGGTGCAGCATCAGCCCCGTCCCCTGGCCAAGTACCTGCAGCACAGCATTTGCCATTTCACTTATCTACATCCTGAGAGCCGCTCGAGTTTCAGGGAGGAAGCAGTCGTGTGCTCAGTTAGCTGTAAAAGCACCCCGATCGCTGGTGCGGAGGGCACCGCTGCCACAGCACCGCAAGGCCATCGGAAAACAAAGTTCACAGCTAAAAGTACCAGCGCCCGCTCTTGGAAAAAGTCGCTGAGCCCAGGGACAAAAGCCCCAGCGCTGTCTGAGGTCAGACTCAGGTCTCCCCACTCAGGGGTTTATCTGTTTTTTCCAGTGATAGGTGTGGAGGTGATAGTGACAAATTCCACTTTAGGGAGCTTGCAGAGCAGCTCATGTCAGCAAAACTTCACCAAGTAAATTGCAGATGCTTTGTGGTGTCTGGCGGTTGCGTGGTGGAACGCTGAACTTCCACTCGCGTTGGGTTTTACAGGACGGATACCGATCTGCTCCCTTATCAGCTCGGCAGCTTATTGCAGCTGCACAGATAGGAAAGGATATGCGGAGCATGCACACGCCAAGAGATAGCGGCGTGGCTCGAAGTGGAATAACCAGGCAAACCGCTGCCCTCGGTTCGGCAGAAAATGAAGTCAAACTTCTGGAAATTCTTTGAAAGAGCATTGCCAGCGGCTGAATTTTATTCTGGGGAAAAGCCGAGCTGAAAGCTTCTCCTGTACTGCTGTAGTGGCATGGACAGCCCAGAAGTGACCTCCACTGTGATGGGTGGCAGGGTGTTCCTGGCTCTGGGAGGAACACTGGTGGCAGTTCCTCGTCTGTCCTCTCCGGTGGCACCCAGCTGGGGTGGCTGGAAGGCAATGGGCAGCGCCTGGTGCCCAACGTGCTCCCACATGTGCAAATTCTCACCTCATCCATGCACCTCATAATGCATGGTGGGGCTCTAAGCAGCTGCATCCCTCTGCTCTTCGGTGATTCCAAACAAGTGCTCCTTCAACACGGTTCTTCTGCCTGAGGAGATGTCTGTACTCACCATTGTCTGAAAGAGCACCCTGCACAAAGAAACACCTCTCTTCGTGACACCCCCAAATAATTCTAAGTCCTAGGAGTATTTTTTCTCTGTTTTGCTGTGTATGAGAATCTCCTGCGTTTGGTAACTGGACAGAGAGAAAACAGGTTTGGCAGAGTTAGAAGGGCGAGAGCTGAGGAGGTGGATCCTGGACATCCGCTGATGGGGTGCACCGGGTGTTACACCAGTGGGATGGGGTCTTACAGAGATCCAGCAGAGGGATACATACTCTCATCTGGAAGCCTCTCGTGGGTTTTCCACTGCCACCGTTAGCCCACTCTTACACTGGCCCCTGCAGGAGATGGTTGCTGGCTTCAACAACTCAGGTGTGTGCTTGCGTGCTCCATCATGCTTGGGAAAAAACAAATCAAAACAAAACAAAACAAAACAAAACCAACACAATTCATGTTCTAAGTCCTACATTTTGGAGCTCCCGGGGATTTAGATGGGATGGCTAAGCCAAGAGTCCTGCACTCCCAGTCAAATAGATGATGTGGGACACCATCTGTGTCAGTTTGAAACTGCACGCTAGATCACAATCAGTGACGACGCATTTGAACCAATTTTTGATGTAATCTTTCAAAAAAGAAAAAAAATTCCACACCATCATCTGCAGGAGAACATGGGGGAGCCACTGACGCAAAACCCCGCTGTACTTAAACGCAGCTCGGCTGTCCCCAGCCGCAGCACTCCAGCCACCAAGCAGCCTGAACGCCGACATCCCACCAACTTTCGGCCAAGCCAGCCGCTGCCTGAGCCCACCATGAAACGCCAGACAGGTGGGTGCGACTTAACCGTGTCGTAAGGTTGCATCGGTTGATGCTCGTCATTAGCTCCGCCGCTCAAAGTCTCTCTGCTTTAGAAAGTTACCACGCTGCAAAGAACCAGGAAGTTTTGCAAAAACGGCGTAGACGCCTGAGACTGTACTCATTGTATTCTTTTTTTTTTTTTTCTTTTCTTCATTTGAATGCAGAAATCACCAGATTTGCAATCTTCCTCTTCTGCTTGCTGGCTCCTTTGGTCTCCTTGGCACCAACATCCGAAGATGGCAAAACTACTACAGGACAGAGGCAGAGGCATTCTACTTCCAGAATAAGGGCCTTCCTAGTGCTAGAAAAGCAAGCAACTACCTTGTTTAAAAACTACGTAAGTGTAATATTTTGCATTTGCTGGGCCTGTGTCTGGGGAGGAGTCCCTTGATTTAGTTATAGAATACTAGGAAGACCACCAGAAAAGAAACAGTTGGGTTAGAACCTTGAAGAGGCACCTCTCTGTATTCCATACAAGAAGGAAAGCATTTGCGTTGTGTTATTTTAAGACAGAGTCGGAGCAATGTCTAGGACAGCTTGGGTGTGCCAGCTGTGGTCTTCCAGACTCAAGCATTTTTCTTTGTCTCCTGAGTCACGTTGAGCTTGAAGCAGGCAGCTTTTTGGATGAAACCAAACAGATCACTGGAAAGATGAAGAGAATCGCCTTCCTCTTCAGTCTGACCTTAATATTAGAGCAGTCAGGAGCACTTCTGCAGAAAATCCTTCTCAGCCTCGCATTTCCTTGGAGATAGCAAAATGTGTACTGAACCTGAAAGTCAATACTACGGCCAAATTTCAATTCCTGGGAACGTGTTCCCAAGAATACGTTGATAAAAATCAGTATAAAACATTTCCCCTAACTTCATTCTTGAAATCAAAACCATTTCTGCTGAAGCAGATTTGTTCTGGTCACAGCAAATGTGTTGCATGAGTAAATCTTACCTATATGGTTAAAAAAAAAAAAAAGACTCAGAAAAGCTGAAAACAATGCCAAGCAGGTTATTAAGATAGAAAGTGCTGCACAATCATAGCCACAGATAGTGTATAATAGCTACTTGATAAAGGAGCGTAGGTGTTAATACAGCCGGTGAACAATAACAAAAAAACCTCAAGCAGACACAAGCTGAAAAATAGGTGCGTATGCTCCTAGACAGTCTAATGTGGAAACTACCAGGACAGATGTAAACCAAAAGATTAACGATTTCTCTCTCCTCTTCCTCCCATGCAGAACGCATGCAGCACTGTAACACCGAAAACCGTAAGCTGGCTAACTGCTGACCCCCAAGTCAAAGCAATGGCGAATAAAATACCCGAATGCCCACCTCGGGATGCAGGTTGCTGCATGCACGTTTTTTACAATATTTTGCAAACCATAAGAAATGATCCAGAAGCAATCTGTGGGAGGAATTTCATCCAGGCTGTGAACGCAAGCGTCATCCAGCTAAACGTGACGATGACTGAACTGGAGGTGCCTTACACCTGCAGGAGCAAGGATCTTCCACAGAAGGTCTGTGAGCAGTTCGGGGGGATGAACGCAGCAAAGAAGATGATGTATACCTGGCTGGCTTTACAGAAATATGAGCAATTTATGCAAAATGCAACAAAAATATACTCTGCAGTAGGAATGTAATATGCCAAGCTGAAACAGTAACTGTAGGATACCGGAGCTTTGGCTGAATGTACCTATCAGTACTTGTGACCAGTTTGATGCCAGGAACAACATTAATAATGTACTTACTATCCTGCAGATCTTAAATATATAATCTAGTTTAATTTACTATTTAAAAGATGAATGTCTTAAGTTATTGATTTTATTTATTATAAAAATATTTATAGTGTTTTATTTGCAGCAGCATATAAAAAGTATGCACTGATGTAAGTCAGAGTGATTTAATTAACCAGTCATGATATCAATTAGCAAACAGGAAGGCATGACTTCAGTGACTTTCATGTTATTTATATTTTTATTTTGTAATTATTTTCCAAAACTTTTGTTGATTGTCAGCAGACTGATTTTATACTTCTCATTACTAGCAAGTTGTATTTATGAATTTATAGAATACATTTATTTTTATAAATTTATTTAAGCAATTTTGTGTTCTATATTTATTCAGATTTTTAATTTATATATTTTAATGTTAAAAGAGATGAATCATGTATTTACTACTTAGGTGAACAGTTTTACTCATTTTCTGTCACTATATATTTGGATAAAACCTGGCATTTAATTAAAATTATATTAAATAAAACTGCTACTGATGGTTTTTTTATTATTATTATGTAATTTTTTTAAAGTCTTTCTGCATTGGAAAACTAATGTTTTGTTAAATAGCAAATTGAACTTGTTGTTTCTAGTCATTACGTTAAAGGTATTACAAACAGCACATCTTTCCCACCCACTTTTTACTGATAAGACATGAAAAAAGATCACAGCACTTTTGCTTCTTACGCTCCCAGTTGGTTTCTTAAGTTTGGACCCGCCAGTGGGTAAATTGCTTTCTCTTCGGCCCCAGCTTGTGAAGGCTGAATTATTGTGGCTCTGCACCACAGCTCGAGCCTGGCTTAGGTTCAGCACAAGCAGCAGCGCTGCTGGAAGGACGCTGCATCAGCTCAGGCACGAGCAGCACACCAAAAGGCAGCCCAGTCAATTGCTGCTCCTGGAGCTGGTAACAGAGCAGGCACCCAAATGTCCTAGGAGCAACAGGACCTGTCGTCATCTTGTTTTTCCTTTGTCGCATCAACCCTCGATTATCCCCAATAACGGGGAGGTTAATAACGTGATGAGTTCAGTTCATATCACCATGCAAATTTGAAGCCAGTGTAAGCATTAGAATAAATTCTGAAATTAACACTATTTATATACAGATACATATATATTTTTTATATTTTGCAAATATATTTTGCAAATATATTTTATATATATATTTTTATATTTATATTCATTTCACGTGAAACACCTATTTAAAACGCAAGTAAAGGATCGTTCCTCTCTCTGCTGCCATCCCTTCACTGACAGTGGTCCAGACCAGCACAGGACTGCCTGCTCCGGAGTACTCTGATTTCTGCTCCGAACGTCCAGGAGGCTGCAGCAGGACTGAGCCCCTTCATCCCAGTGGCACCAGTGCTCCTCCTCTGCGAGGCTGTCAACAGCCCACGAGGAACTGAAGCACGGGATTTTGGTACCAGCCCATCTCCTCCATCGCCCTTTAAATCCTCCCAATGCAAACAGTAGGAAGGAAAACTACTTACCCTTCCGTTGCGGTGGTTCTTCAGGATGGTGCCATTGGTGCTGATGCAGCTCTCCCTCCTCCCAGTCCACAGCCACGCCTGGCCCTTTTGTTCTTGTGAAGCATCTTCTGTAGCAGGAGGTGAGGGCATGAAACCGGGCCTTATTTTTTTTTTACAAGAGGCTTACCTGTAACCTTCCCTTGCGTAGAGAACCGGGTGCCGAGCACTTACAAGGGAGCTGCAGGGAAGGTGTTTGGCCCTGCCGAGTGTCTGGATGCTGGCGACATTTGAGCAACAGGAGAAGACAGAGCCCAGGGTCTTTATGGACTCTAGTGGAAGAGTTGTCCTTAAAACAACAAGAGTTGCTGCAGATCTGATCCTCTTTTGCCCAGACTTCCCTGGGAAGAGAGGTTTCTTGACATAACTGAGCCGCTGCCAGTCCCCAGAAAGCAGCAACCACTCTGGGTGCTCTCAGGAAAGCACTCTAGCTTCCCAAGAGGAAGAGAGGGACCATGCTCCCTGCTGGAGCCAAGGGAAGAATTCCTCCCAAATGGGACCACTCTGGGCCACCACTGTGGAGATGTCATAGTGGTGACAGACAGAAGGATGAAGGCAGATCTGAGACCTCTGCTCTAGTTTCTGACGTTAACACAGGTACCATCAGCTCTCCTTTCCGCTGGTGCCATGCTAGCACACCTCAAGTTCAAAGAACATTTTAATAAACCACCTCTGACTTGCGTGTGAGCTTTGCGCAAGCACGGTAAGTGGAGTCCAAAGGTGTTGGTTTTTTTTGCTCCTGATACTTCTGTATCAGGAAGCCACCTGCCAGTGTCAGTGCCAACCCGTGAGAAGCAAAGGGACACCGGCAGCCGTGGCACTCTCTCAAATTAACCCGCTCAGTTTAAGTTCTATCGGTTTCCCCACGGGCCAAGAGGTGCAGTTCCAACCTCGCTCCCTTGATTTTTAATAGAGGAAGAGGGAATGCGAAAGGATCATTAGGGATGTGCTTATTCGCAGAGCAGAAGTGGCATCTGCTGACCTTGTCACGTAGGGTCAACCAACCGCTGCAAGCAGGAAGATGTGTAAATCCTGAGAGCTTCGACATCACCATTTCCAGTGGCTGATACAAACCACTTAAACCTTGCTGAATCAGAGGATTATACAGGGCCACTCCCTGTGGTTTTGTGTCTCATGCACATCTTTTCTTTCACCTTCTGAGTATGTAACACTTATACAAAAGCATTTTCCTTGGAAAGGGAAACATTTGCCTGAAGGTCAAACGAGACGAAAAAGTGAGTCAGATGGCTGGTACCAATTAACGTCACTGAGAAGTAAAATTGACCCCAAGAAAGAAGAGTTGTTCTTCCCATGGAGGCACAGAGGTGTGCTGTCAGCCCCGCAGACTCAGCTCACCTCAGGAGTGAGCTCACACATGGGGTACAGGCTTGGAGCAGGGACACATGGGCTTGAGCCAAACTGTGGCAAGCCACTGCTCTCCTTCCATGTGCTTGAGAGCAAACAGCACTCTGCCACAAGTGTTTGGGACGCAGCAGGGCAAGCAGCTGGGTACCAGAACATCAAACTTCAAAGGGCTGAGGTCAGGAAGCAATGGCCAGCACCCCTCTGAGGAGCAAGAACAGGACAGAAGTGCATACAGAGGTGAGACAGAAAGAGTGGCTGCAAATAGGCTGAAGCACTGCGACACAAGTGTATCACCAAAGCATTTCTGACTGCTTTGTACTCATTTCTGCACACTTTATAGCAAACAGGCCCGGAATTTGTCAGCACCGTGTGGCCATCTGGCTGCTCGGATACTGGCTTTTCCTTTGTCTGCCTCAACACGGTTCAGTCCTTGCCAACCACAGCCAGATGCAGAAGCTTCGCTTTTGAAAACTCTTCCCCCTGCTCAGAGAAGATGGGGCAGCTTCAGAACAGGGAGGCAAATGAAGCAGTTGGGTGACTTGTTGGGTGACTGAGTTTGGACTACACAGTTGAGAAGACCTGAGAGCCACCATGAGCTGCATTGCAGATGTGGTTGTGTGGCTTTCTTCTCAACAGATTCTCAGGACCTCTCCAGCCCACACCCCAGACAGAGCTCAGAAGCTCACGCTGAAGCCCAGAGACTCTCAAAAGAAGGCTCAAGTATCCACAGAGAGCAAAGCGCTCGTCCGGGGAGGACAGTGCTGGCAGCCCCAGACGAACAGTGCGAGCACAGCCACGGTGGGTCCTGCCACCAGGGCTCAGGCGAATCTTCCTCATCCGTGGGGCGATGTAAGTTGGGGATACACTTGCACCACGTTTTGATCTCTGCTGTGATGGTGAGGTGGTCACTGGCAAAGCTTTCTTGGCAAGGGGTACCCCATTTACACAGGCTGTGTAAGAAATGTCAGAAGGGCAGGCAGCAGGACTTAGGGCTGTGATGGAGAAACGTTTTGTGGGTCTGTTTCCATTTTGTGATGCTCAGGACTTGGAGTTTGTGATACATACACCTTCTTCTGAGACAGGAACATATGAAACAGCTCTCTGGATGATAACGGGGACTCCGGTGTTGACACACAGGGAACTTCCCTGCCACCCAAGTATTTATTTTGTCTGCACACCTCCTGAGGGTGAGTAAGACTCAGGAGGAAAAAGTGCTTATGCATCAGAGTATCTAAAGAAAAGCTCCCAAGGGTAAATACAAGTTAATAAATATATATATATATATATATATATATATATATATATCCAAAATATCTTGTGAGCACTGGGTTCTTTTCCTTTTGCCCCAGATTCAAATAGTGCTGGGAGAAAGCAAAATCTGCCAGAGCTGGTTTACAACAGATTCACAGGAAGATATTTAGGATTTCAGTACATGTAAAGAGAGCCCTGAGCTGTTCTCCCACTGAAGTGCCAATTCCCTTATGGCAGTGATTTCATTTGGCATTAATTTGCTTAGAGCAAATCTAGGTCTACTTTTTGTACTGCTCAGGGATTAGCAGAATCAGCCACAGAAAGAAGCCATTTCAGTAACTGTCTTTTGGCGTATCAGCTACAGCTATACCAGCCTCACTGAAATCACCACAAAATCAGTAATAAAGAAACAGTGCTCTGCAGCCACAGCTTCCTCCCAGAGAGGTTTGATAGCATCACTGCAGTACCACTAGCATTTGTGTGCTTGGTTGAGAGTGAAGTCAAGCCAAAGCGTTGTTTTACTGCTGTTTAAATAGCACTGATCTTCACTGACTTCTCTTACCAAGATGCTTTGTGTGAGATCAAGGTAGAGATATTAAAAAAATTAAATGCGAACAAAGCAAGAAAACTGTTGTACGTTCTTATACCTTCTCCCAGAATCACAGGCCTGACTCATCAGAATTTCTTATACGCTATATTAGGTCAAAGCAACCAGTCACAAAGGTGAGATTAACGAGCATCAACTCTTCAGCAATGCTTTTAAAATAAAATCCCTCTTTTCACTCATCTATTACCTTTCACTTTCACTAGAGCGCTGCCTCCACTAGACCCAAGAAAATCCAATATAGCACCAAGGTGACAGCTGAAGCAGAAAGCTGTAGCATCCTACCAGGAAAAAAAAACAAAAAACGTCATTAAAGTCAAAGGTGAAATGACACGTGTTTCATTTTTTTAAATGGACTTAAGCAGCTTACACTAACACTGCCTAACACTGACATCATTTCGATGGGAATAACATGTTATCCAAACTTAGCGCTGCCCGGTAGAGTCCACCATCCAAAGCAGTATTTCAACCAAGAGCCCCAAATCCAATCCTGTAAGAAAATAAGAGCATTGGGGCTCAAGGTATCAGTGCAGTCCCTAAAAGTTTGAATTTTACTTTTCCTTGGTAAACACCAAAGCTACCTTTGAATTACTAGCTGGTAAGTTAAAAGCAGACATAAAAATAAATAGATTTATATCTGCTTAGTTTTGTCACAGGAACTCATTTGGACTGTTATGCTTAATATAATCAACAGCCAGGGTCTGTTAACTCTAGGAACATATCAGAACCTTAATACATTTGGAAAATGTCATGCAAAATGTGGAAGAACAAGCTCAGCGTTACTTAAGTGAAGAAAAACGTAAGCACTGCAGACAAGTGGACTTCTGGAGGCCGTGCTGTAGCCAGCCTGTTCCTTCCCAGTCCCTAACAAGCATGACTGAAGGGGAGCAGAGTTGACTACAGAGGGTAATTTTCAGTTTTTGCTAATCTGGCTAATGCATTGGTGAGACAGGGAAAACCCAGCACAGAGCAAATACAGCCTGGTGGCCAATGCCTGAGAAAAGACAAGCCACTCATACATTCTGAGAAAGTCCAGCAGAGTTGATTCTTTCAGTCAAGATGGGCCCAAGGGACATCAAGTCTCTCTGAGCTTCTGAAGCATGGAGTCATTTTAAGAGGACATAAGCCTTGCAACAGGAAAGCCAAACACACAGATCCCAAAGGGGTGACTTCAACACCACTGATAATAGGAAAATGAGCCCGCAACACTTTTCACAGTTGCAAAAGGGATGGCAAGGTCCAGGAAGATTTCCACTTACCATTTCCCCACTTTGAAGCCAAGTTCTGGGTAAAAAATGAAGACGCTACAACTAGTTTCTTCCAAAAAATAACCTTTATTGTTTTGGTTGTAAATATAAAAAAAATGCATTGCACAATTTAACAGACCTACTGAAAAGTGCTACATATCAACAGCACAACAGAAGTTGTGTCATGCAACAGAACAGGAAACCTAGGCAAAAGCAAGAGTACAACCTGAAGTCCTCAAACCTCCAAGCTTTCAAGCTTCTTTTTTTTAAACAACAAGAATGAACTCCATTCACTTAAACACATCTAAATACAAGAAGAAAAGGAGCAATTTGTTCTTTGAATTGTTAAGTAAGAGGATTGCTCCTAACTGATATCTTTTGATTCAAAACCCTATTCACGTTGGAAATGTTCAGATATAAAAGCAGTTCAGACGATGGCTAGAAAGTCTTTGTATTACATACCTAAGATGTTTTTCCTTCTAACTGAATCAAGTTTTGCAGCTCAATCTACAATTTGGTACTACCACTTCTGCTCTAACACAGTAAATAAGCATGAAATCCATCCAAGAAACAGAAGGGAAGTTGAGGCCTTAGCTGACATTGTGGAAACAGTACTGGGGTCCCATACAAGAAAACCCTCAAAAACAAACGATTTCCTCAGAAATGCAAGTATATAAATTGAAAGAGAAATAGGAAAACTCCTGTTGTCTCCCCTAAAAAAAATACCTCCTATAAGTCACCAACAGCTGTCCACAGTCCTCTGAGATTTGTGCGACTAAATCCATAAAGCACCTAAACCAGGGAGCATCAGCCTTTTCATTCTGGGTGTTTTTCTTTTTCCTTACAATAAAAGTGCAAAGAATGATAGAAAAGAGAGAAGAAAAAAAAAAGGTCAAAATAGTTGACTATCAGCTTCATTTTAGCAGTATCTTCAGGTTGGGAACATTGAGGCAAGAATTATCCATCCCAGAAACACAAGAAGTGATTTAGCTTCCAAATAATTTGGACTAAAAAATCATTATGTTACTGAATGGTTTTGGAGTGAGCTTCTTGCAAACAAAATAAAGTTCACCTGTCCCCTCACCTCTACAATGTGAGCCTAAGTGTGTACACACACAGAATGAAAAAAAACTGAGGGCACAAAATAAAGGGATGCTACTTTCCAATGCAATCTGCCATCCCTTTGATTTTTTAAGCCATTCTAGATTTGGAGATTTAATCATGTGCATCTTTACTAGGTTTCTGACAGACTTTGGGATAGGTGTGCCCCTGTATACGTGGGAGGGAAAGATAGTGAAGTCAGCAGGAAAAACCATTTTTTTCCTTCCTTCCTCCCATCCATCCACACAATTTTTTACAACCTCAGGTTCAAAGGGGCACAGTAATGCCACACAGACAATACATTCTCTTAAAACCAAGGGAACCCCCACTTGGTCATTTCACTGAGTTTTCCACATGTTAGGGGTAAGAATGTAAGACTTAAGATGCATCTGATGCATACAGGACCCCAAGATCTAAGGCACGGATAGAAGCATTCTAGTAAGTCTCCCTTCAAGGAAAGCTCCCCTAGGGCTTTGGAAAAGCAGGAAAGAACACGGCAGTCGGATCAAATGGTAGTAACAAGGAATCCACGGGTTCTGCGCAGAGCTTGGACTGTCCAGATGAAGCATGGTCTTGTCTCCATCCTTACTACTAATTAATTTATTCAATTTGGTTTCACTGCTTATTCCCCGTCTTAACAGGAAGTAGCATACAAGACTAATAAGTTCATCAGATAATGCATAATTTCTCTAGAAGCTGGGGAGAGACTGGGGGCTTCTACAGTGTATTGATTAATAGAATTTGAGGTCAGAAGGCACCACTAGACAATCTGTTTGATCTTGGTGGGTATCGCAGGCCACAAATATTTTATCCATCCCCTCCCTTATCAAGCAAAATATGTTGGATTTGACTAATTATGAGTTGCATTTGCTTATAGGGGGATTCTTTAAAGGTCCAGACCAATTCACTGAAGACTGATGTGCATGATCTGTAATTCTGTGTAGACTACAGGCACAGTGTGTTTTGCTTGCTTAACGTACTTTGGTGAAATAGAGGAAGTCAGGACTATGTAAGTCAGGGGAGTAAGTGGTACTAAAGTGTTTTATTTAAAAAACAAAACAAAACAAAACAAATCCATTAGAGTCCCAAATGAGGAAGGCAGAAAGACTAAGTAGTTCAAATATATAACCAAGTGGGAATCTAGACAGGAATTAATACATATGTGGCCAATCTCTTTTCATACCAATCCTCAGTACCTCAAACGTGCAGAGATGAGATATACCATAGCTTTTTCCTCCTGTGCTTCCAAATAAAGTAAAATCACACCCTCCACAAATTGACTGATAAGAGAAAAGAATTCTGATTTGTAATTGTTAGGTGACGAAAATACACTGATTCACTCCTTCAAAGAGGAGCCACATCATTTCTGGTAATTACACTATGTGGAAAGTATCTTTACACTACTCCTTCCCTCCCTCCTACACCCTTGCCTCAGTAAGTGATCTTTGATTTATTTTTTTCTCTTTACTATGTTAAGATTTGCAGTCTTTTAGAAGTGCCATGAGCTTGTTTCTCCATCACAAATTATTACAATAAGCACTTTCCCTCCAATTGTAACCAACTCATGATGCAAAGAGTGTGATGTTTTTTCCATTTGCATCCAGATCGAAACTGCTAATGGGCAATACTTTTTAGCATTTCAGTCATACACCCCCCGTTTCTATTCCTTTAAGGTCCTTTTTAGCTTCCAATTCATTCAGTGAGATTTGAAATGGTAGGATCTAAGCTTAGAAGTCATCATACTTCCCTAGGCTCTGAGACACGCCTGTAGCACACTTTGCTTGTTGAGACAACACTGTAGTGTTGTTAACACTACTGCAACCTCAGTTGCAGACACCTGGTTAAGAACATGATAAAAAAAATCAGGCAAAACTGCTGCCTGATGAGCAGGAGACCACATTGCAGGGGAAGCATTACAGAATATGCTTATCTGAAAAGTACAGCAAAAACACAAGTGAGTCTGTTCCTGGACAATTTGCCTACTGACGTCCTCCTAGAAAACCGGATACATATTTTTAACATGCAAATACGCATGTAGGTATCTATGCATCTCAACAAGATAGCCCAGTAAAGAACTTGAGGGGCGCTCCCCAGCTAATCACGCTGTTAAATGATTTAACTGGAACCAAGTTCACAAACAGTGACAGAAATGGGAGGATTAAAGCACTGATTAAAAAATTAATTTAGGCTCATTCAACACCTTTTATCCTGATGCATCCCAAAAATACTGCTTATTTGAATAAAACATTTTGTATGAAAGACCTGGATATAGGTGCCCCTAGAAAAGCTACTCGCTATTTCAGTGCTCTGACCACCTTTACACACTATTTCAACAAACCATTTCCTAGGTGAGGCCTAGATTGCTGTTGGTTCTCTCACAGGGACACAGTTTTTTCCCATGTGCCACAAGCTTCAAATGATATGTCAATCAAATCTACTGTAAAAGAAAAGAGCATCTTGAATGTATGCACACCTACAGAAAGGCATGCTGGTACTTCGGTCATGCCGCTTTGTCTTCTCCTTACATTCCTTCCCCCTGAACTGCCACCTGCACAAGTCCCTTTCAGCCCCTCTCTTCCACAATTCACAGGCCCCTGCTCAGGGAGAGGGCCCTCGGGCAGCCCTTTTTGCCTTCTTCTTCTTACAGCCCTGCTCACACATAAGCCAATGAAAGCCACTAGCTGCAAAATTTCAGGACAAGGAAGAAAGGAAAATTATTCTCTGTGCTCAGTCCCACTCCCCAAACCTATTATTGCTTTTTAAGGTTTGGCCCACCAAGTGGGGAACATTAGACACAATGCAGAGGAAAAGTACATCCCCTGAGGGACAACCTACTGACCCTATTTCAGAACGTGCTACGTTCGAATTTTTTAGCTGCTCCTAAGTATTGCACTGTGACAGCCTGTTCTCCAAACTGGAAAAAAAACTACTTGGGGGAGGTGACAAGGAAACTTTATCCAAACTCTGAATAGCTCTAAAGCATCAGAATCGAGTAATGAGTGGAATTACAAGGGTCATAGGATCATTCCAGACTACATCAAGAAAAACTGGCCAGAATGAACATCCCAGTGCTGCCTAAGGATGGACAGACTATTGCTGCTGTAAAAAGACTAAGCTTATCCACAGCAAAGGGCAGTACTTCAGGGACTGCCACAGAAAAATGTTATGTGGGTTTTAACTTATCTTTGTGTGTTTCATAATTCCTGTTGAACATAACCTTACCATACAGACCAAGCTTGGCTAAGTCCTTCAGGTTTTTGAAATAGAAGGCAAAAAGAACAGGTAAAAGAGACAAAGAAGATAAAAATTGACTACAAGTCCATGTGGTTTGATACGCTTTCTGAGACAGAAAAAAAAAAAAGCCAATTTCTTAACGCTATGAACTCCATTTCTGTCTTTGAAGCACTATGACGTTTACCTATGGATGTGTTTTATATGCGCACATTTTATGAGGAAGGTAGCCTAACTCTGCAGAGTGCAAGAAAACAGTTTAGAGATTAAATGGATATGAAATTCATGCGTCTATCTTGATTCCAGAATCTGTGCAATCTAAAACTGCTTTTTTGCACTTACTGCACAGCCTGCTACTCAATTGCAATGGCTATATCAGAAAAATAATAAAAATCAGCTACTTTATTTGCTAGAAAATAAAGCATGCCTTGGAACTGATCATATGCAATGGTACACTCATTAAAATAAAAATACACAAAACACAGCCTGAGATTTTAATTCTAGTATTTTCCACGAGTTGACGTCGCTGATGGATTTTTCTTCTCTTTGGTTTTTAATATAATCCTGTTTAAACAATTGTTTACTATTCAAGTAAAACAAATGGAACTGAACACCAGAAAACAAAATGAAAAGCAGATTTTGCTTCACAAAACTGAAAGTATATTTCCCCTTTAAGAGAACATTCCTCGGTGTACAAGATTTACACTTCAGAGAACTTAGTACTTGAAGCTGTTTTATAGAAAGACGTTTGTTGCATACAGATGCATGCTGCATTGATGGAGATATATTGCTGCCTGCAGGAATCAAACCTGCTAAATTTACCTGAGCTTGGTGTTCTCACTTCATGGAGTAGAGTACAGCACTGAAGAGGAATCAAATCATTACGACAACGTTGCATCATACTTCCACATACTCTGAAGGCAGAGACAGATGCCCTGAAGGTCTTGGGTGATGGAGAGTATTCTTTCTAAAGTGCACCAACTGAAAGGAGACTCACCAGGCTGCTAGACTGGCAGGTTCTCCACCCCTTGTACAAGCAACTCACTGTCTTTGGTTGTTAGGTTTCACCAGCTGTTTTGTTCATCTTGCTAACTGCCTCTGTGGCTTGCTCTGGCAGGCACGACGGATCTGACAGAATTGAGGTGCTTGTACTTAGATGCCGAAGGCTGCTCAGCACCACTGCAAAGAAAAGTCAGAAAAGTATCAAAAAAGCCATTAGACTAACTGCAAACAAATACATGCAGGACAGTGTGCAGGTACCACAAGGCTGTTATTACGAACTTTTTTCTACAAAACATGCATACTGGCACTTAGATCAACAGCAAGAAACAGGTGTGTAAGAACTGTGCCCAGAGAACAACAATAGAGATCTACCTATTTCTTCTACTAAAGAGAGCACTACTCAGCAACTATAATTGTAAACATAAATATTTACTGAATTCTAAGTGGTAAAGGGTCAAGCCATCATGCTCAAACAGAAGGTCATTTCAATGGGGAATGCAAACTTCAGAAGTCGCTTCCTTCATAAGACAAATCACACTGCTAAACTTTACTCCAACTAGAATGGAATATTTGAAATTTAAATGCTGCTTGAGACTTTAAATCTGTATTACACAATTTATTTTTTTCTGTTCAGTGTTAAGCATGCAACCAAGTACCTTTGCAGCCAAAAGACATTCTTATTTTTCCACTGAGACAATAAGAAAGGACTAAAAAGTCATATTCAACATCTGTCCTATTCTTTTAAGAAATGGTATCATACATGGTCTCACTGTGATCTCAAATTACTGCTTGATAGAACTTCACTTACTTGGCCTTAGAACAGGGAGAGAACAGTGCTGATCCAGCCACGCTATTGCAGTTTGATTCAGATCCTTAAAGCTTGTTGTGGAAACCATCCCATTGAAGGACTCAAACAATGGCTTAATAATAATGCTGAACTGCAAATCATCAAATGTTAAGGGAGGTAACAAAGGAGGAGTTGAAAACATTCTAAGGGAAAAGATAATAGAGCTCAATGTCCAGAGAAAACAAATGATTTTTAGACTGCAACATTTCGAAGAGTTTATTATTATTATTATTATTTATTTATTTTTAAGATCTGTGACACTAGGACAAAGGAAAAAAATGAAGCTCAGTTCCCAGTTATACCAATACCTGATTACTTTTTGTAAAATTCCTGTATGGCTGACTTGATCTCCTACAAACCAGTTGCATTCTGTGGCACTGTTGTGAGTGCATGAGCATTTAAAACTTCTAGGTACGTGTAGTTTGTACTATTTCTTTGTTGCCACCTTTTTCATGTAACACTGATGTTTTTATAGCAAAAGGACATAGAAGCCTTAAGGCAAACAAGCTCTTTGCTACTGCAGCTAAACAAAGACTTCAAAGTCTGTTGGATGAGCTTTCCTACAACAGTCACCATACCTGAACTCAAAACAGTTTGCTCTAGCACTGCCATGATAAATCAGCAAGCAAATGTACCTGTAAGTTGGAATCTATTTCAGAAGCTGGCTGTATGACAAAACTCATCTGAAGGCTCAGATCTGTGGTTTTACCATGTTAGCCCAGACGGGATTTTCTGACTACAGTCAGCAGCCTGTGAGAACGTGGCCCAAACCAACCTCAGGATTGTGATACACCCCTATCTTTCTCACTGTTGCTAACAATCAAGATAGGTCTAACAATTACCTGGAATACTCTAGGGGATTTGCATGTGGTTATGGACTTTTACAGAGTGACTGGGTATTCTTTTGTTGATATTCTCCTATTCAGAAATACTCTGTTCTTGGGTTATCTCCAGTAGCCAAAAACCAGATTACTCACTTCCCTCTCATATGCAACAGAAATTGTGATATTCTCATATTTGTAATGAAACTGCCCTTTTCTCTCTTACAGTCATTTCATGAGGAGGAAATTTTTTAAAAATTATTAATAGCACTCACCCATGGACCTTGTCAGCTTTTACTGCAAGACCTCCTGAGATAAGCCAGCAGGTGTTAAGCAATCTATCCGGTTGTTAGAAAACTGTTCCCTCACAATTACATCCTGACTTGCAAAGGGAAGTTGGCGAAGACTACTTTGCCAAGCAACCTTTTCTTTTACCAACTACGACAGCCTTTGCCTTTCTCCAGATACTACAGGCCCAGCTACCCAAAACTGCAACTTCATCCCAGATAACCTCTGCCACTTTCTACAAGCCCCTCACTTCCAAATTCTAGAGCTATTTAACATTTTGGAGCAGCACAAATGCGTGGAAGGTTGTATTTAACCAGCCATTTTCATTGTTGTATTAATAATCTGATTCTTCAATTAAGTGAATTTTTATAACTCATTTGAAACTGTTCCAGAGTTAACAGGTCTACAGTTGCATCAGCAACTGCATAAGATCTTGCTGAGAATTGATTTCTAAAAGGATGCTAAAAGGATGAGTCTGGCTTTCTAGGACTAAGATAAACCAGGAAGCACCCAAGAAAGCATTTTAAAAAATGCTGTACTTCATGCAGACACCAGCATGGATGTATCTACTCTGATAATCAGGGGAGATAACCAGCAGAGTACAAACACATGAAATACGTGCAAATATAAGGGTACAAAGCTTTAATGGGAAGGGGGAAAGTTAACATTTCTGCTCATTATTAATTGCACTTCTGCTTTGCTAATTACTAACATTCCCAAACTGATTCCGGCTAATCATATTTGATCCAAACTAGCAAACTTGGATTAGCTAACCTGGTTCCATTCCCAGCTTGTCTCTCTCCATCTCCTGGATTATCACTCATTTGTAAGCACAGCTGCTAGCATTTGAGAAGCAAAGAGAAACTAAGTTGATTTGTCGTAATGAAAAAAAAAATTTAAAAAAAGGAGAAACATGCAAGTTTTCAAAATTGCCTTTACAACAGTTTCAGTAATTGTCTATAATAATCTTATTTTTCAGAAGTCTTTGTAATTCTCTGTAGTCCTTTGCAAAAAGTGAACAAGAGCTAGAGTTAGAGAAACAGTTCATTACACATTTCTTGTGGTATAATAACCGAGCTAGAAAACTTTACCTTTGTACTGCATTTCTTCCAAGTTGCTTCCCATACTTTAAGGTGAGCAAATTCTGCCTCATAACAGCCTATAAGGCAAGAATTCGTATCCATATATAGATGTGAATGACAACTCTGGACATGCATTACTTAAACAACTTGGCTTAAAGTCACAGCATCAGAATCCAGAGTTCTTGCCTCTAAACACATTAGCACCAAACCTCAGGTCCAGCAGGTAAACGTGAAAGGATACGATCCAGAACTTCCAGTTCTGGAGGGTCCTGTTCCTCACGTATTCATCAAACATACTCCTCATGCGGTCAAACCTTTGCCGTGTTATAGGAACCCCAGTAGCAGGGAGCTGCTGTTGGCAAGAACTGAAAAGAAGATGCTCTGAGGTCAGAATCCCCACCAGGGAGGGCACATTCCTCTTCCAGTCTAAATTATACCGAGAGAAATACGTGCAACCCCAGCATCTCAGACTGAGGTGGCTTCTCTGGGCGTGACCCCCCCACACCGAGTTTGTTATGGCCAGGAGTACATACTGTTTTCCAATCAATTGTGTCTATTTTCATGCAGCAAAGCAATTTTTCAAGCTGCTACATCTTATTACAAGCAACACAACTGAAAACAGAGTATAACATAGAACAAAGTAGTTTTTGGCATCCACTTAGAAAAAGGCACGTTAGGAGTCAAGTTTAAATTTACAGACTTACTCCTGAGCGGTGTTAGAGAAGAAAATGTTACAAAGATTCTTAAGAAACAGATCAATTTAAAATAAAACCAAACAGATGTTATCATATCTTCAAAAAAGAAAGAACGAAAAAAAAAAGAAAAAGATTTTGATTTGCCGATAAGTCTAACATAATGCCTAAGCCTAACACTTCTGTGGATGGAAGAAAAAACACTGGGGTTCTCAACATGCTTTGCAATAGCACATAACTATCATAAACCCACAGAGGAAACTGAGGCACCAGGAAGGTGAAGTGACTTATCAGAGTTATGTTCAGTCAGTGGCAAGCTCCTTGAGTCCAAGTCCTATGCACTCAACCACATTGCTTCCAGGAAAAATTGACTGCATTTGGAAAGAAAACTGCAGCAAAGCCATCATGAAGAGTAGGAGTGTTTCATCACCCAGTGAGCCTAGCTTTAAAAACAACCATCACTGGCTTCTCAGCTTTATTCTAACTGATCTAATGCGTCTTTTCTGGTGATACCACTGTTGAGCGTTCATGCTCAGAGCTTGCCGAAAATCCACACGATTTGCTACCAGTGCCCATCCCACAACGACTTTGCTTTTTGTTTGGAAGTCGGTAGCATCTCTACTGATGTTCAATACCCATCTGTTGTTTGGCATGACATCTGAGGCAAACATCCCCTGCTGTTAGCCAAAGCAACATTCAAGCTGCTCTGCTTCATTACAGAAATCTCCCAAAATCTCACATGATGGCAGCGTTTAGCTCCTCGATTTCTTCCCGAAGGCGCCTGGTTTCCTCTTGCATCTGTGTTCTTTCCTGCTGTAGTTTAGCGATATATTCTACTGTTTTCTGGAGAGTGATTGCATGGCTGATCTAGACCAAACACAAACATAGAGCTCACTTTCTGGAACAAAGCTAGACGGATGAAGAGTTTGCCCCTTATCTGTGCTAAAACCCAGAAAAGCACTTCAACACCTTTTAAGTTTCCTTCATCCTGCCAAAGCACACATAGGCAGACAGAAACACTTAAGATATTACTGAACTCTTTGTTTTTCTGACTCCCATTTGCACACTAATACAGAGAAATATGGTTGCAGTGGTTGTTTTATTCCCCAAGTTACATTTTTGCTATTTTGTTGAAAGTAAAAATTTTAAGTGTTTTATTTCATTGTCTATCCTCTTAAAAATGTTTTCAATTCTTACTTGGGGTACTGAAGGATGTGCTGCACCTGCTGAGACATTTATTGTGCTGTTAGAAGCATTGATCCTGCACTGACAACTTAGGTTATTTAGTTTGGGAAGCCTGAAGTTATTAAACCAGAAGGTAATGTGCTCTAGCTA